>NW_027117381.1:3600000-4200000 GCF_038362585.1 Apiospora marii
GTTAGTCGACGGATCTCGAAGGATCGATTACCTTAACCGCCTCGTCTCAATGAGATGCCTGCATTGCTGCCTTTGGCTAGAATACTCCCCTTCTACTTCTCATCAAGTACTGCCAGGCTCGGTGGGCAAGTGCATATACCCCTTGCCTGGCGCCGTCTTGGCTAGGTAGGGGCGGATGAAGCTGCCGCCAACGTCTCTCTACAATGTCACATATCATCCAGCTTCCCTCTAGTTCTGTACCCTGTGCTGGATCAGGCAAATAACTTGGGAATAGAATGGGCGCAGCTTGGCGTCCGACGTCGACCACTCAAATGAGGCAAACACATTACACCACATCACATCCTGCGATGTACTACTAGCCACTGTACGCCGACGGCGCCCAATACATTTTGCAGCTGCAAACAGGGAAGACAGCAGCTGGCAGACCGCCCACTGCCCCGACCCATTATTATGCTGCATCGCGACGGAGCCGGAGGTGGTGTTTCTGGGCAAACCAGAAGCAAGCCAGCGATCTATTGATTCATCGCGTACCAGCAAGTGGCTGGCACCTACATCATTTGCGGTAGGCATGTGAAGATGATTGTCATCATGCCTAAAAGTCCCAAAACCCAAAATCAATATTTCCAGTTCTTTGTTCCCCATGTATTCCTGTACGTCGACGTATCTCTGCATATCCGAGGTCCTCAATCGGAAAATAAACGACGATCGGAAAAGTAGCAAGGGCAGGCAGAGTCGTCCCGAGATCACAAGACTTGGTAACACTAGAACATGGTGTGATAAGCTCGAAGAGGAGACAGAGACAGACCCCTGGCGGCTTTTAAAGTGGGATGGATGGATGGATATGGATGTCTTAAGGTCTGCCACCCACCCCTCAAGGTGCGTCCCGAATATGTGGAACCGGGACGCAAAGAAGCAATGTACTTGCGGCACGGGAAAGAACAAAAAAAGAACACTCGCTGATTGATCATCTATTGGATTGCACGTGCAAAGAAGAGGTCCGAGATAAGGACATGCAGTGTATATGCAGTTTTAATTACCAGTGATATCATACAGCAATAAACTAACGGAGGACTTTTAATAGGTTGCATTGCAGCCAGTCAATCAAATCAGCATGGCCAGAAGATTACTTGATTGAACGCCCGGATACTTGAACCTGTGCTCAACCTCCGTCGCGCTCCACCGCGGTACATTAGAATCGTCGAGAATCGGGTCCTGCTGTAAAGTGCCATGTCCATAACGCCAGCCCGGCCACCAATCCCTTTTCCATACGATAATCAGGTACGGGCGACCCCTCCAAGAGTCCAGCCCGTGACCCCCCCTCTTCTCACTCCTCATATGGGTATGGCATTCGATAGGGAGTTCCCCGTATTGACAGGGAAGGCAAGCACACTGCAAAAGAAACACGGTCGCGCGCGTATGTAAGTCAAGTGTGTTTGTTACTTTTTCGACGCGGGTAGTCATGGAATAGATAGGTACGTGGGTGATGCACGAAAGGGTGGGCGGGCGAGTGGGATGGATGTTTGAGACTTACTCTTTGCCTGTTTGCGTCGCGCAGCAGCAGCACAATAGTGATGCAGGCCAGCAGACAATCTGCGAGAGAAAAGTCATGAATCAGCGTCAGTATTCGTGGTATGTACCCATGCATCTCCGATATGTGATGAGGCGGGCAGGAAGGAGGCAGGAGGATCACGAACCGCGAGACCGACCGTAGTCAGGAAGCCCAACGTCGGGCCTACAACCTTGCACCGGCACGGGTTCTGGTCGGTGCCGCACTGGAAGCACACGACGGGGAACGGAAGGCAGTCCATCTGGCCGTGGCTGGTTGCTAGCTTCGCCTTGTTCTTCTTCGTCTCAAGATTGCCTTCCGAGCGTTACAATTGGCGGGCAAAGCGGTGTCGAAAATACTTCACGCTCTGCAAGTATGTACTACTTTCTTGGAGGTGGATTTGCTTTAGAAACGAAATAGTTGCTTGGCACGGAGCCCGCGAAGTCTTGGTCTTTCTCGGTCAAAAAGAAGTCGGTAGCTCTCTCGATACCCTGCGCTATCTCGAGACGTAACTTTTACGAAGTCGTTCGTCGTCGCGCCGACCGTGTGTTTCTTTGACGCTCTTTCATGCCCGACATGACAATGGAGAAATGTCCCCCCAAAATGACGTTGGGCTGTACCTTGCATGATGTCACCAGATTCTGCCGGCCGTCTTGGCGAGAGCCGCATGTCACCCAGCGTAAGTAGCTGGCACTGCACGCCCGCCCGCGTCAATCATTGAGGTACCGCTACGTTCTTCTTGGCCGCGGGGCAGACGAGGGGCATGACTCGCGCCCCCTTGAAAATACTTGGTTTTCAGCAACAACAACAACAACATTCACTTTACGTACGTATTATTACCAGGACAGGATGTCGATGTGGGCTTTGGAGAGAGAGAACATGCATAGGTATCTTGCTCCTTCAGAAGTACGGGAATACCCCAAGCCGCAGTGAGTGAAACCACGTAGGTATCCATTCATCGATGCACGTCTGGATGATATGTATGTGGACCACCACCTACATGGGATAAGTATACATGTAGGTAGACGGAGCGGAAAAGGCAGAAAAAGCAAAAGCAAAAGCAGCGACTTGCCCAGAGAGGCAAGCCGATGGCAGGTAAAAGCGGGCGACAATAAGGACAGGCAGCATATGTAAGGCAAGGAAGGAATGCTGATGAGCATCGAATGGAATGCCACACACCCACATGCAAAGGTTGGAGGTGCACGCACATACAATACTCACCCATCAACCCATCAGACCTACATAACAACCTACTTGTACATACATTTACCTGAACTAGTCCCCCTCGCCTGGCCCCTCTCGCATAATAACTGGACCCCTTTTTCTGCAGTGTGAAAAAATACGGTAGTGCTGCTGTCTGTACCACATCGAGTGAAAAGCGAAGAGGCTGGCAGGCTGGCTGCTGGCCAAGCTAACAAATGCAGTTGGTCGTTTTAGTTAGCCAACGGACAGACCACGACTGAGGTATTGAAAAGTCGGTGACAGCAAAAAAAAACGCAGGCAGTTTTATTTTGGGGACCTGTTCTCGCCTAGGTAATAGTAATAACTCACCACAGCCAGCGAGCCAAACCGAAGGCCCCCCTCCCTAAAAGCTCTAATGCTGGCCAAGCAGAAAGAATGCACCCCCACTGTTCGCTCGCTGGCCAACTCGCAAACCGGTAGTGGGCGGGCACAGAAACATATGGCAGGGGACACCTTGCTGGCGGGGGTCCTCTTGTGGACGCTGCCGTGTTTTGGAATCGAGGTGGGAAAAATCGAATCGGGTTGGGAAATCGCATTGCTGGCTACTGCAGTAGGTAGGGGCATTGCTTGTTAGGGTATTCTGTAAAATCCCGCAGGCGGTCGGTCGGTGGTTTGGCAGGTTGGCTCGGTCAATCGGTTAGCGGCCGCTGTCCGTTCCAGTGCAGTCAGTTGGTTCTAGGCGTAGCGAGTGCGGCAGCTAATCAGGGCTGGTAGGCAATTTTACTACTCCGACGTAGACATGTCAATCGTGTAAGCACCAGAGAATTAAGCCAAGAAGATCACGAATGTTCATGCGGAAAAGAAGCTCAAGTAGTTAGATATGCTTTTTTATTCAATTTAACCCAATTGTCTCTCTGTGGTATAGAGGAAGATTTAAATGCCTAGGAAAAACAAGCTTCCGTGGTGAAAGGAAGCTGTGCGCTGAACGCCGTGACCTATTCTATGCCGCACCTAACTGTATAAACCCAAGTATAGATGTCTTAACTTTTTTTTGTGTAGACCGTATCCAATCATTTCCATCGTGCAGAGCGTGTGGTAGTTGTTGTTGTTATCGTAGTAATATAAAAATGTGTCGTAAAAAAAGCGAAAAGTTGGTATCACAATGTTTACATGATGGCCGCCGAGTCGTCCTTCTCGCCCTGGATGGGGTTGATGGTCTCGTCGAACTCGAACTTGAAGTCGTCGCCCAGCTGCTTGCGCAGGGCGGTCTTGACGGCCTCGAGGACGTTGGGGAAGACACCGAAGTTGGCGGGGTTGTTCTCGTCGTTGTCGCCGCCCTGGAAGACACCGGTGCGGACCAGGCAGGTGTTCCAGCCGTACATGTTTCCACCGACAATGTCGGAGGCGGGGTTGTCACCGACCATGTAGATGTTCTCGGGCAGCTTCTCCTCGCCGTGGAGCTGCTCCATCCATGACGTAATGACCTCATCGGCGTACTTGTAGGTAGCCAACTCAGGCTTACCGTAGACGACACGCTCCAGGTCAACACCGGTGACGGCGCGGTACATGGCCTCGAAACCGATACGGAAGGTACCCTGCGACATACGGGGGGTCCAGTACTCGGTAGGGCACAGCATGTCACCCTGGGAGAAGTAGATGGGGATGCGCTGCGAGATGGGGTCCTTGGCCATGGTGCCGAGGCGGCCGTTCTCACTGCGGAGCAGATCCATGATGATCTGCATGTCGGTGGCGTAGTCACGCGAGTCGGAGTAAACCATGATGGCCTCAATGTTCATCTTGGAGAAGTCACGGGGACGCGACGAGGCGCGCTCCTCCTCGGTGAAGGTTCGGTAGGGGGCAATGGTGGGGTCCCAGGCGACAATGTCGTTGGGCACGACAATGTCCTTGAAGCCGTACTGCTCGGCGACCTCGCGGCACTTGTAGCCCTCACCACCGACGACGAGGACGGTGTTGTAGTACTCGGCCAGAGCACTCATGGGGGTGTGGGACTGGATGAACTGCTCCGTGTTGACGGGGTTCTGGAGGATCTTGGACAGCTGCTCGCAGCGAGCCTTCTCGGGCTTACCGGAGCCGTTGGTCAGGAAGATGTGGGGGATCTTGATGCCAAGCTCGTTGTCACCGTTGAGGATCTCGAGGGCGCGCTTGCCCTCGGGGATCAGGCGGTCACCGTGGACCAGGACACCGTCAATGTCGAAGGCGAAGGCCATGTTCTTGGCCTTCTTGACCTTCTCGGCCTCGATGGTCTGGACCTGGGCGGCGAGAAGGGCGCGGGTAGGCTGGATCGGGGGCATACCGGGACGCGCGGGGCGTCCTTCGGAGCCATCGGCAGGGTAGTGTACCGACGAGAGGCGGGATTGCCTCTTGGATCTGGGGATGGGCAGGGATGTGCCGAAGGAGTTGCGAGAGCCGCGACGATCCTTCATGGAGGGGGACACGCTGAGGTTGTGCATGTACTTCTGCGCCTCGGAGATGGAAGATCTCGTGGCGGGAATCTCAATGGCGCCATCGCCCTTGTGCTCGCCGGGGATGGCGATGGAAGCGTGGTGTCCGTTGGCCTGAGCCTCCTGGCCCTCAGCGGGGGGAGCGGCCACGTTGGTATCCTGAGCAGACATAGTGATGGTGGGTGAGGGTGGTGAGATGGTGGTTCAAACTGTGGCTAGGTTTGGATGATCGTGACCGAAGAAGTTCGAGGAAAGAAGGTAAGTACTGGCCTGGCAGAATGAAGAGGGAAGATAGAGATAGATTGATATGATCGAAACCTCTTTCTGACGTTGGTAGGCGGGGGATGCTAAGGGTATTTATTCCCACTATGACGGCAACATTGCACCCATCTCCGTTAGGACCTCTTTGTTGGAATATACTTCTTCCAAGCTCCAAGCAGTACTAGCTGAATCCGAGATAAAATTCGTTCATCCATTTCCACTTTCTTGTAACTCCGTACAGTACCACGGTACATGCCAACTGTATGCAGGTAAACTTTTCGATGCGATAAGATTTCCCTCCAGCCCTCCTCGCCGTGCCCCAACATTGAGTGATAACGGAGACTCCATCTCGAGGGTTGGCTGGCAAGACTGGGGCGGATCTCGCGCTTGAACCAAGAATAAACCCGTGGCAGGGTACCGGCCAGGACCCTGAAACGACCACGTTGTGATAGCGGTTTTGACTCGAACGAACTGGAGGGCCAGCAGTGTGTGTGCTGTAGTGGTAGGCCAGCTGGCAAAGCGAGCCGCCTGCCTGCTAGCAGTGCGTGTGTAGTGGCTGTTGGCATGAGATTCTAGCAGGCACCACCAGCCAGCTCGGGGACGATTGCAGGCATACGGCTCTACGGCAAGCGACTGTTGAGACGATAAGGGATTGGCGTCCGAGAAGAAGCCGTGGTTAGGCCACCGGACCCACCGAATCTGCTCCGCCGTGAGGATGATTTCGGATGTGCTGATGCAGAGGCTCCGTTTATGTGACATCATTCGGCGGCATGTCCATTAGTGCGCGTGCTGGGTGCTGGCTGGTTTTGTGTGGTGTGCAGCTTTGTGCAGCTACTCGCTACCTACTCGGCCGGTGGGGGAGGTTGTGCTGGCTTGGCTGGCGTCGATCCTGGCCATGCGAAAGCCTTGCAGGGCCCTGCAAGTCTGGAGGGCCGATGCAAGGCTCTCTCAGCCTTTTGCCTCACCTTTTAACCAGATTGGGCGGTGACAGGCGCAGATCCTAGGTAGCGTTTAAGCTTTGAAAAAGCTTGACGATACACGCCGCTAGAGACCACCTCGCCAGCATGTATCTTTCCCTCGCTTTTCCCCTTGACTCGCGGTGAGAGAGGCGCAGTGCAGACTTGAAGCAAGAGCATGGAACACAGGGAACGCATGGAAAATCGAGCACAACAAATCAGAGAAGGCGGTCTCTGGCGTGCGCCAGGCCTGCACCAGGTACAGCAGGACTTACTGTATCTAGTTGCACACAATAAAGTGGTCCGTTAGTCAAGTGTTACGGCCTAAGGGGCCCACTTCATCTATGTACATATATTTTTCGAATCAAGAAGAAACGACGACACACTGCGTCAGGACCCCACGGCGAACCCCTCCATTGCCCGGCAGCATCCAGAGTCTCACGACAAAAGAGTTTTCCCATCGTATGGTACCTTTCCGGATATGATGTAATGTTTCTCCGTCACCCAGCCGCGAGATCCCTTTTGACCGGCCGATCCTCCCCTCCATTGACAGCTGTAGATAGTCTTTGAATACTCCCATTCGCATCTTTCATCTCCATTTTTGAATAGTCTGACAGAAGCTCTTGCTCTTACCTTGACAGCCCAACCAACACATACCTACCTACCCACATACACTCACTCACATTATACCCAACATGACGACCGCCGCCTCCCAGAAGACGTTCAAGCTGAACAACGGCGTCGAGATTCCCGGCCTCGGCTTCGGCACCTTCGCCAGCGAGGGTTCCGTTGGTGAGACCTACAAGGCCGTCACGGTCGCCCTCAAGACCGGCTACCGTAACCTGGACTGCGCCTGGTTCTACCAGAACGAGAACGAGGTCGGCGAGGCTGTTCGCGACTTCCTCAAGGAGAACCCCTCGGTCAAGCGCTCAGACATCTTCATCTGCACCAAGGTCTGGAACCACCTTCACGAGCCCGAGGAGGTCAAGTGGTCGCTCAACAACTCGCTTGAGAAGTTTGGCCTCGACTACATTGATCTCTTCCTCGTCCACTGGCCCATCGCCGCCGAGAAGGATGACAAGTACATGCCCAAGATCGGCGCCGACGGCAAGTACGTCATCAAGAAGGGCCTGACTGAGAACCCCGAGCCCACATGGCGCGCCATGGAGGAGCTCCAAGAGAGCGGCAAGGTTCGTGCCATCGGTGTCTCCAACTGGACCATTGAGGGCCTCAAGAAGCTGCTGTCCTTTGCCAAGATCAAGCCTACCGTCAACCAGATCGAGATCCACCCCTTCCTTCCCAACGACGCTCTCGTCAAGTTCTGCCTGGAGAACGACATCCTCCCGGCCGCCTACTCCCCGCTTGGTTCGCAGGACCAGATCCCCACCACCGGCGAGAAGGTCCGCACCGACAAGACTCTGAACGAGGTGGCCGACCGCAGCGGACACACCCTCGCCCAGGTCATCCTGGCCTGGGGTCTCCGCCGCGGCTACGTCGTGCTCCCCAAGAGCTCTACTCCCTCGCGTATCGAGAGCAACTTCCAGATCCCCGAGCTTTCGGATGCCGACTTCGAGGCCGTCAACAGCGTGGCCAAGGGGCGTCACACTCGCTTCGTCAACATGAAGGACACTTTCGGTTACAACGTGTGGCCGGAGGAGTCGGTCGAGGCGGGCACTGCGGCTGTTTAAAGCAGTTGCTAGGTCGGAACGCGATGGCTGTACACTAGATTGTGACCGGTAGAAAGACTACTGGATTGGCGTCGACTTTTGTTTCATCTCGAAGGCGGCGCAGCTTACAGCTCTCTTAACGTAAATAATGAATAATGACATTAGAACAAACAAACATCAGGCAGCATCTAAAGAATTAGTGATCATCGCGACGGGCTTTCGAGTCAATGGAAGAAGTATTAAGACATAAAAATAAGCATTAGGTAGTTCGTAGGCAAGTCAAAAATGGAAATTGGGTCGAGGGGGAGTTTGAGGGAATCGTGAGTATTTCTGGTTTTCCCAAGCTCCAAAAAATTTCCCGGTGATTAGTGGCTGAAGACGGCAGTCGTGTCCAGGCGAGCCAGGTCCCAAATCCACCCTAAGGCCAAACACCCCGGCTTGGGGGGCTGACGGGCACCGACTGAGCGCTGGCCACCCTGAAGTTCGAACACCCTGAGCGCATCTCGTTTTTATTAGTAACTTTCGAGCGTTCTACCGCTTGAGCCATTCCATGTCGTAACCCTTCTTTCCCTTTGATTACTCTCGGAAATATCGACTCCAGAAACGGTAATAAGGACGTAGTGCTCCGGTATCAGCCAAAGGCCGCCGCGCATCGAATGCAATTTCTCGTCCTCCGACCGATCTCAATGCCTTATGACGACGAGGAACCGGAGGATGAAAATAAACCATGTGGCACGGTGACCATTGTGGCATGGAACCGTTGAGCACCCTCGGCTGGACAGGCGGTAGGGGTATGTAGGCGGCCGGCAGTTCGGGTAGAAAAAAAAGAAGTAGAGCACTCGCTCGGCCTTCTGCAAGTTATTGTCGCCGAGCCATCCTGTAGCAGCGCTGGACTCGCTGGACTCGCGGATTTGTGCTGTCACTTGTGGGCTGTTGAGCCGTGATCGTCGTGGTTGACTCGGGCGGCATTACTACAGCCAGCAGAAACCCCAACTTTTAGAGGGCGATTTCTCATTAACAGTGGGCTCGACGGACCGACTGTTCACCTAAGATTTCGCCCTTCTGCCTGTCGCGCAGCGGCCAGCGTCGTCAGCACTAAGGCCGGTTGGTCGAAGGAAAATACATTGATGGCCATGTATGTACATGCTACTTACGTCGTGGCCAGCCAGATCCCCGGGGCCAATTCCAATTCGTGACGACGGGCTGGCAGCTTAATTATTATCGATAATTGAAATTAACCATGGCGTCAATCCGTAGGGAACATCTCGAGAAACCTGCTACACCTGACCCCGAGCCAGAGCCAGTCCCAGGAACATGGTCGAGGCGCGCGCATCTCGTTCAAACCTAAACTGTCAGAGGGGTGGCATTGACGTCGCTTTAATGCTACCATCTCCCACCTGAGCTAGGCACCCGAGCCACGATATCATGCTCTGATCATCCCTAAATCCCCAGCATGGCATCGCATCGGCGCGGTGGGGTTTGATGCACGAGGATCATGTAGAGTTGCAGGTTCTTTCTGGTTAGGTGGTAGTGGAAGACGGTCCTTTGTCAACCATCACTTCGGCCTTGGAGGGCAGATGGAGCCCAGCAAGGGACTCATCACCCGTTCGATCAGGCATCGCTGGCCACCCATGCCCAGCATCGAGCATCCCGGAAGGCAGTAGAACCCTACGATGCAACAACTACCGCTCTCCAGCCTTCCCTCTCTCTGGCACAGCCATACTGTAGCAGCAGCACCCATTCGCCTATCTGGCCTACTACCTACCTAACGGAGAGACTTTCTCAAAGCGGAACCAAATATTGGCTTGGCGGCTGCGACCTTTAGCGCTGGGTGGACCCCTAAAATACCACCACATCCGGCCATTCACGACGGATCCCAATTAACCAAACCCTCCAAACCCTCCAACATGGCCCAGCAACAAAGCAGCCTGGCGGCTTTGGACGCAGGCAAACCAGGTAAATGAAATCGCTCATCTTTCGGGATACGAGGACACGAGGAATTGGGAGAGTCATGTCTGCGTCCGACGGGACTCCACGAGGCCGTAGATTCTGCAAGGATTGGCCACGGAGAATAGCTGAACCAGGGCCAAGGCCACCCAAGGCCGAACCCAAAGGCACCTGAGGGCCTCGCTGCTACTACCTCACTACCCAGGGCCGCCCGCTACAGGGTATTGCATCCATATCCCACTGCCCACTGCCTACGCCCTGCCACAGACACACACGCCCGACGCTTGACGCCTCGGACTCCACGTGGAACGCGTGGGTTCAAGGTTGGCTGGCGTGGGATTCAATTTCCTATGCAGGCGTGGTGTGAGGAATTGTCGCTTGCTTTTTTTTTCTTCGCGCCGTGCTGTGTGTGAGTGTCTTATTTTTAACGGGACACGACACGTCTTACCGGAAGCCAGGACTAGCGGATCCGCCCACACGCGCTGGCGGAGGTTAGCGACTATCGAATCGGAGACGACCTCATCAGCCAAAATCGCCCATGCTGTGGAGTTTCCAGCAAGGCAGCCCAGGGACCCCCCAAGGGCGATATGGATGCATTAGTGGCTTTTCACGATGGTGCCTTTTTTTGATAGTCACAGGAGGTCTCTGCTCGTGGGCTGGTGGTCAGTGGTAGGTCGTTGGAACAGGCACACCATACACACACCCCGCACTGGCACTGACAAAAGCATAAGCCGATTTTTACTTATGGGCGGCGAGGTCCCTATCCTCAGCTCGCTGGCGATCCCCCGTATCCTTATCCTTTGATCCAAATATCTCCCACGATATTTTGTTTCTGCCCAAACAAAGTTCCAACGGAAAGTCCTATCGTTTAAAACCTTCACCTAGTCTAGTCACATCCCCCTTTTGACTACAACAACAACAACCTCTCTTGTGGCTGGCACCTCATCACACACACTCGCGCACACACACAAACTACCACCACTCTCTCTCAACTCCTTTTAACCTTCACGTCCCTCGTTGCTCTCACCCTCGTTCATCTCTCCACACCGCCATTATGCATACACACGTTTGCCAGATCTGCAAGACGGAATACTCGTCGTCTTGCTGCTGGTACTGCCATCCCACCAACAAGGTCGAACCTCCTACCAAGGATACTCAGCTCTGAATCATCGGCTTCAGACGCACACACATACAATAACGGACACACACACACACACTCACACACTCACACTCGTACTCACACACAAGACGACACCACACAACCACTTCTACTTCGCCTAGCGCATGGGTTCTCCCTCTCAGAGATTCCTTGTTCGCTGATACCTCAAACGAAACGAGGCCACCTACTCTACCATGATGGCCGCCACCTTGGGATGATTACATACACACTTTTTACACTTCGGAATCGATAGAAGCACGGGAGAGTCGGCAAATCTCAACACTACACTCTCTCCGGCTGGGCACGGTGTTTACTTCTCAATGAGATAAGGGGTCGCGTACTCTTCACCACCCACCATACCACAGCCATGGTCGAACGCATCGTCCCGGCGGAGTGAAATGATAACAGCCCTCAACGGAACCGGGGGAGGCTCGTTCGCTTGTTTCGCTGATGATGCGTGGCGTAACGTCTTTCGTCCACGAGCCCCAGACTTCACACATCCGAAGTCGAGGGGGGGTTCGTGTCGAGCATGGGAAACGAGATGCTGGCGTGACAAATTTTTGGTCGCGATGCATGTTCATGATGGGGGGCGCATTGGGATACCCAAACCTTTTTGATTTGCTCTGGTTCAATTCACATCACAAATTTTTTTCAGCGGGCGTTGGTCAGGTCGTCCTTTTTCACCAGGCGTTGGCGCGGTCGGTCAAAAGATCAAAGGATATATATATTCTTATATTCGGGAACTGCATTTACACAAGGGCTTACACTACAAACTACGCTTCTCCATCCTCACACTACAATAGCTTACTTTTCCCACATACCTCTTACACCGTTCCCACTCTCTCTCTCTTGATCTACTGGGGAAAAAACGCAACACGCTTGGGAGGAAGCGAGAGAGGAGGAGAGGACGGTGTAACCATTCACACACACATACACATACAAGACAGCTACGCGCTTGCCTACATTAGGGTACTATTACCAGTAATATTTAACAGGTAACATCAATCACACATCACATACCTCACACAAGCACACGCACGCATACACACTCTTCTAGAAAGAACAAGCCAACCTTCTAGACCAGCCCGGATTCGTCGCCAACATGTACGTGAATTTTTCCGGAGCGGACCATTTTACCAGCCACCCTGCCCACCTGGAGGGGAGGAGGAGGGGGGAGGAGGAGTGAGCGCCGAGAAGATGGGCAGATGTTGCTGTGGTGTAACCCGATGCACTGCTGCTGTCACTGCTACCACTTCCCGCCTGCTGTTTCGTCCAACCAACCCCGAGTCCGAGTGCTTTAACATTGACGGTGGGGCATGTGCATTACAGCATCCGCAGGCAGGCAGGTGCTAGTGCCCAGTGCTGGTCGCTAAAGTCCCAAACGACCCACGCACAGCTGGCTGTCGCGCGGGGGGTTAACATTGCGATTTGTCGGTCAACAATAAAAAAAAAAAAAAAAAAAGTTCCCAGAGTGACAGCAACAGTCACAGTCACACTCAGAGCTGCATGACCGGGCCTTGGAACTCCACGATCCCGTGGGCACTCTCCAGATAGTGACATCCTCTTGTCGATATAATCGTCGTCAGATTTGCATCTCTGCCCAGTGTCCGCCCGGCACGAGGGTCTGGAGTCTCCAGTCCCGGGTGCCCAAGATGGATGGCCCTTTCGTAATTGTTGGACAAGCAAAAACCAAGCATTCTGCTAAGCCTAACCAGGGGGTCGGTCCTACATACTTACAGTAATACCTCCAGCTTTACCGGGAGAGCTTGGCGGAAATGCCGTAGTCCCTTCCTTGGGCAGAGAGGATGTCGTTTACTGTGCTTACCCAAAATGTGCCCTGTAACATGGAATCAATTGATGGCACCTCCCCCCGGCCGCATATAACCGTGACACTTTGGAACCCTGCAACTGCCATGTCTTGACGTCTGACTCCTTGCCCTTGTATTTCCCGGCGCGCGGTTCCCACAAGGTTCCCACTACGAACCCCTGTGAGTGCGTTCCCCTCCTTGGCAGGCAGATCCGAAAAGCAACAGCATGCAGCCAGCAGACAGCAGTGCCGCTGCCCCCCAGCCAGAAAGACTGTCGATCATCGGGAATGAGACTGCCGGTCAACGTGTGCAGTCAATCTGAGTATCTGCGTTACGCCATTGCCGCTACGACTGGTCAAGTATGGTTTGGATATGTTTCCCCAGGGTTCTCATCTGCTGTGCGCGACTGCTTGCATGCTTCTTTTCGACCAAAGTGGTAACTGCTTAGGGAAGGAAGCAGCACACTTTGACCTTGCTGCACGGCACGGCTCGTTGCAAAATGTGGCAGAGGTGTCTGTGCCTGTGTGCTTTTTTTTTTTTTTTTTTTTTTTTTTTTTTTTTTTTTTTTTATTGGAGTGTGCCCCTCGTTGTGGCTTGGCCTTGCGACAACCACCCCCGCCTGTTTCCATCGCGGCAACGTTGACTGATTACATACTGATATTTCTTGATGCCTCCTTAGTGACTTGGAGGATTTGACTTGACTGACATAGACGCCCGAACGTCCTTGCATCATGATGATGGTGCAGAACTCAGGCACTCACTGGTCTACATGCAATTCTGATATCCAGCAGAAAAATAGAAGACGGAAGCTGCAATAGCATACCATGCTTCCCGCTTACTCAATCCACTGCGCGCCCAGGGCATGAGGCAGGCGCGATGATGTGAAGCATCGGCAGGACCCAAGTTGTGTCTGGTGCGTCAGATGGAAAGTAGGAACCTTGTATGGCTTATTTCGTCTAACCCAGTGCACACCTGCGTCCGTTGAACGATGGCTATGGTTTACCAAACGAATATGGCCCCTAAGCAGCAGCCAGACAGACGCCCTCGTTCCTTCCAGGACATTGCATGACCGCATTCGATTTCAACGCGAATCGATTGTAGCACGTTCTGAGATCTCGTTTGTCCTTTATGATACCAGAGTTGCACGCCTTCGTTCAGTTCTTTCGATCAGTGACTGCAAAAGCCTTCCCATCACACACGTTCCCATCCAAGAACCTGTCCTGACAATATCCTCTGAATTTCGCCCTCCCTGACCAGTGTCATATCAAGATCGTACACATTTGCAAGTCAATCTCCATTCGGTTCCTATTCCCAAACCGTATTGGGGCGTTTGGAGAACTGCGAGCATTCCACGCTTGGCCCATCACGATGTTTCTCACCTTAATCACCTCTCTCTTCTTCTGCCTGGTTAGCCTCGCGGCGCCAACCATGTCAGGCTTCAAGGAGTACAAGATCACCCGCAGCGATGGCACCATAGCCACCGTGAACTTCCATGAAAGTTTCGTTCCGGATCCCAAGATGGCAGCTGCACCACCGGCAAAGGAGGTGCCTCCGATCTCTGCCGCCGAAGATGATCCTGAGCGTTTCATCATCTACTTCACACCCGACATCACTGTCGAGCGGCTCTGCAAGCTGCAAGAGCGAGATTGCACCACCACGGAGAACTCGGCCGTCTGGGGAGACTGCGAGGTCCTGAAGACCGGGTTCGAAGGCACTCCTGGCTACTGGGATGTCAGCTACTTCCAGACGCGCGATGCATACAACATGCTGGGCTATTACGGCGAGTGTATTCTATCACTGGCACGCGATGATGAATATATCAATGACAATGCCCAGTAGGTGTCCCAAGTACCCCGGGAAACTTGGAGTTGGCGCTGACTATGAATGGCAGGCTCTCGACCAAGGATGTGGGCAGCTGGATGAAGAATGCCGGGCGGTCTTGTGGCGTCGTGTACCCGGACGATGTTATTCGTGTGGGCGCAAAGGTGTCGCTCGACTGCCCCGACACTGACACCGAAGATGTCAAGTCTCGACTCAAGCTGTGGATTCACTCGCCCGATGGTGAAGTCCTTTCCACACGTGCCGAGAATGTAATCGTGCCGACGGGAGGAAACGCATCACTGGCAGAACCTGAGCCATTGCCACGCGATTTCAACGCGGTATACGTCCCAATGGCCGGTGCACCTCCGTTTTGCACCATCGGAAGCCAGGAATGCGACACCAGCGACAAATCACCAGAGTGGGAAGACTGCCTGGAGCTAATCAGCACTATCAATTCCGCTCCTGGGTATTGGGATATGAGCCTCTGGAGCGATCAAAACGCCTATGGCTTGCTGGCATATTGGGATTCGTGCCAGATCTATGTATCGCGTGACGACGCCAACTGGACGCTCCCTGCTCGGTAAGAACCTTTGATGCTCTCTCTAACCAAACCACCATTGACCGTGTAACAGAATCGGGTCTCGGGATGTCGTCACTATTCTTGAACATTCCCATAGCCTTTGTGGTGAAACCTACAAAGGTGTAGAACATGTGGAAGCACTTTGGGAGAATAGCTGCCTCAGCACAACTGACGGGCTTTCTGCAAAAATCAATGTCTGGCTCCACGCCTCATTCACTTAATGCGATGGAGGAAATACTATCGTTGCTGGGGCTGGGTGAGTAGGTGAGAGCACAGTACAAGGAGCAAGTAGACGACGACCCCTGTTGATGACCGCCCGGATGCGTGCACCATATGCCTACAAGTCTTGGCACTTACAGCACCAGGGACTTATCTCTTCCGAGGAGGCAACATATGCTGTGTACTTGACCAGATATCTTCCCCCGGAGGATGGCAAGGCCGGAATATATGGCATAGTCTACGAGTCCGTCCAATATCATCAATGATACCGCAAAAGACTTTTCCACGGCCACATTCTCGAAGTCCATGTGATCCATCATTACAGTCTGAGTTGTATGGTTCTATTTGTTCAAAGATTAACGATGTCGTGATGCCAAGATTTGGTATAGCCCGGGTAATTACGCCAACCGGTGATCAAGTCCTGGGTAATGTCATCGTTGCCGAGCGGGCAGGGATCTACATCGCCAATAGGCCCTCCGCACTCGGAATCTCGCTTGACCGGGGCTGGACTTGGGGTATTCGCGGGGAGTGTCCTCCAATTCGCGGAACATATTTCGCTGGGGACGGTAGTATGCGACCGCATACCGTCACAGAGCAGCTCACATGCCGGCTATGGATGAGAGAAGCAACCCCTCACCAGTGGCACGTTCCGTGTATTATTGGATAGTTGAGCGTTATGGGATGTAGTACTCCAGCCTCCTTAAAGTGCGAACATTTTTTCCGTTCTTGTTGGCTACCTTTGCAGTCAAAAACGTTCTCGGGATCTCCCCTTCGTACACACCTACACACATAAATGCACAATATGCAGCTTGCCGTACCCATCCTCCTCGCCGTCGGCGGCGGCCTCACCGGCACAGCCGCCGCGCAGAATAGCCACGATGCGGAGCTGACCGTGAACACGACCAGCGGCCGCTACACCGGCTTCGTCGACGCGAGCCCCGGCGGCACCCCGGACGTGAACCAGTGGCGGGGGATCCGGTACGGGCAGCCGCCCGTGGGGAAGCGGCGGTTTTTGCCGCCGCTGGCGGCCGAGGACGACGGCCTGCACCGGTACGCGCGCGAGTACCCGACCGTCTGCCTGCAGCAGGCGGGCAACTACACGGGGATCTTCTGGGAGCTCGTGCCCGAGTTCCAGAACCAGGAGCCGCAGGGGGAGGACTGCTTGTTTTTGAATGTCTGGGCCCCGCGTCGGCCTGCCCTCGTCGAGGGCGGGGAGAAGAAAAAGGGTGTGCCAGTTATTATCTGGGTTTGTGGGGGTGGGTTTCAGGAGGGCGGGGGGCATGCGGCTTATCAGGTGCCGGATCGGTGGGTGCAGAGGATGCAGACGCATGTGGTGGTTACGTTCAAGTGGGTGAAGCCTTGTCTTTTGTGGTACAGACTGGGATATTTGTCGGTATGCTGACTTGGGGATCGTGTTCGGTACAGTTATCGGCTCAGCGCTTTTGGGTTCCCTAGTGCCAGGGGGGCGATGACGAATGCAGGGTTCCTTGACGCGCGACTAGTGTGAGTATCCCTTCCTTTTCAAGCGTGGAACATAATATCGGAATTTATTTGGCTAACGAAGGACGAAGGGTTGAATGGGCCAAGAACAACATCGAGGCCTTTGGAGGCGACCCAGAACGCATCGTGATATGGGGACAAAGTGCAGGTAAGTCATGCAAGTCTAGGATTCGATTCATCGCCCTTTCACTAAGTACTGCCACGGTAAAGGGGCTGGGTTGGTCACCTCTTACGTATACGCCAACGGCGAGGATCCCATCATCACCGGCGCCATCGCCAACTCTGGAACCGTGGGGGTCGGTCCCGGAGGCGACGACGACGAAAGCGGCGTCAACAAGTTCTCGCGGCTCGCGGAGCTCGCTGGTTGCGGAGGAGGCCTGGAAGCGGAAGAGGAGCTCGCCTGCATGCAGGAGATCCCTGCCTTGCGTCTCCAGGCCATCCTCCAGTCCCGGCGCGAGGAGGTGCCCATGTTCGGCGCGGTGGTCGACAACACGACCGTCTTCGCCAACTACACCGAGAGGCTTGAGCGGGGATTGGTGGCTAAAGTGGTACGTTCTCTTTCCTGCGAACCTTAGAGCGGAACTTCTACTGACAGAAAGCAACAAATCACACGCACAGCCTTTGATCACGGGCACGACCTCCAACGAGGGGGCTGCGTTCTCGGAGGGACCCTTCAACAAATCCCAGACGACGCCGCCTCCACCGCCGCCCGACGATCAAACCGGACCTTTCGACTGCAGCTTACGCGAGGAGCTCAAGTATGTTCCTTTTCTTTTTCGGCAAATCCAATACTACACACAGCAAAAGCTTCTCGATATGTGCTAACGCGATAAAATAGGGATCGTCTGCACTACGGCCACACGACCTATCGATACCTATTCGCGGGAAACTTCTCCAACATCACCCCTCGGTA
The DNA here is from genome assembly GCF_038362585.1 of Apiospora marii. Lineage (NCBI taxonomy): Eukaryota > Fungi > Ascomycota > Sordariomycetes > Amphisphaeriales > Apiosporaceae > Apiospora > Apiospora marii. The sequence goes on from NW_027117381.1 coordinate 3,618,022, forward strand.
CTGGCTTGGAGCCATGCACAGCTGTGAGTCTTATTGACGGTTCGGGGGGATTTGGCACGAAGGCCGAGGCTGACCTCTCTTTGCGCTTGCTCGCAGCGGATCTGCCCGTGATCTTCGGGACGCATTACCAGTTCCGCGGGAACTCGACTGAGCTGGAGTGGCAAACGAGCTATGCCATGGAAGGTCAGTAGACATCTCCACAAGCCCGCCCCTACCCCTTTATTCCTAGCGGCAAGCATAGGTTCTTAAAGCCAGCCTTTCTACTTGGGATTGCTTGCTAAGCTACAATCCTTCCTCTAGAGATGTGGGTCGCATTCGCCATGGATCCCTCCAAGGACCCGTCTACGAGCCGCGGATTGGCGTGGCCCAAGTATAGTCTTGACAGCGAGGCGGTGGTGTTGTTCGGGAACGGCACCGAGGCGGCTGGTTTGGTTTCGGCTTCGGTCGTTGATACTAGCGATTGCTCGAGCGGATAAAAGGGGGACTGAATAGGTTCATGGGTGGTTTATATGATTTCTTGGGAGGGCCCCAATTCTGGTCTGCGGAGTGGATGTCTTGCTGGCTGGTAAACTTCAGACCACACCCTCCTTTGGTGGTCACTCGCTGCTTTGTAAGAGACACTGATCTTCTACTCTCCGGAGCAGGGGTGTTGCTGGCTTGTATAGTAGACTTAGGGGTGTTTTTACTTCCAGAAGCAGATTGCAACTTCGGCTGCGGCAGTGTGGCAGCAAAGGTGGCGAAATGCACCTGTCGTATAAGCCCCAGTGTCAGCTTCTGGGAGGCTTGCACAGATGTCGGGATGTGGCGCAGACCTGCTGATCCGATCACAGCATCTGGCCTTTTCATCGTGGAGAACGAAGTGGTTGGTTCCTATGTTGCATCAGTACTGTTGGTGTCTGGAAGGGTTTAGCTGGGATCTTGTTGGACACGACTCTTTGAAATCTTGATGTTCTGTGCCTTGCATATGGAGACCCAAGAGATCCGGCTGAGCCTGGATTTCCCGCGCGCACTGCCCAAATAGGAGCATACGCGATGCTCTGAGTGGAGTCTGGGCTGCTATGATTGGGCCAAACCGCCGACCCCTGTTGCGATAATACGCTGCCAAGCCAAACAGCTGAGGCGGTAAGATTCCCGCGATCTCACCCCTCAGTCTTTCCCAACCCGATCCCACAAGCGAATTTCCCGCGCGCTGCACCAACGTTGCCCAGATAACAGCCGGACTCCTCTCCACCAACCAATACGATGCCACTCGGCAGAAAGCAAGGGGCCGGCTGCTGGACCTGCCGCCTCCGCCGCAAGCGCTGCGACTCGGTCCGCCCCGTGTGCGGCAGCTGCCGGGGGCTGGACATTCCGTGCCACACGGGCGGCGAGTCGAGGCCGGCGTGGATGGACGGGGGCGACGGCCAGCAGCGCATGGCCCGGATGATCAAACAGACGATCAAGCGGAATGCGCTGCTGCGGAAGGAGAGGCGGCTCGGGGGCCACGAGAACCGGGGCATGGTCGTGACTACCGCGAGTGATTTTCAGGGTCCGACAGATGGCGTTCGGGAATCAGGGCCGCCTGCCACTATCCGCACGGGGATCTCCGTCATACCGGCGCCGGGCCTAGGCAATTCGGAGAGTAATGTTGGAAACAACTTGCTGCCGCCATCGATTAGCTCTTCCGTGAAGCCCGAGTCCCCGTTTGCCAAAGCAACTTCCGCGTCCCGCGCCGCTGCCACAGATAACGGATGTTCGTCAGGGTTGTGTCGGTCCATCTTCGCCTCGTCGTATGTCGAATCCGTCACGGCTACCTTGGACTTCGTCTGGCCCTTTATTTTCCCTTTTTACCGGCCCTTGTTTACCGACATAGGTATCATGGGCCGGCAATGGTTACTTAGCCGTCTCCACCAGGATGAGTTCACCTTTCATGTGTACCAGAGCATGTGCGAGTATCTCCTCTCACTCATTGCCCGCAATGATAGTCAAGAGTTGGAATGCGACTGCAAGGCTTTGGTTTGGGAAAGGCTTGTGGAGAAGACAAACCTGGCCTCAAGGGGAATAAAGGACACTGTTGCCGCATTCTGGCAGCAAGGAGCGAATGGCCCCTTGTCGGAAAAGACCCGGATCATGGGGTCGATTGCCCAGCTCCTTTTCGTCGAACTCACTGTACGGAGGGATTTCGACTGGGCCACTCACCTCACTCCAGCCTTGACCATTTTCGATGGAATATTCAAGCATCACGGCGTGCAACATTCGGGGCCAAGCCTAGCTGCTGTTTTAGATGAGCTGGCGCCTGCATCGTCTCCAACCCCAATCCCTGAACAACCGGGACGGAAAACCGTCTCGACTACAGAAGACCAATCGGCTTTCGTATTCCATTCGGCGCTCCTGCTTTTCTACGACATAGTAGCCAGCACCGCCCTCGGCAACGCGCCCGTCCTGCAAAGCTACCACTGCACCCTGCTGTCTATCCCGAGCGAAGAGAGATTCCCCGTGCGACTCGAATCTCTGGTGGGCTGTCAGAACTGGGCACTCGTCGCCATCGGGAGGATATCCACGCTCTGCGCCTGGAAGCGCGACGCTAAGCAGAGCGGCAACTTCTCCGTCTTCAAGTTTGTCAACCTCGCCAGGCCCATCTCCGAGGCTCTAGAGGACGGCTTGGCTAGCTTAGATAACGAAACCCAGCCGCAGTCCCGTGCGAGCACCAGCAGTCGGCGGAAGGGGTATTACCGCCGGCACGACCGGGCCGTCGACGGGACCCCGCTCGAGACGGTCACGCGGATCTGGGCCCATGCGGCAAAGCTGTATCTCTCGGTCACGCTTTCGGGGTGGCAGCCGGGCTGTGACGAGGTGCAGCACAGCGTGGCCGAGGTTTTGAGGCTGTTGCAGACCATTGAGTCTCCCGCGCAGTTGCAGAGTCTTACGTGGCCCATGTGTGTGGCAGGGTGCCTCGCGCTGCCAGACCAGGACCAGGACTTCCGTGCGATTGTGGAGGATATAGGTGCGTTGGCCGAGTTTGGCACTATGCTTAGCGCTCTGCGTATTATGGGGGCCGTATGGGGGACTAGGGGTACTGTTGATAGGGACTCTTGGGATGTCGCGTCGGCTTTGAATATACTTGGGTCGCCTTCATTGCTTGTATAAGTAGACATCAGTCCGCTCCCTGGTTATTCTTATAATGACTTTAATAGGGGAAGCCAATGCACTACATAACCGGTGCGTTTTTATACGACTTCCATTTATCAACAAGGATTCAAGTCGGAGGATTCCTCGCCAGATATCCTGTTCCTAGAGATCCATTTTTCCTGACCATTTATTTCACCATCCCCCAAACCGTTGCGCTAGCTAGAAAGACTGTTTCTCCAAAGTCAACCCCAGGTTGTGTCATTGGTTGCTGGGCCTCTCCCGGATTATATGGGCGACCCAGCCAAATGGTTGATGGTCCCTGCTCTCCAGCTTCCCGAACATGGTTCCCCAGTTGCTCCGAAGTCGCATTGCCCGGATGCGCTCGAAGTACAGCTAGCTATTTTCCACAGACATATAGTCCAACATCGAGAGGCAACGTTATTTGCATGAGTGCAAAGGAGATGCTCCGGCCGGCACAAGACTAGGAGTTGATTATTCAAGTGCCCACCAAACCGGCAGACCCATTCAGTGGGCCGACGTCCCCGTCGGAGGCTTCGTGCTAGCCCACATATCCCATCACGCAGTATATCCCTCACCTTATACAACTCCGCACGCATCTTTAACCGTTCGCAAAGGATCGTCAACATCTAGCTACCGTTCCTGAGTCCGGATCAGCTAATATCGAGTACGTAGGACCTTGCCGCAGAGCCCGCTGCAAGCCAGCCCGCAGCCGTTCCACTTGGACGCCGGATTCCCCGCTAATTGCCACTAGCCACAGCCGCCAACGACAGTTTCAACGAGATCAACAACGCTTTGACGGACTTATTTGCCATGACTTCGTTTAACCCGTTCGTCCCTGTCTTCCTAGACGAGGAGTTGATGCGCACTCCGACTGGGGCCTCGGTTGTTGAGCCCGAGTCCGTAGTGGGGGAATCGGGAAGATCTTATCATGGCTACAAGGAGGGGAGATATCTGTTGCCCAACGACGCGGTATGAGACACTTCCCAAGTTTGGAGTAGTGCCAGTATCTGGACTAACAAGATTCCCGATCTAGGCAGAGCAAGATCGGTTGGACTTCCAGCATACCATGGTCACCCTCATGCTTGACGGAAAGCTAGTGTTGGCCCCACTAACCCACGTCCCCCGCCACGTGATCGACGTCGCGACAGGGACGGGTATATGGGCTTTGGAATTCGGTATGCCCTCCCCGAAAGGCCCCCTAGGCAAGCTCGATATCTGACTGACATATTCTCTACCCAGCCCGCTCGAACCCCACCTCCAAGGTCATCGGCACCGACCTCAGCAAGATCCAGCCCGACCCGGACGTGCCCAACTGCCTGTTCGAGAAGGTGGACTGCGAGGACCCCTGGCTGTACACGGACAAGTTCGACTACGTCCACATGCGCTTCATCACGACCGGCATCCGGGACCCCCCGGGCCTGATCCGCGAGGCCTTCCGGAACCTCGAGCCCGGCGGCTGGCTCGAGATGCAGGACTGCCACATGGAGTACGTCGACGTCGACGTCGGCGCCGACGACCGGGACACGCGGGGCACGGCGCTGCAGCGCTTCTCGGACTACATCTCGGTCGGGGCGGCGGCGAAGGGGTATGACTTGCGCAAGGCGAAGTACTATAGGCAGTGGCTTATCGATGCTGGATGTAGGTCTCGAAAGCGTAGTGGTAGTGTCCGCAGTGTCACGTGCTAACCCATATGGGCTCCCATCTTACAGTCACGGAGGTCCAAGAGCACTTTTACAGGATCCCTTGCAGCCCCTGGCCGACGGATCCCAAAGAACACCGCATCGGGGAGTACCAGCAGCGCAACGGCCTCGATGGCTTGCGCGGAAGCAGCTACCTTATGCTGCGCAATGCCGGACTATCGCCTGAAGAAGTAGAGACCTTGATTTCGGACGCAAAACATGAGTTGAGGACAGAGTCTGTTAAGGCTTACTCGCCTTTGTATGTGTTATCCACCCGGTTTTATGGAAGTGGCCTTTACTAACAACCTGTTTTCGCTTGCATAGCTACGTGGTGTTTGGTAAGAAGCCGTTATGAACGAAAATACAAAGGGTCGGCGACACACGTAGAAATAGAACCAATGGATTGAACGACATTTAAATAGAAATGATACAAAGTACCGACAGTCTCAAAATCGCGTTTGACCTGCAAAGCAAATTGATAGTACAAGCCACTGGCAAGATCAGGCGTGATTTTGCCATCACGTTCTTCCGTCTCAACCCGCTCGCCCCCTAAAAGGCTGCATGTAAGCCCAATCCACGTTGAATGAAAAACAACTCGATATTATCCCTGATTCACGATCGTTGACTCCAGCTCTGCCCGTGTCTCCTCGCCTAACGCCTCTGGGTGGGTAGGCGCTTCGACGGGCTGTGTTTGCCCATCCATCTCCGGGTACATTGCATGACCCTCCAACTCGGGAGCGAGCGCAACGTTGGTTGACTCAAGTTCAACTCGTGGCGCGCTGTCGTTAGGTAGTTCGGGCTTGCCATGGTACCGATGAAGCCTTTCGTCTGTCACCGTATTCGCAATGTGGCGATATCTGCGTCGAATCTGCATCAGGACCATGGCGGCAGCAATAATAATAAAGACAGCCGTTCCGGTGACTATACCCGCTATCTGCCCCTTGGAAAGGGTAGGAGCTGTCGGGGTTTCGTTTGCAGTACTAGTTGGTCCTGCGGTCGGGGACATGAGGTTGAATGTTGAGCTGGTCATTGCGAGGGGTTCCTGGAGCGGGAAAGCCTCTATCCGGTAGGTAAAGGTCTCATCTGGCAGCAATGTGGACGGGGTCCAGGTGCTACTTCGAAGTTTGGTTGACCCAGGGAACTCCGCGTTGGTTTCGAGACTCAGGCCATGGGTTTTTGGCCCAGTCACATAGCTCCGACATAATCGGGCACCTGCCACGTCTTTGCTGATTTCAATGGTGGCGCACTCAAATCTACTTTCAGGACAGCATCAGGTCTGCGAGTAGCTAGTCCCATCATGCTGGAACTTAGTCTCGCAGGCGCTGTGCCAACGTGATGGACATGCTGTACCTGGGTATGCTGCTTGCAGCAGATTATCTGAGGGTCACTTTAAATTAGCAATTGACTGTCTATTGAGAGTCAATCATGCAAGTCTTACTCATTTCGTAGAATCCATTGGGGAAACAGTCAGAGGCGGTAGTATCGACGAAAGTAAAAATGGAATATTCACCCCGGACGTTCCGTCGGTCCAGGGTTATGTACAGTGGGACGCAGAAAGGTTCACTGCTTTGGTAGACCAATGGTGCGCAATGAGAGGATTGGCTAAATGGTGTGTTTTGCTGTGGGAGCCAAATTGTAGTAATATCTAAGTAGAAAGGTCTCGTTCCTGTGTATAAAGTGCCATCCATTGTGGTGAATCTCCACGGAGACAGAAGGGTCGGTGAAAAGATGATCTGGTGGGTGGTTGCTCCAGATGAAGGCGATAATGCTTTTACAACAACGCACTTTTGGTCTAGATTTATGTTACATCAGAGTGCAGAAAGAAAATCAATTCGATATTGCTGATAGCTTACCCTGCGAGCGCGACCATGCGAAGTGACGTTTTTGCCTGCGGCTGGCTGCATTTGGCGATACGAGTCTTTCATGGATCTGCGTCTGACCATGTCAGTGGTGGATTTAAATTGTTATCAAAAGTACTTATTAGTCAAGGCGGTCGAGAAGAAAGTAAATCGAGCAACCATGTAGCCGTCTAGGGAAATTAGTGTGAGAAGAATAGGAAACTGGATTGACTAAAGTAATAGCACGCTCAACTTGAGTAGAATACATTAGTTGTGACTTAAGGGGCTATGTTGTACTATTCTATGCTACATTTCCCGGTACAAACAAATATCAATACAAATTTAAACATATTAAGCAAACCGTACAAAGTACAAAACATTGCGCTATAACCACAAATACAGTCGCCAAACATGCCCACTCCCAATAAACGAAAGGATGAAACACTCGTGCTGGCCTACTACAGTCTCTCCATCTCGGCAATCTCGCGAGTCACAACCGCGCTCAACGAGCGCACATACGGTTGCTTCATCATACAAAAGTGATCTGCGAAGAAAGTGTTAGTCAAATCAGCCAAGAAAATGAGAGTAAAAAAGCAATGGAAAATATACCTCCATCCACAGTGTGCACATGCACCTCCCCACCCACCAACTCGTCCCAGCCATTGGGCCCGAACGTGGACCGAGCCCCCCAGAACCAGGACTTGAACTCGGTCTCGAAATCCGCCAGACTGACGGACGAAGGGTCCGCCGCCTCGCCGAGCGTGGGTCCCATGGCCGCGGGCCTCTGCACCCCGGAGTCGCGAAGAGTCTGGTCCGGGTTCTCGTTGACACCCCAGCGGGCCCAGACGACCGCCACGCGCTTGGGACGTTGCGGACACGACGCCGGGAACGGCCGCGGCGAGTACGAGTGCAGCGCCTTGATGGTCGCGGCGGCATGGGCAAGGTCACCCGGGTCAAGGAGGACCTTGGTATGCTCAACAATGACGCGCCAGGCGCGCGCCACGAAAGCCGTATCGATATGACGAGCCTGCGGTATAGCGCGCGGGACCCGCATATCAATCAGCAGCAGCCCCGAAACCGTCTCGCGCTCGACCACGGCCAGCTGGTAGGCGACCTCGTAGGCGTAGGCCGCCCCCGCGGAGCGACCGCCGATCAGGTAGGGCCCGCGCGGCTGCAGGCGGCGGATGGTCTGGATGAAGACGCGGGCGAGGTCGGGGATGGCCAGGTCGAAGGCGTTGGGGTCGTCGATGAAGGGGGACTCGAGGGCGTAGAGGCGCTGAACCTTGTCGAGCGGGGCTAGGTGCACGAAGGCGTCGGCGGAGCCGTGGCCGTCGGCGATCATGAAGACGGGGCGCAGTTGGGAGTCTGGGTTGCCTTGGATCAGGACGGCGTTAGAGGTGACTTCGGCGGCGGGGGTGAGAATGACCATGCTGCTGCTGGAGCTGGAGGAGGAAGAGTCGCTGGTGTCGGCCTCGTTGGAGCCGCATACGGCGCCGTCGAGAGCGGCCTCGACGTCGGCTACGGTCGTGTGGGTGAGGAAGAATGAGGCGGGCAGCTCCTGGCCCGTCTTCTGCTTGTACTGCGACATAACCTTGATGCTCAGCATCGAGTCGACGCCGGCAGCCTCAAAATCGCCCACGTCGGCAAAGTCGGACGGGGCCATGCCTAGAGCACTGGCGACGATCTGGAGCAGGATCTCGCTCCGCCGCTCGGTCGATGACGACGAAGAAGCTCCACAGTGAGTTTCCTTGGGAGCCGAGCTGGGCTGCTTCGTCTCAGGGGTCGGTTCGGCACTGGCCTTGCGCCCCGCCGTCTTGGTGGACTCCGCAGAACCTCCCAGTTGCTCTCTGGCCGCAGCCACTGTGGTATAAGTGAGGAAGAAAGCCGCCGGGAGCTGCAGACCTGTCTGCTTCTGGAGGTCGGACGTGATGGCGATGCTCATCTGCGAATCGACGCCGATGTCGGTAAAGTCAGTCGATGGCTCTAGCTCATCCAGGCTAACACCCGTACGCTTGGCAACTATGCGCAGCAGCGTATCGGCGTCGTTCGGCGTATCGGGCACGGGTGCCTGTGCAGATTTGGCTTGCGTCGACGGCGGATCGGGGAAGTCCCGAAGCCTGCGTCCGCGGCTGGCAAGCGGTGCCTCAATGACCTTGGACACCGGCGCAGCGGGAGACGGAGCGGCAGCCCCGTGACCCCCGATGACGATGGAGAAGATCTCCTTGGTCATGTGCTGGAACGTGATGCCGGAGCAGAGCGCAATCAGACCATCCTGGTCAAAGACATAGACATCACACACCGTAACCCCCTTAGCCGACTGCTCGCGCACCGTCGCGTAGCACATGCAGTTAGTGCGCCCCACGATGGGCTTCAGCAGCTGGAAAGACCCGATCCGGTTCGAGATATGAATCACGTCCTTGGTCTTGGCCGGGTCGGCATTGAGCAGGAAGCCCGACAGGTGCACGATGCCATCCATGGTAAAGGGGTTGCAGGTGAACTGCCCCTGCGCCCCCGCGCTGTCCTCGAGCACGCACGCAGCCACAGCGTCTTGGAAGTCGGGCGGCAGGTAGGCCTCCTCGATGCACTGGTAGGCGGGCCCGTACTCGACCTCGGCGTCGAACAGCTTGTAGAACAGGTTGCGCGCGAGGCGGTGCGTAGTCGTCTTGCCCGTCGTCTCCAGGAGGTTGGCCACGCGCCGTCGGACTAGGTTTTCCATGAAGGCCCATTGCTGCAGCTGGGAGGGGCGCTGGGGGCTGAAGCGCACTTTGCATAGGCCGTGGGTGCCTCCCGGTCCCGACGGGCCCGTGGAGGAGAAGGTCACGGCGACTTCGGTGTCGGCGTCCTCCAGGCTACACTCGATGTGGATAAGGTGTTCTTCGTCCCTGGAATGCACCACGAGGGCGTGCGTCATCTGCAGGTCGGCGACCTCGAGATGGACACTCTCGCCGGCGGCACCAGTGGAGGTCAGGAGGTGAAAAACTGCGGTATTGGCCATCTCGACGAACACGCTCGCCGGACAGAGCACGACGCCGCCCACGATATGCCCTTGGATGGCCGTCGTCAGCTCAGGATGCTTCGTGGTCGAGGTGAACCTCGCCTCCGTCTTGCCATCATCCGAGCTCAGGCTGTCCAGGCGCTGCAAGAACGCGTACGGCAGTGACTGATGCGTGGATGCGACTGTTGCCTCTTCGCCAACCTGCACTGCACGTCGAGTCTTGTACGGCACCCAGTACGTCTTGGCATCGAACGCATACGCGGGCAATTCCAGCAACCGCAGACAGGGCTCCGAATCGCGGTGAAACTCGCGCCAGTTGACCGACAGACCCGCCACGTGCAGCGCAGCGAGGCAATTCGAAAAGCTCCGCCAGCCGTCCTGCCCTTGCTGAAGACTGCTCAAGGTAGTCAACTCCTTTTGGGAGCACGACTTGGACAAGAGCGCGGTGCAGACGGGGTGCGGGCCGAGCTCGAGCGCCACCGTGTTGGCTTGGATTAGCTTCTGTGTCTCGCAGGCCTGCACGGCGCCCAGGAAGTTGACCGGCTCGCGCATCTGGCGGCGCAGGTACGCGGCGTTGAAGACGCCGTCGTCGCGCACGACCTCGCCGAGCAGCGTCGACGCGACGGGCACGCGGGGGGGCGCTGAAGTGCACCTTGCGCGCCGCCTCCTCGAACTGCGCGAGGACGGGCTCGAGCTGGGCCGAGTGGAAGCCATACGGAACCTTGAGAAGCGTCGACTTGATATTGCGGGTCTGCAGCGTCGACTGCAGCGTGGCCAGCTCGTCGTTGGTGCCGCTGATGACGGTCATGCCGGGCGCATTGAGGCAGGCGATCTGGCACGTCGGGCACTGAGACTCGCGGAGCAGAGCGGTGGCGTCCTCGTGCGTCATACTGACGGCCAGCATCGAGTAGGCGTGTGCGGTGCAGTGTTCCTGGATCAGCGAGGCGCGTGTGTGGACAAGATACAACATGTCGCTGACGGACAGCACGCCCGCCACGCAGAGTCCCGCGTATTCGCCCAGCGAGTGGCCCATGACCAGCGCCGGCTGCAGGCCGAGCGTACGGAGCAGATGGGCCATGGCCACCTCGAGCGACACCAGCGCCAGCTGCGTCTGGCACGCCGGAGCGGTGGCCACGTCCTGTGCCCCGATGATCAGGTCGAGGAAGCGGTCGAGGCCCTGGGCGTCGCACAGATCCTGGAAAGAGTCCAGCGTGGTTCGGAAGAAGGGCAGGGTGTGGTATAACTCGGCGCCCATCCCCGTGTAGACGGACCCCTGACCGGTAAAGGAGAAGGCCAACTGCGCGTCTTTCAGCGGCGCCTTGTAACCGGTGCCAAACTTGGCGAGCAGATCCTGAACCGACTCCACGACGTGCGCGGACCGATGCAGATCGTGCATCCGTCTCGCCGTGGTGGTGTACGCCAAGCTGGCCAGGTCCGTGTCCAGGTGCTGGAGCAGATACTCCCTCAACCTCGCCTCGTTTGCCTTGAGCCCCGCCCGCGTCCGGCCGGAGCAGGCGACGACATGGTGCGGACGCTGGTCCTCGGCCCGCCAGTCCGAGACCTCGGGCGCCTCCTCGATCAACATGCTCACGTTGCCGCCCGCGGCGTCGAAGCTGTTGATGATGATCTTGGATAAGCCGTTGCCGTCGCGTGAAGGCCGCAGCGGTACGGTGCCGTCAGCGACTTTGATGCGGGCGGCGTCCAGGTCGGGGAACTTGTGGTTGATCTGGAACGGCCAGTTGGGCTGCGGCGGGATGACGCGCTTCTGCATGATCAGGATGGCCTTGATGAGTGACGACACGCCCGCGGCGCCCTCGGCGTGGCCGATGGCGGCTTTCAGGGCGCCGATGTGGAGGGGATTGTCTTCGGGCCGGCTGGGGCTGAAGGTGTCGATGATGGCGCTCAACTCGGCGGCATTACCGGCTATATAGATAGTTAGCACATTATCAATGTGTGCAATCAAATTTCAAGGGATGGATGGATGGATGGACATACCTTGGGTTCCAGTTCCGTGACACTCCACGTAGGAAATTTCATTCGGTCCCACGCCATTACTCCTTAAAATGGTGCGATACAAGTCCGCCTGCGCCGCGCTTGAAGGGAAGGTAATCGAACCCGCCGCCCCTGCATTGGAGTTGCGAGCGGTGCCACGAAGCACGGCGAGGATATTGTCCTTCTCGCGCACCGCATCTTCAAGCCGCTTCAGCACGACCACGCCGACCGCCTCGCCGCGGCAATACCCATCAGCCTCATCGCAGAAGGTCTTGCAGGGCCCCGTCTGGGAGAGGAAGCCACCCTTGCTCAGACCCGAGTACAGCTCGGGCGCAACGCAGACGTGGCCGCCGCCAGCGACGGCACAGTCGACCTCGCGGCTCAGCAGGGCGTGGCAGGCCAGGTGGATGGCCGTCGCGCTGGCGGAGCAGGCCGTGTCGATGCTGGTGATGCCGCCGCCCCAGCGGAAGTAGTGGTTCAGGCGGCCCGGGGCGAATGACCGCATGGTACCCGGGATGTAGTGGGTGTCGATGCCTTCTTGGTCGTTGATGGCTTTCCACTCCTCGGCCGACTGGCCCAGGAAGGTGGCCATGTGGGCCCGCAGGGTCGAGGCCGTGGCGTCGGGCGAGTAGCCCGCCATCTGCAGGGCTTCGTAGGTGGTCATGAGCAGCAGCCGCTGGATCGGGTCCATCTGCACCGCCTCGCGGGGCGAAATGGAGAAGAGGAGGTTGTCGAACTCGCCGGGGTTCTTTAGGAAGCAGCCGAACGTCGTCGACACGGCCATGGGCCTCTCGCACGACGGGTCGAGGAAGTCGTCGATGGCAAATCTCGACTCGGGAATGCGCTGATGTGCCGAACGGCCGGACAGGAGAAGGTCCCACAGTTCGGAAATACTGTCGCTGTCTGGGAAGCGGCCCGACATGCCCACGATGGCCACGCGGTCGGAACCGCGCGAGTATCCTTCCGAGCTGTGGTCGTCGTCGATACCGACATTTGCGGCAGTAACAGTCGGGACCGCGCGTTGCAGCTCTCGCTGGACGAAAGACACCGAGTGCGTGGGGCCGATAGTAAATAGTCGCGCGCTCTCATTCCCTTGAAGCGCACTCGCGACATTTTTTATCGTATCTTCCAAGTACAGCGGATGCTGAGCAATGTCCGCGACTGTCAGGACCAGCAGGTTCCGTAGTGTCGAGGCATCAAAGGGCTCACATGTGCTAGAGGAGAATATGCCCTCGCAGCGGGTGGGGGTATCGAGTAGCGGCGAGATCCCCAGTATCCGGTCGACATCCAGCACAGGCAGATGAGCGGCGTGGACGGCTGTGGCTGACGCGAGGCGGGATGTCGAGACTTGGCTGAAGTGCTCCGACTCCATTAGGCGCTTCAGCGTGGCGGGCGGCGCGAACACGGTAGCCCACGTCGAGGCCTGCACGCCGATATATGCGGTGCGCAGCCGGGGGCAGCTCTGGTTGAACAGGTCCAGGCGTTGCTGGACCTGTGCGGCGTCGACACCGACGAATGTGCAGGCCCAAGATTCGGGCGAGTCCTCCACGGACTGCGTCCTCCGCCACAGCTCGATGCCGAGACGAAAACTGATGGCGACGCATTCCAGGCCGAGACGCACCACGTCGCGTGCTGTGGTGGCGGTCGTTGCTACGGCGGCGGCCAGCAGCCCGATGCACACGCCGATCCCGTGTGTCTGGCTCTCGGCACTAAGGACGGCCGGTTCGTCCTCGGCAAGCCTACCCCGTCAAAGTTAGCTAATATTTGAAAATAACACCAACCAACTCGGCACATACAGTAAGAGCTCGCCCAGCTGTATTATGGTAATTAGAGTAGTGCCAACGGCCTCGTTCAGATGCTCGGCCGATTCATGATGGCAGGTAAGATCGCGGATGTCGGCAAAATCGCCGTAGAGCTGGCGCTCGCACGGGTATAAGTCCTGGCGAAGACACTGCACCACGTCCGTGGCGTCGCGCAGAAACGCGTGCAGGCTGGGCCTTGTCTTGGCGATCTCGTAAAGTCTCGCGACGGCCGACGTCTTGGACGCCAGCTGGTCGCCGAACAGCAGGACGGTGGCGGCGGTCGACTGCATGGTGATGTGCGAGTTCGCCTTGCGGAAGACATGTCATCGTCATTCATCAAATCGCTGCATATATATGAAGGCAAGGTCTTTGCTCCTGGGCCTGTTTGCCCGTCGGCTGTGGTCGTGGAGGGCCTCATCTCGGAAGATTCCTCGATCAGCCGCTGTCGTGGAGCATGGAGCGGCACCACCGCGCGTGGATATCAAGATGGCGGTCTTCGAAGGCGATCGCGCAGCCGAGTCCAACCATTCCAGCACGAGGTGGTCAGCGGGGCAAGAGAAAGGTCTGGAGGTTTGGTACTATCTCAGCCGCTGCCGACGAAGCACGTGTCTGGGTGTGCAGGGATTTGAGTTCAAGCCCCTGAGTACCTGCCCCTCAGCCACGGTTCGTGTATGCAAAACGTATGTACGAAAGTCAATGGCAGGGACTGTTTCGAACTACTTACTGCATCAAAGCTAGAAGTGATGTGCAAGTTGGCACAGGGAAACCAAGCGCATGATGTTGTGAAAGGGTAGACCCTGGATAGTCGGGGCTTGTTTTCCGGCCGTGGCATCGCTATCGAGTCATGACAGAGTTCATTCCAGACAGAAACTGGAGCTTTCAAGGCAGGGGTTTGGGGCAAGTCCACATAGCATTGGCAGGGCTGTTACCACCTAGGCGGTATTTGGTTACTCTGCACCTTGACCAGAACTTGCAAGATAAGATGTGTAGTGCAATGCATCCAGTAACTGAAAGGAGTTTTTCTCAACCGAAACTTCTCTGGAAGCATCGAAGTGGCATGCTTTAGCGAGGCAAGTATGACCAGGGGTAAAGTAACGGCGCTGTCCAGGGGCACCTTCTGGGGGAGGCCGAACTGGAAGATGGTCGCGGCGTCGGCTTTGGCGTTGGTGGAGAAGTTCATCAGGATGGCCCGCGGGCCTTGGACTAGTTCATGGAGCTCGAGAGAGGCGTCTTGCACCGCGAGGCAGGCGGCTTGGATCGCTGGTGGGAGGGAGCTGGTGTCGAGGGCTGTGCCGTCTAGAAGTGACGGCGTTGGCAGGTTGTGTTCGCGAAGGTACTCTGACGCGATGGCTGCATGTTTGGAAATGGAGGCGGCAAGTTCCTCCAATGTCTTGGTGGTTGTCATGGCTGAGTATTGAGTGGCTTTCCCCCAACAGTTTCCACGACTTGCGGTGCCAAAAACGAGTTGAATAACTGTCTTTCTTTATTCAACTTATCTCTGATATGCATCATCTCACAAATGGCTCGTGACTCTTTCATGTGTATATACGTATTGTGTTGAGGTGCAGAAGCTCCGGGTATCCGGATACATCCATCATCGTGGAAACCATGATCCTCCCGCCCGGGTTCAACTATACCCAATTGACCTCCAAGTATGCAAATGGACCGGCAATGCTCTAAGACAAGACCTATCAAAGCAGCATACTCTAACTACGTTCCTGGCAGAACTAGTCAGTCATTCGAGGTGTGGCGGGGCCTTCAGCTCTTCTAGTGGGGCTCTCGCAGAAACGTAAAGCTTCGACCCATCCCCAATGACACCCCAGTTACCTAGCTCCGGCAGAGCCAATACCAGTTACTACAGCCCTTGTGATAAAAGGCTAGACTTCCTGTTGCGAGCTTGTACTGGCTATGTGATCTTGAGAAAACACCGTCTCACATCTATCACCATGTCGCCCTCTGCTATTACCCCTGAGAAGCCCGCCGCCCCGGAACTGCCCGAGCTGTCCCGGCAAAGGCTGGAGAAGGCCGGCATTGACCTGACCGGAGCCTATCCTGAGCACCCCAAGAAGGTCCTTTACCTGCAGGACGTCTACAAGCTCCGTGGCGAGGACCGTGATTACACAGACCCCGCGTCCCGTGCGGACCCGGAGAAGAAGGCCCTGTTCTCGGCGGCCAAGGAGGTAAGTACTGTCAGCCGTCGAGCCGCTTATCTCTAGAAAGGGGAGCTAACATGGGCGAAGGTCAGAGATGTGACCGTCCATATCGGTACCGAGATCATAGGCCTGCAGTTGAAGGACCTCACCAACCAGCAAAGAGTATGTTGACTATTCCTCTTAACGTAAAGTCGAGTATCAATGCTAAATCTTGGTTAGGATGAGCTCTGCCTCCTGATTGCCGAGAGAGGTGTGGTCTTCTTCCGGGACCAAGACCTGAGCCCTCAGAAGCAGCTGGAACTGGGCGCCTACTTTGGCGAAGTCGAGGTGAATCCTCAAGATGCTTACGTCCCCGGGCTTCCCGGTGCGACCGTCATGTGGTATGTAAGCCCCTCGTCGACAGCTATACGTAAGATTGCTGATCTCCTTCCAGGCCGGCTTTCACAGCGACCATGCCCATGTTCGACTACTATTTCCGCAACCCGTTCGGCACTCAGCGCTGGCACACAGATATGGCCTACGAGCACCAGCCTCCGGGATACACGTAAGTCATCCGGTTGATAGGTCATCTCGTTCATGCCAAGGGACTTTGATCGATTGACTCGCCTGTTTCACAGACACCTGCACAACGATGCTGTCCCCGAGGTGGGAGGCGACACCCTCTGGGCCAGCGGCTATGCTGCGTACGACAAGCTGTCGCCCGCGTTCCGCGAGATGATCGACGGAAAGGAGTGCGTGTACCGCTCCGCCTACAAGTTCCTCGACCGCGATGACCCCGCCACCGGACCCAAGCTGGTCGAGCGGACGCACCCCATGGTCCGAGTAAGTACTTTCACTCCGTTGAGTTGGACGAGGCCTTCCATAGTCATCCTTACTACTACGTATCATTGCTAACACCTGACTTCCCTTGCGAACAGACCCACCCCGTGACTGGCTGGAAGTCACTGTACGTCAACCGCGCCATGACGCTGCGCATCGTCGGCCTGGACCAGGGCGAGAGCGACGCCATCCTCAACTACCTCTTCAGCGTCTACGAGGGCAACGTCGACATCCAGTGCCGCTTCACCTGGACGCCGGGAACCTCGGCCATCTGGGACAACCGGTAAGTGCACCAGCATTGGAATGATTATGTACGGTTTAATTGTGACTGTAAGCTGACATCGAAATAGAGTCACCATGCACAGCGCCGCGTGGGATTACGAAGGAAAGGGCAAGCGCCACGGCACCCGCGTTTCCAGTCTGGCGGAGAAGCCGTTCTACGACCCCAAGGCCACCAGCAGGCGCCGGGCTCTGGGTCTCGCTGGACCCAAGGAGTATTAGATTCCTGCCATGGTGAGATTTATAGTAGCGTATATATAAAGAAGATATGAACCACCTTCTGTTGGGATACGAATGCCTTGTGGGTTGCAGAATAGCTTGGGTGATTAAATGCATTTTGGTTTGCGCGTGAAACACACTTCAGTGTCGCCAGTGACACATCATCAGTTCAATCCATCCGTGAGATTAGACTCTAGTCCACTGCCACCTGACTGATACTCTTCAGCTTCCTGCTTTGATCCTCGTGGACATAGTCAACTGGTACTTTTATGTACATAGCACTTTGATATGATGAAGTAGTCGTGTATACCTTCGCGCAGCGCAGTACCCTGGCCTGCGAGATTACGGAGTTGGAGAGGCTGTAGTAGGGGTACAGGTGCGTTATTCCTTCTTCCTTTCCTTGCTTATTACCGGCGGATATCACGGCAACGCGGGTGGGCCCGATTGCTTGTTCGCATTGATGTATCTGCTTGTTTCTTCATGATCTTACTACTCTATCACTTTTTTATAATAGACTTAGATTTACTTTATAACTTAATGTTTTGAGCTTTCTCTGCCATTATAGCGATACCATTCACATGCATGACACCGTAGCCACGGCGACTCAAGACCATTGCACATAGTATCGACTACTTAGATGCCAGATGCCGTTTATCCTGACAATAGGATTGTGGTATAAACCTCCAAGTTTGATCTGGTGGGAATAGTGGATCGGTCAGGGAAATGCTCTTATAAATAGCACACGCTAATTGCTTGAGGCAATACAGGCTGAAATGGGATAGCAGGCCCCTGGCTATACCAGGGCACAGTGGGCCGTCGTATTGCTGACATGCAAGTAGAACTGTCTAGATCCCAATCCGCGGAACCTAAATCTGCTTGGTCTAGGCTGTTGAAGTTGTGAGTCTCCAGTTATGGAGCCACGATCTCACGATCTGCAAGGGTCGGGAAGGTGAGAAGCTTACTAGCTTAAAAGGCGTGAGCGGGCCTGTCAGCCGCGCTTGTCGTAAAGGAACCTATGAGGAAAGTGTAGTAAGCACCCGGGACAGCCGGGGCCCCGGCACACCAGGATCGATTCCACTCGTGAAAAAGCCCGAAGTAGTCGCCGTCCCGGATCAACAAGCCAAGCTCGGCATCCCGAATCGTGGCCGGGGTCTTTGTGGCCCAAAAGGGTTCGAGTCCGGCTGACATACGCCTGGCTATGCCGCATCCGGTCACTAGATCGTGCAGGGGTATTTCAGCTGGAGCCAAAGTAAATATAATTTCTTTTTTCAGATCCAGCACTATTGAGCTTATGGGGATTCAAATTAACATGTTGAAATGCATGAACAGGGGCAAGAGAGTTTCGAATTCGGAAGACCAGCTTCTGTATTGGGCATTGCTTCAGGGAAAATATGCATGATTAATCTCTAATAGTGTCCCGTGATCTCATGTTTCAAGTCTTGTTTCTGTTTCTGGTCCAATTCTGATAGCTGAATAGCTTCAGCCTCTGGGGCGATGCGAATAACATGTTTATACAAAGAGCACCGTAGAAACAATCATGAGTGAAAATTTGATAAGTTGAAATTCTTTAGTCTTGTCTGAAAGCCAATGTGTGAGCAGCTAGGGATCGAATTTTCGCCTGCATATGCAAGGATTGAGGGCTCCGCAGGTCATGATATACTTGCTTTGCCATTGCATAACGTTCTAGGCTTCAATAGCATGATTGTTCTTGATGGCAAGCCCAAAGGGGAAGCTGAGACTTCAGGCCTGCTATCCATACGAATGCTGACAAGGGCTAGACCTTCACGATGATATACGAGGTTGACAATCTTGCTAGGAGTTTCATGCGCTTTCACGCATATAAAGGTCGACGATGCCGCCGCCAAAGTGATGAAGCTTTTCTATTAGACAGAAATCACTTACTCACAACAGTCATTCCTTGGTTCTACACTGGCATTCATTCTGAATATCAAACAATCATCTTTCTAGGTTCTCAACCACTCTACACCTCAACATGCTCTACTCGCTCTATTCTCTTGCCTTGTTGGCCCTAGGTGCATCGGCACTGCCCAACCCGCAAGTCGATGGACCTCCATCCAACCCCAACCCACCACCATCCTTCCCCCATCCCAACATCAGCGCCATCAAGGCCGTCGACCCCAAGTCCTTCCCCTCGTACCACACGGGCAACCTCAACCGCGAGAACGCCACCACCGCCGCCGCCTCTGGGCCCCAGAAGCGCTGGGCTTGCAGCCAGAGCCCGATCCTGACCTGGGGCGACAGCGACAACGGCGGCAAGGGCGTGACCATCACCAACGCCGACAACGGCGGCTGGCGCGGCTTCTACATCTACCACAACAGCTGCGACTACGTGCCCTGGAAGTACATCTGGATCGACGCGGGCGCGACGCAGTTCGTCAGCCTGCCCGACGGCTTCGAGGGCCGCATCCAGCGCGGCGAGGACGCGACCATGCTGTCGGGCTCGCCCCAGACCCTCGGCACCTGGTTCGAGATCAGCTTCGACGGCGCCGGCGTCGGCTGGGGCGACACCAGCCTGATCCGCGGCTGCGACGGCGCCGCCCTGCTCTGGAGCCTCGACGGGAGCGGGGCCTGGAAGGGGTTCACGCAGTACGTGCTCGAGGGCGCGCCCGAGGGGTCGTACGACATGAAGAGCAACGGGCAGTGGGTCATCAAGGCCACCGAGAACGGCGACGGCAGCATCAACACGGCCCCGCGCGACTGGCTCATCTCCCAGATCGGCACCGAGCTCGCTTACGTCGACGACTACCACGGTAACCCTGTCATTGCGTCGGGCAATGGGCGGTTCGGTACTTACTGGCTTGCTGGTCGTGCTTAAGCTCGACCGACAGATGTTTGGGCATGCATGGGCATGGTTCTCTTCTCCACTATTTCGTTTGAAGATATTGGCTTAGCCATATTAGAATTTTGTTTCCTATACATAATTAGATTTTTATATTTGAATATACACTACTTACTTGGTCATTACCTTGAATACATTGATGTATAGCTTCGTCGAACTAGACAATGGCCCTAGAACTATGTAGGATTGCAGACCTCCTTCCTCACCCTCCTGCCCCAGTAAAGGATGGACCCGTCGCCTGAGCTTAACTAAGAAAAATATAAAAGACA
The DNA here is from genome assembly GCF_038362585.1 of Apiospora marii. Taxonomy (NCBI): domain Eukaryota; kingdom Fungi; phylum Ascomycota; class Sordariomycetes; order Amphisphaeriales; family Apiosporaceae; genus Apiospora; species Apiospora marii. The sequence goes on from NW_027117381.1 coordinate 3,638,056, forward strand.
GAAATGAAGAGACAAATAATAAACACCAGACTTATATGCCTATTCTCGGGTGAGTCTAGCACAACACGTAGCCCTCGCCCGTCGCCTTCACGTCTTCCAGCATGGCTGAGAGGTTCCCCAGGAGCGGCCTTGTCGTCACGGGGCTGAGCGGGATGCCGGGCATGGGCTTCAGTAAAAGCCACCGATGCACTCCATAGTAAGCACAGAAAGATGGTGCACATAATCACCGGCGCCCCGTAAGAGATGGGGTACTTTAGGGGTAAGTGAACGGGTTGGTTTCCATACCTTACTTGTATATGCCGGTATCATCGGCGAACCCCGCCTGGCACCTGAGTGGCGTCTCACGGCAGTCGTCGCCGAAACGATCTATTTCTTTCTACTGGTATTTGTTTCACTTTGATACCATACCCAGGGGTCAGGGAATCTCAGCCCCAAAAAGGCGAATGGTTCACCGAAAAGAAATGTTTCTCAGATGTAAATTCCGAGAGAAGTTGTCATCGCCTCCAATGATTTAGTGCCATATGTTGGTTGTCAAGCCTCCCCTCGCATGCCTGGGTAGGTTCTGCCGTTTCCAACTTCTTGGAACCTGAGGATAAAGAAAATGGGCTGGGGCGTCTCGACTGGTCACGTACTGATGTGGGTCTTCCTCATGCATGGTTTAGATAGAACAAAGAAACGCTGAGATGTGGATGCCTCCAGCTGGCACGTTGCGTAGACAAAGAAAGTGGACACATAAAGACTTTTGCTGAAAGAACCGCCTTTCTGTAGCGAGGGGGAAAAAAAAGGATTCATTCAGTCTCTTATCTACTACTGATCAAGAGCTTCAGCTGCAGCTTTCTTGATCGAGACTCAATCAAGATGGATGATGAAGGGGTGCCACCAGTTCCTGGTCCCAAGACGTACCCATTCAAGGATGGTGATGAGCCTCCGAAGATTAAGTGGCTCCGGCACATCGGGAAAGGTATACACGCGCATGTCTGGGCAGTGTTGATCAATGGGAAGCTATATGTGCTCAAGGTTGTACGTATTAACGCAATGCTCGACACATTTTGGTTAAGTACTTGTATTTGTATTTTCTGATGCTGACAATGCCGGATAGTTTACTTTCCGCAAGCGATATTACGTAAATCCTGAGTGGAAGGTCAATGTCAGCAAAGCAGAGGAGATCGCCTATTTTGACCCCTTTAGCTGCGAGTGTCGAGCATACGGTCGGATCCGGGAGGCGGGACTCGAGAAGTACATCGCAAAATGCTACGGCTACATCAAGCTCGCGCGTGACGACTTTGATCCTCTCATGCATGACCCGAAGAAATGGGAGGACACTTTCGGGTACATGGAGAGGCACAAAGGGAGGCCATTCCGCGCCCTGGTCAAGGAATTCATCAAGACTTACCCCGACTTGTACCCCACCTTACCTAACCATGGACCCAATAACTCCCGTCTGGCCAACAGATTCTTCAGAGGCGCCAAGGATGCCAGAACCCTGGTCCGTGGCTTGAGAATGATCCATAAGTCTGGGATACTAATATGCGATATTAATGATGGAAACGTCAGTAAATATCAGATCTGTGGGTGTAACTGGTAGGGGGCCCTGCAATGGCAATGCTGACAATCATAGTGAATGGACGTCTTATCGACTTTAGCAGGGCGTGGACGGTCCCTCATCCTGTTTTGAACAAAGAGACAATGGAAAATCCAGAGATCACCATGTACCTCATGGAGGACGGAATCCAGGATGCGGATCAGGTAGATTACCTGATTGACTGGTGGAACAGGGAGCACACTCCTGACCTAAAGATTTGGGATCGATGCCTGCCGTCGCATGACTATAATCTAAGGAGTAGAAGCCGTCCTGATCGAGTCAGGCGCGAAGGAGGCCGCAACGCAAGTTCGTGGCTTATACGTCCCGAGTTGTACAATTGGCAAGCCAGAAAAAGGGACAATGGGACCGGTCAAGGCCGATGGGTAGGAATACTATAAGAGATAGCCATCTTCTCATGGAACCGAGCCAAAATATTCAGACATGCGAATATTGTACAATCGAGTCATGACCAGCACTTGCTTTTTGACCTGATGTCGGCGATGCGCTATGATACGAGCTCGCTATGTCCCATGCCATAGACATCTATACTGCGCGGCGCCGTTTAGCAGTTTTGTCATAGGCATTTTTGGTGACTCTGAAAGCTCTAGGTGTCTGAGGCTTTATCCCTGGGGATGTGTCCTCATGATATTTGTCCAGCTGTTTGGCAAACTCATCTCTCGAAGACTCAACAACGCGAAACTTCTCCGCGTCTTTACTATCTTCGAGAATGATCTTGGAGATATGATTCGCCCACAGAGTCTTTCCCTTTTCCTCGAACCTTGACCAGGTATTCAGGTCGCAAATCTGATCTCGGGCTACAGCCGGTCTATGTTTATCATGTAAACTTAACATGATTAAAGCCCAAATTCCTTTGCTGGCAGACATGGTACCTTTCTCGTTCTTCCAAGGTATGACGGCGTAGTGCGCACCAAACCCTTTTTTTCTCTGTACCTACCTCTGCGGTGAAGCTAAAGAAGCGGAAGAAGGTGACCTCTTCGCTATTGAAGACGAACCCATACCTCTTATTTGACCAGTGACAATACATCATCATTTGTGCAAGGGTATTCCTTACCGAAGCACCTTGTTTTTTGGGCGGCAACGCCAGTTTGGATAGATTGAATACAGGCTTACGTTTGGCCTCGCCGATGACAGCAAACTCCCCGTCGGACCGTCTGGATGGGATTGGGATCCCAACTTTCTCTAGTCCGGCTGGCCGGTTTAGCAGGGTCTTGCCAGATGCATCCAACTTCTTACTGCTCTGATCGAGTGTATCAGGAAGAAAGTGCACTGGCCAGTCCGGGTGTACATCACTCAGGCCTGTCACCTGTACTGATTTGCCATGCTGACTAGTGTCAACATTTCGTACCGCACTAGTGTTAACGCTTTCCTGGAACTCAGGAGACGTTTCATTGATAGATGTCCTTACCCCCTGTAATATAGCTGTCCTATACATATCGCTAATGTGGCTTTCGTTTTCGATCTTGAACGGGATAATGCTTCCCTCTTTTGTCGTGTCTCGACTGCTGGTGCGAATACCAGTGACAGTATCCTTCGCAAAGCGGTAATTCTTTTTGAACAGAAAATCTCCGAACATTAAGTCAATGTTCTCTTGTGTAAAGTCTTCCCATATACTGATATGCTCGGGCGAGACTAGTATGAACCCGCGCCCCTGACTTGATTTACTTGACGGGAGCTCCCCTGTATTGTCGATGATGGGCCTGGGGAGGCTCAAAAAATCGTTGAGAATCATAGAAGGAGTTTCTTCCCCGCTGTCAATTTGTACTGCTACCTTTTTCCACGCCTGGTCGGAATCAGTGTCTTCTGGTTGGGCTTCCGGGTGGCTTTCTGCTTTTGAATCTTTTTGAAAACTGGCCATGACGTATGATCTGGATCTTTTAGTCTTCGACAATGATAGGTTTGAAATGAAGTGTTGTGAGGAGCTGACGAATTTTGCAGTGTCTACGTGCTGTAGCTTAGATCGTCCAAATTGTATTAACGAGGGGCTTGGCGACCTTATAGGTCAAAACCCACGAATCTAGCCCTTCTAACTCTTGTCCTGATTCTCAACAGTATAATGTAGAAAACTAGTCATGTAAGAAACATAGCTATTGTTTCTGTAAATGGATAACTAAGAGCGTTTCCCTCTTTCAAAATCTTAGTATGGCTCCGCCAATCGAACATTATCTTGTTTTCATTGTAAGCAAAACTCTGATAGTCTGCCCATCTGAGCTGAGCCGCAACTTGGCTTCTTCTCGAGGACAAAGGTGCTTTATTCGGCTCTCGCTCTTTGTCGTGCTAACTTCTACTAGTCTAAATCGGGTCAAAAAAGAACTCAATCTGGTCGTTGAGATGGCTGCACGCCATGAACCCCTGGCACCATACGTGCCATACCCCTCATCAACCTTCCCCTCCTTGATCGAGTATGTGCGGCGCCAGCAGAAACCGATCCATCCCCCGCTTCAACTCCTATTACAGGCCTAGACGGTCTAGAGTGGTAGCTCCTGGTAAGCGTGAACGTCCTCGTGAGCTGCGCCCCCGTCCTGTGCCGTATCCTCTCCAGGATCTGCCCCTCCAGCCTGTTCAGGTGCTCCTCGGCGCCCTTGTCGTCATTATCCTCTTGCCCGGTCTCGTCGGTGGGAAGGCCGGCGGCACCGCTGAACCCGGTGCCGAAGCGGCGGGCCATGCGCTGGTCGATCCACCACCATATCAGGACGACGAGGCCCGTCAGGGGGAAGGTCAGCACGATGTAGATCCAGAGGCTTCTCGAGACGGGTCCGTCCATGTCTGGAATATCCGGGAAGAATTAGTTGGTTTTGATATGGCAATGTGATGTGTTGGGTGGGTTTGTTTGCATACCGTGGAACTCGAAAAATGGCATGCTGAACATGGACGACAGGAATGTGCCGGGCAAGAACACGGCACCCAACAACGTTAGAGTCTTCATCGACGCACTGTCCCGCTTGCTCGCATTCGCGAGGAGATGTTGTTGGATTGCGATTTCGGCGTTTAGTCTGGATTCGACTTGGGATATCAACCCATTTGTCTGCGAGTTGACGAAAAAAAAGGGGTTGTCAGTAAGAGATTCATCATTTGCCACTCTGGTGGATAGGTGTACTATACGAACCACTTGACGCAAGTTATCAAGTCTGGCCAGGGACACATGAGCATAGTTCTCCAGTCCATCCAGCTTGATATGGTAGAAACGCAGCCGATCCATCAGCGATAAATGCAACATCCCCATTCCGGACGACGGATCTTCGGTGTCGGTATTCTCACGCACCCACTCCGTCGCGTCCTGTATCTTGCCCAGCACGTTCCGCCACGCCTGCGGCCGCTTCCAGTTGACCTTGGCCTGGTAGTCGGCGATCTTCTGGCTGATCTTGTCGAGGGTGAGGTCGCCGTGGCTGATGTGGCCCGCCGCCGCGGGGACGTTGCGGTAGTTGCCGGTGAGCACCATGTCGAGCTCGCGGATGCCGTTGCGGATCTTGCGCTGCTTCTCGTCGTTGCTGGGGCCCAGCTCCTGGCACAGCATGAGGACAGGCAGGAGCAGGGGTGGTGCGCCGGGCTGCCGCAGCTCTTCAGGTTGGCTAGGATCTCGCCCAGATCGGCGTTGGCGGTGCCTTTGAGGAACCCGGAGGTGACCCCGGTGTTGAAGGAGTAGGACAGGGTCATCTGCCAGCCGCGGGGGTTGCCTACCCATTGTACATCGGATTTGCGAAATACTAGTTCTAAGGATATAATCAAGTCAGCAGCTACTTCATGACCATGGGCATTTGACCGGGCTGGCGCCTCACGTAGATGTTTCCCGGCATCATCCTCGTGATGGGCCCACCAACAGAAAGGACCAACCACAGTACTTGTCTCCAGAGCTTGAAGGGGTAAGTGAAACTTCTCGATCATCTGTTTATACGTGTCCTTGGGAAGTGAGATATGGTCCGGCGAGAACGTCTTTTCATGTCTTGCATTTTGCTGTATCCTATATGACTTTGTGAGAGATGCAGATCTTTTTGAGGAAGTGAAGTTAGCACTTACACCAATCTGATCCCATCCACGAAATGGACATTCTCTGGAAGTTCAGGAGGTTGGAATATCCCCTGAAGTTAGATAGTTGATCCAATTAGCTGCGATTTCCTTCGGCCCGGGACATACATGAATATGTCGCTTGCCTTTCGCGTCAGAAAGTTGTCAAAGTCATCGCCAAGCCTCAGCGCCTGCGACTCGACCAGACTACGTCCGTCCTGACCACGCTAACCATCAGCAATGTTCTCTCACTAAGGTGCGGTTACATTCAAAAGGGGTCGGCGAACCGTATAGTTCAGGATCTCCAGGTAAGTGGTCGTTTCGTCGACCACGCGCATCTTATCAAACTTCTTGTTAAAAAAGTGTCTGTCGATCCCCTGGCCCCTAAAGCTGCGCTCTCTCTGCCTTAGCGTAATGCGGCCCATTCCGGCTGCAGGAATGGTGTCCCCGGCTGCAGCGGCCATGACGTGAAGATTGTAGTTGATGTGGACGCGGCCCAAAAGCTCAACGACTCCAAATGAGATTGCGATAAGATTGAAGAAAATGCAGGTGGGAGATCAGACAGAGTGAGCCTTCTCCTCACTCCTTCTGCGTTGCGGCTCTTGATGACTCCCGCATGCACGACGCGGCCAGAATAGGCATAGTCATCATGCAACCCGGACGAGCTGCAGTGAGACACGGATGGGGTTGCATTCACGAGGCTTGCGGTTGGGGTAGAAAACACCTGCGATGATGTGCAGGATGAAATGGACGCGCAAGTAGATTCATCATTCATAACGCTTCATTCTAGACAGATTTTGAGTCGAGCTGTGGGGAGAACTCCAACCATCCCCCATTAAGTACTTATCGACCGAGATATTGTGTGGCACGCGCCTGATCAGTGATCGGAAGACCCAAACCTCCCGGCGAGAAACGCCCCAAGGAAAATGCCACCCAGCACCGAAAGGAAGTATCCAACATTCATTGTCATAACCGCCAACATCCTGCGTACACATGTTCAGTCAGTTTAGTGGCTCGCCGGGGGTTGATTGACGGTGCTTGCTTCAACAGCACAAGGGAAGGGGGCTAGAACAAAACAGACGATGAGGCGACTTACAGTAGATATCCCACACCACCAATGACGACCTCGGAAAACGCCCGCGCCGTCTCCGTCGCCATCCGAAAGGGGTTGTTGCGGAGCGCGCGGCGGACGCGTGCCAGCACGCCCTCGGCCCCACCGCTGCCGCCGTAGCGCGCCCGGTACGCGGCCTCCTCCTTGTCGGTGAGGTCGAGCTTCTGGTGGCCGTGCGGGACGGTCTCAAAGACGATGTTGCGGGCGGCGACGAGGACGCGGTGCAGCGTGGCGAGGACGATGAGGAAGATGCAGGTGCCTGCGTAAGCGCCCGGGCCGGCCGGCGTCCAGGCCTTGGCGAAGAGCGGCGAGGTGACGGACTGGAAGAAGACCATGGCCATCTGGCTCATGTCCATGGTCATGGGCATCGCGGCATCACCGCCAGAGTGCGACATATCCATGGTCGACGAGGGCATCGCCCCTGTGGCCGTCGTTGTGGGCATGGGCATAGACATATCCATATCCATTGTGTCGTGGTTTGTTCTGTCTTGTTTCTGTTGGAATCCGATGGCTTTCGTTCGATCAACGCGTCGCTCTCCTGGCAGATATGCAGTTGAAAAGAGATATTTGTTCGTGAGAAGCGGTTTCAGGGTCCCAGGTTTGGCGTCAGAAAACCGCGATTGAGCAGAGCTTTGAATGCCCAGCTGTGAGCAAGTTTGCGCTGATTATCTGCCTAGTTGAAGCGGTGGCAGGTCGACCCGAACGTTTCAAAGCCAAGAAATGTTATCCGAGACGAGGTCCAGAAAAGCGAGAGAAATTTGTTTCCTTGATAGTTGCGACGAGAGATGGTGGTTTCACGGGAGGTCGCCAGATATTCCGAGCGCAAGAACACAACTCGTGCGTCTAGGGGGGACCCTGGCTGAGGAGGGACAGCATGACGGCGTGCCGGTGAGGCTAGCGTGCGTACTGTGTGCCGAATGGAGAAGGTCTTACTGTAGGTCGGGATGCAGAGACCAAGAGGCCAAAAGAAAACGTGCTCAATCCCGCGCAAGTCATGCTGACCAACGCTTTAGTTGCTGGGCCGTGAAGCATGAGGGGTGGGCGGGCAGGCAGAGTCGCACGCACCAGCAACCCAGATCCATGTTATTGGGACCCCGGGTTTCCGTCGGATCGACATTTTCGTTTCCGTGGCCCCAGCCCAGCCCAATCGCCAAGCTCCCGCACCTGCTTATTAGAGTTGCGACTGAAAGAGCTTTTGCAACGGCTGACTGGGGACGCCTAGTCTGGTGTCGGGATGCGAGTCGTATTGTCTCAACGCCGACAGACTGTCATGTCCGTGCAGCAAAGCCAATCTGCTACGTACAGTAGCTACCTCAGATGCCGGATGATTTTGTTCATTGCAGACTAATTTCGATTGACGGCAAGCCAGATAAATTGATCCCGCGGACCCGGCTCAGTTCGCAGAGATTGATTAATTGCGTAGATAACGTTGTCTGGGCCATGGCCATGGAGTCCCGAGTGGTGGTGTAAGGCTTGGGAGTGCGAAGGAAGGCCCCCCCTGATTCCCTGATTGGAGCTGGGGCACCCTGGAAGGTGAGATGGTTTGAGCAAGTATTCGCCCAATCCGCGTCGGCCATGGCTGGCTGATGACTCCACACCACCCCACGGGCCTCCCCTAGTTTGCAGCTACCGTAGCAATTCATCGCAACCTACATTGCCTGTCTGTACCTACACGTCGCATGCACACCTACGTGACGATTTTTAGGAGGGCTAAGGTTTATCGGAGATGCACTGTGTCAGATTATGTAGTTGTTGGTGTTTGGGCGTTGGCAGAATCCGTAAAAGTGCACCAATCGAAAAGGCCTCAGGTCTTGTTACACATCTTGTGCTGAATGTCAAGCGCGGTTCGACTTGTTGCTGTATTTACATCGGCACTACCCCGTACTGCTTGATGGTAGTAATCTTCCGACTTGTGTCAATCTTACTCGCGCCTTGCCGATTGATCTCTTCACTTCTTTGCTGCGCAACGATAGCCTCGAGATCCAGACCAATCTACAACGGCAAATAGCGACAGACACGATGCCGTTGCCATGGCTAGACCAGCCCATCATGCTGGAGTCCTCGCGCATGGATATGTGCGAGTTGACGCCCGAGCAGTGCACATGGAGTAGATCGCGGTTCAGGAACTGGTACGGAACATATGCTTCTCCTCCTGGTGTGACAAAGTCGAGCGACTCGAGAACTAACAATATGACAACCTCCCTTCAGGTACATCGCCGACCTCGTATACGGACTCGGGACGCTCTACTTCTTCATCGGCGTCATTGCTGCATGCATGATCAGCTTCTGGGCCTCCAGGTTGGTTACCGGGGCGCACAGCAAGAAGTCGTCATGGCAGAAACTTCTCGGGGCCTTCCGATATCTGGCATATCGACGATACAAGGTGGCAGGATACTTGACGCCTTCTCTCGGAGTCGTGCTTCTCCTGGCGAGCGGCGCCCTGTTCTTCTTGGGTATGCTCTTGCAAGCCCCCGAGTTTCGAGAAGTGAAGGGAAGAGGTCTGACTGACGGAATATAGCGATGACCTTGGGACCTGGACCTTACTACTGGCCCGATATCGCGTTTGGCAGCTCGCCGCCTATCGCCACTCGAGCGGGTTGGATGGCCCTGGCATGTTTGCCCTTCATCCTGTAAGCAAATACCCGGGCGCAACTGGGGACGATGGACCACAATGGAGACCGGCGCTGACTTGAATCGAACACCAGCATCCTCTCTACCAAAGCCAACATGATCGCCACTCTAACCGGAGTCTCCCATGAGAAGCTCATCATCTTTCACAACTGGACCGGATGGGCTATGTTCGTCCTATCGCTGATACACACCTTTCCTTTCATAGTTGTCCACATCCAGCAGGGCGACATGGCGATGCAATGGACCATGTCCATTTTCTATTGGTCGGGTGTCGTGGCTCTGGTAGCCCAAGCCTACCTACAGTTCATGTCCCTCTCCTTTATCCGGTGGGTCCCTTCTCATGAAGTACCTTGACGCACTCACTAACATACCCCTAGTAATCGTTTCTACGAGTTTTTCAAGGCGACCCATCTTCTTGCCGCACTGATATTCGTACTGTTCCTGTTCTTCCATTGTGACTATACACTCACGTCATGGTAAGTCATGCCCCTGAGCCACCAAGTTTTTTAGGTTGGGTCGAAGCCTCGTAAGTACTGACAAACTCTCCACCCACAGGCACTATTTCATCGCCGCCGGCGTCCTCTACACTCTCTCCTTCCTGTACTCCCAGATTCGAACCTACAGCGAGTTCGGCTTCGGCCTCCGCGCCACCTTCGACATGGTCTCGGACCACACGATGCGCATCACCGTGCCGGCGCGGACGACCTGGCAACCTTCGCAGCACATGTTCCTGCGTTTCGTGGCCCTGCAGGCACACACCTTCACCTCGCACCCCTTTACCGTCTGCAGCGTCCCCGCCGCGGCGTCGCCGCTGACCGACGAAAAGTCCAACCTCGTCTTCTACGTCCAGGCCCGCCAGGGAGTCACGGGGCGCCTCTCAAAGCTGGCTGAGAACCGCGGCGGTTACACGGTCCCCGTTCTTCTCGACGGGCCCTACGGCGGCATCAAGGGCAAGCCGCTCAGCTCCTACGACGACAACCTCATCGTCGCCTGCGGCGCCGGCGCGCCCTTCTCGCTCGGCCTGGTCATGGACGCGCTGCTTAGGCGGCGGGCCTTCTCTGCCAAGGTCGAGGCTGGACTGGTTTCGCTGCCGCGGGTCGAGGTCCTCATTGCGACACGGGACCGCCATTTCGTGCAGTGGTACGGCGAGGCCCTCGCGGACTTCATGGAGTCCAACGGGCTGCCGCTCGATCTTCAGGGGATCCGCATTACCGTGTTCCAGACAGGAGGCGGTGCTGGCACTGCCATGTCGACGACATCCACTACTCACGATAGCGAGGCCGATATGAAGGAGAAGTCGAACCTCTCCAATACCAAGGTGTCGTCATCCAGCAATCAGAGCAGCGGTAGCAGGAGCAGTAGCAGGAATAGCAGCAGAGCGTTGCAAATCGAGTCCCGGACGGGGCGTCCGGAGATCGGGCGCACGGTACGCGAGGCCACGCGACGGCCGAACAAGTCCCTGGCTATCGTGGCGTGCGGGCCCGGCGGCGTCGTGGAGGAGGTGCAGGCGGCAGCGGCGGCGGCGCAGCTCCGTATCCTGGGGTCGGGGAACGAGGGGGCTAGGGAGGTTTACTTGCATACTGAGCACTTTTCGTGAGTTTTGCCCTTGTTTCTCCATTGCTTGACTCGGATATACTGATACTAACACTCGTGCTTACAGTTGGTGATTTGACATGAGCGTTCTGGGACTTGTTTTTCCTTTTTTAGATACCATAGCAAGTTTAGATGTCAGAGTTTCGGTGTGAATATTTTCTTCCCACTGTATGAAAGGCAGCCATGAGAGTGACAATATCATGCAGAAGCGTTACTCCATTGTCATATATGCATTGGAACAAGTCCATCATACATAGATGTATGTGCTTAGAGAGGTGGCTTTGACTTGATCGGATTTCATGGTTCGTTGTAAGCTGTACATGAGAAGTAGCAGCACTTCCGTGTCCACAAAGCTGCAATCTAACTATTTTTTGGTGAGTAACATCCGGACAGGCATAAAGTCTGCTTCGCACAAACAGGGCAGCCAAGCTTTGTTTTCCGCCCCTAGTTATCATGACCGCAACCAAGTTGGCTAAACAGAAGTAGTATTTTTCTTTCTTCTTGTTATGATTCGTGATCTGATACCAGCCAAAGCCAACAGGGACAAAACACTCGCACAGAGCACGCCACACTCAGATACATGAACAACAGAATTCGCATTAGATTAAAGTGGGATTCTCCGATCAATCAATGGGAACGTGCCATGTACCGATTGCAGGACCACCGTCGTCATTCATCGACGGGGGACTGGCCAAACTATTCGAAGCAGATTGAAGCACTTGTAATGCTCTTCGCCTGGAAAGACAAGGAAATAAGGTCCTTTATCCTAAGTCATTGTCACATCATCCTCGTTTTTCCGTGACTCTTTGTGTTATGAAGTGACGTCTTGGACCATTTCTTATGGTGTTCCTGTATGAAGCGGGTTTACTAGCCATTCCTACACCGGAACTCAATTATATGCGTGTCTCGCAAATTCTCTAAACTTCGACTTGGAAATACAATCAGGATAGCGTTCACACTTCAGCAATGGAGCGCACATGCAACCAAGAGGAGCTGGCGGCGCAAAACAGCCCTGATACGCAAGAGTCAGATCCCGATGCCGATGCCGTTTTGAATGATAGCGCCTTGGAAGATTTGGAGTCTTATCAGCACAGGCAAGAGTTTACAACTCTTGATCTGTTATTCGACTTCCCTGAGCCCGTTACCAGGAGCATTCCCTCGGGCCGCGGCGTCGCTCAATGGGGTCCAGACTACATTCCGGTCTCGGGAAAACACATAAGCGCTTGGGATGACTTCACAGAGAAGAATATCAACCTCATGTTTCATGATTTCCTCTTGGGACGAGAATATCGATTCCAATCGACGGATTTGAGCTGGGCTTACCTCCGCACTCGTGCGACACTTGACGATGGACCCTATACCCTCAGACACGTGGCTCAGATCTCCACTTGGTTTACCTGTGATATCTGGCCCGTAGTCGACCTAGCCATCGGAAAGAGCGCCGAAGAATTGCAGGAGCGGGTCAATTCTGGTAACGTGCTGCAAGTCGCGGGCGGACAAGAACGCGTAGACATACCAATAACGAAGGGCAACCGCACACGTGTCACAAGGCCAAAGTGGATAGTGTACTACGAGGCAGCCCAAGATGGAGAAAGCGAGGAAAAGCAGGCGCCGGGCGAAGGCCCGTTACAACAGCCACGGCGGCGGTGGCGGCCACCGCCACGGCGACGCCCCATCGTACCTTGCGACTTCGAAGAGCACATGCGATTCGATCCCGCCGAGTTGGCGGATCCGGCCCGGATGTCCCAAAGGGTCTATGCCGCCCTTGGCAAGACGTTGATGCACTGCGTACATGCCAAGACCAGATACGCTTTTGTTGTAAGCGGCGACGAGGTCACCTTGCTCCGCTTCTACCTCGTCGGGGGAAGGAGGGAGAATACGGCGTGCACTATATCGTGCTTCCTTGGGCTAAGATGGAAGGGAGAGTATTCGCGTGGAAGGGAATCTGGGCTCTGGTCATGCTAAGTCTGAACGACCAGCACCGACCTATCGCGTCCGAGGACGAGACGCGCGACCTCAATGACTGGGCCAGGTTCGAGGAAAAGGGTCAGACTGTTTGGGCCAACCACATCTCGAAGATCGTCGTTGCGGATGGCGAAGAGGCGAGTGACTTCCACGTTGTGGATGCTCCAAGGGAGGAATTCGCCGCCCAGCTAGCTCAGTACAGCGAAAGGCAAATTGCCGGCTCTCTCACAGCTACCTGTCAAACGGTGGAGCGCAAGAATGGTGTCACTTACAGGATCGCCACTGCGCCTCTAGAAAGAAATGCCTTGGAAGCCAGAAAGAGAAAGTGGCCTTAAACAATCGAATAGATACCCCTAAATGACAGCAGCTTCCAGATCCGAAAATACAAATGATTACGGCAATAAGTATTAGTGGTAATTGAAAAGTATATGAAATCCTAGCAGCCAAAGGTCTTGGATAGTCGAGGATCTCGCTGCCCATTTCGGGGGGTCTTTGTATGAACTCACAACAAGAACAAGAGTTGACCACGGCAGCTCAGTAGGACCGCAGCAGAATAACACATGGACGTTTGACTCTACTCCTTGTATCTCCCATAGCCTGGTGAACCAGGGTAATTCAAAGATGCATTTCAGCGGGGAGTTCGTGTATGTGTAGGTGCCAAGGAAATTTTACGGTCTGCTTCTTAGTTGAAGCTCCTATGATAGTATCCCAACCTGACGCAGCGACGAAGCCTGCTCGGGATAATTGCCCAATCTGACCAATATACGCGAAGCACAGCTGTATATTCGGGCCATCAATGTGATCTGTTGCCCCTTTTCCTTTTTGTCCTGCTGATTGGTACAAAGAGTGCCAGCCCAGAGCAATCTAATGTGATCGGGAAGTCGAAAGCGCAGAAGAGCGTCGCGAGGTTTGGTCGTGGTCATCAGAAAGTATGCATCATCGATGACAAGCGGCTCTGTGGCAAGCGGCTCGGCTCAGGTATACAAGGCAGCCTCGTGCTCTGCGTCCCCGACAACATACCAGTTCCTCGGGCGGCAGCAGAGCAGATCGGCGTTGACATCGCTGGCAGTGGACGCCTGGGGCTCGATGATTTCGCGTTTCACCATTGGGGATAAGGGGTCTACAGAAACAGAAAGGGGTCGGTAACCGTAGGGGAGGAGAACTGTCGATGCCATGGCTGTCAGCAGCATGCGATGAAATATTGGTAATAGCAAATTGTTGCACGAGAGAGAGCGTGCGATGGTGTATAAAGTGCTGTCCTAAAAGAAGAGAATCTACAAAAGAGAGTAGCAGTGCTGTGCTGCTTATATGTACACAAAGAAGATATCTAGCTAAGCGCGCTAGCCGGTATGGGGCTCGCACCCCTGTCACTGCAACACAAATTTGCTTGGTGATGTCTCTGAAGAAATAATCTTCAACTTGATTCGGATGAGAGCAAAGGTAAGGCAGAACGGCTTTAATCGGGATTTTCCAGGTAATGCATTTCAGCGCAGGTGCTAGAGTGGCATTCAAAGAACATTGGCGAAGACACTGACACTTCTAGCAATGGAAGAGCGACTGAGCAAAACGTGTGTTCTGGGAAATGACTGCACCGCTAAGGGGTAATACTAAATCAGATCTACAGCACAACTATGTACAAAACCGCTGTCTGTCGGAGTCAAGCACCATAAGCTCCAGTACTCCAGGCTCCATGAAGATGCTGACGGTAAACAAAAAAGAGACCGACCCTCCTAACCCCCAAAGAAACAACATACCCCCAACCCATTGTAAATGTTCTATGCAAAAAAGTTCATGGCTGTCGCTTTTCCTCCACGGAAGGAAGCCCCGATACGTGATAAATAGCAGCAATCTCATGTCTCTCAGTGAGCCACGCTGACGAACATGTTGAGGACCAAGCAGGTTCCCATGACGATGAAGCCATACCCGGCCAGCGCCAACGCCGCCCTCCTGAGGTGGACGGGGTTGATGTGTTCCATATCCCAGCGGAACTTCTTTCGCCACTGCCAAAGCATGTGCGATGCTTTGTTGCCAGTCGATGCGCCATGCAAGCTGCCCATGCTCTGGCTCAACACATTTTCATCATCCGACTCGTCGTCCATGACTGGCGTGTCCGCATCGTCGTCCTCCTTAGCTAGGCGTTGATGGTGGACCGACTCGGGATCTGAGATCTTGTAGTAGAAGAGGCCGGGAAGGATGAAAGATATGCTCGTGCTTCCGGTACTGCCAACATATGCAAGCACCCGCTCCAAGCTCATATGAGTAAGAGTCACACAATAACTGAGAACCAAGATGGCGGTTGTGAGAAGCGCAAAGCGAAGATCGGACATGGGCGCACTAGGACCATGGTCTGATCGTTGAATAGTAGGTAGTAAGGGCCGTCCACCGGGCGAGGTTGCTCGGTTTGATTTCGAGACCGAGTTGGGTCGCCACTTCAGCACGGCGTCCACGGACGCACGGCAAGGGTGAACTTGGAGAGGGATAGAAAATGTGACAAGAACCACGATGGCAGCCTTGGCAATGGTTGAGGCAACAGACGGAGCATCTAGCAGATGTTAATATCTGAATATGCTGATGGATGGAAAGGATGACCTACACATGGAGACGATGTTGCCCTTGATGTTGTCTCCGAAGGTGAAATAACCAGTTATCGCAACTAGTACGTAAATGCTTGCTGCTGAGCCAATGCTAGATGTGATGACACCAATGATGCTTTTCCCATGTCAGCAGCTATTATGACGAGGTTGGCATCCACGGACTTACCTCTTCGGCGAGTTATCCTTCAGCTCGTTCAAGATGGAGAACATGTTCTGGTGACACGTGTATGCGAAAATAACGACCGGAAGACTGCTCAAGGCTGTGATGGGCCCTCCCCATGTAATCACTCGGACAGGGCCGCGATCGGCTATGGTATCAGCCGCGAAATGGTAAACCACCACGATGATCAGGTAACCGATGGACACCAAGGCCACCACGCTCGTGTATTTTAGACTGTCCAGTCTGCGCAAGAAGGCGAGTGGAATGATCACCAGCATGAAGACGGTGATCCAGAAGTTTCTGTCCATGAGGAAAGATATATCCTCAGCCCTGGAATCGAATCCCAGCACTACTCCTGGCATCAGGTCGCCAATGATGATCATGTATGATATACCGACGCCAAAGCACTTGATGGCAATGGCGGCATCGAATATGACGGCGGCGTTCGGATACGTTAATTGCGACAAGGCGAAGAAGGAGGCGCTGCCGCGGTCGAGGTAGCGAGCGCATCGCGATTGGAGGTAGAGGCCGAAGGCAGATGTGAAGCCCGACCAAACGATCACCATCACACCCAGCACGACGCCGAAATGCGAAAGGGCCGAGGGCATCGCTAAGGTGCCGGCACCGACAACTGCGAGGAAGATATTAGCTTCGTTCTGGAGATGGCGCATCGTGTTGGAGGGGTTGTTTGCGTACTGGTGTTGAGCAGGTTGATGACGCTGCTGGCGGTGGTGGCCTGCCCATTGTGACCGGCATCTTTCTGGTTGCCTCGACGGCTGCGTGTCCTGGACATCGTCACGTCGCCCGAGGTCGAACTTGGTGTAGTGGAAGCGGCGGCGCGGCCATCAGAAATGGACGAGTAATTCGGCATAGGGCAAGGCTAGGCCAGAGTCTGGCGAGAGAGGTTCAGCCGGGCGGTCGTTCTATTAAGAAAGTCTGTCGATGCTAGCGAATGCAGGGTAAGGCGGTCTGTTCGTCGGGTGTGGACCTCTGGCTCGCACGATTTTACGGACGAGGTGCGGATGGGAGGGACCGTCCTGTAGCCTGGGCCTTGGATCTCGAATCAATGGTCGTCCCTTTGGCCGGTTTTCCGATCTCGTTGGCTTTCAAGTCGTATTTTGTTCAATCCGGGCCCCAGGGCGGTTATGTAAAATGGAGCAGGACGAGAAGGGGAAGCCTGAAAGCTCCACAAGTGATCGGCGCGACAAAACTGCTGGCCAGATATATCATAATCAGCAGCCGGCACGACTCAAGACGAGGCGAAAGAGCAGAAAACGACAGAATAACTAAGTAATGCTGCACGATGTATCCGAACCGGGCGCAGGGAAAACCAGACTACGTAGGCCAGGCCTGGCGATGCAGCATGCAGAGCGGAATGATCTCTAATGATCTGATCGTGACAGTAACTTTCAGCCAGGCAACTCTAATCCGCAGCACAAGATGACAGGTGTGTCTCGTCAGTTGTCCCCCATGTGGAACATGCCTGAGATGACGGTGCTACTGGGTGCTACTGTGGGGGTGCCCTAGGGTGTCGCTAATTGAGAGCAGCTCTGCAGCTGCAGCTGGGTGCGGCCTAGGCTGGGTGTTCCCCCCTAAAAAGCAAGCCAATCGCGGCTTTTAGCGCCCCCGTGCTCCCAGCGCTTTACTGCCCCTGGAAATTCGCAGCTAGTGGCATCCGCGGTTGCAATTGTCTTTCAGCCTTATCCCTGGTAATCCGCCGCTCGCTCGTTTGTTGACATTCTCCCAATCTTCTTTCCAGATTGACAATTTGCGGACAATAGTACGATTTTATGCCTCTTCCCTAATGTAACGGCATCCGACTTCTCGCAGCGCTGCGCATTACGAACGAAAAGGTATCCACCTCTGCAAAAGATGTCCCTCGACGATACCACTCTCGAGACGCTCTCGTACCTCGAGGCCCGCCTCCTACGGATCGAATATGTCCTCTACGGGCACACAGCACCGCAGGCAAAGACGCCGGCCATCACGAGCCTGCATCAACTGGAACACCGGTTTGCGACCCTGCTGCAACGCGTCAGCACCTACAAGGATCTTCTGAAAATATGTTTGTCACACCGAGACTCGTCTTCTCCTTTGGGGGCTTGGCCAAACGTAACACTTAGCTAACCTCGCAATGCGCGCGCGCCCCTCCTCAGATCATGCTCAGCCGGACCTCTTCGACCCACCGCGCTCCACGTCGGCGCAGCCCCCGTCCGAGTCGCTGCTCCCGCCCGACTCCCTCGAGCAGATCGTCCTGGCCGCGGCCCCGTCCTACCCGGCCACGGCGTCGGCCCTCACCTCGATCGCCGACACGCCCGTGCCCGAGCCGGCGCTGAGCGCGTCGCTCGCCGCGCTGCTGCCCCGCATGAAGGGCATCGAGGCCACGCAGGCGGCGCAGCGGGCCGAGATGGCGGAGCTCCGCGCGCGCAGCGAGGCCGCCATCCGGCAGTGGTACGAGCACAGCGTCGTGGGCTACGCGGACTTTGTCGCCAATGCTGAGGGGCGTATCGAGCGGGTCGAGCGCGGCGTCCGGAGGGTGGAGAAGGCGCGGGAGGAGGTATGATGATCATCAGAAACGAGAATTAAGGAGACCAAGTAGGCCCGCGAAACCTGCCACCCGCCGACGTTGAGATATACCTGCATACTTGAAAGGAAAAGGGGGGGCCACCTGGACTTGCGCAAACGCATACGCTGTCTACTCGGCTATAACAGTCTGGTTCGATGGCAAAGCCCTAAGGGGAGCTAAGAAGACATGGCTTATACCACTTCCTGCTCTGATGTTCGAGGGTATGCCGGGCATTCTACAGTGGTATGTCACGCGTGATGGCGAAGCATTTGGAGGTTACGTCATCCTACGTGCAACTGACCATGGCTCAACAGGGTGAGCGCTGTTCACTTTGGCGCATGGGGAGGATCCGCGACAAAGACGTCTTCAGGTGCATACTCAAGAGTTCGTCAGGGGGCCAAGACTTCTGCCAGGCGTTTTGTGAATCTTCTTGGCGAAAACGTTCGTCCACTTATAGAAACTACAGACAATGATTCGCGACGCCGAGCAACTGTATCATAAATACGACCTTTTCGCGTGGATTGAGAGTTTAGTATCATCGGTTCAGACAACAGTTGGGGGGTATTAGAAGCGTTTACTCTCGACATTCCACGACGAGATCGCTTCGAACTAGTAAAGAATAGCCATATGGTCTCGTCGAGTCTCGATGATCATGCGATGAAATGAAAATAGTATGTACATATGTGATGATAGTGCATCCCCCCGGATTCTTCACCACCCGTGTTTCATGCCATGTGGTCGTAGGGCTCCGCCTGGATCGGATGATACGTTTCTTTCAAACTGGCATGACAAGACAGACAGGCGGCGGACACGTGTTTCAGGTATTAGCAGCTCTCGGTAGCTTGCCGTCGTTCAATGCCTCCTCTGTCTTCAGTTGCCAATCGCCGAGATAGGTTGGCTATGTCGATGAGAACAGACACGGGGCTGTTACAACCCACCATAACGCGGTGTGTCTGTGACACTCCAAAACTCCTACAGTATGAAGCGTTCCAACTTCCGAGCAGACATGGCTTTTCAAGTCGCAAGTTGGAGGTGTTAACGCCACATATGATGTTGAAGCACCGCCACATGTGGCGAGAGGTGACCTGAGCTTTGATCGGCAGATGGAGAATGCTACACCATCTCAATGCCGGAATGCGCTTGCAGGGTGATCGACGCTGAACTTCTCCTGTCGTGGGCAAAAGCTGGCAGTTAAGCTAGCTTACCTAAAGTGCATATCGTAGTCGGTGGGTGGATAGACAGTAAAGCAAATGGGGATGTACAGTAAGTAAAGCAGATAAACTAATGCAGACCGTGATGATGTGTACGTTTTGGATTTACGGGATCACACCCAGTCGATCAGATAGGCGGGCGGATGAGGATCGCCGCCTCCTACCACCTTCTCCTGCTCATCCGTGGATCGGGAAGGACGCGGCATCGTATTATTTCGAAGATCCTAAAGGAGCCACAAGTTGGTTCCCGGTTATATAATCTGAGCCTCATGAGCCTACTGTGAGGCCGCCTATTTGAGCCTCAACGGCTTAGCGGGAGGTGTGGTAAAGTAATAAACGTTATTCCAGACTTTGGAAAGAAGTGATATCCACCACTTCCTTCCATCGTGGATTTATCCAATCCCCATACGAAACCTTACTAGCCACAACTTGAGGAGAGTGAGATTGGGACATATCCATTCTGGCCGGAGATTGTGACATATGGAAAGCGTTTTAAGTGAAAACGTTTTGTTTTAGCGTGCCGACTCGTTAGACAGGTCGCTGTGTGGACTTTGAGCCAGTCGAGGCCGTTCATGGCACACTAGCTGGGCCAGGCAGGGACCACGGTGCTGATGTTGGGACGTTTCAGCAGTGCCGAAGAAGCGTCATCAGGCCCGGCACCTGGCTCCGAGGTCGTCAGCATCAATTCGATGGGCCTTGCTTCTGGGCCTTGGATGCTGACAAGCCAAAAGCCCGAAGGTTTGGGAATGAAAGAGACAAGTCACAACAGCAAAACGCCTGAAACCAAACGTGGTGGAATCCGATCGCATTGGATCTGGTGACGATGAGGGGGGCGGGTGTGGCCCACGATTTACCTACCCAGCGAGTGCGACAGCGCGCCTCTTTTTTCCTTCCTTCCTGCCTTCCGGGCTCTGCTGGAGTCCGTTGTTGTGAAACATCTGGAATCAATATGCAGGCCAATACTCCGTAATGCTCAACGCGATGCTAGACCAGCAACTTTATTTTCGGATTAGCAGCAAGGAGCGAGACACAAGCGCAATCGGCTCGGTGCTGGAGAGCAGTTCCAAAACCTCGCTACCCTTTTTAGCCTGTGTGGCTTCCCCTGCATGCGCTCGAGGTCGGATTGCGGCGTGACAGATGGTGTAAACGTTTCGGCCACAGACACAGTCAGTCAGTCAGCATGCGAATTTCTCCTCCAACCAAGCCGTTGCCGGCAAGCCGGTATGGGTATGGGGACACACGCGATGGTGGGCAGGTGTGACAACGGCGAGGTTAATGTATATGTATTGGCGTGCAGTGGCTCGCACACCCGAGAACCTAACCTCGAGACAAAACCCGGTCTCGCAGCCTATCACAGCATCGGCAGCAATCTCACGCAACACCCCCTTTCCCCTCCCTCCCTCACATGGCCTTTCGAACCCTCGTGCTTCCAGGTTTTCCAAGTGTATCCTGGTTGCACCTCAAACAAGCTCACAGACCAAACATCTTGCCAGAAGATAAGCCACCTGCTACAAGTTGATCGTGCGAAAGGCAGCCACCCGATGTGTGAGGTGTGTGCTGATTCAGACAGAAAACAAAACAAAAGAATACCTTATTGCTGGCTGGCCTTTTTAATGTCGGGCCAAATTTCTTCGGGTCGGTGAGACTTGAGGGGACGCGACGGATTAGACGGAGATACGACCCATTATTTCGCCCTGGAAGGATTCTTGTTCCTGCCTTAGCTTGTGCTGGTTGGAAGCCGTCTCGAGCCGGCTGGCCGTGCCATTCCACTCATTCCATCCGCTACTAGCATGTAGCTTACCTAATACCTAATGGCATGGAAAGTGATGTGGGAGTCTCATCAAGGTCTCGACTCTTCTTTGGCTTATTGATAAGGGGATCAGGTACGGAGTAGGCAGACAGGCAGCAGCAGGACCATGGGGAGCTCGGGGCATCAGCTCGGAGAGAGAAATGCAAGAGGCCGGCCGAGAAGCAAGGACAAGCGTTGCATTTGCATTTCGAACGCATGGCGAATCAATAAAACGATTCATTTTGCGCTGCTCGCTTGACAGCGGGAGCCTGGGGTTGGGAGAGGGCAGTGCCTTGCCCGTTGGTTCTTTTTTTACGCTGACGGCCGGGCAAAGTACGGTCGACCTGCTGCTGGTTCTGGGCTTGGACTCTTGGAGAGCACTGCATTAGGAAGCACAACAGGGGACATGGGCCACCATCCACCAGCCATGCAAGGTATAGCGTTTAATATCTAGCAGCTCATTTTAGCCACTCAGCGCTATTCATTACCCATCCCCCCTGTCTTCGATCAATCAACCGATGGGAAAACCCCTTGCTCTAAGTCGGGTGTCGCTTGCGCGTACTGTGCATCCCGCGCCAAATTGATAGACGCTGCCATGTGTGCAAGCCTGTAGCAAACTGTCACTTAGGCCAGGGGACGGCTTCTGCTGTCTCTTTTTTTTTTGTTCGCTCATCTCATTCGCGTGCGTGTGCGCTGGCTCGCTGGTTGCTGGATGGATTTCATTCAGGTCCTCGCTTTTTTCCTCGTCCCAGTCCCCCCTACCAGCCTAACCCCCCCTACCCATCCGTGTAGCAAATCTCCACTCTGTCTCCAGTGCTCCAGTTGTGTCCCCATCTCGTCCTATCCCTTCATCAATCCCATCCATCTCGGCCCTCTGTCCACCTTTTCCTAAATATACCATCAATCTTCCCGCTCGCGACCGTTAATCGCTTGTGCCGAGTAGAGAAGTCTCGAACTTCACGTTTGGTCATCCTTTTTCTTCGTGACCAATCACTACACACGGCGCAACAAGTCGGCACTCGCTCATTATCATTCTTCTCTTCTCTTCTCTCTCGATACGTGACTTTTACGACGACGACCACCGGTCCCGGTGTTGATTACGTGGTGCAATCGGCGCGCTGTGCATTCCCCAGATCTCCCGAATAAGATTAAGAAAGTGCAACTGGACTGGAGATTCAATCAATTGGAAGCGGTTCAGAAATAAGCAGCAGCCTCCACCAGCGGACGGAGCTCGCAGGACAAAGAGGACAACACCCGACCCGACCATCTATCTATTTCGACTTTGCCCAAAGCGCAGGCCGATCCGAGAATCCATCCTCCTTCCTGTATCCGCTTACGAGGCCCCCCGGGATACTCCAGCAAACATTCGACCGTGACAAACCACAAATCCAGTACCAAGGAGGATCGCTTTCTGGGTTCGTCTGGTCCTTTATTCATTCGTCTCAACAACACATTACACAATACCCTCAGCACGCCCACCCGCCACGCCCGAACACCTGAATCATTCAGAGTTCAGCAAAAGGCTGTTTTTTCCCTCTGCAAATCCCTCTAGTTTCCCCTTCGCCTGAAGCTTGTGATAGTTCAGTCGGGATCTGACGATCCGACCGCTTCTTCTCTGCCTGTCTTTGATCCAGACGGCTTAATTTCTTTATTGCCCATTTCCCTTCTGTCTGTTGTTGGCTGTCCTGTATTTCACCGCACATCAGTTATGCGCAGTGTGACCGGAAGTCTTCCTTTGGAACGCAACATCACACCATCGATTTGATTGATCCACCTCCCCGCGGCCTGCCTGCCTGCTGCTACTGCTGCCATCACATCATATCATTGACGAGCTCGTAAAATCGATCTCTCGAGTCTAACTTCGCATCTACTCAGCCTCAACCTTTTGGCCTGCTCCATCACGAGGACATCCCGACTCGTACCCCCCCGAACCATCAACCAAGCTCTGGACCAGCTTCCCAGTCACTCCTTTGAATCCCTCGCTAGTCGCCTCTGTTAATTGCAGCTCTCTTCACTCGCCATCACCCCCAACCATTCTTTCCATTGCGACGGAAGAATAGCCGGGAAACGCCCATTACCTACAGTCTACTAAGGCTGCTGGACCTATCGCAATTATTCTTCTCCCACCCTTCTCCGCACCTCCAATTCTCGGCAAATCAACAAGGCCTACAAACACCAGCGTGCAGGGTCTCTCGCTCTGCTCTTTGGACACTGCCACACTCGATCGCTGCAGCTTCTCGGCAGCCGATTTTACATCTAAACCAACAAGACCACCATATCGAATTGCACTTTGCCATTCATCCCCGCTAGTCAAATCGCCATCCAAGTGATCGGCGCACTCAGCCCTACCCTTCTCTCGACGACACTGGCTGGTGTTGTCCGGGTGGAAGCTTTCCGACACAACCTACTATTGACGTGCGTGTTTGCGTCGCCACCGTCTTCACGAGCCTTAAGCTAACCAGGCTCAATCAGTCCGCCCTTTCAACTTAAAACCTGCAAGCGGCTCCCACCTCGTTGGTTTCTCTATGCCCGGTTACGGATCTCTACACTCGCCATCACTGCGGAAAATGGAACATTCAAGGGCTTCGTACGGCCGCCGAGGCCTCAGCATGGGCAACATCATCGGTGACCCTTTCGCGCTGGCCACCACCTCAATTGCCATGCTCGCATGGTTCATTGGCTTTGTTGGCTGTGTCATCGGACAGATTCAGCAAAATGCGAACACCGGCTCCTTCCCACCATTCCCTTGGTGGGCCATCGTCTACTCGCTATTCATCGTACTGGGCGTTTTCTTTGTTATCGCCGCTGATTCTATTCAAAACTACCATGTTGCCGTTGTGGGCTACTTGGGCGCCGGGCTTGTCTTGACCTCTTCGTCCGTCAACGCTCTGGTGTACTCAGCCAGCGGCGCACGTCAGGCTGCTGCCGCCGGCTTCATCCTGTTATCCATGGTCCAAGTATGTACCCTTCCGGTAAATAATATCCCTGTTATTTCCATACTAACACACCCCATCAGATTGTCTGGATCTTCTACTTCGGCTCTGCCCCGTCGGCCACCCCTCGCGCCTACCTCGATTCGTTCGCTTTGACTAAGGAGTCAACTATGCATCGCCAGACTATGATGAACGGTGGCTATGGCGGCCGTCCCGAGACGTCGGTGTCCCACCAGCCGCAGATGTATACCTCTGCTCAGCTGAATGGCTTCGAGAACCCCTCGCCTGTGCCGGGTCTGTCGCAACAAGGCATGCGCAACTCCGGCCCGATTGCCGGGCCCTCTTCCCCTGTCAACAAGCCCCCGGCTCCTCAACAGAACGAGAACGAGATCGCTCAACCGACCGAGTACCCCTACCGCGCGAAGGCCATCTATAGCTATGAGGCCAACCCCGAAGACCAAAATGAGATCTCCTTCTCGAAGCATGAGATTCTGGAAGTCTCTGATGTTAGCGGGCGATGGTGGCAAGCGCGGAAAGAGAACGGCGACACGGGTATCGCGCCCAGCAACTATCTTATTCTATTATGAGCACGGAAATACCTGCTATTTGATTTTCTTGCATTGCGCCGCGATTACCCTTCCTCACGGCAATTGGTGTTTCCCTCCAAAATGCGGCTAAGAACTGGTCGTCCGCTTTGTTTGGCACGACAACTCTCCTGGTCTTGCTACATAGAGATGGGATTTCGGTGTTAGGTCGGATCTGAGCCAGGGCTTTTCTTGAAGAACTTCAGGAATCTTCGCATACACATACCCATACCCCACGATCGGAGGTTTCTCTAGATATTCTTTTTCTAGAGGCTCTTTACTGGAACTAGCGAGCAGCTAGTGAGGAAGTCCGATGCCTTTTTTTGACACATATTTTTCATCCTCCCACGGACTTGGACTTCTTCTGGTCACACAACCTCTTCTTTTCTTGACATCTGCTCCTCATAAAACAAAACCTCCTTCACCTCTACTACTACGATGCCGCGTTTACTTGTCTTTTTGTATTTCTCCCCGTTGCGAACCGAAAGGCCCCTGTCCCGTCTTGTCTACCTATATATGGTATCATGCTTACTAGGTCGATGTTTCTCGCCAACCCTCACGGGTACGAGACAGCCTACTGAACATTCTCCAAGATGAATGCTGCTGTTATTGTTGGTCCGTGATCGGGACCATGAGGTGGGATGAGAGGGAAGCTCTCTGTGCGGTGGTTGGGGGCTGGATTGTTGGAGGTGCTGTCGTGTGGTGGGAAACACGACACTGGCACGGATGGAAAGGGAAGTGCGGGGTGCCTGTTTCGCAACGAGGGAATTCACGATGTCACGCTATTGGGAGAGCCGGCGATCAGAGCAGGCTCCATTGGGACTTGTATAAACGGTTTAAGTCAATGGAAAATACCTTGAACAATAATTTGGGGCTTTTGAGTCTGCTTGTGACACGTAATACATAAATCAGGTATCTTATGATATGGTACATCGCTTGTGCTAGACTAGGACTTTATTTCGTCCAGCGGGTTCCGTTCCTCGGGGCCGTCAGTGCTACTTTTGGATGATTCCCCAGCTTTTCGGCCCCTGCATCCGATGAATAAACGTCCTTCACCCGTGAGATGTTCCGCTAATAAGCTGGGTCCGGCCGGACATCTCTCGAATTCCTGGGCTTAGAATGAATATGTATATATAACACTCATTTATTTGATATGCTGTTTATGTCAAATTGACGCGCCAACCCAATGACGACGGCCTTGTTTTCTTTTGTGGTCAGGCTTCGACACTGTGCGTCTCGCCTTCCTCTTGACATCAGATGCACATCAACTGAACTAGAGTACTGATTACTCCTTGTTATCTAGATAAGGCATTGGTATTCGAAATCTTCAAGAGCCATTGGAGTTTCAACTCGTTTCAATGATATGCTTGTAGGGGTGAAATTAGCTTTCACGACTTAAGAATGTACTAGAAAGTAATTGGGGGGGGGATATAAGAGCCAAGATGTGTACATATAATGAATTACCGGTATCTCGAGGACCGCGAGCCGTTGGGCAGCCGCTGCCCGCGAGGCCCTGGTGGGTGGGGACCGGGCGCGTGAGGGGTTGGTTGCCTTACAGGGAATCGCAAGCAGAACGGTAAAGCGGTAAGCATAGGATGGCTTGATGGTCAGGATAGGAAGCGAGGATGCTAGGTAGAAGAAAGCATTGAGTGAAGGGGCAACACATGTCCAACGTCCATCCCCCCGTTTTCTGCATCTGCACAGCCCCGACTAATGCGTGTGCCGATTAGGAGGTACTTAATATGGATACCGCGAGACTCTCCTCCACTCACTGGTGTGTACCGGTATGCTCTCGCGTACGATGCGGGATACCTCCGCTCCTCAGAATCGCTTATACCCGCAATACGACTTACAGATGGCCGTCTTTTGCGGAAATGTCTTGGTTGGGTTGATGGTAATTCTACTTGGTCTATGACACGAGAGATATAGCAAGCATGCCATAACCTGGGTGTGTTCCATTTGACTCGGGCCAATTAAAGGGTGTAATGTCTTGATATTTGGTCAAGGAGAAGAGTGCCGTACCGCTCAAGACGTATAGGAAGAGCCTAGTCGCTGGTTTGCCTGAAGTCGTTCGCGCCCCGTAGGGCTATCGTCAACACGGAGATGCTAGTTGAAAACGGCCACGCGATGTAACTGTGCGTGACACCCTGGCTCATTTCCGATCTAACGTACCTGACAATACTGATTGATCAAGAGAACTTTTCTTAAGCAGCGATCGAAATAGTTCTCGGTATTCTGTTGAGTTCCGCCAAGTCGGTTGGATATGTACATGTCCGTTGCGTCGTCCCTCGGACAAGGCCGAAGACCAAGCTCTATCACTGACTCCATGGTTCCCGCCGACCTCGCCCATCAAATCGTATCGTACTATGCCAAGCATCTAGCCGTCAGAGATGTGATATGATGGCACCCCGTTCCCCTGCTACCGCTGCGGGCGCTCCCCTCCTCGACTGTCCGGGGAGCTATGAATCTGCCCGCGGGGAGATCCCTGGCGGGACTGTCCCTGCAAGTAACCGGCCCTGCGAGCGTCTGACCTTGCAAGTGGCATGCCCGACGAGCGGCACGCCCTGCGAGCGACGTGCCCTACGAGAATTCAAAGCGAACATGGTCGGCTAGGCAATGGTAGTCGACGCGACAGAGACAAGTAGAGCTGAACAGGCAGATGTATAAGAGGTCCTGGGTTTCTTCTCAATCTCTGATTGCTGCCACTTTCCTTTCTGCCCCAAAACTTCTCACTCCACGGTACAAGCGCTGCAGATCGATCATCAGCCTTACAGAGCCATCCATTCCCCCAACCCCTACGGTTCTGCTATATGCAAGGCAATCCGTTTTCTAAGACGATCGATTGACACTATGTCTTCGAACCAGCCGCAGCAAAGCAGTCTTCCTCTCCAACCTGACTATCTGAATACGGGGTCGCCAGATTCGGGTCCCCTTGCTCCCGCTGGAGGCGACACTGAGGATCGACCTGACACCGATGAAAGTGGTTCCTTATTCCCACCATCTTCGTCGCCGTTCGCAATACGACATAGACAGACGCTACCAACGGACCCGACTGCTCAAGTCTCCGGTAAGTATTCGTCTCTTCTCTGTCTCATCAATAACAAGCCACAATGCATATGCACCTCTTCATCACAAGGATTGTCACTCACTTGCCTCTGCTCAAGGATCAGCCAATCCAGCAACAGTCTCAGCTACGCCTCTGGCTCCCACTCAGCAATCAGATTCGACGGCATCAAGCAGCCGACAGCGTCGCTCCGACGCCCCATCACCGTCTGACCACTCAACTTCTTCCGCCGCCGAGGTGGTCATCTTCGAAGACCCAGCGTCCCCACGTTCGAACGAGGATTCTGTGGCTGCTCCCAGGCAAGACGACTCATCTCATCTGGACATGGAGTCTCCAGACCCAGCACGAGCGCCCCTTGCGCCAATAGTACCGGGAAACGCCAGATCTGTCAACGTCCCCAACCCCCCTTTGGAGAGGGATCCGGACTTCCTCACTATCCACACCTCTAACCGCGACGGCAAGAGGGTGCCCTCCAAGGAGGATATACTCAATTTTTTTGAAGGGTTCGAGGAGGATTAGAATGAAGACCGTGCCTAGCTATGCCGCGATCTATCCGAGTACTAGACAGCTAGCCTTCGACGTGGTGCACTGTATTAGGTAAAGCTTCTGTAAACAAATCAGTTCCAAATATCAGCACTTTCAAGTCTGTCGACGGTGATTGACTACCAGGAGGATGTCCGTCAAGTGCATACCTTGACTTGACCTAGGCTGTCATATTCCTCGGGCCTTCCCGCTGTCACTCGAGCCTATGGCAAGGTACCGTATATTACCTGTCACACCATAAGCAATGGATTCTAAGCCCACTTGGGGTTGACAGCTAGCAAGGGCCCGTCAGTAGGCTTTGCCGCGGATGCTCCTTCCAGAGAGGTAACCCTAGCATAAACAGACTCCTCTCCCGCCTGCATCGACGGCGAATATGGGTCCGCAATTTCGCTCTCTTTGATGGACAGAAGGGAGAGGTGTTGCGGAGGTCATAGATAAAGATCCTAATTTGCCCAATCCTTGATTCATTCTGTTCGGGTCATTCATATAACCCCAAGGAGTGGCGTTTATGATCAGCACTTCTCAGAACCCCCTGCTCTCATGCCATTCGTTGTGCTAAACTCGCCAGTAGGCGCATGCTTTCACGCACTCCTAGCACTGCGACAGGCCGCCAAAACCAAGTCTTTGACATCCAAACTCTCGGGAATGCGACCAGGGGCCGCTCTGCTTAAAATAATTTTCTATTTTCGTTTTCTGCTCATATTTTCCATTTGGAACCCCTTAGTTGAACTTCCAGGTTCGAATATATATGTACTTGATTTAAGATTGACAAGTCGACGGTTCGGCCCGCGTTCTCCACTTACAACTTACTCAACTATTCCGTCATTAAATGTCAGGCGCTTTGCGATCCGTTGTATGTGTACCTCGCCAATTGATGCCAGTCTGCTGCTAACTATCCATTTACCCTCGTCAATGCCAGCATCTCCCGTCCTGACTCCAGCACTTTCTCCCACGTCGCCAACTATCCCCCACCGCCAGCTACTCTCCATCGTCGGCAGCACCTTCCCCTCGTTAACCTGCCCCCTTTCCGTCACTAACACCCTTCTTCCGTCTTCAGGTCATCTTGTCGCAACCACCCTGCACGCCCTATCTACGTCGGCCCCATTGCCACCTGCTCCTTTTCTTCCTTGACGCCAGCACTCCGGGTCCTAGCAACCTGCCGGTGGACGTGAGCGCCTCGCCAGCTGCACCTTGTAACCTAAACGCCACCCCCTTCCTCACGCCGAAGGCAGGGGAAGCCACCTCCAGCCATGCTGGCTGAAGAACGGCCTTGGCATCGAATTAAGTCACGTGAGCGTGTTCCCTTTTTCAGAACTAGTATTACTATGACTATAGATTCTAGACTAGTTACTTTCTAATGTGACACTAATATGTCAACCTCATTCTCGATGCTGCTAATGCAGCGTTGGTAGTTCCAGAGTGCCTCCCCTTAAACAAGCTAGCAATAGCTAAGATAGTAAAATATATATTAATAGTACCTAGTTTAACTGCTTAGAAATCTCTTATTAATATTAAATATATAGTATTTTTCTTTATTATATAAACTTTTAAGTGAAAATATATTAGTATAAAGCTTTAAGTTTACTTTATATTAACTATTTATATTAAGTTATTTATTTATAATATTATTTATATTATATATTATATAATTAAAAGTAATATTTAAGTTTTTTATATATTATAATTTAAAATCAAAGAGTATTATTTATAATAGTTTTTATTATAAAGTATTAGTAAAACTTAATAAATATAATTTAAAACTTAGCTATAATATAATATTTTTACTTACTTCTTTTAAGTATATAAAATATTATTTAAAAAAATAAATAAACTATACTATATTTATATAAACAGTATATACTTTTATAAGAGGGCTTAGGATTATATAAACTTTAACCCCTCCTTTAATCCCCTTTTCGATTTCTTTTTTCTTTTCTTATACTTTTTTTTACCTCTTCTTTTCCCTCACCCCTTATTTTCTTTAATCTCGCTTCCTCGCTCCTTTTCACATTACACTCTCTCCCTTTACTCTTATTTAATAAAAATAATATTATATCTATCCTTTAGTTATTCTATATTATTATTTTTATTAAGAGTGCTTAGGAAAAACTTCTTATAACGACTTTCGTCTCTTCTAAGCTGACATAGTATATGATCAAATAACAAAGACACTTCCAAATTTTTTCAGTCCTCTTGGAGGACTTACCATATCCAACTTTTGGGACGCACTATGTCCTCCAGTCGCCCCCAAACAGCCAACTCCCACCCTCAGCCCAATCGTTGGGACTCTGGGCCAAGAGGGATTCAATACCTCCTCCCCAACACATTAGCAAGAGGAGGGGGCAGACACGTCCCATATCCCGATGACAGCGGCTCCGAATACGTGCCATCTTCAAACTCGGCGGTTTCTTCCCAGAGTTCCGGTCAGTATTCGTCAACTGCTAACCCATACAGCATTTTTACCTGCGTTCAGTATCCATATTAATCCGGCACACTAGGGCCAAATGACTCGGGATCGTCCACGGTCGCCGCTCCGTCTTCTCAGCGCTCGGATACAGAGTCTCTGGGGAGCAGGCAAGCTCCGTTGGGCGCCCCCAGCATCTCGTCTCAGTCCGTTAGCCCCGCCACGCCCGTCGCCCGGGCGAGAGTCTCCCAGAACCCGGCTACCCCACGCTCTTCTGCCGGCACCGAGAGCTCTTCCGGGCGAGGCCTCGCGTCTCGCCCGAGAGCGGTGACTGCCCCTGGTCCCTCTCGGGCACCTCTGACACCAAGAGACGCCAATGCCGCTGTTCCTGACCCCAGTCAGCGGGCTGGGGCGGAAAGACCGAGCAGAGAGGATCGGGATATTTTTACTCACAGGACCTACTTCAATGGTTTACCGATCAATGCCGTCCACGATAATGATGCTCTCCGTAGCGGTATCGAGAGGTTGCCGTCCAATGTTCAATTGGAGGAGTTCTCGAAGGGGTACGATGAGTACCAAGGCGAATTTCAGGCCGAACCATAAAGGTATAACCGTCGGGCTTGAAGATCTTTCGGCGTATCACACCAATCTGTGCGTTGTCTCGCTCCTTATTTCAATCTATTTTATTACTACATTACCGAGTAGAACCAGAAACTAACCTCGAGTCAAGTCATGCCACTCCGGATCACTATCCGATTATACCCGGCGTGGGTTCCCCTAGCAGAAGGGGTTGTATACGCCTCCACCCACCGCCACAGTCATTTCCGTGATATCTAAAGGGAGCCAGGCCCTCATGTCTCTGGGAATTTAGGTTTTTGCTTATTCGATGGAGGGAGTTGATACAATTGCACAGTCATTACCAGAAGCGAAAGATCGGGCACAACAGAACAGACATATTTTTAGCCATCACAGCAGACAGGATTCAATACACGATCAAATCCTGAAACATAGTCTTTGCAAGCTGAACACTGGCTATGTGAGTTGCAGCTAGGTAGGGCAATAGCTCAGGTCATACTGTGATACTGTAGCAGGGGTTCAGGGGTTCAGAGGTTGAGCCACACCAGCCACAGGTGGCATGTGCGTACCAAAGGGGCTAATAGAAAATCGATGCATCGGTACACTGTAGAGTAGATCGATTACGAATACCTACTCCTTTGCGACTCTTTATATATACTTGTATTTGAATTATTTTAATGCTAGGCCGCGTTCTAATTGGGTGCGATACCCAACTAGAGAGTGCCGACCGCAGTCCGTAGCTGTACGGGTTGTGTGTTTTCATTACCCTTGACCCTCTGGTCTCCAAGGGGCTTAAAAGTGCTTATGCGGGCTGGCAAAATGATCTAATGGGACTATACCGACATATTGATTTCATGCTGGCACGATGTCTTCGTTGCCAGGGGTCAGCCCTAGGACGGATATCTGCCAGCTGATATCCTGCACACATGGTTGGGTACAAATCGTCGTAAAGCAGATATATCCCGTTTCTTACGACTCCACAGCGCTATATATTGACTTCGGAACCAGCCGTGTCAGTCCCACGAAGCACATCCATAACAGATCACTGCTTCGGGGTAGTATCCTCCCCCGCCTTGATCTTAGCCTCGTACTCGCTAAAAGACGCAATACCCTTGGGAATCCCCGTCGGCGTCAGACCCTGCTCGTCCATGAGCTTCGCCCGGATCTCCATGCTCCGCCGCCACGAGGGCCGCGAAGTCATGCGCTCGTGCCAGGCCTTGACGTTGGGGAAATCCTTGAACTTGTCCGCCTCCGAGACCCCGACGAGCACCATGTCCACGCGGTCGTTGTAGGGGACCCAGGCCATGTCGGCGTACGTCATCTTGTCGCCCACCAGCCACTGCTTGCCCTCCAGCCAGCCCTCGAGGACGCCGAGCACGCGGCGGACTTGCTGCGTGTAGCGTTCGATGGCGGAGGGGACCTTTTCGGAGTGCAGGTTGATGAACCTGGGGTGGACCAGCGGGTGTCGGTCGGTCAGCCAAGAGTCAGGAGGAGAGCGATCCCACTCGAAAGGAGGGGCCGATGTCTCTGCTTACCAGCCCGATGTGCCATAGTAAGGGCCCTGCCCACTCGTTTGGAAGTGCAGCCACTGGTTTAGGTGGTGCTTGTCTGCCAGGTTGGTATACGTCAAAGTCTTCTCAGTGTCGTACTGCTCGATGAGATAGTTGATGATGGCGCCGGACTCCCAAAGGGTCAGCTCCGTATTGGGATCTTCTATCACCGGCACCCGGCCGTTGGGGTTCAAGTCGATCAAAGGGGGCTTTTTGACATCGTCGAATTTGATGGATTTGATCTCATACGGAAGTCCGAGTTCCTCGAGCAGGAAAGGGATCTGATACAAAGTCAACAAGATTGCCTCCGGGGTGTCTTTATTTGGGATCCAGGTCTTGAACGAATGTGC
This sequence comes from Apiospora marii, assembly GCF_038362585.1. NCBI lineage: Eukaryota > Fungi > Ascomycota > Sordariomycetes > Amphisphaeriales > Apiosporaceae > Apiospora > Apiospora marii. Next base: position 3,671,282 of record NW_027117381.1, read on the forward strand.
TGCTCACTTTCCATGGGTTGGGTCCCGGGGCTGTTGGGCAGCAGTTAGCCAGCATAAAACGGAAACACTCTGTTCTGTATTTGCATTCACTTACGGGTGACCCACACACGGATTGGCTGCATCATGAATACTCTCGTAGGGATCGGCGGGTCGACGATGAATTGTGACTGGAGTCGACGGTGGTGACTTGGTCTTGTGAGCCTTTTGCTCTGCTGGGCTCACTTGGCATGGGCGGAAAAGAAGGATGGGATAGAGCCCAGCTTTCCAACTTGTCGACCGGATTTTATGGTCTTCGCGCTGGCACGAAAACCCCGCTTCCCGTTCTGCCGGCTGTTGGTTGCATGCTGAACCTCTTGCGCCGCAAAGTTGCATTTGGAATACGTACTAAGGCACCCCCTTACTTGGTAGGCTGCGTCGATCAAGATATGAAGCAATTGTGCATTTCGAAGCAAAGAGGGCGACATCATTGGACGTGTAGTAAGATGAATGTCCGCTGGATGACTAGAGCAAGCTGCGCTTTTACATCCATGTATGGTGATTGTTCTTTGTTGAATGAATTATACATACCAGGGTGTGTATGTTTCCAATGCAGGAATGAGTGCTGTTACCATGAAAGGGGCAGTACTTAATACACGGATCCAGACCATACACTTTGGCTTATATGATAACACTTTCAACATCACGACATCCTGGATACCATTTGATATTCACGAAAGTCAAAATGTAGGACGGTTCAAGAGTCGCCAACAATTGGCGTGCGAACTGATATCAGGAAAACGCCCATGGGTGGCGGCCATCCACCGTGAATCTTCACCTGTGTGCTAAATGTGTTTCCCTTCTGTCTCTCGTGTTTGTCACAGGATGTTGTGATAGACCAAACTAATATTGCTTGTTGGACTAGTCAAGATGCACCCTGACACGAAATCATGGCCCAATACCAGCATAAGAAACATTCACGCCGCTGCCTCATTTTCAATGTCTTGATACGTCCTGTCCCATCCCCTGATCTCATCTCTAGGCAATACAGACAGCACAACAAGCGATTCATGTCAACCATGACTTCTCAAGCAACTGCGATATTACAGCTTTGTTTAAAGCCCCATATCAGTGTGTATGCAAGGCAACTGGTAGTCCGATCTAGGATTCTTCTCCATGCTAAGATCTTTACAGAAAACTATGTAATTACCTTCCCAATCGGCAAGGTGGCTGTTGTCCACGTCCCGACTTATTCAAGTTCCCATTGAAGGCAGCGTTGACTTGTGGCTTACTTTGACTAAGGTATTTGCACTGGGACTCTCGCTGTCGGCGACTGTATTCACAACCATGACCTCGGGTGGTGACTCAGCTATTTCTGTTATGTTCACGTCACCGACCATATTCAAAGATGAAATCTGATGTGATGACTTTGCTACGAGTCTGACTCATGTCAGAGACTATGTTCGCTCAGATAGTCCTGACTGTTGCCTTGGCTGCATTGTCGCAGCTCTTTTCGCGATCAAAGTCAACCCTATAATCCCATGTCGCGACTCGGGAAAGAAGTTGTACTCATTCTTATCTTTACCTAGAATACTGTCCTCGCTAATGCACGCTGAATCCATTTCCTATACCACCGCCCTTTTGTAGTAGGCGTTGAAACAACTTCTCTACCTATCTTCATAACAGCAACAGCTTCTTCATTACACCAAGCAACCCGGAAATGTCCGCATCATCCTCAACACCAAGATCTCCACCAAACCAAAGGCCCGAACAAATAGCCTTCCTCCTTCGTTATATATACCTCAAAAAGTTTCTTAAACTCATTCTTATATTCACATATCACATCGCCGCCACTGTATTCACGTTGTATTCATGTCGCCGCCACTGTATTCAACCTGCCGCCACTGTATTCAAGTCACTGCCACTTTATTCAAGTCGGCGACACTATATTCAAGTCGGCGCTGTATTCACGTCGCCGCCATTTCCTATATCAACAACCTCTCGTCTTGGGTTTTTGAAAATCTTCTCTTCCTTTCTTATCACACCACCAACCGTTTTCCCCGGCTAATCCCACACCAACCGCCGTTGCTATTCTTATATCGCTTCACCGAGTTCCACCAAATCAATCATGGCTTCTCCTAAAAACAATACCACTTTGCAGGCCAACGGCAGCATGCAGACTCGCCGAAGCGCTCGGGCTGCTAAGAAGACTTCGGCTAAGATCGGCGACAGCGACAGCGATAGCGACGATCAGCCCCAGAAGAGCGCAGAACTCAAGTATGGCCAGCAGCGAGTCTGGATGAAGGGCCAGCGGGCTATCAAGTTGGTTGAGGAGAAACTCAAAAATACCGCTTATACCACCCTCACCGATGCCAACAAGAAGGCTATCCTAGCCATGATCAAGGAGCAGCTCAAGGAAAATATGTAAGTAAACTATATGATATTGCCATCCAGGTATATCTGAAGTAAGATATCCGAATATACGTATATACTAACGAATATGCAGCGAAGAGGACCAAAAGATCATGCCCGCCGGAGTCAAGTTGGATTATGAGCAACTGGTCAACGGCGTGATCCGTAAGGTGTTTGGTAACAACCTGCACCTGTTCGTGCGTGGCAAGGAAGACACCCCGGTTCTGAACGAGCTCTTGAACTATAAGGCTTGATCGCGAAATCCGAGCAGAGACGCGTTTTGGAGCAATGGGGCTAGTTTACGAAACATCGAAAAATGGCAGCAAGAGCTACAATTGCTGGAATAGCTGGCAGCGTGCAACCCCCCATAGCATCATCAATCAGGGTTCAGGGCTCATTATATTGAGTATACCTATACCCGAATGAACAGAACATATTACCTGACATGCTGGAAGTGAACGATGAAACCGTGCTTAGCTTGACGAGCTCGAGCTATCATCTGTGCCCAATCCCACAAATACGACGAGGACGGCAGCATACGCAGCGGTAGCCGACATGACATCCATCGGTTTGTCCAACCACCGAGCCATGAGCAGCCCAAAGACCGTGACAAATACTGTCGTCGTGACCAAGCAGGTGTACAAGGTGTTGTGGAGCACCATCAACCACATGGGCCCGACGAGCAAGAAGCCGCCGAGCGCAGCCATGGCGATCCGCGAGTGGAAGCCCTTAGCCCAGTCCTTGGCCACATTCTCGTTACGAGTCCCGCCGACCGCCCGGCTCTTCTGGTCCCATGGTCCGGGGACCGAGAGAGCCTTTTTGTCCTTGAGCGGCTCGGGGAACTGCTTCAGAACCTCGGTGAGCAGGTAATCGTCCACCAGTCTCTCGCCGGTCACCAAGAAGGGGTCCTCGGGCTTCTGACTGCACGTGACCATGTAGTCGTAGTCTTGGAGTGCTTTAGCTTCATAACGATCAGTCCGTCAGTATAGTAGAGGGGCGTATTTGAAGACAAGTGACGTACTGTATTGCTGAAGGTCGGTTTCCCATTCATCCGGTTCGGTGCCCTCGAATTGCAACTGAGCGGCGTGCTTTACCAATCTGCCCTGCAGCTTTCGGAGCCGCATTCTCTGCATTTCCGCGATACTAAGCCTGAAGCTATCGTCTGGGTTCTCTCTGGTGTAGCTCGGTGGTTTCGGATCTTCTTTCTTAGTGATGTTTAGCCAACTCCCAGGCGTCAAATAGGTCAGGGATCCGACAAAGTCGACGGGTCCCTTCTTGATGCGTTCAATTAGTTGATGCCGGTGGTCCTCGACGCCATACTTGCTCAGGTCGGTTTGCTGGAAACTGGCATGGTTCCACGTCCTGGAGCTGAGCAGGTAAGGCTTTGCAGGGGATGATGGTTTGAGTTTGTTTTTTTCCGGCCCTGCCTCTTGCTCGGTGGCATCCTCACCGTCGTTCAGACTGCGGAGCGACGAGACTTCGCCGTGGACAGCCCTCGGTCGTGAAACGGCTTTAGGATGTTCGTCCGAGTTCACCGAGGCCGCGTAGTCCGCTGAAGTTCCGGATTTGACCGAATATCTATCTTCAGTATTTCCGGGCTGTTCGTCGTCCACTTGAATGCAAACTTGTGGGCGAAAAAAAATCAGCTCAGTCGAGACAGGCAGCATGATAGGGACCAGTGTAGATTCAGGGGGCATACAATCACCGTCTGGGCTGTTGGGGCTCCAATCAGCGCGCTCTACCCCATCCTTGAATTTATTCCTTGTTTTGGTTAAGGAGGGCTCTTTACTCCCAGACATCGATTTGTCACACTAGAGGGCGTAGAATTGAATTTTATAAATCGAGGAAGAATCACATCGAAATGACCCTCGGAAGCTACCAATTGCACAATGAGAAAGTTAGTTCGAGTATATGATTTAGCGAACTGCAGTCACGGGCACTGAAGGTTTTGGAACAAGGAGATGGCCTAGCATGCTCGCTCCGCAGTCGCAAAACGGCGATGGTGTGTTGGGGTCAGTTGTAACGATAGCCGCCTAAATCCAATTTGTCAATTTCCAGAGCACTGCCCCTTTCATGTGCTGCGCCTTGTAAACTCACGAGCATTTGTAGCTGCGCAGTTCTGCACATCTGTGTGGCTGGTAGACCTGCCGGCATACTGAGAGGATGCCTCTCGGTAAGCACTAAGGAAGAGGGGTTACATCCTGCCCTGCACAATCATTTCAGTATACAGCTAATCGAGAGCTGTGCTTACATGTAAGATAATGCGAATCGCTCATTTGGTGCCCACCACGGCTGAGGGATGCCGGAAGAGGCTGAACGGATCAGCGGAGCTTATCCAAGTCAATTAATAATTCAGACGGAGGCTTGTGAGCGATGCTACACACCACCTTTACTGGCTGAGCTCGTAACGTTGGTGATGCCGAGCCGCATCCTCCCCAACAGCTGCCGAATGATATAATCTCACAGACATAAAGAGGTATTTCCCCAAAATTGGGAAGTCGAATGCGTAAGATACAACCCAAAATATCCAAACAATTGCCAACCACCCCTGCAATACTGCTTCCTGATTCTTGAGCTGTACCTTGACTTTCAGCATCTCATCACCAAGAAAATTTCACCGAAAAGAAAACCATAATGACCGCCAACCGGACCGTCGGCGTCTCGATAACTTACATCAGGGGCGAGGATGCCCGCGTACACATCTCGTTCGGCTCGACATTGCAGGCTCGAGCGTACTACCGAATCCTCGAAAACTCCTCGTTCCAGAAGAAACTGCAGCTGGTCCCGCGGATAGAAAGCGACGACTACTCGGTGTCCATGCGGCTGCCCAGCCGGATCAGCGAGATCCGAGCCACCAGTCGGCGGGGCGGCTTCAACTTCATCTTCAGCGACCAGAATCTCAAAGACGGATGGGTCAAGAATATGCGGCTCTGGGATATGGACAGCGATGGGAAGGTCTACGTCAAGTGGGACTTGTCGCCGCAGGACCTCAATAGAGAACTGGGGATCCGGGTGGTGGATTCGCCGCAGCGAAAACCCAGTCCGCCCCCGGTCAGTAAAATAGCAGGTAATCGGTGAATTCTGAGTATTGGAACAACATGAGGTTCATTTTACTATGGCGTCAACTACCTGTACCTGGGCTGGTGGTGTTGTCGGCGGCTTTTGGTTCAATGGTAGACTTTCATTTACTACAATATGCAATCGATAACTCTTTTTGCTATCTGCCCATTTTCTCTTCTTTGAATTTTGGATCTAGGCACCGTTTTCCCGTCTGTAAGTTGGCGTTTTGATGTAGCGTGCAGGCCAAACCCTGGACCGGCTGCCTAGTCAGGAGGCTCGTCCGATGTTGAGGAAACCTTGCGGCAATCTGATCCGTTGTGGCGGGTGGCGCCGTCGGGAGTCGATGCAATGCAATGCAGTGACAAATTCGGCTGGTGGCGGTTATGTCATGCGAATTTGACATGTTTGGCAGGAGACTGACAGGAGACACTCGTCGCTAGCTCACAGATGCCATGTCCACCGGCTGACCTGTTACGTGTATTTTTATTGCACAGGAAACATGGGGAAGTATGAGTGATGGGTATCAAAGAAGCTTTTCGTAGTTGTGGTCTAATCTCCATCGCGTGCTGAATCATATTTCCCCGTACGACATCCTTCATGAAAGCCCAACGTTCCTCATTCTAACAGATAAGGACAGTTTAATATTCCAACATCTCCACATAAGCAAAAGACTGTGTTGTCTACACGTATAACAGGAACATATTGAGAAGTGGCTGAAAAGAAGAAACATCAGATCATAACAGTCGTGAGCTCATAAAACCCGCTGTATAACGGGTCATCCCACCGCGTCATTATATCATGGCCGCAACCAGGCCAGCCGCCAGAAGGCCGCCCATGCCGACAGCAGTGGCGCGTGGGGCCCCGGCAGTTGTCGTGGTAGATGGCATAGCGGTCGTTGTCGTCATACCGCCGCTCGAGGACATAATGATGACAGTGGCAGTTGGCATGCTGCCGCGGCCGCTGGTGGTGAGGGCGGCGTAGTCCCAACCGCAATCCTTCATGAGTTTGGCGGCGTCTGCAGCGGGGATGATTATATGTCAGCAAGCAGTCTTTCCGTAACCTGTCGTCTACCCCATGTCTTCATCCATCATAGCAACAGGAGAAGGGATAGGGATACGTGACGGGGTCATCAGTCAGCCAGTCAGCGTACGTACCGTTATCGTCGTCGCCGGGTTTCATGTTGCTCTTGATGCAGCTCGCGCACTTGTTCATGGGCTGCTCGGCGCCTTGGGCACCACAGTAGCAGTGTTTGTATTCCTCGTCGTTGCTGGTCTGGTCATCACAGTTCTGGGAGAGGTTGACCGTCGACTGGCAGGGGTTTACACAATCTCCGGGTATATCATCGAAGTCGACGGTGTGCGCCGCCAGGGCCATGGGAGCCAGGGCGAAGAGGCCAAAGAGAATTATATGTTGCATGTTGGGCAATTGGGAGAATCTATGCCAAAGGGGTGGTATCAAACACACCGTAGCTGTGAAAGTGGACAGACAATATGGAGAGGTAGGGTATCCGATGGGTCTGTGATATTGGAGATCGGACTACAATGACAGCTGGGGCACGGCCATCTTAAATATCCTTTCAGAATCCCCTCGCTCTTGGCGCTTGGTATCAGGGTGATCATCGATCTAACCAGGAACCATCGGTCCAGTCGTCCCATACCCATGACCAGGAAGCTTTTTCCATGCGCCTTGTTATGTGCATTCACATTCAAGGTTACCCAGTTTAGCCACATCTAGCTAAAGCGCAACAGTAATACGCACGCGTATGAGCCCCCACAGAAGATTTGAGACGACGATTCAACAGGCTAACCTTGATGACACTGGGTTCAGGGTTCTTCTAGAGCCAATCGAAGCTTATCCCAAAGCCTGCAACTTGCCTAGAGGGGTTGCGGCGTGAGAAGGCACTAGCAGGTTTTAGCCAAACTTCAACCAACAAGTATTACCTTCTTCTCGGTAGATATCTTGGTCGGGCATCAGTACACCCGTAGTAATGGCGCCCTGTCCTATATCAGTGTTGTCGTGGTCCCAGCACCTATTGTCTGGCGAAACAAGGCAGTGGTGGATCGAACAGCGCACCTCTGAAGTCGCCATGCCGCCAAGAATTGCTACGATGCAAACAAAAGAAAAGTACCGTTGTCTTCATGCAGCTTGATCCACCAAGTCTGGGTTTCGATGTTGAAATAAGCAAAAACTCCCATTACCACATAAGTTTAATGACGATACACACTTCAATGATTTGAACCTTTGATTGGTGGTTAAGATGACGCGTGACTGTCCGGCCCCCTGAGCGGACCACACCGCCAACACTGCCAGCGCGTGCGGATAACTGTGATGTAAGTGATTACGCTCAGTGATTGGGTAACAAAGAACATAATGCGGCTGCTGATTCCATACCTCATGATAGTATAGTTTGATATCATACTTTGGTAACGAGGAAAACACATACCGGCAGCCATGCATCGTCACGGCCAAGATATCGTGCGGTGTTCATCAACGTGTCCGGCCTTATGAGTAATAGGACTGCCTTGGAGCCACCGTATGCACCTGCTCAAAGTTCAGGTCCCGGAGGGCTTTGCCCGCTTCGAGATGGAACTATGTACATATTGTACTCGTTAGTCTAGAGCTCGCATCCATTAGGATAAGTATTGCGCATACTAGGACGCAGCCGCTGCATTGTCTGGGGCACAATGCGATACCACTTGGGGACGAGGTCAGTTACTAGGGGTTAGGAGGAAGCTAGTCAATGTCGCACCGTAGCCAAACCTGGGAATACAGTAGCAGTAACTTCTGAATGCCTTTGTGGGATGGAATAGGTGGTTGGTTTAAGGGACCTATTCATGCGTTGAATTGATGAAATAAGCGGGTCGAGTATGTTGGAAACGCGGTGAGAGAAACCTGGATTTGGGGCAGGAGGTGCTGGCATCGATGAGGGAAAAGAGGCGACAGGCAACTGGCAGCGGACCAGCACTAACTAGGGTTACACATCACCAAACGCAAGCGCCTGGTAGGCAGTATGCAATATGCACTATCTCTTCGATATCGTATTCTCAATTTTAATGTCCTCAATTATCATGTCACATTCTCACACAATACCTACGATCTAGAGAGACGCAGCCAGTCCTCAAACCTTTTTCAAAGCATCAACTAGCGCTTCCAGACGCGGGTCCCCTACTTAGTTCAAAAGGTCCAGCGCCATATCCCTCTTGTACCGCCCCGACTCCTCGCTCAAGTCGAGCCAGCGCTCCATGTCCTGCGCGTCGGAAATCATGCGCAGCGCCGCCTCCTCGCGCCCCCGGCGGGTCACCAGGTCGAGCCGCTCCGTCCTCCGAAAATCGACGAGGACGACGCGCCCGTCGCGCTGGCGCAGGAAGTGCTGAGGGAGGGCGGCGCCGTGCAGGTAGCCCTGGTCGTGGAACGTCTGGAGGGCGGCGCGGCAGGCCCGCTTGTCCGCCTCGGGCAGCCGCCACTTGCCGCCCTGGTCGCGCAGCCGCCGCAGGATGTCCCGGAAGTTGGGCGCGCCGCCGTGGGGCTCGTCGCCCTCGATCCATTCCGATAGCAGGCCGACGGGACCGCGGCCCCGCTCCGTGACGACGCCCGCGATGGCGGGAACCACGTCGGTGGGGGCGCCCGCGTACTCGAGCGCCTGGATGATGTCGTGGTGCATGAACATCTCCGTCGCCATGTCGTCGTCGTACGAGTGTTGCTCATTGGTCACGGCGGTGGGGCCAGGGGGCGGCGCCAGAGAGGGGACCAGGCTCGAGACGAAGGCGGGGGTCCAGCGCTGGACGAGGGTGCCGTCGGGGCGCGGCCACTCGTGCGGGAACTCGGATAGCTTCAGCAGGTACGAGGGGGCCTCGGGCCCCTCCGTAAGCAGGGCGTCCTGGAACCGGACGCGGCGCAGCCGGTCCTCGCTGAGGCGGATCTGCAGTTTTTCGCTCGGGACCTTGCTCAGGGTGATCAGGTCGTCGTAGTCGTAGCGGTGGTCGATGTCCCGGGGGGACGTCCACGCCGGTCAGCTTGACTTTCAGGGGCTCAACCACGGGGTATTCAAAGTTCCTCCTCGGGTCGATGTTGTCGGACTCACCGGGCCGCCTCAGGAGGACGCACTTCATGCCGGCCGGGTAATTCCCAGGCCGCACAAGGGGGCCGGACCCGCCTTTCTGATCCCAGCCTGGGGGAAAATAGGCGGCGGCTTCCTTGGTTATCCAGAAGTACCTAATCAGCCCAAAGTATCTGGCTCGGACAACGAACCCGCCACGCTCACTCACCTCTTTGACAGCTAGAACAATCATGTTGTTCTTAGGAGAGCCTTTGGAAGCCATCTTGGATATAGTTAGTATATTGTCGTTGGTTGGAAGGCAAATTTCGGAGATGTCGACAGCAGCGTGAACGAATTGGCGCTTGCTGCAAGAGAGAGCTTTGGCGTGATGGTGACGAGAGCATAACGAGCGACTTCTTCTCTGTTTATATGTATTGGCCATCGAGGTATTCTGGGCTGGAAACAAGGCTATTGTTTCCGTGTTCTTGCCATTGTATCGCGGCCAACACAGTGTCCCTTTTACCATCGCCAGACGACAGCTTTGTTCCGACTATGACCTCACTTCTTCCACTTGTGGCACAATGAAAACCCCCTCCACTAGCCATTTATCGTATATGACACATCATCACACATCAACTCCCACCCCCAAGTCTCTTCTCCGATCGATAACCGCCTCTTTCATGAAGGGGCTGCGCGCCCGAATCTCCCCACCCCATCGGATAACGACAAAGGGCGTCGCGACAAGCCCCAACGACACCAAGCCCAGTAGCGTGCTCGCCCACTGGAACCCGAGCCCCGTGTACAGCGCCGACGAGGCCAGCGGCAGAAAAGCAATGGACAGGTTCTCGGCCAGTCCCACGGCCGCCAGCGCGCTCGCGGCGTACTTGCTGTACGCGTCGACGAGGTAGTTGGCGATGCTGATGACCACGGCCGTGGTCCCGAGCCCCACCAGGACCAGGCCCAGGGTGATGACCGGCCAGGGCACCGTGGCGTACGCCGCCCAGGCATAGATGAACATTCCACCCGTCACGCCGACGGAGCCCCCGATGACGGCGGCGTACAGCCGGGCCTCGGGAATCGGGGTCCCGGGGACTTCGGTGTTCCGGGCCTCGGAAGCTGCGTACCAGTGGTTCGTGGACAGGGAGAGCACGGTGCCCAGGCATTCGCCGACGACGATGGCGCTTTGGACGTAGCCTGCCTGCACCGGGGTCCAGCCGTAGAGCTCCCCGTACACCTGGTTGACCGAGTGCGTGAACAGGTAGATTGTCCCGAGGCTGAATGCGGCCCACATGGCGGCGACGAAGACCACACCCTCGGTGAAGAACATGTACAAGGGCCGCGTCAGGCTTTTGATGAGCAGCTGCCGCATCGGTGTCGGGTCGGCCTCCTCCGCTGTGCATGCCCTCTCATTTCCCTCGCTGCGCATCTTCTTCGCCTTGGCCCGCAGGATGGCCGCGCCGCGGGTCTCGGGGAGACCAAGGCAGAATAGGGGGAAACAGGGCCCCGGTCACGATCACCTCGACATGCCCGATCCAGCGCCACGAGCCGAAACGCTGAAGTACGGCCGACCCGACCACGGGCCCCAAGCTCGTGGCCCCGAGGTACACCAAGACGTAGAGCGCAATGGGCACACTCCGCGCCCTATCCCCATGAAAGACGTTCGAGGCAATACTCGCGACCGCATCGCTCATAATCGGCACGCACCCCCCACTGAAGAGCCTCACCACCACGAGCGTGGCGAAATTGTGAGCAAATCCGACCGGCACCAGCAGGCAGACGAAGTAGAAGTAGGTCCCCAGGACCACGGGCCGGACGCCCCAGTCCTCCAGGGCGGGGAACAGGAGGAGCGGGAACAGGGCGGCGCCGACGCCCCAGGTGGTGGTGAGCCAGTAGGCGTGCGGGAACGAGGAGGCGTCCGGGAGGCGGAAATCGGCGGAGATGGCCGCGTGGGCGACGGCGAGGATGCTGCCGTTCATGGAGCAGACGAAGCTGGCGGCGAGGCCGAGGCCAACGGCCCGCCACTTCTTGCGGGGCGGCCAGTTGAAGGGGTCTTGGCGGTCTTCTGGGCCGTTCCATGTGACGGTTTCAGCTTCTGGGGTTGGGTCTGCGTTGTAAGGTTGGTTAGAAGGAGCATGATGATAATGTGAGGGGGGAGTGCTGGACGAACCTTTGGGATTGTCCCGTGATATCTGGGGTTCATCATGCTTCACCTCGTCGGATGGGAACAGCGCATCTCTATGATCACTTGTAGAGACATGCGCTGTTGAAACACCCAAATCTCTTGGGCGTGGCGAGCTACTGGTCGTCATCATATTGGAAGATTCAGAGTACATCTGACGCTCGACATGAAAGACCAGATATGACAGGGAATGAACTCTCAATGTGTTGCAGGACTCGTACATTGACCGTTGGATCTCGAGGAAAGATCCAGCTCATATTGTCCAAGCAAAGGTCCTATTGATATACTACCCGCAACTACACTAGCATCGTAGCCTTCAAGTAAACAATGTACACTCAATATACCCTTACATACAAGTGAGAGTTGACCAAATAGGTAACTGTCCCGATTTGGTAGGAGGCCCAAACTGGTTGAGAGCTACATGACCCACCTACGGTACGTAGGACCCCATGCTTTTCTTTGAATAGGGCCTGAGCCGGGTCACAATACCCAAGGGAGAAAAGGTATAAAGACGCTAGAAGTAGTCGTCATCTATGAAGGATCATATCATATGTATGGGTTACTAAATCTACATAACTGAAGTCACGCTTCAGTCAACCAAAACAGAGCCGCATCCGCAACGGATGACTGCGAGACTCCTTGCCCGCATGCAGCCTATCCACGACCTGACCCCACCACACATCATCAAAGCCCCTTTGTTCCTGGTCCGCCCAGACCTCCTTCAGCAGGGGCACCGTGCTGTCGAACATGTGGTACCTAGTCACCCCGTCCCAGACCGAGCAGAGCCGGAGTATCTTGCCCCGCGTCGACTCGTCTCGCAGCTCGCAGCCCGCGAAGAAAAGGGGCAGCAGGGCCTGCTTGGCCACCAGGCTGCTGTCGTCGCGACAGGCGAAGACGTGGTCCGCCGTTACGCGGGCCAGCCGCGCCACCCGCATCGGAACGCGGCGCCCGGGCTCCCACTGAAAGACTCGGTATAAGTAGAGGAGCAGGCCGTTCCTCCACGCCTCGGCGCAGTGCATGCTGTCCATGTCCTGGTGCATGGAGCTTTCGTCTTGGTCGGCCGTCGGCGGCGAGATGTGTTGCCAGGACATTAGCGACTTCTCGATGTCTGAAATGACGGTGCCGTCAAACTTGACATACTGCATCGATGTGGCCTTTCTCTTCTCGGCGCTCAGTCTGGCTAGATGCATGACCACCCTCACGAGCTCCAGCGGGCATCCGCATAGACGGAAGTAGTCCCACTCATGGTCACTGGTGTTTGATGATGTTACAGCTTCGAAGTAAGAGTAGGGGAACACGCAGTCCTCTCTCGCTACGAGACTAGTGATCGCATCCCACCTGGGGAGGTCAGCTTGGTTCGAATAAGGCGGTCATTCATGACGCTGTAAGTTTCGCATACCATATTAACAAGCCCACCTGTACTACTGCTCTAGGCGATTTGGACCACACTTCGATACTGCCGCATGCTTCAAGAATGGCATATGCACCCATCAGATGCGTGCTCCAGTTTCCCCAGGCCGATTGCGTCTCCTAGTTCGCACGGGTGAGCTGAGCTGGACGAGGACCGGGGAATGCCCGAGGAGCCATTGGTGATAGCCTACATCTAGCGAGAATAAAATCACGATGGCGTCGAGCATGTGGTACACGAGTGCCAAACTGCCGGAAGTATCGAGGCCTTCGCGGAGGAGTTGGAGGGCGGTGCCCCGATGATGCTCGGTAGATTGACTTTCTACGTGATGACCAGCTAGAGCCATCGCGGCATGGACTAGAAAGAGAGGCTCCGCGCAAGCCCCCTTGCGGTACTGGAACGGGTTGATCTGTAAGTCAAATGTCAATGGGATCTTGCAGAACTCTTGATTGTCTACTACTGTTAGTATGCGCCATCGTCTCGATACGGAAGACGGTGTGGAAGCTCATACATTGGTCGAGGATAGATTCAAAGCGATGTGCGAGGCTGCTGTAGAGTATACTGGACGGTATCCATATCTGGTGATCCTGGCTCTGGGTAACGATGTCTACACCGGGTGTAGCAGTAGCCCTTTTGGACTTCGCCGGAATCTCCGTATGGTGGGTAGATCCTTCCGAGCAGTCGATAGTCCGTACTTCGTTCCCACCGATATCTGCGTGCTTAATGGCCCCGAGTAGTGAATTGCCAGCAGAAGCCTCCGATGGGATATCGCCAGACAGACTCGGCCCATCGTCATAGGGACACGCGCGACAGTCGGGGCTCGCCGTCCCGTCTGTGACAAGAACAGTTGCCAGGTCTGGAGCTTCTGAAGTGGCGGTGTTGAATTCATTACTGTTTTCAAAAGCAGGCCTTGGCTCATGATTCTGCTCCGTAGGATACTCGCAGATGAACTCGTACTGCTGTACCACATCTGCACCCTGTTTCTTCCTCCTCCGTGTAACCGACTTTTTGGTGGGCTTCCGCGACAGAGAGAACCCCGGTTGCCAATTCAGTAGCCGCCCCTTCTCAGGCATTTTCTGACGATGACCAAAGAGGAAAATTGCTGGATTGGTCAACTGATACGGCATGTAAGCAATTGAAAGGACATCAACACACCTGCATACTTTCTTTCACCTGGGAAGTAGGTAGTCGTGTTAGACGGTTGAACAACATGCTAAAAGAGGCCCCACCCACCAAGACTTTCCCAGCGGGCGGGACTAGCTGGCTGTACCCACTGAATCTTACCCTATTAGGACAGTTACCTCTTTGGGACAGTTGCCGCTTCTGGATGCCATTTACCTTCAGGGGTACAGCAACGGCCTGCGCGTTATATACCGCTGGGGGAAAACGCAGAACCAGGGTAATACTCTATTTTTGGTTGGAATGTTAGCAGTGATTGCCCACCCACTACCACCTGGAGTCTAGGTGCTCTCTCGATAGAGGTGGAGGAACCCCGGGGTAGAACAGTCCTCAGGCAAGTCAGCAGTCGAGATAAACCGCAACAGTCTGGTGCAAAGTTGACAACACTCCCATAGAAGGGGCCTTCATCGAGGCCTCATACACATGGTGGCTCCTCGCTCACAGAACCCGAAACAGAAGGCGCCGCGATGCGGCTTTTCCATAGTCGCTCCAAAGCGAAAGCAGACCTAATTTTACTATTCATGCTAGACTGCACACCACAACGCTGTATAGGATTGGATCAATCAAGGTCTCAGTCGAAATTCACGTATATTGCTTTGTAAATGATTTTCAAGATCGATAAGATGTCGCCGGTTCCATTCTACGGGACCAGTATATATCATACGCCTTACTCCTCTTGTGGGTATCCTAGAAGTACGTCGCCGTTTACACCGTCTCGATGTAACGCTTGATCTCCCATTCCGTGACCGCCTCATCCCATACCTGAAATAGAGCTTGTTAGCATTCTGTTTGCGATTCAGTGCGACTATCTCAACACTTACCCGGATCTCGTGGCGCCGTGTGCCGCCGAAATGGTCCACAAAGTCATCTCCAAACACCTCGCGCGCAATGCTGTCTTTCGCCATGAACATGTCCGTCGCCTCTTTCAAGCTCTTCGCAAGTCGAATACCCTGGTCGGAGCCGCCGCCAACGTCTTCGCCCTTGCCCAGTGGTGCTGTCTTGAGCTCCAGCTTCTTCTCGATACCCCGCCATCCCAGGCCCATAAGCGCGGCCATGACGAAGTGAGGGTTAGCATCAGCTCCTGGCACTCGCAGCTCGAACCGTGTTGCGCCCGGCTTCGCGGTGGGGGGCGAAATTAACCTGATGGAGGCCGCACGGTGCTCCAGGCCCCATGAGACCGTCACTGGTGCCCAGAAGTTCTCCACCAGGCGCTTGTAAGAGTTGATGGTCGGCGCAAGCATCGGCATGACGTAAGGTAGGCCCTCAATCAAGCCTGCGAGGAATTGCCGTCCCATATCGCTCAGGTATGCAGCATCGGGGTACGGAGCGTTCTCGTCCTTGGTCTCCCGGTAGAAGAGGTTCTTGCCATCCTTGTCCACAATGGAGAAATGGACATGGCCACTGTTACCAGGCAGTCCAGATCTCGGCTTGGCCATGAAACACGGCACAATGTTGTACTTGGTCGCGACCGACTTCACGACGTATTTGAACATACTGACGCGATCCGCCATGTCGCTGACCTCGCCAAATTCCAATGCGGCCTCAAAGACTCCCGGGCCACTCTCCGTATGCCATCCCTCAATGTCACAGTTGAACTTGGCGCAAGTATCGTATATGTCGTAGTAATAGTCTTGATTGTGCACCGGCCGAGTAATGCTGTATCCGAACATACCTTCGGTGAGTGACGGAAGTGCGTGGGCAGGGTTGTTTTGCAAGAAGGCGGCAGGGCTCGTCTCGTTCGGGGGCAACTTGTACTGGAAGAATTCCAACTCGCCTGTTACGGGGAATAAGTCAGTATAGTTGCATCGCAACGGTGCAGGAACAAAAAGGATAAGTACGAACCTCCAGCCATGCCACCAAAGCCCTTAGCTTTCAACTTGTCCAATTGGACTTTGAGAAGACCTCTAGGGTCGGCGCAAATGGGCTCCTGGGTATCGGGATCCAAGAAGTTGAGCAGGAAGAAGGGCACATTGTCCTCCCAGGGGATACGACGGAAGCTCTTGAGGTCAACCTCGGCGAGAATATCGTGGTAGCCGTTTTCCTTGTTGCTGACCTTCAGCTCCTGGGCGTACAGCAGATCATGCATGTCCCAGCCGAAGATGACAGAGCAGAAGCCAAGGCCGGACTTGGCGACGGAAAGGAACTTCTTCTTGGAGACAATCTTGCCTCGAAGCTGGCCATCGACGTCAATACCGGCCAGCTTTACCTTGTTGTCATCTTTGAGGAGCTCCGACAGCGACTCCAACGTGACTTCTTGTTGCGGTGCAGCCATTTTGGCAGGCTTTCGGGAGCACGGTTCGGAGAAAACGTGCTTGGGGCGAATTGAAGTTTCTAGCAACTCGAGATCTGAATGCGATTGCAATGGAGGGGTTGTCGCATCGATTGCGAAAGAAGCGGATGGGGAAGAGAGCGACTTTTTCGCAGTGAAGCAATAAATCTATGTTTGTATTGGTATTGGTAAGAATGACAACGGAGAAAGCGATCACCAAACGACACCAATTGCAGCGAAAGAATACACTGAAAGAGGGCGGGAGACTTGGCCAAGGGGATACAGTTAGTTTGCCGTGTAGCGGTTCAGCCCGCCAGCCTCCAAAGTCCAAATGATGACGTGGGGCCACCATCGTGATAAGCCAAGCTACCCCGTAAAACGGATGCGCGCTTTATCGCCAAGGAATCCTGGTCATCCTGGCGGTCATCCCGCATTTCTTTGTTTTCTCGCCCGTTGTCGCTTGGTCACTCGACCACTGCGATAAGAGGGGTTGGAACGGAAGAGGATCGACAGAACAAACATCCATGATGCTATCGCCAGATGACACCCCTAGAATAGCATCAAGACTTGCTCGGATTTGAGACGAACAGAAGATTGAGACACAACGGCAGGCAGCTTGAGACGACAAGACACTAAAAGTGGTCCAGATGCAGGGGCTCGCAAGTCGAGGGGCAGTTCTGGGGCATTGGCCATGGCGGGGTCCTGAGCACAACGTCACTGCACAATACCAACTTTGCTTGCTTTGGCTGCTGGCTGCTTCCACGCAACAGAGAGATAGCCCGCAACTTCTCTTGCGTCCACGAGGACATTAAGATGTGCCTCCCCTATCTCCTATTCAACAAGACCAAACGGGTTTACGTATGCAACTGGGCTGGTAGGCGGCTAGACTTGGAGATACCTAGTTGATAGTCTTGGCGATAGCTTATCTATTACCTAACTGCGCATAGGGGTAGCGAGTCAAGCTGTCGCGATCCCTGTTGGTGCAGTTTATTGCCTGTTTCCGTATGTACAAGCCGGGAAACTCACGTTATTGCAAGGTTAATAGGTGCGTGATGTGTTGTTCCAAGACGCCGGGATCGCCGCTGCGTATTAAGCTTACTTGTAGCCATCTGCGTCTTCGTACGTGGAGGTATACAGAGCTTACCAAATTTGTATATTCATGAATTCGTATTGATATTCAAAGATCACCAACGCTGGCCAACGCACGCCAGCCGACGCCAGCTCAAGCCAGCTAAGGCCAGCTCACCGTCCTACTAAATACTACTCGACTCGACTGGCGCCATCCCAAGATAAGGGCGGCACGTTATCATGGCCGATCCAGATTTGTCTCCGCTCTTTCTGAGTTTCCGGTAGTCACGGAAAGGGACCACCCCGCCAAACGAACCTCCTATATCGCAGCGCAGCGAGTCAACATACAATCAAGTATCACCCACCACTTGGTTCAACCTGTGTAGCAACTCGACTTTCTCAACTTATCCCCTCCTTCCGTACACAACAGGCAAAACACTCATTCGTGTATCGTTTCACATTGCGCATACCCTCTTTCCCAATATACTTATTCGAAGACTCCAAGAAACAATGAGCTCCGCAGGTCGTCTTGCTGGCAAGAATGCCTTGATCACTGGTGCCGCCGGGTAGGTCTCCGTCTCCAATCACAAAACGCCCTCGAAGCTTCGCTCCGCCTATCGGGCGCGCTCCCCAACTCGATAGCCGCGTCTGTCTCTGCAGCTCAATTGGTTCCCCTGCAGGACAGAGAAACCAGTGTAGCATCACCGAGAAGCTGCTGTGTATTTACCAACCAAACCGCAAGCATGCTGACACCACAGACAGTGGCATTGGTCTCGAGACCTGCATCCTCTTCGCCAAGGAGGGGGCCAGCGTGTTGATGGCCGATATCTCGGAGCCCGCCCTGGCGAAAGCCAAGGCCAAGGTCACACAGCTGGTCCCCAATGCCCCCCGCGTTGAGACGGTGGTAAGTTTGCATCCCACAGGCCGCAGCAGCAGCCAATTGCCCCTTTGAGCATGGCAGGGTATTACAGATACTAACGTGTTGCGCCCTTGCGCTTTTCGTGCAGATCTGCGATGTCTCCAAGGAATCCTCCGTCCAGGCCGCGATCGAGTCGCTCGACGCCTGGGGCGGCCTCGACGTCATCTTCAACAACGCGGGCATCATGCACGCCAAGGACGACGACGCGATCGGCACCCCCGAGGCCATCTGGGACCTGACCATGAACATCAACGTCAAGGGCGTCTGGTTCGGCTGCAAGCACGCTGTCCAGGCCCTGCGCCGCAACAAGAAGACCAAGGGCAGCGTCATCAACACGGCCTCCGTCGTCGCCCTGGCCGGCGCCGCGACCCCGCAGCTGGCCTACACGGCGTCCAAGGGCGCGGTGCTGGCCCTGACGCGCGAGCTCGCCATGGTGCACGCGCGCGAGGGCTTCCGCTTCAACTCGCTCTGCCCGGCGCCCCTCAACACCCCGCTGCTGCAGGACTGGCTCGGCGACGACCAGGCCAAGCGCCTGCGCCGCGAGATCCACTTCCCCACCGGCCGCTTCGGCGAGGCCATCGAGCAGGCCCACGCCGTCGTCTTCCTGGCCTCGGACGAGGCCAGCTTCGTCAACGGCCACGACATGGTCGTCGACGGCGGCATGACCAAGGCCTACGTCACCCCCGAGGGCCCCCCGGCTCCGGCCCCCACCAACAACGCCTCCAAGGACTCCCTCTGAAGGTTCGGCCGGATCAAGCCGGCACTTTGATTTAACTGAAAGACCCTGATAGGGCATGCATGCATGATTTACCGAAATGTAGACTGGGAATCTCTTCCTATCTGCTTGATGACCATATATCCTGGGGACGGCGGCTTGGTGGGAACCAGGCGTCAGATTTTCCCCGATGGAACGGAGCATGGCGTTTTCCTTTTTGCTGGATGTGGACTGGGCAAGAAGAGTTTACGATGAGAGCTTCAATGTTCGCTAGATAAGATAACGAACTCCATAGCATGATGATATGATGCTTGACACACATACACACTCCGATGGGGTACTTCTCTCGCTCTGCCTGCTGCGTACTGAATTTGTTTAAATAAGGTAAAAAGTGTTTGGTCGATCGTTAAATGTATGGCACCTATGTTCACCCAAAACGCCACCCAATGCTGCTACTTTCATTCATACCGAAGCCTCTAAGCCATGGTTATACCGAACCTTACGATCCCTCCTTTTCTATAACCGAATCAGTGAAACTGCCCCTCCGTGTTACCCTCTCCCATACTCCGGCTCCCACTGCTCCCGCTCTGGATCGCCCCGAGGATGCCGTCAATGTACGACGCCCCGCTCCACTTCTGGTGCGTCAGCACGTCGCAGTCGAGCTCCTTCTCGCGGCGCTGGACCAAATTCACATAGGCGAGCATGCCGTCCTCCTTGTAGGCCTTGGCCAGCTCGTTGGTGATGGTGGCGGTGCTGTGCAGGCCCGCGAGCGAGATGAGCTGCAGCACGAACCCCTCGCGCGCCAGGTCCCAAATGAAGGACTTGAGCGTCGCGTCCGTGAAGCCGTGCGCCATCCAGTTGAACGAGGGGCTCAGGTTGTAGACGAGCCCCTTGCCGGGCAGGGCGGCGCGGACGGCGCGGGCGAGGTCCGTGGCCACCTGCACGTTGGGGTCGCCCGTCTCGACCCACAGCAGGTCGGCGTAGGGCCCGAAGGCGATGGCGCGCTTCGTGGCGGCCCGCATGCCGGCGCAGAAGTGGTAGAAGCCCTCGCGCGTGCGCGGGATGTCCCAGTCGAAGTAGACGGGCTCGCCGGTGAGCAGGCCGGTAATGTTGCGCCGCCCGTTGATGCCCATGTCGGGTTCGGCCTCGACGGCGGCGGTGTAGTCGCTGTCGATCTTGTCCTGCGGGATGCCGTGTTTCTGGAGGTGGGCGACGGCGGCCTCGTCGAAGGTGACGAGCTTGGTGTTCTTGACCCAGTCGGCCTCGAAGGCGTCGATTTCGGCGCCTGTCGCGCCGGCGGCTTCCATCTCCTGCAGCGTCTCGGCGAGCGGCACGTGGCCATGATCAGCGACGCCCAGGATGAACTCGTGGTCTCGCACGTCGATGTCGCTGGATATGAGCTTGCCGCTCTCCGAGTCGGTGCGGGCCAGGACGAGGTTCTCGGTGCCCATGACATCCCACTGGAAGCGCGCCGCGAGCAGACGATTGATGTGCTCGCCCGTGGGTACCAGGACCTTACCGGCCAAGTGGCCGCACTTCTTGCCGCCATGGAGCTGGTCCTCGAAATGCACGGCCGCCGCGCCGTTTTCGGCGAACAGCTTGGCGAGCTTGAGGACGGCGCTCAGACCGCCGTGGCCAGTATCACCATCCGCGATGATGGGCCGCAGGTAGTCGACGTAGGGCGTGCTGGCGCGTTCTTGGGGGGTCATCTTGCGCCGCAGGTCCCACTGCTTGCGGTCGTGCATGGACTGGGCCTTGGCCATGCGCTGGACCTGGTTGGGCACCGTGTTGTAGGGGTAGTCGCCGAAGTCGGGCGAGACCTCGTTGGTCGAGGTCAGGACCGAAGAGCAGGCCCAGCCGGAGAGGTACAGGACCTCCTGGTGCGGGGCCTGCTGCGTCATCTGCACGGGGTCGATGGCGCCCATGGTGTGGATGGGCTCGCCCTTGGCCGCGCGTTGCTGGACCAGGTCGAACAGCTTGCGGGCCATGACCGAGCTCGGGTAGGTCTGGGTCTGCGAGCCGCGCTTCGACACGACGTCGGCGGCGGTGTAGGGCCTCCGGATGCCCGCGTACCGCGGCGACGCCCACCAGGCTTCCACGTCTTTGACCTGCTGCTCGTACAGGGCGTCTTCGGCGGCGCCGGCTTTCGAGGACTCGGGGAGGAGCTGGAAGGAGTCGGAGGGGAGGGCGGCGGATAGCGGCGGCTCTACGGGCGGCAGAGACATCTTGCTCACGGTACTCGAAAGAGCGCGTGTGGCGGCCAAGGCTGGTGATGATGTCTTGCGCAACGTGGGGGCGACCCGACGGGGAGCTCTGAACACGGCTCTTCGAAGCATCGTGTTCTCTCTCTAAGTCACGACTTGATCGGGTATGCGGGTGTTGGGATGGGAATCAAGACGCTAAAGTCGAACAAAACACAAAAGACAGCATTTGCGGGAATATAGGGATCTGGAATGGGTTGCCACACAGAGGCAGAGAAAGAAGCGACAGTTCGGCCGAGGCTCGGTATTACGACATGACGGAACTGCAGGTGAATGGAAATATTGGAGGTACAGCTGCCGACGACAAGCGCTAACCCGAACCCCCTAACTCCCCAGAAGTGGGCGGGCAGGTTGGGGTGATACCCGCTAAATTACCCCGTCTTTACCGCCCCGTCATTGGCCAATGGGCCCCTGATAAGCCCCCAGTCTTACCCTCGGCTCACCGCGGGGTAACGCGGGTCCCTCCCGCTTAACGTTGAACTGCTGGTCAGCCTGTATCACTCCGTCACTGCACTTTGAAATCAATGGGCGCCCCTAATTGTCAAGTTGTTTCCTCCCGTTCGCCCTTGAATCTCACCCTGACCCGTACCTTCCTACCACAACATGCGTACGCTGGTACATATTGTGACCCCACACCGCTGCGTAGTACGTCAGGGTCAACCTCCTTCGCAGCAAGCAGCAGCAGCACCCAATTGGACGTGACAAACAGCTCGGTAAACTCGATAAAATGCTCTTCCGATCCATGAGTCGATTGGACATGCAAGTTGTTGTTTTTGTTTGCTGCTTGTCCGAATTTCTGAGCGAAGCCGCCTCGTCAAATAATTCTCTCTTCTTGACTCCTACTTGCTCGTAGGACAGTCCCCCCGTAGACCAAGCAAGAGGTCGACATTTAATACATTTGGTGTTTCTCGCATCCCCATTCTCCATCAGCCCGTACTTCTGGACTTCTTCACCCTGCAATAGCCGAGGTCCCGCAAACAATCTCACAGTCAAGATGGCTATGAACATACGAACAACCGCAAGAGCGCTGGGCGCTATTCGTGTAAGTTGAAACAGAAAACAGTATTCGCATATTGCTGTTTAATCGTTATGTTTCTTCCATGGCCTGCTTGGCGATCGAGTTTGGTGTATCCTGAGCTAAGACCGTCTCATTCCAGCCCCGGGCTGTGTCCGCTGTCGCGATACCATCGGCGCGATGCTACTCTACATCCGAACCCGATCTGAAGACGACACTGAAGGAGGTCATCCCTGCGAAGCGAGAGCTCTTGAAGAAAGTCAAGGCCAATGGCAACAAGGTCATTGGCGAAGTCAAGATCGAGAATACCATTGGCGGTATGAGGTACATACAGACCCCTCCAAGCTCACCCCACCCCCACTGAGGCGTATGCTAATACCCCCTGTCGCGCAGAGGCCTGAAAGCTATGGTCTGGGAAGGTTCCGTCCTCGACGCTGACGAGGGCATTCGATTCCATGGCCGCACGATCAAGGACTGCCAGAAGGAGCTCCCGAAAGGGCGCTCGGGCACGGAAATGCTGCCCGAAGCCATGTTCTGGCTGCTCCTGACTGGCCAAGTCCCTTCGGTCAACCAGACCCGACAGTTCTCCAAGGAGCTCGCCGAGCAGGCTGTGCTCCCCGACTTCGTCAACAAGGTCCTGGACGGCTTCTCCACCGACCTTCACCCCATGACTCAGTTCGCAATTGCCGTCAGCGCCCTGAACTACACCTCCAAATTCGCCAAGGCGTACGAGGCGGGTATCAACAAGGCCGACTACTGGGAGCCTACATTCGACGATGTGATCAGCCTATTGGCCAAGCTGCCGACGATTGCCGCCAAGATCTACCAGAACTCGTACCGTGGCGGAGGCGCACTCCCCGCCGACGTGGACATCAATCAGGATTGGTCCTACAACTTTGCTGCCATGCTCGGCAAGGGCGGTAAGGAGAACGAGAACTTCCAAGATCTCTTGAGACTTTACCTTGCTCTCCACGGTGACCACGAAGGCGGAAACGTTTCCGCGCACGCTACTCACCTGGTCGGAAGCGCCCTCAGCGATCCCTTCCTATCTTACAGTGCCGGTCTGCAGGGTCTCGCTGGACCTTTACACGGGTATGTAGTTCTTTCCCAATCTTTTCAAGAAGTTGCTAATGTTCTGCTCTAGTCTTGCCGCTCAAGAAGTGCTCCGATGGATCCTCCAGATGCAAAAGTCGATAGGAACCAGCTACTCCGAAAAGGACGTACACGACTACCTCTGGTCGACGCTGAACTCGGGTCGCGTGGTGCCTGGCTACGGCCACGCCGTGCTGCGAAAGCCCGACCCTCGCTTCGAGGCGCTGATGGACTACGCCTCGTCGCGGCCAGAGATCGCCAAGGACCCCGTCTTCCAGCTGGTCAAGCTTAACAGCGAGGTCGCGCCCGAAGTGCTGAAGAAGCACGGCAAGACCAAGAACCCGTACCCCAACGTCGACTCCAGCTCGGGCGTCCTGTTCCACCACTACGGTTTCCATGAGACCTTGTACTACACCGCGACGTTCGGCGTCAGCCGCGGACTGGGCCCGCTGGCCCAGCTGATCTGGGATCGCGCCCTGGGTCTGCCCATCGAGCGCCCCAAGAGCATCAACCTGGCCGGCCTGCTCAAGGCGGCTGAGGCTTGAGTTGAGGGAGGAGACAAGGAAGGAGATGATTCTTATTGTCGCATTGCGTGATTCTTAGACTGGACTGTGAGCCGGCGTTTTCTGGCCCTAATGTTGGAATGCATTAGAATGTTTTAGCTTCAGCCCTGCGCAAGATGTTTTCTAATTGAACTGTTTCAACCTGCCTGTTTGCTCATTCCACTTCTTTCCAGCTGCATTGATCTTGATTGTGTTCCATCACGACAACCTTCAAGTAATACAGGTCGGTGTAAAGAGCTGGCCGTCCTCGAGGACCCCCTTCTGCTCTCCTACCCAGGCGGCCTGTATCGGCATGCCCCGCGAGGATGAGCAATGCGGGGTGATCCAACATGCCATTCATGGAATCGCATCCTGCAAGGCTCTATCCTGATGCACTGCTACCGCAAAGGACCCTATGTGCTTCTAAATTTGGCCCGTCCGTCAGCATTGGGTTGCATTTCTCAAGAGCAATTTCCACTACGACGCATCCTCATAGTGCATCGCGCATATCGAGAAGGCTAGATTCCCTCCCAATCTAGAAATCCCATAGTGCTTCGCGCTCCGTTGTCATGCTCTTGGTTCCGCTTTATGGCAGGTTACGTTTCGTGCAGTCGACTTCCGAACGTTCTGGCCGCCCGGGACGCATGCGCCTACCATTCAGCCGGGTATTGCCGTGGGGCTCGCCCGCAGGACTGGGACCCGGCCAGTGGTCGATCGTCTTTGGGCATTTCCCTTTTCTCTCTCCCACTTGGAAGGACGCGGTGGAACGCGATGGTGAGTGGACCCTGGAGCCATGCGAGGGCATTGTGTGCACTTGCGAGCCAGTCATCCAAGCTTGCATGCATTGGTAGTTTACCCCTGATCCTCGGCAAAGAGGCTAAAAGGGGGTCAATAATCGGTGATTGGCCAGAGCGGACAATTGCCAAATCCAGCTTACTTGCTCTCCGTAGGTAGCTAAGTAGGAATGCGGAGGATCCAACGATATGCGACGGGCGGTCCTGACCGAGGTCACCGAGTCTCCGGTGTATTACCTTAAATTTCAACAAATCTGTGGTCGACGTTACCTGAACTAGTCTCTTCTGGTCTTCGAGACACAGAAATTACCGATCCTTTTATCATGTGGAATATGGCAATGGCACCGATTCTCCATACTTTCGACGATGCATGGTGAGTCTCAGCTCGTATGGCTCGCCTATCTTTTGAGGGGACACGAATGTTGACTCAACTCAGCTCGTCGACGCACCCTTCCGAGCCCAATCACGTCAGGTGATGGTCTGCCTAGCGAAGAGTGGGTTGAGCCAGATGTCAAGTATGCCTCATCTTGGCTAGCTTCTTAGGCCATTTCCAACAAGTCCAGCTGGCCCTCACATCGCCCATGCAAGGCCAATTAAGCTTAATCTATCAGACCCCTATTCTGAGTCAAAAATAGTATCGAATACTACCTCGCAGCCCCAGAAGCCCCATTCTCCCTCGGTGGCACCATGTTGATCTGGTCCACAGACCGGACCTAGATCTCTCCCCTCTTGGTCGGGCGGTGTGTTGACACGAACAAGCGTATCCCGCCCAGCTGTCAAAATCCGCGCTGGAAACTCAGAGCAACGACGTTGCCGCAATCTTGGACCAATCTTATTCGTGCACGGTGATCTGAGTCACTAGTTTCCTTTGCTCTCTCATCATCTCATCTTCCTCTAGCAAATCCCCGAGCGACCAACCACGACCCGTCTAACGGCCTGTCCCGTGAGAACCTCCACTGAGGTCCAACGACTTCAACTCTCGGTTTGTCATGAGTTTCTCTTGCTTCTATTTAAAGAAACGCTCCACAGACCAGGTTCGAGGCTGGTCTCGCGGCTCTCTATGTCGTCTCTTAATATATCTTTCATCTAAACGCCTTTCGCTTCTCTATTCAACCGCAAACTCCATTGCAGCTGATGGAGCGCCGCTACTGTGCCATCTGGGCCAAGCTCCCTCACTAGCCCCCTCTTGCCTTTCCAGCTAGAGATGCAAGCGCTGGGCAATGCTGACAGTCTTCATCTATGCATGGAGCAATCTAATTCTTGCTCTCCTCGGAGTAAGCAGCGCCTTTTCTTTTTCTCCAGGCCGTGGCTGGCTGTATTGCTTCGCTGCATCACGACATGGTACCATGGGCGTCCGGCGTCCAGCGCCCATGCTCTAGACCATTGTTCGCCCATCAGCTCCTATCAGCATCGAAGTACGTGTTTGTGGTACGGAGCAGGGTTCCTACTGTCTGCCGCCTTACGAGGAAATGCGAAGCGGAGAGTGATGGGAGAGAACCATCCAGCCGGCTTCGGAACGTAGCACGAGTTCTACACGATGGAGTCCACTTTCGATGAAGCGAGATGAGTATAAATACTACACCAATGTCACCCACGACGGTCGATCTTTCCCACTTCAGCAGCTTCGACACCAGACTAGACACCTCCCGAGCAGCCCACTAGAGACCAGTTTGGTAACACAGCGTTGCCATCCCTTCCGTGACTCCTTTCAGGTCAAGATTCACACCTACTTCCCCTTTTACCCCTTTTGTTTCCACTATCACCCCGGCCCCCTTTTCTTCAAAATGCGGTCCTATGTTGCTGCCCTTCTGCCCTTCCTCGCGGCCGCCAACCCCATCGGCATCATTGGCGACGGCGACCTGCCCTCGCCCGACAGCATCCAGATCATCAGCTCGTCGTCCTCGGGTAACGGTTGCCCTCAGGGTACAGTGACCACCGACATCTCCCCTGACCGCACTGTAAGTCTTCCACCAGAAACAACCCCCTTCCTAATTTTCCCCTTGTGAGCCACCGGGGAAAAAAAAAAAAAAGAAAAAACAATAGTCGGTTGACACATGCTTGCTCGCTCCCCACAGGTCATCACGTTCGGCTTCGACGGGTTCCAGACCTACATCGGGCCCGGCACCCAGGTCGCGGACCGCACCAAGAACTGCCAGCTGCACCTGAACCTCAAGTACCCCGGCGGCTTCCAGTACGCCCTGGTCGACTCGACCTACCACGGGTACGCCCAGCTCGAGAAGGGCGTGACGGGGACTTTCTTGTCGACCTACTACTTCTCGCAGGATGCTTCTGCTACGGTATGATTGCTTTTTGTTTCTTTTCTACTACTCAGGATTGTACTCGAGAAAGTACGCTCAGCATACTTGCGCCGCACTCCCTATTGACGCGCCAGTCGACACCAACGACTCCTTATTTCTTTCCCCTCAACATCTTCAACAGTTCGCATTCCCATCTCCACTCCTCTCCTCGCTTCACACACGTATACTCACTCATCATCCCCACCCATCGCAGACCACGACCCGCACCTCCATCAGCGGCGGCGGCGCCTGGGAGGGCGGCCAGGTGTACACCAAGGAGGACAAGATCCCGACGACGTCGGTCATCTGGTCGCCCTGCGGCCAGACGGGCCTGCTCAACATCAACAACCGCATCGCCCTGACCAGCACCAACTCGTCCGCCTTCGGCCAGATCTCCGACGACGACGCCACCGTCGCCTTCACCCAGCAGCTGCACGTCAACTGGCAGACTTGCAACCAGTAAGGTGGGGGAATGGGCACTGTAGATGGGGGGAGGTGTCCAGAAAGGGGGCTTGGGGGTAGGGGGAAAGAGAGCTGGGCAAAGGGGGTGGGAGGGGGTCGGGATTCCCAACAGCCATTCGTTTGTCTTTACGTGCATCGTTGTGTAGCGCTCGGCAGCGGGGTCGATTGCGAGACTACCAGCGCCTCTTGGTATGAATTGAGATGGACGGGTGGAATCAGCGATAGGGGGTTCTCCTACTTGTTTCTTTTCCTATCTCTTTCCCTAGTTTAGGGGACTAAGCATAACTCAATCAAGCCTTGTTCACATATATATCCATAAGTTTGCACTATGTAGTCTTCCTCTGCCTTGTATTGTCGCCTTCATACATCGTTTCTGAGATGAAGCCGTCTATATAGTTGTACAGCTAGACTTGGCTTACCACCCACAAGGCAGAACCATGAGTGAAACCCAGGACTAAAAGTGGCATTATCTCTCGTAAATTTTAATTGCCCCCTCCTGATCCACCCCTCTCAACATCCGGGCCCGGCTGCGGAGAGTTACTAGGCTCCTCCGCCTGCACCGTCGTAGTCGACGTCGACGTCGACGGCGCCGCCGATGTGCTGGGCACCGTCACGGTTGTTGTGCGATGTTTGGTGACGGTAATGTGCAACGTCGAATCCGATTCCGACTGCGTAGTCTGAGACGTCGACGGTTGTACTGTCGTCGTCGAAGTCGATGGCGTTCCCTCGGGTGTAGGCTGCGCCGGCGCTTCGGAAGAGGACGATGACGAAGAAGGCGCGGCCATGGTGCTACTAGGTTCCTCCGACGTGGCGGCGACGGTGGTGGTAGTGGTAG
Organism: Apiospora marii; assembly: GCF_038362585.1. Lineage (NCBI taxonomy): Eukaryota > Fungi > Ascomycota > Sordariomycetes > Amphisphaeriales > Apiosporaceae > Apiospora > Apiospora marii. The sequence goes on from NW_027117381.1 coordinate 3,699,801, forward strand.
TCTGCTGCGCCGACGACTCCTCGGCCGACGACGCCTGTGAGGACGAATATGGGGGGATGACGGTGCTGGGCTCCTCTCCCTGGGCGCTGCTGCTGCCGCACGTGGAGCCCTTCTCGGGCTGCATCGTAACCGTGGGGTAAACCATCACGGTGGAGGTGGACGTAGACAACGAGTGATGAAGATACGGCTTCTTATGATGTTTCTTGCTGCTGCTGCTCGACGACGACGACGACGACGACTCCGTCATCTCGGGCTGCTGCGCCGCCGTCGTCGTCGTTGTCGTCGTCGAGTGCTTCTTGGGCGGCTTCTCTGAAGTAGTGGGATATACGCCGACGGACGAGATCTGCTGTTGCTGGCTTTCCTCGGACGTCTCGCTGCCCTTGGGCTGCGCGGCCCTGGCGTTTTTCCAGGGAGACCAGGCCCAGCCGCCGCTGGCGCTGGCGGAGGTGGCCAGCAGGGCGAGGCTGAGGAGTTGTGAGAGCTGCATATTTGCGAGGATATCAAGGAGCTGCACAAACGTTGTTCAGATAGAAATCGTGGGATGCAGTTGAATTGGTGTTACAGGGGTAGACGAGAGGTATCTCGAATTCCGGCGTCTATTTCTTAAGTATTTAGATCTTGCCAGAGCGACATAGGCGCAAATTTTTCCACTTGACGGGTTCTTCCCTAACTCTTGAAGGCCCGATTCCATCATCGTTGTGACACGACTTGCCAGACATGAATCAGTTATACACCCCTTGCATGCTTGCCTTACCCGCGAGGAAGATAGACGAGCTTCTAGTCCACGCTAGTTGGAAGGGTGGCTTCCGACTAAAAGGTACCAAGCTCGACTAGCCCCAGAATTACGTACGTGGCTGACTGGCGCCGAGCGCCCCGAGTTCAGCCCCGATCTGACAGATTGCAAGCATGCAGATCCAAATCTCAACTGCCTTGGTGGGGCCCGGGTAAGGTCTCCGTACCGGATCGTGAAAACCGGTGATATTGCATTTGATGAGGAGCTTGACGCCGAGGTAAGCAGGCAATGAAGCCGTGAAGTATCGCCAATCCCTGGTTGCAACAAGTGCACTCGGTCCTGGACCGCAATTAAGAAAGACCATCAAGGCAGCAACCAGCATTTGTTGAAAATTTTCAATCTGAGATTCATCCGGTAGAGATTGGACTCCAAGGCATGGGCAAGCCGACCACCCGAACTCTGTTTACATTCTCCCCGGGATACTCGCTGCCCGCCCATCCCGAAGACAGTACCGCAGCTCCACCGCCTAACTCAAGGCCCGAAAGTCTATCCTTCAGAGCAATACCTCTTTTTCTTTTTGCATGTCTGCTTTCTTTCTCGTCAATTTCTCTTCGAACGACAGCCAGGGTGGAGCGAGAACAGGCGCAAACAAGTCCTGAGCCTATCACGAGGGACGTTCAACACGACACCCAAGATATGTCCTGACATCGCACCGAAGCCGGTAGCATCTGTGTGGCAATCGCCACTGGCTCCAGTTCATAAGGGAGCTCCGCCCAAGTATCCGTTGACCTCTCCCAGCACACGGAGGCAGTCAACCGGGGACCCCGCCGATACCGCATCCCGGAAGCCCACCATTGACAAGGCCGAGAATAAATCGCGGCAGGTACAGTACGTCGAAATAGACTTCGGCACCATCCGGTAGCGCCGTGGGGGGATGTTCGGGGTAGATGCATCCATCAATCAGAGCTCCAGATGGGCCCAGCTACCGATCGACCGACGCGTAACACACACAATGCAGCTGGAGAAGGAGGTGGGGGCCAGGCTGTCCTGATAGCTGTTTCCATCCAATAATAGAGACGAACGAGGAGTCGAGGACCCGTCCATAAGTATATAGGTATCAGTATCAGTCATCACGTCTCTCGGCCTGGCCCGATGACTCAGTTCTTTTACCCAAGTAGACTTGGAGATATCGACAAGGAACAGCATCCGCCAATGATCGACGCGCTGAAGCTGCCAACCACATGGACTGAAGATGTTGCAGAGGACAAGAGTTCAGGACTGGAAGTACACGACTCCAGTATGCTGTCATTTGAATGCGAATTACCAAATCACCGGCAGCTGAGCTATCATCTGTATCCTGGAAGAAATACAGAACAAACACATCACCACAAAAGAAAACTCCCAAACTCCCAGTCTCAAGCCAAGCCGTTTTCTATATATAAGGGGGGCGGCCCATGTCTCGAGAATGTTTTTGTCAAAGAACAAGGAAATATGCCGGGCAAATCCTACCAAGACGTTGTTGATATGTGTGTATGTACCAAAGCAATTGATGAGCCCCGCGCTTCCTCCGGACGCACTGTCTATTACACGGGAAAAACGGGACCGGAAAAAAGAAAAAACGAGATTCTAGTGTTTTCGTAGATCATCGTGATGAGAAAACTCCTGATTTTGTTTGCTTTTAAATACCGGACCTTCAAGCAGCAGCGGCAGAAAGAGATCAAAAACACCAGGCCCATCCCTAATTGGCGCCTCCACGGTAGTTGCCGTAGCTACCAGCGTCGTGGGCTGGCGGCAACGTCATGCTGCGGGGCGGCTCAGAGTTGTACTGCGAAGGGCTCTGGAGCGGGTTGTGGCCGTCGTAGGTGTTGCTACGGGCCGGGGTGGCGTCCGGGGACGCGTCGCGGGAGAGAAGGGGCATGGCGCCACCGGGGCCGCTGCCGGCGCTCGTGGGGTCCCAGGCGGCGGTCTGGCCGGGCGCGCCGTTCAGACTGCTCAGAGAGTTGGTACGCTCATGGTCGTTGGGCACGGCGCTGTAGGCGGTGACAGAGGAGCCCTTGCCCATGGCGGCGGGGTTGTACTCGGTAGCCTCGTAGTCCAGGGCGTCGGGGTCGCGGCCCTCCTTGCGGAACTGCTCCAGCTCCAGGCGCTCCGCCTCCTGCTGCGCGGCGTAGGCAGCTGCCTCCTTCTGTCCACGGGATCGCTGGCGGAAGTAGTAAACCAGAAGGGCGATGACTCCGAGGGCGAAAACACCACCTGCCGCAGCGTAGACGCCGGACTTGGTGCTTTGCGGCAGCTCATCCCACTTCTCCGAGGCCGACTTTTCGGGCTCAGGCGGCGGGCGGTTGATGTTCTCAACAGCGGTCGACTCCTTCTCGGGCCTTTATAATGAGGTTAGTCATGGTAGTTGAAATGGTTGGTCAAGCATGTTGTTACTTACTCCTTGATCTGGATGCTGTCCCAGTGGCCAGACTTGTCGCCGTAAACGTACTCTTTGCCGCTGGAGAAGTCTTCCACGCGAGCACTCTTGACATACATGGTGTAGGGACCCTTGTCGAACTGGGTAGGACCGCCGGCCCAATCAATGGTACCCTGGGGCAGACTGGGATCGCCACCAGCCCAGATACCGATACTCAACATCATGGGGGTTTGGGGGTAGTTCTCGGTCTTGTTGGCGTTCTCGGGGAGCAGAGTCCTGATCAGCTTTCCATCGATGTACCAGTCGAGCTGATCCTTAGTCCAGACGGAGGTGTAGTTGTGGTAGTCAGCCTGGACACCACCCTCGACCTTGTGGTAGCCGGCATTGGTGTTGTCGCGGCGATCCTTTCCGAAGTAGTTGCTCGAGGCTTCCTCAGGCTTGGTGCCCAGGAATTCCCAATCGACTTCGTCCAACACGTCACTCTTCCAAACGATGGAGCTGATGATACCCTGGCCGGGCGCAGCCTTCATAACAACCTCAGTTCTTCCGAAGAAGAAGTAGAAGTTGGAAGTCAGAGTCGGTGACTCGCCTCGCTTGTTGATGGTGAAAGCAGCGCCAGTGTCCTTGTCATATTTGACTTCACCAGCGGTGGTATTGAAGACGCCGGTGGGAGGCGTCGAGTTGAAGATAAAGGTGTGTGCTGCGCCTAGAGCCGGGTCCGCGGGACAGTCCTCATGCATGGGATTGCAGTCACTGTGTAGTTGGGCGGAGACGGGGGGAGAGAAGAAGCGAAGCCAGCAGCGCAGAGGCTGAGACGATCGAACGGGGCGACATCATTTTGTCGGTATTCGATCGTAGAAATATTGGTTCGAAGGAGCGGAATGCGAGTTCTTCGAGAAACTATGAAGACTCGGCGGCAGATCTGTAATGAGCGACTGCGTATGGTAGCACCGCAGGTGCTAATGGATGTGATATTATGTTGCTGTTTATTGCGTACACGGCATGTTTCTCGATCGCGATTACTCGTTGTCGGAACGGTTTGGCGGCCAAGAAAATGCGTCTTCGAGCAAAAGAGCGACTGTTGTAAAGGGCGTCGTCTACACAATGGGTGAAGCGAAGAGCCCGATAACAAAGGAGTGTGGCGTTGTTGGAAACTGGTCGAGTCGATCGAAAGTGGTGCAAAAAAGGAAAGGCAGACAGAGGATCCGAGGGAGGCCTGTCAAGATGTAATATGACAGACAGGGGACAGGGCGTCTGAGTCGGGAATTTGCTGTGATGTTTCAGATGGAGAAAACAACACGGAAGGCCAAGGCAGAAGGCCAAGGAACGGTTGTACCTGCTCTGGATCTCGGGTGGAGATGTCGCAAATGAGCGGCGATGGAGTCAAAGGAGGAGCACCGAAGCTGCTAATCAATCGCCTTCGAGCACGGGGCAGGGCAGGGCAGTACAGTAATTCGTCGTAGGTATCTAATACCTAAAGGGCGTGAATTGAAATGCAGGATCAAATGAATGTGTATGCAAAAGATGCAAATGGGCGTCCCTCTCTTAAGTCAATTGCGCAATACTACGGACATGCATTGTGCATCACGAATGAGGAAAGATTGGAGTTGAAAAGGGGTCGCCGTCGGCGTTCTGCGCATCGATCCGAGGATTAGCTTCTTATCTCAGGGGTGTGGCTTGTACTGTTTGCTGCAGTGCAACATTACCTGCAGTCGAAGTACCGAGCGATAAGGGATTGGGCCAGGGGCTTGCTGGGCCAGAAACTGGGGAAAACCAGGGCCAACGCAGTTCTGCAGCAGACTTGGCCTCCCCTGTTCCTTGCATGAATGCCCTAAGCCGCCGGTGTGATTTGCTCTCTTTGCGACGGTCAACGTTTGAACCCTGGGGCCTTTGGGCCAATTTGACCTAGCGTATTGCTTGGCCCGCTCTAGCCAAGGCCTAAATCCACCCGGCCGATCTTCATCCAAAATTCACTGGCTCACTGGCCGCAGTAGCGCTGCTGGCCGCCCTATCCGTCCAAATCTTCAATTGGCCTTCACCTGGGCCATCGCGAACTGAAGATTTTGATCCATCACCTATCACTCAATGATATTGTGCGGCTCGCGACTCGGCGGCGGAGACTTGGGTCCAAATCAGAGATGCCTGCAGCTATTTTTGATTTTTCGGTGATATTGCAATACGAGATACGAGGCGGCTAATGTGGAACGAACAGCAACAACATCCTCCACCGCGGCGGCAAAGTCTTACTGCCAAGTTGCTATTCTGGAACGGTTGGATTGACCCGTGCTTGAACTGTCTGTCAGAACACACAGTTGACAGCTTGCTCCATTGGCGTTGCCGCTGCCGCCACCCGCTCCAGTGGCACGGCACAAAACGTTGATCATGTCTTTCCCGCCATGACAGGTGATGGCATATGTCTGAGTAGCAGCGACCCAACAACTTTTCCCGACCTCGTCATGCGACTCAGGCCCAAAGTTTCGCCCAGACGTGAGACTGGACAGACTCGTAGGATGTCCCTTGGCCGTAATCGTTGTGGGTGGGGCTGAGTCTTCGCGGCTCCAAACACTCCGAGACGTCATAGGGATTCAATTGACCATGTCTGCGCCACGTCTGCACTGGGCACGATGCTGCACGTTTTCTCTTGGGTGGTAGTAGGTTTGATTATCTAACCGAATGTGAATGTGCCTGCGGCGCTTCTCCAGCCACCTGATTTAGATGAGTATTCCAGTGCCCGAGATTGGATGGCTACAGCCACAACTCCCACTGCCGAGGCCGCAAATGTCCAAGGCTTGATTGCAGTCCAGGTCCGGAGCAAGAATGCGCGATGCTCCCTTTCGTTGGGCATGGCAAACTACTTGCCCTCGTTGAGCTGGGGAAACCGCATGTCCGGGACTTTCTTGCCCAGGAACTCGCACAGCGGCTCCCACCCGGACCCTGTGTCTTTCTCGAAGCCGCGTCCCGCGGGCACCAGCTCTCACGCTCGCCAAAAGTGTCGTTTGTACGCCGCCCGCGCCTTGCTTTCGTCGATCTCGTCGCTAGAATGCACCTCGAATAACCCGAGTATCTGCTTGCGCGTTGACATAACCGGCGGGATCTTGGTCAAGAACATGTTGAGGCCCAGCGAGCGGCCGAAGATCGGGTCAAGGACCCCGGAGCGGACGCTGCGCCACCAGGGCTCGAATCTGCTCTGCATTATGACTACTTTGGCTGGCCTCTGGATAATCCTGGACGAGCTCCTCTGTGCAGGACGGAGCCATATCTGTGATCGCGTCGTAGAAGCCCCAGATGCTGTCCCTCTGCTCTCGTGTGAAGGGAGTAGATGTTGTTCTTGCTGCTGGAGGCGCTGCCGAGCCCGCGTTGGGGCTGGCAAATGCCGGTTATGTGCCTCGGTGGCTTTTTCAATCTTCTCCCACGGTTTGCCCCGGATGCCGTACATGTCGTAATGGGTATGGTCGCCTAAGATCTTGTAACGTGAGAGGAGGGGAGGTGGATTTCGATCAACACTGGTAGTTCCATACTAATTGCCACCCGAAGCCAACGAGCTCGATAACAAAGAGGACAAAAGAAGGATGGTAAACAGTAACCAAATAAACGTATTGATCGTTGCGGTCCTTCCACCGAGAAGTGTGCCCGGTCTGGCCCTGCTCCAGCTTCGGGCGTGCCTCCGCCTCCGCCTCTACTGGCATCAAAAACACCATCACCACCCCTATCACCGGAAGCCCACCTATAAAACCCTTGGGCACGAGGCCGTTTGCATATGGGCTGGACACCACAACTTCTTCCTTTCCGACTGTACGTATTTGTACTGCAGCAAATGTGACAAACACATGAAGACATTTCGATAGCTCGGGCATATCCAGATCACGAAATCGGAGAGGCAAAACTAGTTAATTCCACAGAAGGCTGAGACGCATCGTGGCCAGTCCTGGCACTGGAACCATGTTATAAATGTGGCTTATGTGGCATTCGGTCTTCATGAAATGCGGCAGCATATCGGGTTTAAGGGGTACTCCAGGTGAGATTACATCACATCTACAGAATCATATGAGTGTTGTAATGTTTGCACTGTTTGATCAGTACTTGAAAGGGCTTCAAAATTGATTTAAATTTTGAATCACTTCTTTATTGAAGGTTGCTGACTGCATCGATTCTAACTCACCCTGGCAATGTGGTAATTGTTAGTAGTGAGAGTTCCCCTGAATTCTACCTTGCAAGCCAATATAAGCATGTAATGCTAGTACCCGGATCTGATAAGGTGGTTTAAAGAGTTTGGACTGGCTATGACTTGAAGTGCTGCATTAGTAGATATAAAGGGGGGTGTGGGTTGGTCTCATATCGTTCTGGGAGGCTGGGACTAGGGAATAGGAGACCAAGCAAGATTTTTCAAAAAGTCTTCCGGGCCCCTACACCAGTAGCGTGTTTAACTGGCGATCTTTGGTCCTTTTCACTTGGGATCAATTCCTACAAACATAAACCAGCGACGACAAAACGTACGGACCATCGCCGAGTTTTGCTTCAGAATATGTATTGTGTGGCAAGCATGATATCGCCAAAGATCAGAAAAGTGGCATGTATATGGCTTAATTTGTTCGATATGTCATTATCCTCTGTTGGCTACATGAATACGGAAAATAAAACATATCAAAGCTCCAGAGCATGCTCTATCGTGAGAATACGGGGGTAGGCCCAGAACATTTGCCCCGTAATAACCAAAAAGGCACAAAAGCACCTTACGGGGCACCTTACGGGGCATTCTCTTTGATTGTGCAATCAGCTAGGCACCCGAATGAAGTTTTTAAGCTTGTCGTTAACCTTGTCGTCGTGGAAACTGGCTTGCTTGTCAATGTCACAAAGCTGGGCCCCGTTTTGAATGAACCCGGTGCTTCCTTCCACTTCGGAACCATAACAAGAAACAAGAACCCTGCGTTTCCTGCAACCAGGCTACTTGGTTAACAACCATTCACCACCTGTTCCTGCTTCTTTTGACCGACAAAACCTTGACCATGGCAGACCTGGAGCAGATGGCGTTGTTTTCTGTCCAGCCCGTCGAGGGCAAAGGCAACGGTGTGGTTGCAACAGCCAAGATCACCAAAGGCACCAGAATCCTTGCCGAGTCGCCCTTCATCACTCTTCCCCGTGTGAACGGAGACTCTGTCGAGGTCCTCAACGAGGATGTCCTCAAGCAGCTAAGAAACGCATCGCGAGACCAGCAACGTGCCTTCTTCTCCCTCACCAATATCCATGGCAAGACCCTTCCGATCCCACTTGGAATCATCCAGACCAACGCCCTGGCATACGGTCCTAAAGGCGAAGGAGGCCTTTTCATTACAGGATCTCAGTTCAACCACGCCTGTGTACCCACTGCTTGCATTAAATGGAACTGCGAGCTTGACCAGATGACGGTCCACACTCTCTGTGACATTGAGCCTGGTGAAGAGATCACCATTACCTACGTCAATCTCGGGTCCAACAACCGACGCCGGGACCAGCTCGATTCTGGGTTCCAATTCATCTGCAGCTGTAAGATCTGCACACTTCCGCAGGAGATGCGCAAAAATTTGGATGACGACATTGAGGAGATCAAGGGCATCGATAAGTTGCTCAAGGCGAACAGCATGCCGCTTAAGGATGGCCTCTGGTTCGCCTACCGACAGCGATGACTCATCCAAGCCAACGGCATCGAGCGCGCTCACGTGCCCGCCACCTACGACTTCGCCGCGAAGCTGGCAGTTGAACACAAGGATTACGCCCGAGCCAAGATCTTTTGCCAACGTCAGCTGGACATCGCAATGACCGAGGGCGGTCCGGACCACCCCGACACGCAAGATCAACTGGATATGAAGGCGTATCTTGAGAGTATCCTCCAGCAGCATTCTGGACCGATTGTGCCGTACCACTTCTCACGCATCGAGTTGGAGGATTGGCTTTGGATGCAGCACATGCCCGAGGACTCTGAAGGAGAATCCAGCGAAGATGACGAGTGGGACCTTGCTGGCGGACTCAGCGACGATTCTTCTAGTAACCCGGATCGAGAGGTTTGGAGTGATGATGAGGATTGCAACATGGGTTTTGGCATTCGATCACTCGACTAAAGGATGGGGTGGATGGAAACCTCTTATGGCAGTACTGCGCGGACGAGTTGATGAGCTACATCATCAATTGATGCCATGTACCTTAGCAATGCAGTTCCAGTGTCTAGCCTTGAAGTTCATCAGTCTTCAGGTTATGACACGGGCACTCAGCAAAGGCAATTTTGACAAGAAGAATCCCGAAACTTTAGGTAGTTGGACTGGACAGTAGACTGTTCCCGCATCTCTCGCGTTGGTCTAGACTCTACATAGAACCCCCCAGGAAGTGGAATGGAACAGCGAATGCATGTTGTCTCAGATGCGATCTTCTCATTGACGGTTGATATCCGACAGTACCTATTGAATGGAATTGGGCCATGTTGGCTGGAGGTTGCATGTGGGACTGTCCTGGATGAATGATTGGCTTAGTGGGAAGGAGAAAGCGCAGACGCGCAACCTCTTGCTGTTGGCAGTTGCATGTGTTTTGTGAGTTTTACTGCACTGCTGACACCACCAGCATTTAAACGGAAGCTATTACCCCGCCTTCTGCGTCCTGGCCGCCCGCCTAGCCGCCTGTTTCAGTAGCTGACCACCACCCGAATTGCCCGACCAAGCCCCACCTCCTCCTTCCAGACGCACCAGATGCACCTTATTCAGTCTGGCGAGGGGCAAGTGCGACCTGCGATGGGCAATTCAATTGGCGATGGCCGGAACAGTTGCTTTTGGAAGTCGGGTGTCTCGCCGGGTGGGCGTTTGCTGAGAAAGTCAACAAATTGACTGGAAGTTATTGTCAGACACCAGAGCCCTGCCCGTGCTTCCAACTTGCCCCTCTTCTCTTCCTCTGTCCCATCGAGATCGTAGGTATTTAATCGAATGACCATCCTCTTCCTCTACCTCTTCTGCAACTTGACTTGAATTGAATCGAACTTGACTCTTTTTGTGAGCTATCCTTGACGATCCTCAGCCACCCTCCCTCTCACCACTTTGTCTGTCACAAGCAAGAAGCCCTTCTAGACAAACAAAGCAAACACACCCAAACCCCACACCAAGTTCATTACGTCACTCGCCCAAAATGCCTCGTGTAAGCTTCATCCCAGACGCCACGCATACTGACGGCCGCAGCCGTATTGGAATGCCTGTACTGTTTTCCGGAAATTGGTACTGATTGATTCGTTTTGGTGCCTTTTGCAGTGCAAGTACATCCTCCTCGACTGCGACAACACCCTCTGCTTGTCGGAGCACCTGGCCTTCGAGGCCTGCACTGACTTGACCAATGAGGTCCTCGAGAAGTACGGCAAGTCCGATCGCTACACCGTCAAGCAGCTCCTCGAGGACTTTGTCGGCCACAACTTCCGTGGCATGCTCGTTGGTCTCCAGAAGAAGCATGGCTTCACCATGACCGACGAGGAGGTTGATGCCTACGTCGACCGCGAGCTCGGTGCCGTCACCGCCAAGCTCAGCGAGAAGTGCGAGCCCTGCCCCGGTGTTCTGGAGCAGCTCGCATGGGCCAAGAAGGAGGGCTACCCCATGTCCGTTGTGAGCACCTCGGCCAAGCCCCGTGTCGTTGCCTCGATCAAGAAGGTCGGCATCGACCACTACTTCCCCGACGAGCACGTCTACAGTGCCGCCACCAGCATGGAGAAGCCCTCGTCCAAGCCCGACCCCGCCATCTACAACTTCGCCTGCGAGAAGCTTGGCGTCGCCCAGAAGGACTGCCTGACCGTCGAGGACAGCAAGAGCGGTGCCACCGCTGCCATGCGCGCCGGTATCCCCCTCATTGGCTACGTCGGCGTGTACGGCATCGAGGAGGGCAAGGAGAAGATGGAGCAGATGGCCAAGGTTCTCAAGGAACAGTGCAACGCCGCCGTCATCATGTATGACTGGAAGGAGTTCCCCGACTGCGTTAAGAAGATCGAATCGATGATGTAAGTCGAACACAACAACGCGGCATCATTGGAGGTCCTCGCATCACACCTCGTTGTTCTGTATGAACTCGCAGCAACGCCCGATTGCTGGTGCCCGGTATGTTCTAGATTTCTAGAAGCAGGCGCAGAGTCGACATGGAAGATCCAAAAAGGCTTAGACCTTTCTCCCTCGGGCCCATATGTTTTATGATATCACGACCATAGATTCTGCTATTGAGGCTTAATCAAATCTCTTGCCTGAGACCTCTTGACTTCTCTCGTAGTGACTTGTCGTGTGAGCGTGCATCGCCATTAAAGTCGAAGGCGTTGTCAATAATCCGATAAGACTGGCAATAGTATTGGAATCTGAAATAGCTGCGCAATTGAGGAGTGTTAGACGATATTTATTGTCGCAAGCCGCCTATCAGGCTTTAGCGGTTGATTTTAAGGTTAGTACTCGTGACGCTGCCTTTACGCCATTCGCCATAATCTAGGGGCCAGCCATTTCAGTGCACGTCCGCAGAGCTCGTTGAATTGAGGGACAGAGGTGTTTTGGTTGCAACAAGACCCCTTCAACTCCACAACCAACACATCTATCCGAAGGAATTTCGCAACCGCATAATGCCAGATGATTGATGATGACGCTGATGAGGATACAGTTTCGAAAGCCGAAACCGAAAAAGAAGATATCGCATTATAATCTCGATGCTGTTCTACAAGGTATACCTGAACCCCTTGTTCTCCAGCTCGGTCAGGTCGTGCATGCCCGCCTCGATGGCCGCCTTCTCGTCCGTCTCGCCCGCGCGGTCCCGCCGGCGGTTTTCCCTCCACATATACCCAAGCAGCGCGACAATGGAGAATAGCTTGACAGCGTACCCGACAAGCATGGCGATGTAAGCGCTCTGGTAGTGGGCTAGAAAAGAAAACATGTTAGCGCGAGTCTCAGGGAGAAAAAGAAAAAGATTGTAGCATGGCAACTTACGGGCTTCGCTGTCGCGGAAGGTCTGCGGGCCGATGATGTTGCCGACGCAGTACCCGGTGAAGAGGATGGCGGACGTGAGCTGCTTCTTGGTGGAGCCGGCGATGTTGGACGAGATCATGGTCAGGGCCATGCTGAAGCCGAGGCCCTGGAAGTAGCACAGCCAGAGGGCGACGAGGCGGGCCCACTGGGCGTCGTTGGGGAGGCCGACGAGCATGGCGGCGCCAGTGATGCAGATGAGGTTGGCCACGATCATGGTGAGGCAGCGCGTGTTGGTCGGCCAGTAGCTGCAGATGAAGCCGCCGGCCAGCAGCGCGATGAACTGCACGGCGCCGCCCGGGATCTGGAGGTACTGGGTGCCCAGGGTGTCGAAGCCGAAGCTGCCGACGATGATGGAGGTGAAGCTGGTGATGGCGGCGTTGGGCACCTGCGCGCCCACCGACATGAAGAAGAGCATCCAGGTCTTGGGGTCCTTGACGCACTGGATGGCCTGGTCCTTCTTGAAGTGCTTGTTCTTGACGCCCTGGCGGTTGGCGGCGACGCGAGCGACGGCGATGGCGCGCTCGCGCTCGTCGAGGAACTTGCAGCGCTCGGGCGAGTCGGGCAGGACCCAGAGGCTGATGCAGCCCCAGGCGGTGCTGAGGGCGCCGAAGATGATGAAGACGTACATCCAGCGGGGCAGGCCGGTGGTGATGTGGCCCACGGCGTAGCCGATGAGGCCGCCGAACATGGTGGCGATGCCGTTGGTACAGTAGTAGGCCTCGAGGCGCAGGGGCTGCTCGGCGGTCGTGTACCAGGTCGACATGATGAGGACGAAGGCCGGGTTGACGGTGGACTCGAAGGCGCCGAGCAGGAAGCGGTTCACGGCCAAGCCCGCAAAGGAGGTGCAGGCGGGCGTGGTGATGAGGATGATGCCCCAGGCGATGGTGGTGAAGGAGACGAGCTTGCCGATGGGGAAGCGCTGCAGCAGGTAGCCCGAGGGGAAGTTGGCGACGAGGTAGCCGAAGTAGAAGATGGAGCCGAGCCACTGGTACTCGTTGCTGCCCAGGTGGGTGCCCTGCTTGAGGCCGAAGGCCGAGGCGAAGTTGATCGAGTTCTTGTCGAGGTACTGCAGCAGGTAGGTGGTGAAGAGGATCGACACGATGCGCCAGTCGACCTTCCGCAGGACCTTCTTCATCTCGGCGTCGGAGAAGTCCAGGTTCTCGTTGGCCGCGTACACGGCGTAGGCCTCGTCTATCTCCTTGCTGTTGGCGCTGTCGGACGTCGACGACGAGTAGCCCGTCTTGCCAGGAGGCGAAGGGGCGCGAGGGGGCACGACGCCCGCCTCGACTTCAGAGGGTTGCTTCATCATCGACATTGTGGTGGATGGATGATGACGTTGACGAGAAGGCACTGCTGCTGCTCGTAACTGTACGCAGACACACTCTCTGCTCGACAAACTGACTTCTCACACGCTCACACGCTCTGGACCGATACGGCTACACGTCGACGTTCGGGATATCAGAGGGGAGGGGGGTCAGGAAGGGGAGGGAGGAGGAAACTCGCGGGAAATCTGAACATCAAGAAACTCTAGAGGGATCTGCGTCTACTTTTATTATGGCCGTCGAGATTCGATCCCCTTGCCTACCCTTACCTACTTGCGTAAAGTATCTGACTTGGAACCCCCACTGAACCGGACGGGGACAGGGCATTTCCCGCTTGCAGAGAATGCCATCACCACCTTACTGCCAGATCCAGGACTACGGGTCTTGGCCCGCTATATAACTGGGTTCTTTTTCCATAGGGGGAGCGTGCTAGCTGTATAAGCATTGTTTAAGCACCGTAGCTAGTGAAAAGGCCGAGTCAAGTCCAAGAGGGTAGGGAACCAGAAAAAAACAGGAGCCGCCTTCCTGCCCCCTTCGCGGAGAAAAAGGCCGAATTGAGGTGGGCGAGCGTGAGGTGTGCTCACTGACCCTCAGGAGTGGACGTCCCGGGCCATGGCACAGCAGATGGCATTATTGTCGGGGCCGTTGACGTGATCGACGACCGGCACCTCTTACTCGTCCAAATTCCCTTTTGGCAGGGATGCAATCGCTAGGGGCCATGTTACTCTGGCACACGGATCATCGCTAGTTATCTTAAAGCCGGTCGATTATTGGCGAGTTTCTCTTGTTCATTTCAGCTGTTATTTGCACCAGATATTGCATAGAGCGGCTCTCGGTTGATGGGAATGGCCTGGAGCATGCATAAAGTTGAGAGAGCATCGTAGCTCCGTTAAATCCATTGATTCCCCATAGCAGCTTTTAAAGTGGGCGCCGCCCGCAGCATGCCAGTACCACCGCTAAGCCCATGGCCCAATGGCTGGGCCGTGTCGCAGGTCGTGGTGGGCAATCCGCGTGTCTCTAGGCATTCCCATGTGTCACGATTTATGGCCCTAGAAAGAATCTGCCTGCTTTGCTTGCAAGAAATCTCTTCAGCAAGTTGCAAGATTCAGCGAAGCCCCCAGTGCTGCTTCAGGGACCCTTTTCCCCTTGTTAGTATCCATTGTCCTACTGCCTGCAACTGCAAGGGGACGGGGGACACCACTGTAAGTAGGTCGCAACGGTGGTGGTTTTGCAATTCCTGTTCTAGGACCAAGAGGCCAATTGAGGTCCGGATCGTCATGGAGTTGTTGGGTCGCGACACTTTTCCATCCAAAACAACACGATGGTCAGGTCGGTGAGGCAAAAAGCCAAGGAATAGACCTTCGATTATCCTCCTCTTATAATATCCGACTTGCCGAATGCATGTGTTTCCCGCGATACTAGGCCTCATGTAGGCACTTTCGCCGCATTTCTTGAAAGGTCCCGATGAGGACTTTTGCTTACTTGTGGATGATGCGAACCCCGCATCGTGGCCGCACGGCACTGCTCAACCTCTGTGCCAAGTTGCTCCACTAGAAAAGGCCGGGTTGAGATCCCCGCCGTCGCCGTCGTCGCGCCTCAGCCGAGGTAGCAATAGTGGTGATATTCACATATTATCGTTCCGTTTTTGCCTAGTGTATACGGAGAACCAGATCGATCAACTCACCTTTACCAACTTGTTGCATTTGCATTGATTTAGTACCGACAGAAAAGCAGGACCAAGCAAAGCCATGTCGTCGACGAATCCCGAGAAGACGCCGGTCCCACGGCCCAACGCCCCCTCCATTGCCATCTCTCCGACCCTAACGCTGCAACCTCCACTGTCGCGGCGCGGCCACGGCCCGAGTCTGGTGCTCCTGGTCGACCCCAGGCTTGATTTGGCCAACTGCCACGACAAGACCCTGGACCCCCCGCCGCTGCAGAAGTGGGCGGAAGAGGGCTATGCCGTCGCCCAGCTCAAGTTGGTACCGAATGAGGTGGCCGCGGCGGTCGAGGCGGGCGGGCTGCGGCTAGACGAAGACAATCTCCACCTGGCCATTCAGGAACTGGAAAGCCTGCCTTCTTGCGACGGGGCTCGGGAGCTCGGGTTCATCGGTAAGTGCCTACTTATGTAAGGACAACAGCGGGCACTCTGCCACGTGGTCTAGAACTTCTGGTGTATCTTGATTGTGTGCCTGTTCCCCTCTAACTTTATCTGAAACACCCCTCCTTAGTCTATTCGGCAACGACGACCTGCCCCATCGCCGCGACGGCCATTGAAGACGCCTGCGAGCAGGCCCTCGCCGTGGTTTACTATGGAGCCGAGCCCGCTTCCTACACCGCCAGCGAGCTGCCGGTCCTCGCTCATTTGCCAGGCGCGTCATCATCATCATCAAAACCGGACGGCGGCGATGCGGCGGCGGCGGAGACCCCTGACAATGTGAAGAGGCACTACTACGGGCCCGCGGCCAAGGCGCCGTCTTTCGCCATCCCGGCCGACGAGCACTTCCACGCGAGCTCCGCGTCCGTGGCGCACACGCGCACCTTGTCCTTCCTCAAGCCGCTCATGGCGGGCCCGTACTTCGACCTCGAGAAGATCTGGGATGAGCACACCTACTGGGAGTTCGAGGCCCGCGACGTCGAGCAGACTATGGCCACCATGGTCGAGGAGCCCTATGGTGAGTTTAGAGTCTGTTGAGTCCAAGACATGAACCCAGTTAGTCTGGTTGTTGGGAATTGATTGCTGACAGAAATCAAAAGTGAATCATATCCCGACCTTGACGGGCGGCATAGGTAGGAAGAAGCTGACCGAGTTCTACACGAATCACTTCGTCTTCGCGAACCCGCCCGATACGGAGCTGGAGCTCGTCAGCCGGACCGTGGGCATCGACAGGGTTATTGACGAGTTCGTCACCAAGATGACCCACGACCGGGTTGTTGATTGGCTGTGAGTTCTCCCTCTTTTTTTCTCTCTTCCTCTTTCCCCGACTTGCTATCTACTCTAGTCTCGTTGTCTGACGAGTAAATGCATGGAACAGGGTGCCGGGTGTGCCCCCGACTGGTAAGTACATACAAGTCCCGTTCACTAGTGTTGTGAACATCCGCGGCGACAGGCTGTACCACGAACACATCAGCTGGGATCAGGGGACGCTGCTGAGGCAGCTCGGTCTCTTGCCTGAGTACTTGCCTTTCCCTCACCCGGTGGCATCTGGGCAACCGGGCGAGAAGTTTGAGTACCGGGTCCCTGTAGCGGATGCAGAAAGTGCCTCGAAGCTGAGGGACGAGAGTTCTGTGGATTCCAATGCGATGTTGGGCCATGGGCCTCGAAGAGCTGCTGGGCAGTGATACGGAGAGATGAATACATATCTTCGAAATTAAGGTACTGAAAGTGAACATTTACACCTGGGGATCCTCACTGCACCGCTAGTCAGATTCTTTTAGAAGCCAAACATCAGAGCAATGGGCATAATTCTCTTTCCCTTTTCATGTGTGTGTGTGTGTGTGTGTTCTTGTAGTATTGAACATGCCTGAGGAGGCAAACTACAAATTCTCAAAAGGCCCTAAGGGCCGATTCTCAAAGTACATGAAACACTTATCAGGGAGTGTATTGTAGAAGATCCAGGCACTTACCTACTTTCTTAGGTACCTAAGACCTTTCATTTAGAGACGAGGTAATGGCGAATACATAGGCAATAACTCAATGTACCTGCCTGCATTCAATGGATTGTCCCTCGGCCATAAATTCCATAATCCGAGCTCCCGCTCTTTCCCCATCTTCCATTCCCATTCCATCCACCTTCAGCCGTTGACTTAAATCTGGTAACTTGGTCTCTAAACTGTTATCATTTGCGAGAACAGCCCTCAACAGCCCAGGATGTCGGATACGGCGATCGGTTCAACCGCGTCGTTGACGTCAGACGACAGTCGCAAAATCTTCGACCTCATTGATTCATTGAGCTCACATGGTATCAGCAACTATCTTGACCTACCACAGATCATCGTGTGTGGTGATCAGTCATCGGGAAAGAGTTCCGTGCTGGCAGCCATCTCCCAACTTCCCTTCGCAGTCCAGGATGGGCTTTGCACACACTGCCCCACCGAGATCGTCCTTCGCCGACAAGAAAAGTCCGAATTCAAGAGGTCATTGATCAATCCAGACAAAGGCTACGACTATGGCGGTGATCAAAAGAGCGACGACGATGACGACGAGGACGACAGTGATGACAGTGACAGTAGCGATGACAGTGACGAGGATAAATCAGTTCCAGAAATGCCCGACGTCCTGGAACTTGAAACTTCCATGGAGGACCTCAAAGGAATAGCCATGGGTCTCTCTGACACAACACATTTCAGCAAGGCCATCATACGAGTTGAGATTGCCGGGCCAGATCAGCCTCATCTGACTCTGGTCGACTTGCCTGGTCTTTTCGAGGCAGCAACCAACACCCAGTCTGTCGAGGATTCCCAGATGGTGAAGAACATGGTGGTATCGTACATGAAGAAACAGCGGAGCATTATCCTTGCTGTCGTCTCCGCCGCCAACGAGTTCCCGCTGCAACAGGTTACGCAACGGGCCCGCGAAATCGATCCGACCGGCAAGAGAACACTGGGTATGTTTATTCCCTTGGCTATTTTCACATATCCCAGGACCTTTCTGTCATAACCACTGAACCTGCCCGATGTTTTCAACGCTGCCGATGATGCTTCCACTGCTGATTATGCCGTCACCAACGATACTTACACTGGCATAAACGATGTCTCTAATGCTGATTCTATTGCATTTCGACGTATTGGGTAAATGAATCAACCATTGGCGGTGGCATCATCAACATTATTTATAGGTGGCATTAGCAGAGGCATTTGGTGCAACATGCCACCACACCCATATTTCGAAGCTTATTTGAATTGCCACGTTGATCAGGTATGCTAATCACCTAATTCTAGGTCTCATCACAAAACCGGATAAACTGGACAGGAACTCGAACAACGAGAAATTCTACCTCAACCTGGCGAAGAACAAAGAAGTTCCACTTGCCCTCGGCTGGCATGTCCTACGAAACAGAAACTTCTTGGAGCAACAGGCGGACAGCGCTAATAGGGACCGATTGGAGTCGGAGTTCTTCACGAAAGCTCCATGGAACGCTCTTCCTGCCTCCCAACTTGGCGTGGATGCTCTCAAGTCCCGCCTGAGCCATGTTTTGCACGATCACATACTGGAGCACATTCCCACCGTGCTGAAGGATATACAGAGCGGCATAAGCGAGTGCGAGATGGGCCTAAAAGAGCTAGGCCACCCACGGGAGAGTCAGAAGGAACAGCGAGCCTACCTCATCGACATCAGCCAGCGGTTCACCAACCTTCTTCGGGATGCAGTCAGAGGTGACTACTCAAACAGATTCTTCACAGCCGTCGAATTGGAATGTCACAATGATCGACGGCTCCGTGCTGTAGTCAGGAAGAATCTTTTGGGCTTCTCCAAGAATATGCATGATAATGGTTGCGCCCAGAAGATAGTTACAGGATTCACGTGGTCAATACCAAACAGCATAAGTCGCAGAGCTTATATCGAGAATGTTCAAGCGATGTTAGAAGACTACCGCGGTTGTGAGCTCCCAGGAACTTTCAATCCAATGGTTGTTGGCGAGCTTTTTAAACGCCAAATCACTCCCTGGCAAGGTATTACCAGCCAAGTTATTGAGAAAATTGTCAACAATGTATCCCATGCAGCAGCTGCAATGGTAAAGCATGTTGCTCCTGAGGATGTCGCCAAACATATTCAGTCTGCGATCACCGAGCCAGGAATCCGACCGATATGGCTCACCAGCTTCTTGCGCCACCTGAAGACTTCCACCCCATGACTCAGAATCACTATCTCACGGAAAACGTGCAGAAGGCGAAGAAAGAGCGCCAGGAATCATCAATTCGGGATTCTGTCACCAAATTCCTGGGCCAAAATCGGATTACCACCCAAGGAAACTTCAATGGAAGCTTCCAGGTGGACCAGCTAATTCAATGTATTGCGGAGAATGCTGAGCTCACGGAGCCGAACATGGACAAATATGCGGCAAGTCTTGCGACAGACATGGTAGAAGCCTATTACAAGGTATGACCCAAGAATACTGCTTGACTTTGCACTGGTTTGGTACAGCAACTGATATCCCTTTCTTTAACAGGTGGCTCTGAAGAAGTTCATCGACGACTTCGAGGTCAACGCAGTCGAGGTTTGCTTGATGCAAAAGCTACCTGACCTCTTCAGCCCATTGGTGGTAGCCGGTCTATCGGACGAAACGATCAACGAGATTGCAGGGGAGAATGAAGACAAGACCCAGCAGCGCCAAAAGCTCCAGGAGAAATTGGCTGCTTTGCAGAAAGGCGAGAAGCTTATGCTTCAATTCAGCTCTGGAACCAAGTGACCCTAACCCGACACTTGATGGCACACTATGTCACAGTCGATGGATCAGTTGCCTTTTGCTGTACTGAGTTCAGGAGGGAAAAGACGAACCTTCTCAAGATGGGAGGAAGGATGAGTTGTATGGATATTTCGCTACGATATTATGGCCTTAGCGCCTCCCGAGGCGATGAATTGTAGTGATACAGAAAGATAGACAGCTATGAAATGATTATCAGCCATGAGATGTCCAGTTGATGTGCCCAATGTGTAGTGAGTGAGAAACTGCTTTACGCCAGGATTATTCTATATGACCACGCGAAGCTGGGAAGACCCTTCGTTTATATAGTATTGGGATGACACCGGCATACTCGCTAAATATGACAACAACGTTGGCATCACTGATGGGAAGCCGAGACGATGTCCCGAATACCGTTGATAAAGACATTATCACGAGGCCCGCGCTTCTCGCCGAGTATTCAATCGCGGCTGATTCATAAATAATGGTATAATTTGAAATGAAGCTGGAACATTACAAGTCATAACAAATACAGAGGTCGTAAAAAGCAGGCTTCCACATCTTGTAGTGTTTTCCCTGATACAGAAGGAGAGGCAGATGGCGCTATCGAGCTGCCAGAAAAGTGAACGTTGTGTTCGGGAGATCTTCCCTTGAGATACGCCGAAGGGATTAGACTGGAAACAAAATACTCGCTAAAGGCTGTCCAACTGATTGGCTGCAAAATGCTCAGCAAAATGCTCAATGGTGTGTTTGTCAAGTCCCTTACATCGGTTTACGAAGATGAGTTGCTGCCATAGATAAAAAAACGTATACTAGGATATCCTCGCTGTATTCTGGTCCTCTAGTAATCCAACCTAATATACCTAGCCACATGGCACTCAATGGATCCAATCACATGATTATGATGATGATCTGACGCGGCGCAGACACCCCTTGTTGAACCCCACACTCAAAATTCCTCCGGAATCCAAGGTAGGAAGGAGGTAGCGATAACCGTCTCCCTTGAGCTGGAAAGTACGCAAACCAGGGAGATCATCCGACGCGAGCAGTGAGTTTGAATCTCACATAAGCCCAAACAAAGTACGGTCAAAAAGCTTGACCCATGATCGGCAGGCCGACTTGGCAGTTATAAGAATTCCTCTCCCCGTTCTTCCTTACAAAACACGCTACTCGCAACTATCACCAACGGAATCACCACAATGACCAACATTGGCAACAATGGCGCAAGTGCCAAACGGCAGCGCACGCTGTTTCCACGCATGGTAGACCAAATCGCTAGCGCTGACCCGGACGCTGTCTACGGGATGTGGCCCGTCATCCCCACATCCTACGAAGCCGGCTTTCGGTCCGTGACCTACTCCCAGCTTGCCAACGTTGTCAATGGCCTTGCTTGGTGGCTGCTAAAGAGCCTGGGCCGTCCGGATCGGGACAATGAGTTTTTGGCCTATGTCGGGCCCAACGACGTGCGGATCCCGGCCCTGGGGCTCGCCACCGTCAAGGCGGGATATGCTGTGAGCAAATCTCTTTCTGACCCTGCCATTGCATTGAGAGAAATATGGGATATCCATTTGAAAGCAGAATCGGCTTGCTAAAAGGGGGAGGCGGCTAACCCTCCGCAGCTCTTTCTTACGTCGCCGCGGAACAGCGCCGAGGCGCACCGGTCTCTCTTCAAGTCCCTGCATTGCAAGTTTCTCCTGACACCGGCGCCAATACCACCAGCTGCGCAAACCATCTTGGAAGCCGTCGCACCGTGCCGCCTTGTTGTACCGGGTGTCGAGGAGCTCCTGCGGACAGTATCACCCCCGTATGATTACTTGAAGACTCTGGAGGAGGGCATGGAGGATCCTATCATGACCATGTAGGTGTTTACCCTTTTAATGGCCCCGTGGCCAACCCAATATACCATTTGAAACTGAATGTGTAAATCTCAGACACACCTCTGGCTCGACGGGAGTACCAAAGCCGTTGGTATGGACCCAGGAAACCGTTCTCAAACACCAGAATGCGTCCAGCTGCCCATCCCCAGAAGGCGTCCCTTCACTCGAGAGCGTCTATCTTAGCAAGCGGGTACTGGTAACATTACCGCCATTTCACGTATGACCTTAGCCTTTTCTCCATTATGTACTTGATCATGTATCTTACGACTCTCACTGCTTGCTGACATGACCCCATTTTTCAGGGCGCTGGATATGGTCAGAGTCTGCTGTATGCCGTCCCGTTCGGCAACACCGTCATTACACCGGCAGCCGCCGCCATCGTGACCGCGCAGGGCTTAGTCGAAGCCCTCGAGCAAACGCCGGCGGACATTGCCCTGCTCGTGCCCTCGGTCGTGGCGGAGCTGGCCCAGAACCCAGACTTGCTCCGCTACTGTGCCCAGCACCTCGAGCTGATCGTTTACATCGGAGGCGACCTCCCCCAGCAGGTCGGAGACATTGTCGCCGCCGAGATGCCGCTGCGGTGCCAATTCGGCGCGTCGGAAATCGGCATGCCGCCGCAGCTCATCCCGGCCGAGCTGGATCCCCGCAAGGACTGGAAGTACATCCGCTTCCACCCCTGCACCGGCGCGGTCTTCGACAAGGTCGGCGACAACCTCTACGAGCTGGTCATCCAGAGAAAGGAGGCCCTGGCCGGCACGCAGCCGACGTTCACCATCCGCGGCAAAGAAGACCTCCAAGAATACCGCACCCGCGACCTCTTCGCGCCCCACCCCGCCGTCCCCGACGTGTGGGCGTGGCAGGCCCGGGCGGACGACATCGTCGTCTTCCTCAACGGCGAGAAGACGAACCCGATCAGCATGGAGCACCACATCGTGACCCGGAACCCGGGTATCGTCAGCGGCGCCCTTGTGATCGGAACGCACCGCTTCCAGGCCGCGCTGCTCATCGAGCCGGCAACACCAATGCACACCAAGGCGGATCAGGCCGTCCTGATCGAGCACGTCTGGCCAAGTATCGAAGAAGCCAATCGTGTCGCGCCGGCACATGCGCGGGTCGAGAAGCCGCTCGTTTTCGTGACGGCTCCAGATCGGCCCTTGGTGCGCGCGGGCAAGGGTACGCTCCAGCGAGGCGCCAGCGTTGCGCTTTACGAGGCCGAGATCAACGTGCTCTATGGGAACGCAGATACGGGTGGTGATGGAGACGGCGTCAGCGAGGACGACGCACTAAGCATCGACGAGATACTCGGAGACGTGGATTTGGTCACCGACCGTATACGCGATGCTGTCCTCAAGGTGACCGATTGGCCCGCTTTGGACAACTCGGAGGGCTTCTTTGAGCGGGGAATGGATTCCCTGCAGGCGCTTCGACTGACCCGGGCGTTGCGGCGGAACTTCCATCGCCCCCATCTCGGGCTGTCTACCATCTATCAGAACTCGACCGCCGCGGAGCTTGCAACCGCACTCACCGCGGCTGAGTATGGTGCCAGAAGGGATGACAGGTATTTCATGGACCAGATGTTGTTGGAGTATCAGAAATTAATGCGCAGCATCTCCGTTCCCGAGCCATCTGCAGCCAACACCAAAGCAGGGGGACCTATCGATGTCGTCCTCACTGGATCGACAGGCACGCTGGGCACCATGATCCTGCGAGCCCTCCTTAACCGCAAAGGGATCGGTCACGTCTTCTGTCTCAACCGCGGTGCGGATGGCGGGCGGTCCGCACAAGACAAGAAATGGGCGGGGCTGGACGCCGATGCCAGCATGCTAGAAGAGGAAGCAGGGCGCGTCACTTTCTTGCATGCAGACCTGGCGCGACCCAAACTGGGGCTAGATCAGGCAAACTTCGAGATGCTGCAAGCACGCGTCGGACTCGTCATCCATAGCGCGTGGCTCGTCAACTTCAACCTGGCCCTGCCGGCTTTCGGCCCGCAACTGTCGGGCATGGTAAACCTCCTTTCCTTCGCCGCTACCATCACCCCTCGACCTGCGCAGGTCCTGTTCATATCCTCGATCGGGGCAGTGGCCGCGGCCAGTTCCGGACCGGCTCCGGAGTCCGTCGTTCGCTCGCTCGATACGGCGCATGCGAATGGGTACTCTCGTAGCAAGTTGTTGGCGGAGCAGTTGTGCGACATGGCGAATAAGCACCTGGGTACCCCTATCCGTATCGCGCGCGTGGGTCAGGTTGCCGGACCGGTCAAGCAGACTGGGAGAAACAGCACTATGATGTGGAGCCGCTCCGAGTGGCTGCCCAGCTTGGTAATCAGCTCGTTCCATCTCGGCTGCCTGCCTTCGGACCTCGGACCGCGTTTCTCGCGGGTCGACTGGATGCCGTCGGACTTAGCCGCGGAGGCTGTCGTAGATCTTGCAATTACAGACGCAGATCCAACCTCATCCTCAGCGGCGCCATCGACTTCGGAGAGGAGCGACGCAGGTTTCTTCAACCTCCGGAACCCCCACACGACGACGTGGGACCAACTCATCCCCGCGCTGCAAGACGCCGCTCGCCAGCGCCTTGGAAAGGAACTAGAAGTTGTATCGCCAGAGGTATGGCTCCAGCGACTGGAGCAAAGCGAATCAAACAAAGATGACGGCACGGAACATGGAAATGATGCCGACATGGCGAGTAACCCGGCGATCAAGTTGTTCGCATTCTACCGTGATGGCCTGTGGGCAGACGGGCCTGCCGCCGAGCCTATGGCTGTAGAGCGTAGCGTTGGGGCTAGTGCGACTCTTCGCGAGATGCCCGCCGTTCAGGCTGATTGGATGCGCAGATGGGTGGAAGATTGGTTGGGTGAATCAAAATGAAGCGGTGTCCGGGTTGCTGGCTGGACATGGGACTTACACGAGGATCAAGAAATCTGCGCGGGTGTGAATGGGGGTACAGTTGCTCGCGGCCTCTCTAGGGGTCTGTTAGCAGAGGAGTTATGTATCTGCCATGAAAAGGAACTTAGATGGAATCGAATCTTCCGAACCTCTGTCAAGGGTTCATTACGTGCAGTGCCTATCTTCCTTGTTATGACAAGGTGTATCAATCTATCCAATTCCCCGCTAGAGATCCGACCGTATGATGTGAACCCAACCCAGCGCTAACCAGCTTCCACCCCAACCCCAACTCCGACCAACCCCCGATAAAACGGAAAACTACCAAAAGTGCACATGCCACCACAGCACCGCAGCCTTCCACACCAGCCCCCGCAGCGTCCGGGGCTCCGGGTTGTCGAGCAGGTAGTCCTCGAAGCGCTCGTCGGTCCAGAAGCGGCGGACCTGCTCCGGGCTCGGGTGCCCCGTCGTCTCCGTGTTGATGTAGCCGACCTTGATGAGCAGGTCCTTGAACGTCATGGTGAAGCCCAGCGGCTCCCCGCCCGACGCCGCGTGCTCCCGGTTGCGCCGCTTGTACGTCGTGGCCAGCGTCTTGAGGGTCACGGGGCCGCCCTCGGCGTCGTCGATCATGGCTTCGAGCACTGTGGCGGGAGAGCAAGTGAAGAAAGGTTAGCATAGCGATCGGCAATGAATGGGCGATAGG
Organism: Apiospora marii; assembly: GCF_038362585.1. Classification (NCBI taxonomy): domain Eukaryota; kingdom Fungi; phylum Ascomycota; class Sordariomycetes; order Amphisphaeriales; family Apiosporaceae; genus Apiospora; species Apiospora marii. Next base: position 3,725,128 of record NW_027117381.1, read on the forward strand.
AGGGGCGATTGATCAATTGGTCTGCACGAGGGGCTAGCTTACTCTTGGGCTGCATGCTGAAGTTGTCGCCTTGGCGGAAGTCGAGACGGGTCAGGGAGGTGTCGTGCTCCAAGACGTTATGCATTCGGCTGTCGCTGAGGTCAAAAGTGCCATCTTCGCGGAGCACTGGCTTCATTTGCTCGGCTAGTGCGTGTGCGACGGTGCCAGTCATGTGGACTGCCTCCATCAATGCTGCCTCAAGCATGGGCAGCGTGATGTTCTTGCCATCGCGAGGTCTGAATTGATGATGAGAGAGGTCAATCGAAACGTTCTGCAGTAGCGGACTCGCATGGTGGTGGTGCACTTACAGGTACCCCTGGTTGGCGAGCGCATTCAGACCGGGACATGGCGCCCGCAGGGTGATGTCCAGCCGGTGGTACGAGTGGTCCTCCTTCGCGATCCTCCGTCGCTCTATATCCCTCTCCTTGGTGTCGAAGTTGAAGATCGACTTGATGGCGCTGAAAATGGTGAAGTACATGATGGGCTGCGTGCGTAGCGTTTTTGGTGGCCGACCTCTGCTGGCTTCGTCGTCAAGCTAGCGAAACTTTCGTCCGCACGTAATATGTATATGACGGACAGGACCCCTTCCCTTTCCTGTCTTCGATGAGAGAGGGTGTGAGGGGAGCCTGCTTACATCATACCTATCACATTAGCAGTGCGGCTGGCAATATTGGCTGGCTGAAACACGGGTTGGTTGGTCGGATCACGAGTCTTGGAAGTGCAGTCAGCTTATGGCTGAGTCACCCTGGTCCGCCTGCGCCCGTGAGACGAGACACACGCGGCGTTCGCTGTACGACCGTATAACATCCCGCGAGACCTACATGAACGGCTCCGACAATTGAGCCCCCCTCTCCTGGTATTGGGCAGCCAGAAATGCCGGTCAAAGCTGACCGCTGGGAGATTGTGTGGCGTTGGACGGGCGGGGGGGATCAGCCCTATCAATCCCGCCCTTCTTCAGCGCAAAACGGCCTGCCTGCCTCGAGTCTCACCCATCCACGTCGCCCCGGACAGGGTATAAGTTGCACAGCACCGCAGCACCGCAGCAATGCCGTCAGCTTCCGATGCATCATATGCATCATCCCCGTCAGCCATTATTCTTGGCGGACCATCCATACGAGGAACTGGTTTTTTGGCTTGTGATCGAAGCCATTGCCCTTGCTTATATGGTAGCCTGATCTGCGCTGGAAGGTAGGTATTGACATGAACCAACAGTCAGTTGTTCATTAAACAGACAGACATCATGATGGACTCATCATCGCCGAAGAGCAAGTCCACCATGAGCGAGCCCAAGAAGAAGTTTCAGCCGTCCCTGATCGAGAGGGCGGCCGTCTCGTCCTTCGAGTTCCTCAACCGGTTCGTGCCGTGGTACAAGCTGCCCGGCTTCCTCGGTGCCTTCAACCTGGCCTTCCTGCGCATCTCGCTGCGCACCTACAACCTGCACGACGGCTACGCCGACCCGGCGGCCCAGGGGCAGTACGGCGACGCCCTCGAGGACGAGCGGTTTCGGAACGCGCGCAACTCGGACGGCAAGTACAACTCGCTCGAGCTGCCCCTGATGGGCTGCGCCGGCATGCGCTTCGGCCGCAACTTCCCCCGCGAGAGCTGCCCCAAGCCGTCCGAGGAGGAGCTCTGGACGCCCAACCCCCGCGCCATCAGCGAGAAGTTCATGGTGCGGAAGCCTGGTGGCTTCAAGCCGGCCACGACGCTCAATCTGCTGGCGGCGGCTTGGATTCAGTTCCAGACCCACGATTGGTTCAATCACGAGAATGCAAGTCTCTCGACATACTCTCGACCGAAAGAACCACGAAACTGACCTACGATAATATAGGACGAGGAGAACTTCAACATCCCGCTTCCCGAGGGCGACAAGTGGTCGGGCAAAACGATGCAGCTGCCCAAGACCAAGCCCGACGCCACGCTGGACCCGTCGGACGTCCAGTGCCCGGGGTACAAGAACGTCAACACGTCGTGGTGGGACGGGTCGCAGATCTACGGGTCGAGCGAGGCCGTCACGCAGTCGCTGCGCACGAAGCTGCCCGACGGCAAGCTGACGCTGCACGACAACGGCACGGGCGCCTTCATCCCGCGCGATGCCGACGGCAACCCCCTCACCGGCTTCCACAACAACTGGTGGGTCGGCATGGAGATGCTGCACACGCTCTTCGCGCTCGAGCACAATGCGCTGTGCGACATGCTGCGGCAGGCTTACCCCAACATGACTGGGTAGGTACTTACGCTCTCCTTCTTCGTGCCCGCCTGTCTTCTCATGATCAATATAGCATGAACTATTGAGCTGACACGATGAATACAGAGACCAAATCTTCGACAAGGCCCGGCTTGTCAATTGCGCCTTGATGGCCAAGATCCACACGGTGGAATGGACGCCGGCCATCCTGGCCCATCCCGCGTTGGAGATCGGCATGAACGCCAACTGGTGGGGCATCGTCGGCGAGAATCTCACCAAGCTGGTCGGCCGCATCTCCAAGACGAGCGAGATCATCTCGGGTATCCCCGGCTCCGGAGTCGACCATGACGGTGTCCCTTACAGTCTGACTGAGGAGTTCGTCTCGGTGTACCGCATGCATTCTCTCATTCCTGGTGAGCAATTACCCCTTTCACATCCACCCTTCTTTTTCCTTGCTCCCTCCCGTTCTGGTCTTCATCCCCTGTAAGACTAACAGCAACTTCATCTAGACGACATCGCCTTCTTCGACGCCAAGCAGGGCAAGCACCAGACCACGACCCCCATCGGCGACCTGACCTTCAAGGGGGCGCAGACGCCCCTCGACAACGGCCTGTCATTCGGCGACCTGTTCTACACCTTCGGCATCAACTACCCGGGCGCCATCACCAACAACAACTACCCGGACTTCCTGCGCGATTTCACCGACCCGGACGGCATCCGCCGCGACATGGGCACCGTCGACCTGCTGCGCGACCGCGAGCGCGGGGTCCCGCGCTACTGCGAGTTCCGCCGCCTGCTGCGCCTGAGCGTGCCGACCACCTTCGAGGAGATCACCGGCCACCAAAACCCGACCCTGGCCAAAGAGCTGTCCGAGGCCTACGGCGGCGACGTGAACCAAGTCGACGCCCTGGTCGGCTCGCACAGCGAGCCCGTGATCCCCGGCTTCGGGTTCAGCGAGACGGCGTTCCGCGTGTTTATCTTGATGGCGTCGCGGCGGCTCAAGAGCGACCGCTTCATCGCGGGGCAGTGGAACCCGGAGACGTACACGCCCGAGGGCTTCCGCTGGGTGCAGCACACGACCATGAAGGACGTGCTGGTGCGGCACTTTCCCGAGCTGGGGCCGACCCTAGCAAAAAGCAAGAATGCGTTTGCGCCTTGGGTGCAGATGGAGGAGTCGCGGAGGTATACGGGGAAGGAGACGAATGCGCCGCCGGCTGAGTAAGCTAGGAGCGGGTAATGTGTAAGCTTGTTCTTGGGGAGGGGAATGTATTGGTAAATTGCAATGGGCTGCGTCGTTCTTGACGGGAGGATTTCTCTCTGGATTTGGTTTTCCGTTGGGTATGTAGGTACATGTATCTATGGCGTATGTGCGCCGTGGCGGCGTGGTTCTTTTCGATCTGATGCCCTAAAACCAAAACTCTAGCCGACGTTTGGGTACGCCCCCTGTCTGCGTGATTGGTCTTACCGCACTGCTGTGCCGCACTAACATTGCTTCGGTCGTCTGTCGAACTTTGGGTGTTTTGGCGGTTCCTGAAACTTCTCAATCTTTTGCCCACCACCAACATCTTGTACCCCAGGCCGATCGTTATGTATTGCGCGATGCCTTCATATCAAGCGTGTCGACCCTGGTGGAATCCGGTCACATGATGTATCGCATCTTTTGCCGCCGATACTGCCTCCGGAGGAATTTCGAAACGGTGTTTGCTGTTTGTTTGCCTCACGCTTTAGCGGATGGATTTGGTTCGCTTGATGATGCTTCTTCCCAGTACGTTGCCGATTAGCCAACTGCCCTGTCCATTCCTGCACCCAGCCAAAGCACCTTCCGCTGTGACGTCTTCATGTTCAGCGCGAGGACCCCGTCCGACAAACACGAGTCTTCATAAACACGCAGCGCTCCTGCTCGACCCGTGCTGCGTCGCCGTGCCCGTTCCATGTCCCTGGGGAAGCGCTGTTGTCCCGCCCCCTGCCGTCTACACGGAAACAGCTGGACCAACGTGTCGTACAGGATTGATACACCGGAAGCTTCCCCGATCGACGAGGCCGAGGTTGCGACATTAGGACTGGGGTGGCGTATATGTCAATGCCAGCAAACACATTTCAGAACGGGAACGGACGAAGACACATCCGATGACCAGCGTTTCCGTCCAAACGCTCGCAAACTACAAGTGCAGCGTGTGTGGCACGAGCTGTTAGCGGGTGTCTAAGAGATTCGGTGGCGTTTTGTCCAGCCGCCGCCTGCCGGCAGGCAGCGAGGAGCGCCATGGGATATTTGGTGCTTTGGGCAGAGAGGCTGGTAAGCGCCCGCATCAATAGCAGAGTCAGCACCTTGAGCCATGGAATGGCGACTAGAAACGAGACGCGGCAGAAATGTGAACAACAGACACAATAAGTCAAATTGAGCATATGGGCGGTCGTCATCAGCCCCCTTGCATCGCTTTCCGGGGACGTGCAGGAGTCCAAGCAAGCAAGTGACCTGGTATTCCTTCCCCGCATCAGATCTGATAGATCCGATAAACCAAGTCTATATATACAGTATTACTCGGGGTATGCCATATATATTATCAGGTATGACTATCTAGAGTGTCGTGAATGCTCCAGGCACGATGCCCCTGTGGAACTGTGATTTCCAAGGTTGCCGCAGGCCTGCACTTCAGGGTCATGGGGACTGCCTGCTCTGCGACAGGCACCTCTGCCGTCACCACCTGAAGGCCGACTGGCATGATTGCCCAGATCCAGAGGTAAGAGATTCTGTACCCCTACCCGACCAATAATGACATCCTCGTCTCTAAACCATCGACTTACGATGCGATTGCTAGCTCAATTGGGACGAATACACCACCCAGTACGTAAACGCCGAAGCCCGCCGCCTCTTGCACCTTTCCAATTGCATCAACGGGCCGAAGTTACTGGAGCGGGCATCGCTCCTACGGAATGGCACCCCCTGCACGGCGGACCTGTCTCCGAAAGCGCTGGCCGCCATGATGGGCGGGCAAAACTGCCACGCCGTCCTCGAGTTCGAGGACGGGGTGAAATGGATCGCCCGCTTCCGGCCCGAGCAGGTGACGTCGCCCCCGCCCGCGGTGCGCGACTACATCCTGCGGAGCGAGGTGGCCACCATGCTGTTTCTACAAGAGCGCTGCCCCGGCGTGCCTTCGCCCGAGGTCTACGACTGGGCCTGCGAGGCGGATCCCGAGAACGAGATCGGGTTGGGGTACATCCTGATGCAGAAGATGGAGGGGAAGGTGTTGAAGTGGGAGACCGCCACCCGCGAGCAGCGAGATAAGGTCTTAGGACAATTGGTCGATATCTACCTTGAGCTGGAGAGGCATCCGTTTACGTCCATGGGGTCGTTGACTTTGGAGTCCAGTCACAACAGTGATCGCCACACTGTCCAAATGGGTGCTTTGGCGACACCCGCCCTGTTCGGTCGAAGAACGGGAAAGCCGCCAGGACCCTTCAAGACAGCCTGCCAAGGGGCCCGCGCAATCAACGAGGCCATCCTCTCTATGATAGCGGCCGGAGAGATCGGCGCCCTGGACCCGGTCGACAGCTACCTCATGCACCGCTTCTGGGCCGACCTCAGCGACCGGTACTGGGACGAGCCACATGATGATGATGGCACCACCACTGATGATGATACCGACGGTGACGACCACAACAACGACAACAACGACACCCCCTTCTTCTACCTAAAACACCCCGACGACAAAGGCGACCACCTCCTCGTCAACGACGCCTACGACATCGTCGCCCTAATCGACTGGGAAGACGCCCGCACCGTCCCCAAGGAAGAAGCCTTCGCCTCGCCCTCCTTCACCTGGCCCGTCGCCGCCTTCCACGCCGGCGCCGCGGACCTGGCCGCCGCCGAGGTGCGGCTGGCGCGCCTGTACGACGCGCGCGACCGGCCCGACCTCACGCGCTGCGTGCTCGACGGGCGGCGGGTCCAGCGGCTGGCCTTCGCCGTGGATAATCTCAACAGCGGCGCCAGGGACGCGCGGGCGCTGTTTAGGGGTTGGCGGTTGGCGTTCGACGAGGGGGAGGAGGGGGAGGATTTGGGGTGGGATGATTGGCGGGATGGGGCGTTGGAGAGGTATGGGGAGGATGGGGTTTTGCAGGATTTGCTTCGGGGGTAGTCACAGTCAGGGGGTAGACCATGGAAGGTGGGATGTCTTCTACTTACGGGATGATAGCTGTTGCGAAAGCCAACGTGTTGTGAGACCTGTATTACGGTTGTTCTAGATACTTCCTGGTCGACCGCTCCGTGGAGTCTAGGAGACGATCGATACGGTGTCATCATCGGCCTCTGGGCCTTTCGCATCAATATTGTGGACGGATGACGACTTCAAGCAGTTGGAAGACCCTCAAGGTTGACCTTAGAGAAAATGGCAGCTCCAATGATGTGTCTCTGCCTTCCTCATTCACGAATCAGGGGCAGATCTTGCCGCCCGTGGTAGTCAAAGTAAACTGTAAGTCAGTCAAGAACTATGCAGGAATGCTTTCTTCATGTCACGTAGACCGGTCCCAGGAACATGACGGGGTGCTGTTATGGTTTGGAAAGCTTTGCTCGCTGATGGGATTAAGCTTCTAGCGTCGTGTTGTTGGGACGGCTTCTTCCTGAAGGCCACACACTAGAAACAGATTTCACACTGGCGCGATAACTTCTACCCCTTGTAACATTCTTACAATATCGAAATATCGCACGCTAGAATACGGGACTCGGATATCAGATTCCTCGCGTTGAGATATCAATTATCACCTTCATAATCAGGTAGTGTTGGCAGGTACATCCATATACCCTGCCCTGCCTTCTTCTACCTAGTCCACGGCTACTCGGATTGACTGCAGGAGCACTATTGAAGACATGCATCGAATGATAGCGACCGCGGGCAGGAAGAGGAAGGTACAGATCTACCGAGGCATCAAGCCACTTCGTGTTGAGGACTCTATCGCAGACTCCAGCCCATGGCGTGCGCGACCGTATTATCGTCGCATGCTCTGTAGGATTATGAACATGAAGAGTCAGCAACGTCGTCTGCCCAATGACACCTGCCATGGAGCCAGGTCCTACCGCCTTAGAGAAGGGCCGAGATACCATGAGCTTGTTGACCCGAGCTGGAACCTCCTTGACACTGGTAGGTTCCCTTAGGCGAGGACACCCACCACCACCGCCACCATCTCCCCTCCATCAGAACATGAATATGCGACCGAATGCCCCCACTCCCTTCCCTCACCGGTCTAGGGGGCAAGCTCTCCAGCTAGCCTCGGACGTGACGAAGTTTCGGCATCCGTGTCTGCCTGGCAACCTACCAACAGGCCTACTACCCTACCCACCTACTCAACCATAGTCCCTGCTAGTGGAAGACAAGCGAGACAAAGGAAGATGATATGAGCGTATCAATGCCGTCGAGCAGGCCTGCCCCTATGGAGCGGCCCGTATTGCGCCTGCCGTAAGTCTAGTCCAACGCGGAGAAAGGTATCCATCGCATCGTATCCCAACAAGAGCGGGGAGAGATGAGAGGCAAAGCCATGACACCAGGGGTGTTCATTGCCCCCCTCTCTTGTAACTTACATGTAAAGGATAAGAAGAAGAGAATATAGGTTAACAAGGTGGTGTAATCACATGCTTACCGGCGAACAAGAGCTAAAAGCGACATCTGTTTGCTTTTCTTTCCCCCCCGGAGAGAGAGTCCCCGGTACACATGTGCCACTAGAGAATGTAGTTTGATCACATTCCTCTCTCGATGGGAGATAAGAAATGGGATGTAAAAGAAGAGAGAAAGAAAGACTTTCTTTCGTATGCGAGTAGATCTTCATTCTCGAAGCCCAATCAATACGAAGAGATATGGCACAGGCACAGGCACAGGCCAGGCAGCCAGCCAGCCGACAACGGGCAGCGCGAGAATGAAGTAGCTTACAGCAGCACCATGCGTGCCTTCGGTGAGTCAAACCTGCTGCATGTGGTGTGGTACAGCGGCCAGTGACCAGTTAGCTGGAAACCGTTACGTCCCCCAGTCTGTACAACTAAACCCGCCAAGGCCCGACGATACCATCACCGCCGCCGCCGCCGAGGTAAGACGAAACCGAGCAGACCACAGGCCTCTACGCTAGCTAGCTAGTAGCTATCTAAATACGGCAAGTATTACATCACACACGGGGTTCAGCATCGTTGACGTCGTTGACGTCGTTGACGTACATCGTCGTCGTTCGGTAGCACCGTACAGACCTGTCAACAACATATCACAAACCCTTTTCCCTGTCTCGCCCTGACCGAAAAAGAAGGTGCCAAGGCAGGTGAGGCGAGAAGGGAAGACAAAGGGACTGGGGTTGTGTGTGTGTGTGTGCCACGGAAGGGAGGGTGGCACAGCAGGCGAGAAAAAAAGGCAAGGGAGGACGGACGGGAGCAACATCAGGGTTTGCTTGCGGCAAAGCGCGGCTGTCGGAGGAGGGGCGGGCAGCCACCAGCAACCATTCCGCGAATGCATTCCGCGAAATCCTGCCTGCGGCCTGCCCGTGCATTCTGTGACCAGCGGCCGTATTTGCCTTGTCAAATACCTATGTTGCGCTGATACGGGGAATATTGTTTTATATGTGGGATATATGTGTGCTTTCAGCTGGCTTGGTTCGACGTGCCGACGGCACATACACGGACTAGAGACCATTGCAGCACTGATCTGCAAAGGCGTCCAGGGGGTGCGGGCATAAGGAGGAGAAGGTGTGTGTGGTGAAGGGGGGGGAGAAGAAAGAGGAAAAGGAAGCATGGGTGCTATTAATGGTGGCAGGTGGCCAAACCCGACCAATGCAAGACCGCTGATCATCGACTGCATCTCGTCTGTAACCTGTTCCACCCCTTGGGGTTCCATTGCACCACCGGGGGCGAGCGGCTTCTCTCCGCCGACAGGGAGGGCGCGATAGCCCAGAGACACTCCGCGCGCGCATCGCATCCCTTCCACGTTACTCGGGGTCTGCTTACCCACAAATTTCGCATGGATTTGGCCTTTCTAGAGCAGCCGAAATGAAGGTATGGATGCGGCCGAGGTCCATGATTTTCCACGGCCCGGAAGCGAGTGCAACCTTATTCAAACCAATGGGCCAAGGGACTCCTCGAGCGGGAGGGTCCTATTGGTCCCTTGTATGTATGTGCGCTTGGAAGTATCTACACTATTGGCGGCTAATAGACACTGCTAGTCTGCTGTTGTTTGCCCGGCCTCGCGTCGCATGAGTTGTGTCGGTAGTGGGCGTCGTCATTGAGTGCTTGGCGTGTTTGCTGCAGGCCGTTCGTTCTTTGGCGGGCGAATCAGAAACCCTCCGGGCGTTTCTGTAATGGCGGTGGTGAGGCGATATTGAGGCCATTCCGATGCGATGTTTTCTCGTTCTTCGTTGGGCGCGTGTTTTGGTCAACATGACAGGTCAAAAAACCGCTGTCCTCGGTGCGCAGCCCTCTGTCATACTGCATACAGTAGCTTCAGTAGACTTCAGTAAGTAGCTTTGGGTTCAGGTGTGAGTGAGGGAATGACATCTGGCGGGCTTATGCTCGTGTCCAGTTCAGGGAGGTGTTACAATCTGGTCAGCGGGAGTGACTTGCATCACTGACTGCGACTGTTGGCTGCTGGTACTGGGGACTGGCCATGTTGGGAACCGGCTTGCGTAACACGGATCGTGCTTATTGCTGTCATTACCCGTCGTGTCGGGCCGGCCGTTGTCAAGTGATCTTCGTGCTCCGGGTCGCCCTTGGTAGGGGTGTTGGGGGCGGTTTTTTGCACATGCTATGTATGCTTCCTGTCGGAACTAGGGCCGGCTCTCGCGTGTGGAAAATCAATGCCAAATCCCACCGAATCCCACCGTCACCCACAAGGAGTACGACCGACGGACATTGAACGACATGAAGGCTGGAGCCAAGCTCCAGTGTCAGACCAACATGCAATTTCGGAGCAGATACTGGCGGGCTGTCCGTTCGCACACCTATGTATTGCCTAGCTCTGCCCGCCCCCCATGGGTGTAAGCTTGAGGCAGAAAGGCTCTTGCTTCTGTCTGGTACAGCTGCCGGCCAATCGCACAATCAAGGTGATACGTGACAGCTCGCACAGCAGGCTGGCTGCAAAATGGCTTATGCAGGCTGCGGTGACGAGTATGCACGGCAACGACAAGCAGCGTTGGAGGCTTGGAAAGGCTTGGAGCCCATGCTTGATACTAAGAAACCCGCGATGGCCAGGCGGGGTTTGAAACATGAGGGGATCCCGTCCAATGGATATGTAAATCGTCAATAAAACTGAACCAGTTGCAAGACTATCAAGGCAGGGATCCTTTTTATGGGGGATGGAAGGGGCATTGAAGGGGGGTTACCTGCAGCGACCAATCTTAGCCACGGATCTTCCGATTTGGTGCAGGTTCTCTTTATAAACCCGGGGCGCCCTGATATCATATTATTGGCCCGCTGGGATGCAGTTGGCAGTTGCTGGTGGTAAGGTGGTAATAGTATGCGCCATGTTGCAGTCGGCCCTACGTTGGCGCAGCAGGCTATAGAGTTGTTGTCGTGTGCTCACAGAAGGCTTGCAAGGCATGGAACTTTCTGAAATGGCCGGGCTGGGACTACCTGACTCATGAATCCCTGGAGATGACAAAAGCGCCGAGTCACCAATGTATAGGTATGGATCGTGCCAAGGGCAGTAAAGGGGACCGCAAACAGAATTTGGCTGTCAAACCGTCGCCATGATACCATTTTAACCGGGGTTAGATTGGAGACGAGCGGAGCAGTACGGATATATCCTCTGCGGATTTGTAGGCCATGAGTGCTGTGCCGCGCTGCGGTGGATGCACGTGTTGATGGCCTCATGGCAGTCCGATTCTTTCTCCCTCTGCCTCGAGGTGATTCCGCTACATGGCTGCCGCAGGCGAATGGGGGATATAATAACCACAGCCGCCGATTAGTGGCCGTAAGAAGGATTGGCTCGGGTCCCCTGTCATATCGGCCGGGTTCCTACCCATGGAGGGACTTGTCGCTGCCCCTGCGTAAGTAACGATATGCGATGCTGGTGATGGCAAGGTGTCGCGGTGTAAGTGGCCAATTGAGGGCTCAGCTCCACCCAAACGGACCACGGTGTCGACGGGCGTACGTACCGGAGTACTTAGATTGTGATAATGTGTACTGCATGTTTGGCTGGGACTGCTCGGAACCTTGGTAGATATTGGTGATGAATCATGTTTGATCGCTGTGGGCGGACTGTGTAATACATAAATTGTGCGTCTGTGTTGGCAAACATGAGGTTGTAAGTGAAGGTACGCAGCGTGAGCAAGTGTGTACCTTCCTTCCCCAATTGATATTGGGCTGTGAGGCTAGGCGGGGGTTGAAAGCCAGGCGGCTTAGTTGGGCGGGCGGGGTTTTACAGGTACTGAAGCCACTGACTTCAATTGAAGTCGACTTCCAATGCAACCACAACCACTGCTCTGCCCCCCGCGGGATTTGAGCATGCACCGGTATTCTGGACGCCGATCTCGACCAGATGTATGTCAAGATGTGAGGAGGGCAGCTGTTAGTAATCCGGAGATTTGAACATATGCACTCTTAGCGTATTGCCATGTACATGAAGGGAAAGGTATAAAGGGAATGCCCGCAAGGCTCGCCTTGTGCTATATCGGGGCCGGGCGTCGTCGGGACATTCGACATAACCTATCTGGACTGAACTTACGACAGTCGTTCGTCGGAGTCGCCCAGGCCCAGCGGTTTCCTTGGTACAGCGGGACACTGCTCGATGCTAGCCTGTTGGCTGCACCTGCTGTCTGTCCACCCGCCGCGCGAGTTTGAGCCGGTACTGGCTTGCTGGTGGATTTGAGGATCATATATCTCTTGGCGTCAGCGCACGCGTCCCTCATCTACATGGGAAGTGTCTCGGAAGGCCGAGCCAGACAGCCGTTTGCCAGCGAGAATCCCATCAAGACTACTGAATCACAGGTTCATAGCGTTCACGAATCAAGGGCGGGTCCTTGTTTGGTAGCGATCGAATGGGGCTTCACTAGCTACTAGTCCGGCTCGCTAGGACTTACTTGTTGGTGACCTAGACGTGGGCGGTGCCACTTAAATCCGCCAACGTCATGATCCGTCATGAACGACGGGAACCCTGAGCCTCCATAGGCAGAAGATTGGAGGAATGGTGTTGTTTATCTGTGTATACGTGGTGAGTCTGGTCCAGTGCATTGCAGTGCAGTGCAGTCCTGACCATCAATCAGCGGTCTGGTAGGTAGGTAAACCCAAGACAGACGAAGGAGAGGAGCCACGGAGCAAGCCCCGGACCCTGGCGAGCCAGCCTGGGCTGGGAGGGGGTATGGTACCGGTATGCTATCGTTGGGCAACCCAAGGTATGGCAAAGATAGGTAGGAGGATTGGAACCCCGTCACTCGAGATCATGCTGAGCTCGGTTGCAATTGCATCGGGGCAAAGACTTCTCATGTCCAGTTTCAAGGCTGCGCTTGTGGTTTGCGGCATTCCCGTGTCGCAAAGCGGCATGCGAAGTTGGGTCGGTGTCTGCAGGCGGTGCGAGTTGCCGACGCCTGTGCGACTTGCTAAGAAAGACCGCGGTTGCTCGACGACTTTGACCAATGTTTGCGCGGGTGGGGCCTGTGTTACAGGCTTATACTCGTATGCGCTCTGGCGTTCCTCCCGCCCGCCAGTACTTTGGAATTGATTTGGCCAAATCAATCAATTGACATCAGCCATGAATGTACCTACGTTTGCCTGTCTGTCTCATCACCTGCAACCCGTGGGAGGCAAATGTCTTCTACCACCTTCGACTTTCAATTCCATAAAGCCCAATGTACATGCATGTATCGCGCTGTAGTCTCTGAAGTACCGCAAACCCCGAGGGCAAGTCCCCTCTTCTGCCTCTAGCAGCCGGGACTACTGCCTCCCCCATGAAACCGGGCTGGGTAGTCCAAGTCTGTGCATTTGTCTTCCCGCAACTTTGTTTCCTTTTTAACGTTGCTTTTTCGCTTTTGGATTTACCGCACTGACTTCCATGCCGATCACAACCAGCCTATCGGGCCAGCGACAAATCTTTTTATGCCATGCTCTATGTCAAAATATCGATACGTTGCGTCAAAGTAAGCGTATAGACGTAGGACAAGCCAAGATACGGATGGAATGGCGGTAGGTCAGCAATACCAGTCAAGGTGAGCCAAAGCGACCTTCGGTATGAACCAACCCTAGCAAGGTACATACCCTAACCCAGCACTGCATGTGTCGTCTGCGGTCAGCATCAGCGCACAAGGGTATCGAGCCAGGGTAGTTCTGGGTAATTCTCGAGTGGGTCGAGGCCGATGATATGTGTCTGTATCTCTCAACCTGCCTAGCGACATGGGTGCGCAAAATGTCTACATGATGTAGTTCCACAAGACCAGGGGGCAAAGAGGGTAAAGAGGGTAAGTTGATATAACACGGTGCCAGCCAGACCAGGCCAGACCGGACCAGAGTAATTGGTCCGGCCCCCAAGCCGCATGCTACATGACGCTCTCCTGCTCTCCGTCTCACGACCACAACGCCTGAATCTCACGAGCTTGTTGGCTGTCACCAGCTCCTTCTTCTTCTTCAAGCCCGATACAAACCAGCGCCTCCCATGCTGGCGTCCCGTCTATTCACGACGTTAGCCAGCGCTGGGCTTTGCTAGCCTTGAAGATCTGCAGACCCCTTCTCCTCTCCTGAGCCGCCCTCGTGTGTGGTGTTGTCCGTCTACGTGGGTTGTTCGCTCTATCGCAGTAGTATATACCTATGCCCTAAGGTATGTATTATGCGGGTCGCATGTGTACATATCTTGGCCAGCTTGACCTTGTCCAACACCTAGCACGTTGCCAAGCGAGGCGCCAATGATGCTTTGTCAGAAGAACAGGGGTCTTTCCACTCGGTTGGAGAAGTCGAAAGACGTTGCATTCTCAAGGATTGGTCTCGACTACCTACATCGAGGGCCGGAGTAGCATCACCGATCATTGAGCAACCTTGCGATCGCTTCCTGCCATCCCATCCCATCCTTTATTCCCCGCTATCGTACCTACACTGGAGGGTCCGCCATCAGTACAGCACGCACGACACGGCCAACAGCACGGTCGGCAGACTGGCTGGTGCTGGACGGCTCCTCGCCGGCACTTCAATACCGAGCGACTCCATTTCTATGTTGCCTGCCAGTCCAATCTGGTCCATTCCCACTTTCAAGAGGGAAAGGGAAACTGCGCGGCCTTTTTGCTGTTCTTGTCAATCGGTGACATTGTACGATAGAGAGGCACAGCATGGCAGGGGATTGTCCCTAGCGCTACGCTATTGGAGTTGCAGGCAGGTGTCGAATTAGTGTTGTAGTTCGTGAAGTTGACCCAGTCATCTCGTACAGAGACCCAGACTAACAAGTAGGTATGTACTTCTTACATGATCAAAGTGCCCTTGATGACTACACTTAGCTGGGTACCCAACCAACTAAACCCCAAATTGATCAATCCGGACCAAGGCTAATACTCGCAACGATTTGATATACGGCAAGTATAAATATATATGAATGCAATGCGTTCTATTATGGGATAATGCGAGCGAGACTGTCTTACTGGATGGCGAAAAGAAACCTGCTTGTGCTCGTAGGTCGCTGCATCACCTCCAGCTACTTACTACCTACAGTACATGGCCATCGAATGGTCAGTCAGTGGATTTGCCGAACTCAGCATGCTGGAGATTCGCCGGCTCACATATCCCAAGGTTACATACAGTACCGCAGAGTACATGCGTTTTGGCCGCGTTCAGGTTTTATCCCGACTGAGATGTATATATCCAAATCCCTCTTGTATTTCTATAGATGCCGGGATGCAATCTGTGGGCTCTCTCTCCCAGTCAGTCAGTCCCCTGCCTGCTGCTCCAGTCCCTGCTCCAGTCCCTGGCCCCAAAAGGCTCCCGTCCTGCCCGTCCTGCCCGTCTTTTTCCCATGCACCCAACCTTGTCCATGCACTCAATACTGGCTACTACCGTAATTGCTGCAGCTGCACATCTGCACTCGATGCTCCTGTACAGTAAGAGGTGAATAATATCCTCGAGGGCGAAACGAACAGCTAGCTACATACGAGGCCTGTCTTGTTTATCACCCGTCTTTTATTGTACGGGCGTCCCCAGCCTGTCGACCCCGATTCTCGTCTTACAAAGTTTCGACTCTTTTCCTCCTTCTAGAAAACCCCCCTTGCTGCCCTCCCGATATCCCGTCTTCTCTTACATCCATCCATCGCCGACTCCTGGCCCAGCCCGGGTTGTTATTTCTGTCTATTTGTTTGTTGGCCATTTTCTTGGTGGATTGATTGCTGCCCCCCAGGAGACACTCCGAAAACCATCAGGTCATCCAAATCCATTCACCACCAGACACACCACGTTAGCTTGCTCAAGTCGGGTGGCCCCATGCCCTACGACTGACTAGCTCCTTCAGCTGCTGCACCTCCGACTTGAATCGTTTTTTGGGCCCAAGTTTTAGGTCCGACACATCGAGAAGTGGCATTGGGCAGAGACGGAGAAAGAGAGAGAGAGCCAGAGAGAGAAAGGTCGATTCCCGTACCCGCACCCCAACCCAATCGACAATCGAGCCGATCCCACGACAAACCTTAAGGGCCACAGTTACTACATGACCACGATATCCCGACTCGGGATTCCCACTTGCTTCCTCTAGGCTCAGGCATGTTCCAGCCCATGCCTACGCCGTATGCTGCTCCGTACCCGTCGTTCGCGGCCTACGAGGTAGCCAACGCGCAGATTCCCGAGTACTCTTTTGCACCCACCCCGCTGGGTCAATCTTTTGCGGGCGGCAGCAGCAGTAGCAGCTGCGGCGGCAATGGGCACATCAGCCATCACGCCAATGACGGCGGCAGTGGCGGAGCTGTTGCTAACGCCAGCGTCCATGCTAACAACAATCACCACCACCACCTAAATCACCACCTAAACCACCCGGGCCTGAGCCCAATTGCCGCCGACCCCGTCACCTCGCCATTATTCCATGATTTACCTCCACTAACACTCCGACAACACCACGACCACCACCACCACCGCCTTAGCCCCAGCAGCAACAAAAGTGCACCCTCTGCAGCGGCGGCTGCTGCACATCACCATCGCCTTCAAAACTCCCGCTCCCGACGCCAGACCGCCCGACCAAGCAAAAACCACCGTCATTATTCGCGCTACCACAACCACCACATCAAGATGGAACCCCAAACCGACGTCGCCGACCAGGAACTGGCCGCCAGCAAATACCAGCCCAACCTCGAGGTGAGCAACTGGAAGGCGCACACCACTTACTACCAGTGGCTCTTTCCTTTTCAATCTTGTGCCACCACGTCTTATCTCGCACCTATCAGCCGTGTTGGAGGCTGAATGGTTTCCCCTCATATATTTATTTGCGCATCATGTTACTCTGTTTGCACTCTTCGGGTGGTACGTTTCTAACATCATGGCCAGGGCCCTTTCGTCGGCGAGAAAGTCCCCAGTCAAGCGATAACGGAAGAGTACGCCAAGGCAGATCCCACATTTGTCGCCAAAACATTGGTAAGTTTATTCTGAGGTGAGGAAGGGATGGAGTTTGTTTGTGTGTGTGTTTGTGTGCCGGCGGCAGTGACGACGATGGCCATGCTACTTTCTGCCTGAAGCAATCGTAGCTCCTTCCCCGCCGGAAAAACACCACCAACAGCTCCATTCCTCGATATGCACATTCTATTTTTTGACAAGACGGTTCGATTGACCAGGTTCACAGGCATTACCCCAGACTTACTCCCACTACCGCCCGATCCAAGGCGACGGTAATTGTGGCTGGCGAGGTGAGTTTGCAACTTTACGCTTCTTGGATTCTGTTGCATATCCCACCCTGTACCCCGCAATTCCTTCAGACCGAGCCGAATGTCGGGGGTCCTCATGAGCTCCATGATCCCGTCTTCCTCACCCCCCTTTTCCATTGTTCACTCTCTAACTCAGGCGGCCTCCTACGTACGTGCACAACTGCTGGGAACTCTGATACTGATTTACCCTTGGGACAAACAGCCATCGGCTTCGGCTATCTCGAGTCACTGATACGATGTGGGGGCGTCAATCAGCTTCAGGCCGAGCTCGCCAGATTGCGGGCCTTGAACGACTACCTGGAGACCGCAGGAGGATATACTCCGTTGGTCACGGAGGACTTCACTGATGTCACGTTCGAGCTCATGACGGACCTTACCCAGGTCATGACCAGCGGCGCGGATCCGATGCCAGTGCTCATGGAGAAGTTCAATGACGAGATGACGTCGGCTGCCATCATCTACCACCTGCGACTCCTTGCCGCTTCATGGTTGAAGGGCAACTTTGCCGAATACGAAGCTTTCATTCCAGGCGATGTTAACAGTTATTGCGACGAATGGATATTGCCCGTAAATCGCGAGATTGATCACCTTGGCCTGGTGCTGCTGTTCAAGGTACTCCTGAACCCTGCCAACATGGTACTCGAGATTGCCTATCTCGATCGTAGTGATGGGGACCAGGTCAACGTCCACAGGATGCCAGATGAGGCCAATGGGAAGGATGCGGCCTCTGTCGAGCCGATGATCCAGCTTCTCTATCGACCGGGGCATTACGACATCCTCTATCGCAATGGTGGTGCGGCCATCCCAACATCGCCCATCCCTACTGGGCCTACGTCGGTGCAAGTCAATCGTGTGACTTCGCTTTCTCATCAGCATGACATCCGGCAGAGCAGCGTCTCTTCGCTGCAGGACTTTACGACCCTCGACATGACGGCTCTAGCAATGATTCCGGCTATGGGCCCATCCAGCATCTCGCCTCTCGGCTCACCACCTACCGACTGTTCTCCGATTGCGGATGCATACACCCCTCCTCCCATGTCCCCTTGGATCGCCTCGCCTTACTCAGACGGGCTGCCCCCGACGCAGATGGTTTCACAGCAGCAGCCATCGCCCCCGCAGCACCAGGACGTAGCACCGCTTATTTCGCCGCTTAACTCGCTGCGGTTCAGCAAATACAACTATCCCCTTCCAGGCCTGGGTGAATCGCCCACCAGCAGCTCGCCGACGACCACGGTCGAGCCCACATTCACGACAAGCATGTTCAAGAACAGCCACTTTAACACGGCTCACTACAACAACCCTCACTTCCAGCCCGAGGAATACAAGCCCGAGAACGACGAGGATCTTCAGCCAACGAGCAGTAACAGCAGTCGCAACGGCGGCCGCAAACGAAGTCACTAAAGAAGCATTTACGTCATGATTTAAGACGAAAAGGGATTTGCCAAGAAAGGGAAATGGTGTTGGCGGCGAGCTTTGATGTTTTTCTTTTTTCGTGCTTTCATTTTCCTTGGTTCTCGCTTCATCCACATTCATGGCATGGTGTCAAAAGGCGGAGGCAGTAATTCAATTTGATAACCCCATAGGCGTTCTTTTGCTTCTTTCGAATCTCTCATGTCATCATCATGTCCTTTTCCCGCAGAGTTTGGTACACGGAGTATCATACGACGCTGTGCTGTTTTGGGGTCGCCCCTTTTTATTTCGGATGCCTGGAATCAATCGACCAGTTGGAGCGACTCGGAGTAACCGCAAGATGGGGCTGGCTTTCACGTCAGGTGCTTTCTGGGGTGCATTCGGCATTTGCTGCTTCGGTGTTTCATTCCCCGTCTCGATCGCTACTGTACGAATGAGCCGCGCGCGAAAGGTGTGAGCAAGAATGGGACAGCAGCATTCATCATCATGGCAAACGGAGTGTGGTTAGAAGGAAGCAGGCAGAACACCGATCGAGACCACTTGAGGCAAAGAGACGGATGGAGGTGGTGGATGGAGACGCCCGTCCAAGTCAGATTTTAATATCTTACTTTCCACACTCTGGTCCCGGCTCCGAAACGGGGAAGCCAGAAAGAGGGTGTGGAAAGGAAAAGGGGGAAAGATCGAGACCTCGAGGGAAAGAGGCCGTATGCGGTAAAGCGGCAGAGGCAGCAAGCCCATTGACATGAGCAAAACCCATCAAATAATCTAAGAATGGAAAAACGAATCAATCCCTACCTAACCTACCTATCTGAAAGTGTCCCTAACCTACCTGTCTAAAAACAGGCATCTCTGGCAAACTTACAACAACGCCAATGGAACGCGAATGGAAGCACATGAATGACACAGGGCGCGGCCCGAAAATCTCACTTGCATCTGTACGGTTTCTTTGGCGGTGGTGATGACACTACAGCGAAGCGGTGGTACATCACGAGAAGGTCACGGGATCCGTATTTTCGGCCAACTACAGAGATCTGGTGGGACGTAATAGTGAGGCAAATGCCGAGGCGTGATTTTTTCTTACTACTATGTCTTGGCCCAAAAATAAAGATATGCCGTAAAATAAGAAAATACCTGGTTCTGCATCTTATCTCTCGACATTCCCTGCTTCTCCACTCCCCCTTCTCGATCTGGGTTGGTCTTCCAGGTAAGGCAAAATCGGCCGATATGCACGGGGGACAGAAGGAAAGAGAAGCAGGAAAGAAGGAAGGAAGGAAGGAAAGAAGTGCCAGGCCTACATACATGGTTGTTGTCAGCAAAGGAAGCAGATTGGAAAGCAACTATGGTTTGATCAGCCGGCGGGCGGCGGCTACATGGGGTACATGAAGATCCTGCACTCCAAGGTCGATCTACGGAGAACAGAACTGAGGGTGTGTATGGTTTTTGTTCTGGAAGGGGTGTGTGGGTGTTGAGGTGTCCAGGGTTCGTGCAATGACGAAGACACGTCAATCAATCAATCAGCATGGAATACCCTTGGGGGCGAGAATGGAATAGCGATGTGCTGTATCACGAACGGAAATAAACATCTGGGCAAGAGGTCGGTTAAGCTGTACTTTTTGTTCGTCAGTTCGACCAGAGGAGTGTCGCATCCAACAGCCCTTTTCTCTGGTCGAGTTGATTAATTGCTTTCCATGTCTAGTGGTGTCGCATTCTCTAGGAGCCAAGAGGCATGTCCCTCCTCTCCATTCTACCGGAGGAATGGAGCCTGCTTTTCTGCTCCTATTGCTCCGTGCTTGCAGCTCAAAAATGATACAGGTCATATTATGCGACCGCTCGTTGTCGCAACCCTCGCAAAAGGCCTTCTTTCTCTCTGCAGCATGCAAACCAACAGCAGCCACACGAAGACCGCAAAACACCACCTGGACTAGCTGCGTCTAGCATATGTCGCTTCCTTGCCTTCTTCGCTGTCGTTTATGCGTGGCGTGGGCCAGACAATATATAGAAACAGCGATATGATATATACATGCCCGGTTCGCGGCCCTGCGCGGCGGACTCGCGCCCCGCCCTTCCCCATGCGTGGTCGCTCCCCTTGGAGCTTAAGGCAATTCCGAGGACCGGCGCGGCTGCAAGGTGTCGTGGCCCAAATGTCCCTATCCCTATGCATATTCATATCCCTGCGCTCCCTGCTGTATATTTGCGCCTACATATGCCGGGCGCATGAATCCACTGTGAAGCCGAATACGCACACTGCATGCATAATGGCAAACGTGAAATAACATGCGGGCATGTGTAAAGCAAGCACTGCGCGACCACGCGTAGACCCGCACGTGAACCTTGGCAAACATCGCACTTGGGCGCAATGGAGCTGACAATTCGTGCGGAGATGGGCCATGTGTTTACTCTCGTGTGATGCGATGCGACGCTGCGGCTGCCGTCGGGCACATATGCAGTATTCTTATGGTGTTGGCGTACACCAGCCCAGCCTTGGCCCGAGTAGCCAGACGGGAGCTACAGCAGGCAGCGGCAGCAGCAAACAACGCTGACAAGAGTTCTGGGCGTAAGGCTGGGAGCAGCAACTGGGAGCTAGCTTCCTGGGTACGGTACCGTCTCGCCCGTTGTGCATGTAGGAGATAACTTGTTTCTTCTATAAGCCGTCTCGACGGGCAAGGTGCCCAAGACGCGCTTCCGTAGGGCCGTGGTGTACTGCTCCTTTTCCGGGAGGTCGATCGTATGCTCCCATCCTTTCCCGAGCACATCTTCGATAGTGACATCATCCACGAGGTCATCTCTCATCTTCGTCGTCGAGGCGCTGCTGTCCGCCTCATCTAAAACAGCCGCGCCTTCGCCTTCGCCTTCGCCGTCAGGTTGCATCCGCAGCGCCCGCGCAAAGAACTCGGGCCAGGCCCGGAGCATCTGCGTCTCGAGCACGGGCGCCTCGGGCCGCTTCTTCTGGCCCTTCCAGTGGTCCCCCAGCAGCGGCTGCGGGGCCAGGGCCCGGATCCAGCGCACCTGCTGCATGTACTCAAGCAGCTCGTACGCCAGGCTCGTCACGCGCTTGCCCTCCAGCCCGCAGGCCACAATGCGCTCCCAGGGGTTGTAGGCCCGCACCCCGCGAACCGGCATGCTGCAGTTGACGGCGACGCCGAGCCCCGTGACGTGGCGGCGCAGGTGCACGCCCAGCGCCGCGATCTTGCGCTCCTCGCCCTCGGGCCCCGGGTGCCCGTCGGCTTCGTCGTCGCCGTCCACCCAGTGCCGCCGCACCCAAACCCCCGGGTTCTCCGTGGTGAAGCCTTGGACTTGCTTCTGGCGCACCGCGTCGGGCGGGAAGGACGGCAGGGACGCTGAGGCGGCTTCGGCGATCGAGGCGATGGTCGTCTTCTCGAGCAGGCAGGCGTAGTCGCGCACGCTGAAGTGGCGGTGCAGGGGCGACTTGAGGTCCAGCACCGGCCAGAAGACGACTTGGCCGGGGCCGTGGTAGGTGGTCAAGCCGCCGCGCGGGGCGTTGTGGATCGCCGGGTAAAAGCAGGCGTGGTTGTGACCATGGTCTGCCGTCCGCCCTTCGGAGATTTGATTCGCCTCATCGCCGATATTGAGCCTCTTGTGTGTCTTGTAATGCTTATGCCAGTAGATGTCGAGTCGCCCTTGGAGGAGCGCGGCCTCGTCAGGGCTGAGAGGGGTGGTCTGGCGGCGGCCGAGGGTATAAGTCGGGGCGGGGGTGAAGGAGAGAATTGTCGGAGGCGGCGGAGGTGGCAGAGGTCGTGCGTCGCCCTCAGTAGCGGCGGCGGCGACGGCTGCCTTGTAGTCGAGCAGGCGTTGCTGTAGTTTGGACTGGATGGCGACGGCGAGTGCGTAACTCGGAAGGCGATTCGTGAAGCCGGGGATGTGGATGTGCTGAAGCCGAAGAGGCTTGGAGGCGGCTGGACGACTCATGATGGAAGTGAAGGAGGGCTGGTCAACTTAGTGGCCCAGACTGCTGTTGTGAAACAAGCCGCTTGCAATACTAGGCAATGCAAAATCATAAAGAGGAAGTGGGAGCAGTCAATCGCATCGTGAATGAACGACATCTACAATTCATGTTTGTGTAAAGATCGAGACGCTAGGCAGCGACGCGCCTAGCTTTGCGACCGTCAATTGACCTTGGCAGCTTGGGGAAGCTTGAGCTTGGCATTTGGGCCGTTGGTGGGGTTCAGGCGGGGTAATCTTGACCCGACTTTTCAGTTGATCCCAGTGTCGGATGAACACTGCCTCAGCCCTATGGTGGCACCTACAATTACTCCAATGCAGTGCTTTACCAATATGTACATGTACGGGGCCCCTGAAAACTGTTACAGCACTTTGGACTTAGTAGCTTTATTGTTTGAATATCCATGAAGCCAGAGGTGCAGCTAAGGAGGGATCCATCGGCAACGTATCTGTGTAGAAGCTGGTGCGCCGACTGTACGGTCTATCATAAAAAGGAGTCATGTTATCAGGATACATTTGTGCATCGTAGGTACATTTGTTAGATGCTGCTGAACATACCAAGAACTAATCCTGGTGCTGGTCCGCTATCGAACTTAGTAGAGTTTACCGGTGATGCTTTCATAGTCGCCCCCGAACGGGTAAAAGTGGGATGGGACAAGTTTGAATTTCTTGGGCGTTGACTCTTCCAACGGCACCTTGATGGCCAGCAGCCACCTATATAAAACGCACTCATCCAGACAGGGCCAACTGCCATATACCTGTTGCTGTTCTTTTCTTACCTGCCTACCTCAGTCATGGGCAGGACAGAGCCCTCGGTAGGCCAACCGCCAGCGGCCTTCCGCAAGGATGTTCGCGCCAAGAAGGCCAAAGCTACATTGAACAAGACCATTCCCTCACTGCTGTCGACCCATCCGCGGGCGAAGCGCGGTAATGAGGCAGCCGAGCTGATCGCCAACCCATCGGCCCGAAATACCCAGCATGAGGACTCCAAAGCATCGCACAAAGGCAACAATGGCAACGTAGACGCAACTCAAAGTGCTGCGCCAAGGCTCATCTTACAAGCTGCCGATACCCTCACCGTCGCTCGCCGGCTGCTTGAGAATTCCGACTCGGGGAAATCGGATCTGGGAAACAAGGTGGCGCGAGTCGGCATCCTGAACATGGCGTCTCCCTTGTCGCCAGGGGGTGGCTTTCTAAACGGGGCAGGCAGCCAAGAGGAATACCTCTGTATGCGCACGACGTTACTGCCCTCTCTGAAAGACGAGTTCTACCGACTGCCGGAGCTCGGAGGCGTCTACACGCCCGATGTCCTGGTCTTCCGGGACGACGCCGGAGACGACCTGGAGAAGAAGGACAGGTGGTTCGTCGACTGCGTTTCGGCCGGTATGCTGCGGTTTCCCGACATCTCCGTCGACGAAGAGACCGGCCGCGGCTCGTACGTCCTGGGCAAGGACAAGGAGCTCGTGCTGGAGAAGATGCGGTCGGTGATGAGGATATTCCAGGCCAAGAACGTCAGGAAGGTCGTGCTGGGGGCTTGGGGGTGCGGCGCCTACGGAAACCCCGTCGGCGAGATTGCCACGGCGTGGAAAAGGGTGCTGCTTGGCAATACGAACAGCAAGCAGGCGCGAGGGAAGAACAAGTCCAAGGGAGAGACGTGGCACGTCATCGAGACGGTCATGTTCGCCATTAAGGACCCGGGCATGGCCGAGGCCTTTGAAGAGGCCTTTGGGGAGGGACTTACTAGGGAGGAGCCTGAGCAAGAGGCTGAGGAGGAGTCAGAGGACGATGCGGACACTGCTAGGGTGCGGGAGATCCAGGATAAGATTGAGCAGCTGGAACTCCAAGTCCAGCAATCTAGGAGCACACAACTCCAGGATGGTCTGCGTACTGTCCTAGCCAGTCTTCACACTCAGCTAGCCAACGAACCCCGGCGGCCTGATGGCGGGTCTGTAGCTGGGTCCGTAGAACCTGCCGACGATCAAAGGAGCTCCGGTTTAGATTCCGACGGGTCCTAAAGGCAACATACTTAGCTCGAGAGATGCCTGAAGATGGGTCTGCAAGTAGCGTGGAAGCCTGCTGCGAATCAAACTCTCCTGGAAGTTGCCCCGCTATCGGCACCGGGAAATAGGAATAACGAGCACTAGCTGCCCCATACGATATGTCGCCGATGCAAGGTGGATTGCACATCGTTTCCCCGTCATCCATGAACCGAGCTGACATTTGTCTGCACCTTCCGCATCAGACCTAGGGCGACCCACGGCGACCGAGCCGCGCAGAATGAGTCACCCTCGTAAGGGGTTGAGTCGACATCTCCCCCACTTATCAGATGATCTGATAACTTCTCTTGGCAGGCTTGATCTGATAACTTTCCTTGGCAATGATCCTTCGTTGATCTGTTAAAATGTCTTGGCGCCGACTGGAAAGCCGAGCACCGAAGCTGTTCCCCAGTATCTTACCGCCCAGTTGTTATAAAACCATGCTGTCTTTTCTCCAAGTAAGACCTTTCTTGATTTGAGTATGCAATTACTAGTTATAGTTGGATCTTGTTCAAGATGAAGTCGGTCACCGCAACACCCATCGCCCCTGAGCCTAATGCGGCTGTAAGTGCTGCCGACCTCGAGATGGCCGTTATTGGCCCTTCCCCCAATACCAATGTACCAGCCGCCACCTCGACCAAAGACATAACCGACCCGTTCCTCGTGACCTTCGATGGCCCTCTAGACCCCGAAGACCCCAAGAACTGGCCCAAGGCCAAGAAATGGGCCGTGACCGACGTGCTCTCCGCCACGGGCTTCAACCGCATCATGGTCTCCACCATCATGGCCCCCGCCCTCGGCACCATCGCGACCGAGTTCCACATGAACAGCGCCGAGTCCGTCATGGCCATGTCCATCTACCTGCTAGCCACCGCCTTCGGCCCCCTGCTGCTTGGCCCCCTGTCCGAGATCTACGGCCGCCAGCCCGTGCTGCACGCCTCCAACATCTGGTTCCTGGTCTGGAACCTCGCCTGCGGCTTCGCCCCCAACAAGCATCTCCTCATCGCCGCGCGCTTCCTCGCCGGCTTCGGCGCCTCTTCGATATACGCCCTGGCCGGCGGCGTGCTCGGCGACGTGTGGCGCCCCGAGGAGCGCGGCAATTCCTTGGCCATGTACCTACTCATCCCCATCCTGGGCTCGGCCGTCGGGCCCATCGTCGGGGGGTTCATGGCCGGCCGCACCACCTGGCGCTGGATGTTCTGGTCCACCTCCGCCTTCCAGGCCGTCATGGTCGCCGTCTCCTTCCTCTCTTTCTGGGAGACGTACGGCCCCGTCGTCCTCGAGCGGCGCGCCGCGCGGCTCCGGCGCGAGACGGGCGACGGCCGCTATTACACCGCCATCGGCCGCCGGGACGCCAAGAAGCACGTGGGCCGGGTCGTGGGCCGCGCCGTCTCGCGGCCTTTGCGCTTGCTGCTGTTCCACCCCATCATCCAGCTGCTGGGCCTCATTTCGGCTTTTCAGTACGGTCTGCTCTACATCGTGCTGTCCACCTTCTCCGACCTCTGGGTGAAGCAGTACGGCCAGTCCGTCGAGATCAGCGGCCTGCACTACATCGCCTGCGCCCTGGGCGAGATCGCGGCCGCCGTCGTGGGCGGTCGGCTCATGGATTACATGTACCACTACATGCAGCGGCGCCTCGGTCGCGTCGAGCACGCCCCCGAGCTGCGCGTCCCCCTGAGCTACCCGGGCACTATCCTGGGGCCCCTGGCGCTATTCCTGTACGGCTGGGCGGCCCAGCGCAACCTGCACTGGGCCATTGTAGATGTCGGCGTGTTCTTGGCCCTGTTCGGTAGCCAGATCCAGGGCATGCCCCAGCAGGCCTATCTCATGGATGCGTATCCGGAGCACACGACCAGCGCGCTGGCGGCGACTCAGTTTCTCCGCAGCTTGACGGCGTTCCTGTTTCCGCTTTTCGCCCCCGCCATGTACGATGCTCTCGGCTACGGCTGGGGCAATAGTCTTTTGGCGTTCGTGGCCTTGGCTTTTGGGGTGCCGGCTCCGCTGGTCTTGTGGCGCTATGGGAAGAGGCTTAGGGAGAAGGCGTCGTCCAGCTATTGATTAATTGCTAGCTTTCAGTGGTCGATGCACATGTCTCTCACCACGGATTCGCAACCCTGGCAGGTAATTTGACATCTTCAATGGATGTGCCGAACTGACAAGCCAAACGACATTTATCCGCGCATCTTAGCAGTTAATGAAGATGCTACAAAACCTGAGAGTAGTTGGCAATTTGGGTGGAAAATAAGAAGAACCCAGGGAAAGGCGGGCCAGCTACGTACTTGTATTCATAATGATAGATTTCTACGCAAGGGTCCTATGGTTCCTGAATACCTCTCTTACGCAGACCCTCTGCTTGCCCATCCTGCTGAGAGCTCTTGGGCGAGCTGCGTCCACTAGAAGTAGACGAGCTGCCCCCCTGGGCGCCGTCAGGCCAGTGAACCGCCTTCTTGATCTTGGTCATGACCTCGTGGCCACTTAGGATGTCTGGGCTTTTCGACGAAGAGGAATCTGACTCGGCGTTTTCGGACATATGCGAAGGTCCCAGGCCCGTCGAGCTGTCATTCGCTACTTCGGCCGCCACCGCATCTTCCGCTGCTGCAGCCGCCTCCTCCGCCAGCCCGCTACCGCTGGCAACGACGGACTCTACGTGCTCCCAGGCGACACCGCTATCCGTAAGAGTGGCGGCATCCATATCCTCGCTCATCGATGGCGATCTTGGCTTTGCCGCGTCCACCACGGGATTTTTGTGGTTCTCCGGAAGCTCGACCACTGCATCGATGGAGTCCATGTACGAGTTATTCGGTGTCCCAGGCGAATAGGGCGGCGAGGGGATAGGGTCCGCCGTCCCGTCGACGTGATACCCAGCAGGTTCATGGTAACTGTGAACCCGCGCGGGGACGAAGGGCCGGTGCGAGCCCGTAGCGCCGTACCCGCCACGGCCGCCGCCGTGTGGGTAGTAACCCTCTTCCTCCGTTGCGTATCCGTCGCTATCAAGGTGCAGGAGGGGGCTCCGTTCTATATCCCGCTCCTCTAGAGGCGGCGTCGGGGGGAAGGCCTCCTGGAACCTCTCCATGAGTTGTCGTTGGCGCCGCGCGTAGCTGCGCTCCTCCAGGTGCAGCGTGAGCGTGAGGACGATGTAGATGGCCACAATTATGGTTAAGAAGATGGTCCATAGCATGAGCATGAACAGGCCGGAGTGCTCGGGGCGGTTAGGGCTAGGGTGGTAGCCAGGGGGTAGGGTGGTGAGGGGTGGTGGGGGCCTGAAAGGTTCCATTCTGTGTTGGTTTTGGATAATAGTGGCTAGTTTCGTTCTTGACGTTACCCTTTGACAGTACCTTGTGCTAGTTTATCAACACTCTTGATGGTTCTCAGTAAATGTGTCTTGGTTGGTTGTTATAAGGGAGAATCGGGGCTTGAGTTCCCGAAATCGACCCTATTATAGTCGAGGTTGGCTTACTTGACACATGTCTATGTAGTCATTCAAAGTTGATGCTTTAACACTGGAAGTCACTTTGACAGCAGGAGCCTTAAGCCATTATGATTATGCTTTCGTCCCCTCCCCGAGCCCTGCAAACATCGATTCCCATTGGGCAGAGCCCAGTGTGACATCAACCAATTTCCAGCATCATGAATGACACAATTACAATGGTCAAGTTTCAATTACCATGATCCAACAGGGACCAATATGGTCTTACTGTAGCGTTGGTTCATTCGTGTCTCCTAAGAGATGCCTAATTTGACCAGCTATGCGCATGGTCAAGAGTGCTTTGTCTCTTTCGCCTTTAGAATTCGGTATGAGTGTTTCCACTACTCTCTGACGCTGAAACCAGGTTTACCCAAAACAATGACATCGCGTTCTGGAGGGCACACTTGGCGTTGTCTAGATAGCATTTGCAAATGTTCCCTGCCTCCTCGTACGGTCCAAGGGTCCAAGTTAGTATCATGGCTCGTGCTGGGGAGATATGAGATCGGTTTCTCACCCGTGTGTGTAAACACACGTCCATACTTTCACACTGTATTTGTACTGAAATATGAAGCTGGCTAGATGAATATTTCAGGCGCCATAATAGAGAGGAACCATGCCGTACGATATTACTATTCATCTCACCCAAGCAGTAGCGACCACTCTACCTTGGGAGATGATCGCAGTGCCCGTCGCAACTAACGCCTTCAACTCGGTTACGTTGCGGCTAACGGGAGCGCTGGTGGCAGGCGCAATTTTACTCATTGTCCTGACCATGCTTACGAAGGCCAAGACCATCGAGCTCTGTGTACCTAGTACGAAATGAGTTACAACAACACCAGGACCTCTTGATCACAGGTGATCCGCATGTTCTTAGGCACATAACTGACAGCAATGTTGGAATACACATACTACTTTCTTGATGGTTTTGATCACAAGCAGCAGGCAAGAGTCCCATCAAGGGCTGAGGATGGTCAATGTACTAAACAAGAAGGTCGAAGTGCACCCAAATACACTATACAGAAATCCACATGGCTTATCGAGCCAATATACCTTAAATCAGAACCTTAGCAAAGAGACAGCACTGACAGCTATCACTCAAGGTCAGCTGCATCCAGTTCGTGTATTGCCGGCAGCAGGTGCGATGATTCCGTTGCGCCGTAGTACCAGTCCCTGCGTATTGGGTCCCCTGACCCACCAAGATTTTGTTCCAAATCTTGCTCCTGTTCTTCTACATCTTGGTCTTGCCCCTCCCGTGCTTGCCGCGCGCGATATTCGTCTCGGGTCCGCCTGCGCTCCCGGGCCTGGATGTAGATGTCCGCGCAGATCGCCAGATGGAGCAGCACGAACCCGATCGGGATCGCCAGTAGAATCAGGCTCAGGAGCAGGGTGAAGTAGTCCATGAAGGTTTTTCGAGGATAGCTTTCGTCGGGCTGGTGGGCCTGGTAGCCTAAAACGGTTGCGTCCATGATGAAAGGGATATAGATTGTTCGACGGTTTTCCGTGGCGGTTGTTTGTCTCTATCTTTGACGGTTCAGGGTGAAAGCTACGTCTCTGCGGGGTGGCTTGAACGCCCCTGGTTTCTCGAATTCTGGATTTTAATGGTAAAGACAGGCGTAGTTTTATGTAATGGAATTTGCTTTTGGCAATATGTTTTCCGGGCCTTGCAATCGTTTTGTGTTTATCGATAGGAAATATGGTTTACTGCCCAGAATCAGACATTCTGTTATGTTTATATACTATATTAAATTCTAGCCCCTTGTTTGCAAAAGGGGTGGCGCTTGGCGAGGTCATACTCAAATCATATCAAACCGTATATCCATCACGTAGGTCACTATCACGCATCTGCAAGCGGCTCACGCCTTTAATCAGATGTCGCACTGTGTCTCACCGATGTACGCGGCCTAGCTAGGTGAAGGGTGGCAGACGTGCTTCGAGTCTAGACAATGTCTTGTTTCGCAAACTTAAACCAAGCCGGCGAAAAGCATGCTCTGAGCAGGCGGCATTTGGAGTTTCTGCACAAAGCAGTGTCTGCCGGTCATGTCCACTCAGTCGTGGCACAACCCCTTGCCGGGGATAGCTATATGGACTAACATTGACATTCACCAATCAATTTCGCCTCATACTGATTCAAATTATCGATATATGCTGACAGACTAATGTCAACAACCTCCCCAAATTGGAATCGAGTATTTAATGCTCGTGAGATGTCCAGGTCTGGTTTTACTACGATTAAGCTATGGAAGAAAGGGTATAAGCGACAGAAACAGCTCCTTCCTTTTGTTGCTGGGATAATAGGCTTCACTACAAGATTGCTGCTCATCGGTTCCATTTTGGCCATCTTCGATGATATCGTGAGCTGGGACGGACAAAGCGATCGGCAGTACCAGAGGGTCTAGGTAAACGATTGCCCTTCCAACACAAAGTCGAACCTGCTGCACCCATTCAGCTCCTCCAAGTCCGAAATCACCACCCCGTCCCCGTAGTACCCCGACGCCTCCGAGTCGCACTGCTGAAACACGACGGGCCCGCCGGGGCCGCCGGGGCGGGTGCAGGCCACGAGCCCGGTGCCGGGGGCGACGGCGCACGCCAGGCGGACGAGGCCGCTGCCCTGGGCGTTGGTGACGTAGGGCGGCTCGAAGAAGAGGCTGGCGGCATGCGCCGACGTCGGGCTCATCGGGCTGACGGCTTCGTACCCGGCTTGGCTGATGTCGCCCGTCTCGGTCAGGAAGACGAAGGAGGCCTGCACTTGCTCGACGAAGGTGATGACTTGGTGGTTGGCGTTGTTGGGCGCGGTGAAGTCGATGTGGGCGTACTGGCCGTCGAAGCGGGAGCCTTGGACTCGTAGGAAGCCTTGGCCGGGGACTGGGGGTGTTACTGCGGGGGGTGGGTATCGGGTTAGTTGGTGGCATGATGGAGGGGCGTGCGTCTTTCTTCTTCGACAAGTTCTGCTTCTTCGCGCCGAAATGGAAGACCGCCAGCCAATACAAAGGGGTGTAAGGTACATACCGGTGGTAGTCACGGTTGTGGCTGTTGTCTCAAGGACTCCGGTGGTGGTTGTCGCAACCGTAGTGATCGATTCCGTCTATGGCAAGTCGTTGTCAGTTGGCATCATCTCACCGAATCCATCATACACAAGCCTTGTCCGTTGGTGACAACAATACGACGTCAGCATGGACAGGAACTAGAAATATAACTAACCTGATCGACAGTAGAGGTAGAGGAAACGGTTATGATCAGAGAAACCATCTCGGTGACAAAAATGGTCTGTATTTGAGTCGCCGTCGTGGTCAAGCTCACGGTAGCGTCAACCTGAGTCGACTCGGTGACTTGCGCACCCTCGGTCACGGTCAGGGTGGCACTAGGCACCGGCGCCGTGACGGTGGTCGGGCGCACGCCGGCGCAGCGGCAGGCGCTGGAATAGGCATTGCCGTCCAGGCAGACGGAGGCCACGTAGGCTGGAACCGAGGCCCCGGCGGCGCTGACGCTCGCGCTCACGTCCGCCTTCACGGGCACGGGCACGTTCCTACGACCGGCGGCGATGGCGCGGCGGAGGCTGGGGTTGTCGACACAACTGCCTTGCTTGATCTGCTTGGGCGGGTTGGGGAGCCCCAGCGTGGTGGTGGTGAAGCATGTGTTGGTTTGAGTCGCAGTAGTCTGGCGTGTGGTCAGTAACTACGACTTGGAGCAGCACACACACATTCAATCCCTATGATAGTGGTTGATGACGTACCGTTAGTGTGGCGGTCTCGGTGATGGTGACGGCGACAGAGTTGGTCTGATACAGTCTTATTAGCAACCTCTTCCGATAGCGCCCTATCTTGACACAATGAATCAAACCTTGGTAGCGACATCGGTGACAGTTGCCAAGCTGGTCTCAGAAGTAGTGACGCTGGTAGAGTCGGTCTGTTGCGCCAATCAGCTTTTGCCCTGAGCTTGCATCAGGTATGGTGTTCCCCCGTCTTGCTGCTTACTTGGGTCGCCGTATCGAAAATGCTCTTGGTCAAGATATCCGTACCTTCAACAGTCTGGAACGCAGTGGCCGTGACGGTGGCGTAGCTCGTCAAAGGTGTGACTGTTGTGCGCATGAAAGCCGAGCATACATCCTTGGGGTTTTCAGCCGCGAGGCCGGTCTGGAGAGCCACTAAGTGCCGAAAATCAGTATGCAGTCCGGGATTTACAGTGCCATGGAGCTTTCATACCTAGAGCGCATGAGTCGGGTGTGCATTTTAGACAAGGCTGCTTGGGCTTGGCCTGGACGCCGCCTAACAGCAGAAAAGGAACGAGTGCGAGTGCCTTGTACATGGCGAAAGAGTGACTGGGGGTGAGATATGTGCAAAATCGTAGGGACCGTGGACAGAAAAAAGGCGAAGGCGGTCACATATCGGGCCCCAAGTATATGTAGTCGCTTCTAGTATGAGTCTGGTGCCTTTCCTAGAGGACCTTGGAGGCATCTCTCATTTACCATTAGGGCTATCACGATTGAAAAGGAAGCCGGACAAATCCTCTTTAGACAGCCAGCGCGAGACTCAGCCGTCAAGTTTCAGCTCAGTGTTGTCGGCAGCATCCCTGCAAGTGGTAGCTAAGCAACATTCAGCACGAGTCTAGATCGCTACGCTAACCTCAATATTGCCTAAAGCGGACGATCTCGCCATTTAACTATCGAAGAGCGGTTCTGACCCCAGGTGGAGCGGGTTCCACTATCCTAACGGGGGTCGATTCTCTCAAACTCCTTGTTTTGTTCCTGGCTAGTACTAGAGCCGGATCCAGCCCGGGATGCGGCACTTGCCCTCCTCCGCGTCCTTTGCGTGAAGCCCCGAGAAAATCCGGGGATCTGCTGAAGGCGGCGGTACCGCAGGATCTGGCCAGCGACAGAGACACCGGCTTGGCTGCGGATCTGCACGTTGGCCGTGTTGTCGCTGGAACTCACGCTGCTCAGCACGAAGTCGGTGACGGTACTATCTATCGTCTTCGTTTCACCGTAGTACTTCAACGGCGACACCTTGCGCGGCAGGCACAGATTCGTTAGCTTGAAAAAGTTCCTCACCACCGCCCCAGGGATGATGGGCTCGAAAGCGGCGACGTCCATCAATGCCGGATACTTCAAGATGACGAACTCGGTACAGTATCTCCGTGCATGTCAACCGTCATACTGATTTCCACCACTGCAATAGTTCTTGCGATAGTTTGAAGTTAGACTGTGGACAAAACATCTTTCTCATCAACCCCGCAGTCTATGGTTTCACAGATCTTGGAGTTGCCCAGGTGCCTACTTTGCCTACGGCATCATTTTGCGTAAGCCGCCAGACAAATGCGAACCAATAGTGAGCGCGG
This sequence comes from Apiospora marii, assembly GCF_038362585.1. Lineage (NCBI taxonomy): Eukaryota > Fungi > Ascomycota > Sordariomycetes > Amphisphaeriales > Apiosporaceae > Apiospora > Apiospora marii. Next base: position 3,758,381 of record NW_027117381.1, read on the forward strand.
GCCCGCGCCACTTATGTCATTCCTCGCTATTCGGAAGTTCGCCTAATCCGCCGGGCGCGACGGACAAGTACCAAGTGAGAGATCAGTTTGACGCAGGAAACACGGTTCTTGATGCTACATCAATGACCGATCCAAGAAACGAATTAAATGTTGGGTTGTATAAAAGTAAAGAAGCGCTATTAGCCATATATCAAATATACCAAACTAAGTATGAGAGCGAAACCCAAGGCGAGTATTCAACCAATCTAGAGCCTAGGGCGACAAGTAATCTACTTCCATCAGAACTTATGCAAGCCCCCGAGAATGGAACCAGGGAGCAAAGCCAGCTCTACTTTGCAACCAAATTTTCCTCTCCTAACACCCAGCCTGCCGAAAAATGCAGCATCTTACTATTTTCACCACCACCCGTCTTATGAGTAGCGTCTGCTCCCGCCGTATCTTCGCCCGGCATCATGGACGGCCTTTCAACAGCCGCGAGTGCATTTGCAGTCGTCGGGCTGGCTGGTCAGATTCTGGCCGGCATCAAAAGCATCACCGACTTCTGGGGCGCGATGCAGGACGCACCGCGGGATATCAACGATACACTTCGCGAATTGCAGCTGCTGGGTGCGGTGCTAGAACGGATGACGCAGACAGCTTCGAACCTGCAACATATCGACCCCTTGCTGACGACAGCCTTGCAAGGTTGTAAGGTCAAGGTGGATCAGTTCGTCGAGTTCACGTCGCAGGTGGGCTGCGGCCTCACGCCGCCGACGCAAACACCTCGTGGCAGTGGTGGACAACGTTCTGTCGTCAGGACCTGGAAGACATTTAAAGCCGCGTTCCAGTCAGAAAAGCTCAACAAGTTTCGACTTTCTCTTGGGGAGACTAAACTGACGCTGGCTCTTGTTCGCCAAGACCTGGCCGAGTAAGTGACGGACTACTTTCGTTTGCTCTGTGCTATGGGTGACAATACCTAAACTGAAGTCCAGACGAATGCAATACAAGTTTCAAGAGCAGGTCTTGAGCGTGTTGGCGAACGGATTCTCCAATCTTTCCGCGGATGCGCAGACCGTAACGGTAACAACAACAATAGGGGGTTCGGCAAGCGCGGACCAACATACAGCTGAATTGCATGACGAAGTCCACCAAGTCACCAGAACTATGTCGAATCCAACATTCCAGGCGGGCTACGAAGCCGGCCTGCAAGAAGCACTAAGGAAACTGGAAACCTATATTAAGAACCAAGATCACAACCATGCAATGTCTTCCACCCCATCTGAAGACCGACGCCCCGCGAGTGAGGATGTAAGACATATGAAAGACGACGAAGAAAACATGATTGGAGGAATTCCCAGACCAAAGAGTATTGTGGAAGGCGCGTACATGTCTATCACACGAACATTGATCGGAAGTTTCCAGTTACACTCCCGCAAAGTGCGACTACAAGAGCCCGATTGGAAAAAGACACCTGAATATGAGTATGAGACATCGCTGCGTTACCACCCGGCACCCTGGTTACTTAAGTGGCACATCATGAGCTCCGGGCTGAGCTTCACTACATCAACGTCCATGCAAGCATGGAAACACACATTACGCACTTTCCGGGCGGTGCCGGACAGCGCACCGATCTTTGAGTTCTGCAAGAGCGGAAATTTACCCGCGGTGAGAACAATGCTTGCCTCGGGGCAAGCGTCCGCGTTGGATACAAATTCCATTGGATGGACGCCTTTACATGTGAGATATGCTAAACACCCTCCACAAGGTCTGCTTTAGAAAGACGATTCTGAGATTGCCAGCAGTTTGCCGCTCATGCGTGTGATGGCGAGATAAGCCGCTTGCTCATCGATGCTGGAGCCGACGTCAATGCCCTGACTTATGATTTTCCTCTAGGAAACTACGAAATCTGGTATCCCAATTTCTAAATAACCCCATGGTTTCATGATGCTTTGCTAAATTATACCTAGCTCCCCACTCGTGGCTGCCAGCACAATCAGACGAGGCGACGAGGTGACCTCCAAGCGGCGCATAGACATCCTCCGATTGCTGATGAAGGATACTGATCTGGACTTCTCTTATGGCTCTAGTCAAGCCTGGAAACTCATTCTGGTGATCCTCGAGCGTTCGCGGCCTTCGTCGGGATTCTCCACCAACTGGGAGGCGGCTGTCTGGGTCCTCAACTTGTTTCAAGACAACATACGAGAGTTTTGCCCACCTGAAACCTTGTACTGGATGTTGCTTTTCTGCGTGGACAACGCCGATCTCTGCTCTCGCGTGTTGGATATGCGCCCGGAGGCGGCCAACCTTACGCACGCCCCCGGTGGCTTCACGGTCATCCACGCCAAAATTGCAGAGAATTTGCCGGTCACGGTGATGGAATCGTTCCAGGTCCTTATCAGGAGAGGCGCCGACCTGCATTGTACCGGGACCACAACCAGTTACGGCGCTGAAACACTAGAGGGTCCTGTTTGCGATACCCCTACGTCAATGGCAATGAGGCGGTCGGTTCTATTTCATCGCTGGCTGAAGGTCCTGCGAGACTCCGGTGTTGACCTTGCTGTCTTCGCGGAGAAGGAGATAGAGTCCGGCCCGTTGCGCGGTCGTGGGTGGACGGCAGAGACCCTCATGCAACTATTCAGGGTGGAATTCGAACCCCGGCAGATGCCGGATACCGTGTGTCATATCTGCAGTCGTGAGGTGTACCTCCTATATGCCTTCGACGAGACGTGGTGGGAGGACTTCAAGGCCTCTATAAATAGGCCCCAGACGAGTGGAAATAGTAATTACGGCAGAGAAGACGAAAGAGGCAGCGACGAAGATGTGTTTTATAGCTATACGCCCTCGATCCGCAGCACCCGCTCAGGATCACCGGATTCGCTGGACTCTGCGGGTCATCTGTATTGCTGGAAGTGCGAGATGATGAAGGAGGTGAGGGACGAAAGTAGGACTACAGCATCGGCAAAATACGCATCGCGGGTTCCATGAGGCGAACAGGGCCCTTTTTACCAACGTGTTCGTAGTTATTCGTGGGGCAGAACCGGGCTCATGTGCTGTTTAGCAAGTGTCTAAATCAAGTACACGCATATAGAGATGACTACGTTCTGCTTCGAATCTAATGCCATAGCGGTTGTTACTTCCCAGTCCCAGACGCTATCTGTTCGAACGCCGTTTATGTCGCGGTCGCCGCCTCGTGCAAGCGGATCTTGACCCCCTGACCAGGCTTCCCCACAATCTCGGGCTCGTGGAACTGCGCGTTCCAGTCCCCGACGTACTCGATTTTGTCATACTTCTGTAATAGTCTCACAACTGCGATTCATAGTCAGATGGTCAGCAATCGGTCCGAGTCATCGAGGAATGGTGCGAATGAAGCAAGTTACACTCAATCCATTTCGGGAAGATGCGGCATGACAAAATTCGAAACTTCAAATAGGGGCGAGTACAGAAGTAAATAGGGGTAACGGTAAGATCAAAAAGCAAATGCAAACGTACCGACATAAGCCATCTCCGTCAACGCAAAGTTCTGCCCCACGCAGATGCGCGGCCCCCCGTTGAAGGGCACATACGTCCACGGCTTCGGCGTCCACTTCTCCCAGCGCTCGGGCTCGAACACGGCCGGGTCCGCAAAGTGCCCACCATCGCTGCTCTTGGGGTACAGGTTGCGCCGCCGCTGCATGCTGAGCGTGCTGTAGACGACGGCGTCGTCCCTGAGCACGGCGATGGGCGGGCCCTGCCCGCCGCGGGAGGGGATCGTCGTGTCCGCGAGCGCGACGCGCAGGTTGTACGGCACCGCCGGGTAGAGCCGCAGCGTCTCGCTGAGGACGTGGCGGAGGTACGGCATGTTCTTGAGGTTGTCGTACGTCGGGGTGGCGGGCGCGGGGCCCACCGAGCGCAGGATCTCGGCGCGCAGCCGGGCCACTTTGGCCGGGTACCGGCTCAGCTCGTAGAAGGCCCAGCTCAGGGTGGCGGCGGTGGTGTCGCGGCCGGCGAGCAGGACGGCGACGATCTGGTCGCGCAGGACTTTGGGGTCGCGGGTGTAGCGGGCGACGCTGTGGAGGAAGGTGAAGTCGGACGACGAGGCCGAGGTGCGCTTCTCGAGCTCGGCGGCCGGTAGGGCTAGGGCCGCCTCGATGTACGGCATGACGAAGCGGTCGATGGCGCGGATCCCGGCCCGGTAGCGGTGACGCGGCGCCACGTCTTTGAACGGACCCAGCGTGGTCAAATACATCTGTAGGCGTTGGACCTCGTTGAAAGCCTCGGCGAACTCGTCACGTGGGTTCGACAGGGAATCGACCGCGGCACCCAGCAGGAAGTCGGTCGTGATGTCGAGCGTCATGCGGTAAAACAGCGACTGGATGTCCACCACCCCATCACCACCACCACCCTCACTGCCATATTTCTCCTCCCCAACCCCAAGAAGCCCCCGCCTCTGCAACTCGATCTGCCGCACGAGAGCAGCCGACCACCTCTCGAAGACCACGAGGTCACTAACGCGGTCCTTAACGAACATGGGCCGGATCATGCTGCGGCTGTCGTGCCAGAGCGGCCCGTCGGTCGTGAAGATGCTGTCGCCCAGGAAGGGGCTCCACAGCTTGTGGAACTCGCGGCCCTTGCCGAAGTGGGCAAACTGGCCCGCCAGCACGGCCTTGACGTGCTCCGGGTCCCGCGTGATGATGTAGCGCTGGCCCCCCGCCGGCATCACCTGCACCTCGACGCAGTCGTCGCCCGTGGCCGCGCCCCGGGCCCGCCCGAACATGTCGTCGAAGTAGTCGAAGAGCCGGTGGTTGAGCTGGGCGCGCGCGGCGCCGACGAACCATTGGAGGCCTGTGCCGGGCAGACATCGAGGATGTAAGTATTTAAGTGAAGAATTTGGGCGACGGCGACCATCGTCGGTACTGGATTGGGGTTTCAAGGAGACTCACCAGTTAGCGGGTTCTGGGCGAGTACGGGCGCCCGCACGCCCAGGCTTCGGATACGCAGCTCATATCGGGTATACTGGATGAGGAAGAGACCGAGGTAGAGAACGGTGAGAATGCCGACGAAAACAAGTACGTGGAAAGAGTCGAAGGGTAGTTGCGCCAACATGATTACCGGAGAAGCAAAAACTCGCTTTGGTAGGCCGAGAGTGCATGAAGGGGGGATGAGAAGGAAACTGTCATCCTCGCCTTTCATGGCGAACGGCCACGGTCTATGTACTGGCCAGCGGCCTCCGCAAATCAAATCAGACAAGCTTACACATGCCAAAGGAAACGCCAGGCCATTCGGATGAGACCGAGCCCTTTGGAACTTTCATGCGTCTCTGCCTTCTAGAACCGTCAGAGCGTGACGTCGATTGTCGCTCGACGGCCTCCTATTCGGGCATAACCCCCAAACGTCTCCAAAAGTCAAATCCGGGGTCGATTGGCCGGCAGCTCGGGATGGCTGCCCAGTGCCCACCCCCCGCAGGCTAGCGACCGTCGCCTAACCCTGTTGGAATTAAAGTCGATATGATCGCCGGCTGTTGCGAACCAGAGATTGGCCGGTATGCGACCGCGCGACTCGTGGGAGCTGAACTTTTGCCGAGGCATTCTCTATGTAGTAACTTGTGCAGTTCTCCAAATGCTGCTATGGGAAATGGGGTGGCAACCCATCCTTAGTGTTTCCGTTGATGCTCAAGCTCATAGAGACTGGTTTCATCTACAGGTGTAATGGTTTCTAGGGGAGCTGATCCGCTTCAGCAAACCAGTCATACCAACCGCCAACTGCCATGCAATCCCGCGAAGATGACTGGCGTGTCGAAGAAGTAGCTCCTTTCCTCTTGTATAAGCGAGAAAAATAACACTTTCCGCCCATTTTCGACATTGGGCAATAATATTTTGTTTACCATTCAGCGATCAGACGGCATGGTAAGTGCGGTTCCCACAGATGTAAATGTAAAGGTGTGCCTAAGGAGGTTTTTACCAATGACATCTATCTCACATGGGGAAAATACGCGCTATTTGGAATGCGTAGACTGGATCCATGATATTGAGGGCCAAGAAAAGGGGGGCCGGATCCCCGTCCGATACCCAAACAAACTAGCAAGCGACCGTTACTTCGGAATCCGGGTGCCCGGACCCCAGGATGACATCCCGTATCCGGGTAAGGTAGGGTCTCCGTAGAGGTGCCACAGTAAAAGAAACAGCACCTTCAAAAGCGGAAGCCAAGTGGTCGGCAATGGACAGCATAACACTGAGGTCGCGGAAGAAGCCATCGAGCCCCCCCGCTACTGCAAGACGGGGAAAGGGAAAAGAAAAGAGAGCATGGAGGGTTTAATAAGACACAGAAGGCATCAGTCAAGCATGTCGTGGCCAAGTAACCAATTCACACTATCCAGACTTGAACATATTGTATGCGACAAATAGAAGTTGCGGACGAACATGCGTCCATACATATTCTCGCTCATATTGTTTTGTTCTCGTCTTTCGACTAGGAGATTGATCTTTCTCGCACTAATTATAATTGTAATTTTTTCGCATCCCAAGGAACCCGCCCGGCTCATGTCCCACCACCGTCCTTGAATTGCCGCTCACGCGACCCATCCTAGCGTACAGTTTATTCCCTCCTCCAACCCCGCGACCAATCCAAGCTCTGCTTCTTTCTCCCGATACATGCGGGAAAAAAAAAAACTGGCAGTCATCTGAGGGACCATGACCCGATCAAAGACGGGCGCAATGCTTCCAACTCCGGCACAGTCGCTCGCTCCCTGAATGCTTCCTTCGGTAAATGCGTAACCAGATAATAAATAGTACAGCCAAGCCCACCCACACCACGTCTCGCCAGAGCGAGGCCGTGGCCCTAGATTGTCATCGCCGTCACCACGGCGAAGGCCGGGTGGGACATGGGCAACAGCCTCTTACGCAATACCGGCCGTACTCCGTTGACCCCGCTTGTTCTTTTCGGGGGCCATCGCATAATAAACAGAAACCCAACTGTCAAGGTAACTCTCCTCACTTGGCCCATTCGACGGTTTCGAGGGCGAGCATGACCAACATCAACGTCGACGGGAGGATCCTATTATGTGTTAGCCATGATGCGTTTAAGAGAAGGGTATATATGAGAGGGAATACTAACCAGACGACGTAGCTTTGGAACAAGATCTTGCCCATGACTCCCTCGTAAACCTCGTTGATCTGGCAAATCTGGGCCAGCTGCAGGGCACTCGGGGCACCCGTGAGCAGGAAGCAGACAATGACGAAGATGGGGTCGTCGAGAATGCTGACGGGCACATATTTCGCAATGAGGGCCAAGATCGGAGCCATAATCAGAGTCGGTAACAACATGCGGCTGATGAGCGACGCCACCAACAGGCGGGTGCCAATCTCCTCCTCCTCGGAGTCCTTGGTATCCTGTCTCTGGGTGTTCCTGGCGAGGTTGGCGCCAAGAACGACCAGGATGAGGGGCACGGCAACACCTGCACTCGACTTGACAGCACTCGTGACACTGTTGTTGACGAAGGAGCCCTCCTCGAAGAAGAGGCGCTGCAGATCGGGGACGGAGGCGACAACGACGGCGATCAACATGGCCCACAGAGGCGGGTTCATGAACTCCCACAGGAAGTGGTAGAACTTCGCCGACACGTTCCCCACGCCAATCAACAAGGACTGCAACGGCTTGGGCAAGCGAGTGAAGGCACTGCGAGAGGTTCGTGCAATACCATGTTTGACAGACGCGACACGGTTCGACATAGCAACCTTGGTCCTTACTAAGAACCCACGAATACCGGCAGGCGTCTCTGGTTCGTCCGCATCACGCACCCGAGGGAAGGACATCATGTCGTCTTCGGACTGGGGAGGGGGCATGATCAGTGAGCGATTGGGCTTGAAGTTGCGCTTTCGGGGAGAGCCATCTTCATCATCGGAATCGGCAGGCGAAGCGTTCGAGGTACCGGCGATGGGAGTGCGGCCGGCTGGCTCGTAAACATCCGACCCATCTGAACTCTGCGAACCCCGGCGACTTCCGTCTGTCTGGGTTCCGTCGGTTTGGGTACCATCGAGACCAGGGATCAAAACACCCTGGACGTTGGCCGGGGCCTCATCTGTGTAGTTGCCCTCTTCCAATATTTCAGTGTGGTACTCTTCGTACTTGTCCTTGGGTGCCAGCAACACATGGTATCCCCAGCTCCACCGAACGAGTTGGCCCAGCTGCTGGAAGATCATGAGGTACAAAATACCGCGCGCACCGACCTCGTCATCGTTATCGCCAGGTATCCGGTCCCAGTGCAAGCCCTTCAGCGTTTGCGACAGCGAAATAACGAGCGAGATGGGCAGGGAGTTGGAGTTGCCGAAGACACCCATGGCCGTGACGAAGTTGGCGGGCCGCTTCCTCAAGCGGAACGCCTTGGCGACACCAATAGACACCAAGTAGGAGATGAAGGTCTGGATGACGAAGATGATGGGAATGACGCCCAATTCGACGAGCTTGTCGGCGTTGAGCTGGGAGGCGAGCTTGGTGAAGATCAGGCACGGCGTGAAGAGCATGACATTAAGGTTGGCGAGGAACTTCTGCTTTTCGGCGTCGAAGTGTCCTAAGCGTGCGATAATGTAGCCCGGCAAACTGACGCATACTACTTCCATGACGGCCTCGAAGACGAGGAGGACCAGATGGCCGAACGCCGGATGCGAATCGTGCGTGTTGCCATCTTGGCTGAAAACAGCGAACTGTGGAATATTGGGAGAGAAGTCGGCAATTCTGTTGTTCACTCGAAAAGCGGTTGGCCGGGACAGGGTCCAATCCATCACGTCGAATTGATGGTGTTTGTGAGAATTTGTTCGACAGGGGCCCGAGTTTTGGAGAGTTGGGCGTTTGTCGTTGTTGAAGAGTGAGAAAGGGAGGTAGGTCGGGTCGTGGGCGTTCGAGGAGATATGATGCAATAGTATGCAAATCAAGGCCCAGAGAAATTGCGGAGGATGATAGGCTGGGCGAGATCGAGAGGGCGATCAAAGGAAAATGGGAGGGGCGCGCGCGCAATTCGAGCCTAGCAGCAGGGACTTAAATAGGCCGCTTTTGGTTTTCTGGGGGTTCTCTGGAACTCTGGAAGCTTGTCTTTGCACCCAAGAGTTGAGTAATTGAGTTGGCTCCGGTCCCAACTATGTCCCAACTTCGAGGCCCACGGGTCGTGAGGGCTGACAAAGTAAGAGCTTGCGGCGGGAAACACGGGACGAAGTTGATGGATATGGTTGGTTGGTTGCAGGCGCCGCTGCTAGGGTGCTGACTTGACACACAGTGCAACAGCTCAGGAGAACCGGGAGACGTTTGATTCTGCGGGTGTTTTGATGCTTGCTGATAAGGGGAAGAAATAAAACCAAAAGTAAGAAACAAGAACTTTTTATTATCAATCGGAGCCGGCCAAGAAAAACAAGCAACACGGCAGATACAAATAGTTTGGAAAACAAGAATCAGTGCGCCGGGATGAGGGAGGACCAGGAAAATAAAGACCAGACGAGACCAGACAAGAGACGTTCGATGGAGGCGGAGGTAGGAGGCAACCAAAACGCGGCCAAAAGACTGCAAGACATGGGTGCAGCGCCCGGGTGTTCCTGGAGATCTCGAAGCCCGAAAGAATCGCGAATGCCCAGAACAGGCATGGGTCGATGGGCCTGGCGGTGCGCCTGCGGTGCTGGCTTGGCTGCAAATGGGTTGCTGAAATGTGTCAGGGCGTCGCCCACTCATCATCACCCAATTCTGCTGTTCTGCTGTGCTGCTGCTGGGGGGGATTTAGGTTGGAGGCGCACTCGCGCAACTGTAGCGCTTTGCTGCACCGCAAAGACAGCAACCTGTAGCGGGCTTGGCAGCTGCGAGTGGGTGGGCTTTAGTGGTTCTCAGTGGCCGCTGGTATTAGTGTCACGGTCCATCCCACCCTCTCTGCGACCTTGGCAAGGGTGACGGAAACAATTGCTGCCGCACCCAAAACAGTGCAACAGTGCCATCGCCCACCGATCGGCAGCGGCCATTCCTTTCATCAATCCTGTCGCTGAAATACTGTACCGTCTCGGCAGAAGGTCTCGGCTGCGCATGCCTCTACGCTTCGACCTGTCTGTCTGATGTTGATTTACGCTCTCCAGTTCGAAATAGGGATGAACCTCACTGCAACTTCTCTCATTTGGTCATCTGGCCAAGGTTATTACTAATTTTGTGTTTTCCAAAGCAAACGATCCGCATTTTATCAGATCTCTTTGGTCGAGAGATAACAGGACTTGGCACTTTGAACATCATCCATTCCCAAGCAACCGGGGCCATTAAAATATGCGCGAAAACAAGCAAGTGCCGCGGCCTAATAAATTGGGTTGATATTCGCCAAGGCGGAAAATGAGCATTGGCTTTCATCATCGACGTCGTGTTTTTCTGCCCCCGAAAAGAGCCTTCTCTCCAATATGTCTCCTCCCGCGCCAGCAAATCGCTGAGCCACGATGCTTCCTTGGATCTTTACGCGGCGGTATGTAGGCCAAGACTTGACGGTCAGCCAGTCAGGGCTTATCCGGAAATCAACTCCCTTTGATGCCAAGGCTTAGGACTCTTTGCCATGTCGTACCGGTGACGATGCTCACTCATTATTGTGGTTACCTACTGACCCCGGACTGTCGTGTCCGCTCCGCCTGTCTGTTTGCTGGCTGTCCTTTCCCCCAATCAGCGACAATTGACCATCTTATCTTTAGGGTTTGACAGCATTACTGGAACAGCTTGACTTGCACAGGATTGATGACTGCATATTGCCCATTGCTGGCAAAAAGCTGGATACTCCCAAACCAGGGCAGCATTCCACGCCGATCCAGTTTCGCCAAGGCTGCCCGGAAACAGCCCCAAGTGGCCCGTGGCCGAGTTTTGGCGAACGTCGAAATAAGGCTGACCCGGTTACGTTTCGCCCCCTTCGTCCCATCGTACAGGCTTTCTTAGTGTAACAAGCCCGATACAGTTCCGTTTCGAAAGATGATGTGATTTATCCCTCGCTACGACCTGCTTTCCAAGCTTTCGAAAACTCGAGCGAGCGGCTTGGCTACGGCGGCTATTACAAATTATTATCAATATCATCGGCGAACAAGCAATTTTCCCTACTCGAGCTCCACCGGCAATGCGAGATCCAACTCGCCTACGCATGCATGCACGCCATGACGACGGACCCGCCCCGAGGGGGTCTGCGGCTTTCCCCCCTAAATATATATAATAAGAAGCAGCTCCTCAGAGGATGCTACACATCCATACACCCCGTAACTCCTTTTCCGCCCATCGGTGCGTTGGGACGGAGCCGTCATGGGGGAATCGGATCATCTGACCACCAGATTTGCATGGCACTGTCCTTCATTGCCTCATTTTGTTGAAAAAGAGGGAAACCTCATCATCTGCCGCCGAGCTGCTGCGAACCGGTGGAGAAGGATGAACCGGGATACCGCCCGGATACATGAGAGGGGAAGGAGAAAAAATTGACACGCTTATGTATGCTGCATGTAACGACCTGACTCCTCGCAGTGCATATGATATGTCGTCGGCGGTCGGGCTCTCCCCCCTCGTTTTTTTCCCTCTTGGGAAAGAGGTCGCGCACTTCGGATGGAGGCTTTGCGGGGTTTCGGCGGGAAATAACACGCAGTTAAGCAATGCCAATCTTCATGAAAGAAAGGCTTGTTCGACTGCTACGGTCGCATGGTGTTTTGGGCATCCCGCACGCCGAGTGGGAATTGCTACGTTATATCGCCCACGGGAAGCGGCGGCCAACTCGGGGCCGTTGGAGGCCTCGCTGTTAGTTCCAAGTTCTTCTTCGCCGCCTACCTACGATCAGCGGTAGTTATTAACAACTTCGAGAAAACAACTCGCGAATATGGGCTCTAGAATGGACCAAGCAAAAGCGGTCGACAAACTAGTCATGGCACCGCACCGCCTCGCATCGCATCGCATTGCATCTGCAGTGGCTTGGGGACTTGAAACACGTCGCTTCGTATCTACATGACTCCTATCTACTTGCCAAGTAAGTTATAATCTGTTACTAAGTCCTATCGATTCGAATCGTCGCACTATCCTCCGTCTGCTCCGTGACCGTCACCTTGACGCCCCAGCCGGGCACACTGTACGAGCTGGCCCCCCGGCGCAGCGACAGCGTCGCGTCGTTGAGCGGCCCGCCCGCGCACCGCGCCGACCCCGGGTTCACGTTCAGCACCTTGACGGGCCCCTCGCCCGTCGCCGTCGCCGTCGACACCGTGTACAGCAGGACCCCCGGCGCGGCGCACAGCTCGCTATCCAGGCCCGTCGGGGTCCGCAGCTCAGCCACCAGCGCCTCCTGCCGTCCGTTGCGCGCGACTACCACGGCCCGGGTCCCGGCACCTGATGCGCTCAGTGGCTGGAGGGTGTGCGTCGTCGACGGCTCGGCGCCGTTGCCCATGTCGACGCACTCGACGGCCGTGTCCGGCAGCCAGCCCAGCCGCCACTTGTCGTACGCGAACCAATCCGGCGCGAGCCCGGCGATGTCGCCCATCAGGCTCCAGCCGCCCACGTAATACCCCGTCGGCCGGCCGGCCTCGAAGGGGTAGTAATCCGGCAGGCACATGGTGTGTCCCGTCTCGTGGTTGAGGACCTTGAAGCCCCACGTCTCGTAGGCATCCAGACCAAACGTGACCGCCTTCCTCGCGATGCGCCCCCCTCCCGCGCGCGCCGTCACGGGACCCATGTACGTCGGCGAGAAGGAGATCTCGCGCGCGTTCTTGGTCGGCGCAATGTACAGGACCTCGGTCCCGTCGGGGAACGCCGCCGTCGATGTTTTCAGGTACGCGTCGACCGCGTCCTGGATGTACTTATAGTGCGCCTCGGCCGTCAGCCCGCGGCTCCAGCGGTACGAGGTGCTGGCCGCCGGCATGCGGGCGAAGCGCGCCGCGTCGCCATCGGTCACGACGTCGAGCGTCAGCGCGCCCTGCGAGCTGGTCGCGTACCAGTCCGCCGCGCCCGGCAGGTAGATATCGTATAATTCCTGCGGGCTGGCCTCGGTCGCAGGCGCGTCCGGGAAGTCAACGAAGATCATGAAGGCGCGCAGCGTGCCGTTGCTCGGGACGCAGTCGCCCTCGTAGCCGAAGCCGGGGCTCAGGTAGACCGACTGCACGGCCGGGAGCTTGCAGGCGGAGACGTCGGCGGCGGCGGCCGTGGTATGCCCGCTGCTAAGAAGCCATGCGGAGAGGAGCAGGTGTAGAGGCGCTTTCCAGCCCATTCTTCCGGATGTCGTCGTCATTATGGTTATTGTTGCTGCGCCAACTCTTGTACACACTTCCACTCGTTGCTGCTTCACCCTTCTTCAGATGAATTTCAAAGTAGCGATCGGATGTATCACGAAGACACTAGCAAGGTGTCGAATGGCTATCACGAGGCATCGTGGGTTCGTCAAGATCTTATATAGCCATGCAGAGAGGGGGCCGGGGGGTTGAATGCAGTCCCTTTCGCATCCGTCGGCTAATCCGACAAGGGTGCGGTTGTTTGTCAGGGAAATCCGAGCGAAATGCCTGTCTGTTTTTCCAAGTTTGGTGAACTTGAATTGACAACGCAGGATCCCAATATGGGACGGGTGATAGGTGGATTTACTCATCCTATATTCGAAACATGGGGCTCTTATCAGAAGATTTGTGAACATCAGTTTTTTCGCCGGCGCTGTCGCAATCGTATTCCGACTCCTCCTTAGCCCGAGAAGAATCTTGGCCCGGATAATCTACCCAATATGTTATCTTCTACACTATATTCGGCATTCCTTATCTTCAATTGCCGTATTCGTCCGCATGCGCCTGCTGTTATCGCTGTATGCACGTTCGAGGACTTCTTTGGCTTCTGATTACAACACGCAGCACTGCGTATCTGCATCGCACTCGCGAAGACAGAACCTGGCGAGGAAGACACCAAGTGGGGTCTTTCTTGTACGGCAACTGCCGCTGTCACCCCTCTCAAGTGTCTTTCTTTGTATTACCCGTAGCCACCATTTACCACCCACGAGTCAAGTCAACTACCATGTGGATTTGCGAAGCTGTCCCGATGTTCATTCATTTCATTACAGGGAGCTATCTTTGAAAACTTACTTGATAATGTCGCAATCCTATGAGGTAGACATATAATTTCATGTTCGGTCTGCTACTTCAAAGATGTAGCCATATCTTTTCTAGTCAAACATACTTCTGTGGCGTTGTTGGTTCTGCGAGTCGATTCGGATGCAGTTTCTGCGGCTACTCACGGGATTCCGAGGATCTTGAAGCAAACGACGCAGCTGAGAATACGAGGCAATTATATGCATGTAATCAGCCCAGAGACGTTCTTCTACTTGTAAGGCGGTCTAAGACGGATCAGTAAGGGTTCGGCGGGACAGAGTGGACCGGAGGTCTGGACAGGGGACGGAGGTCGGGTTTGGCAGAGCTCGCAGGCGGATCCGAAACTGGGGAAGGTGGTGCTATCCGCGGAGGCCAAAGGTGGATTTGACTCCTATTTGAACCTATGGCCCGTGTATGGTTTTCCGGTTCCATGTGGCCCGTTGCCGGCCAGCATTGAATACGAAAGACATTCTCTTAATAATAATACTGCATAATTCACAAGGATGGTGGGAGGGATGGGACCGATTCTGCAGGTATCCTTCCCGCCTGCAGTGTCAGCAAGGGAGCACGGCAGAACCAAAACTTTAAAAATTACCGGCCCCTCCTGCCTCCTTCTTCGCCCGACTGGCTTGCACTTAATTCAGCATATCCGGCACTTCTTCACCTTGGATTAAATTGAAGCATGTAATACAGCATGTATGGCATGTGCATAACTCCAGCCCGAGTGCATATGTAGGTGCCATGTGTCGGATGACCTTGAGCACATACACCTTGGACATGCAAAAAAGCGCAAGCTGTTGATCAGTGCTGCGCTGCTACATAATCGAGTTGCGTATTGCTCGGATGCGGCGGAGGGCATGGGCTGCCCGGGTTCGCTCTTCGATCGTCAACACGATGGATGATGGGGATAATTAGCTATGTAGTGCACACCGCCGTATACCTCATGACCACTGCAGGATTAGTGATGGTTCGCGATCCAGTTGCGCACAGATGACGCGGAATATTGGTGATTGGGGGGAAAAAGACGATTGACGGCCATGACAGCTGTTGGTTACTGGCTGATCAATGATGGGGGCTGACGTAGGTCAACATCGCGGGCGTTCGACATACATACGGTATTGCGTCAAGCGTTCTTTTTACTGATGTCCTTTCCCGCGCTCTCATGATTGAAGTCCCAAGTCCAGCTCCTTTTTGGTGTGCGATCATCGAAGCCGCACGCCGCGCACAGCGAGCTAACCAGTCGAGCGCCAACCAGCTCTTTCGAAGCTCGAGCCCGCCCAACGTGAACGGCAACACGGCCCATGACACTAGACCGGAAGCAGTAACAAGCTCCCCTCAATAGCGTCTCTCAGTGTCGTCATTGCTGCTCCACCCCGAGAAAAAAAAGGACATTGGATTGAAGAGTTAGTCTTGGACGATAGCACTAGGTATTGCGATCTTGCGACGGCACGGAGGAAAGGAGATCTGGCCAAGCAAAATTAGAAGCTTCATTTCATCTGTATTATACTAGGCTCTAGGCTAATAACCATGAGAGAGAAAAAACCATTATCAGATCGTGGTCTATGGGGGACTAGCGAGGATGGAGGTGACATGGGGTGGAGGAACAGGCCGATGCCGTAGTATTGGAATGTCACGGTATGTGGACGGGAACGGTCACTGCCAAATTGGACCCATCCGCGCAGAAATCCGCGGTTGCTAGTGAACCTAGACGGCCTAACAAGCCTGCAAGCCTAGAACAAACCTGCAAATTGGCTTGCAGCTACCGCTACTGCTGCTGCTGGAGCTGCAGGAGCTTGCGGCTTCCACTTCGTCTGATCTGAACATAAACATGACGAGACCACCCTGCTCTGCTCGCCTGCCTTTTCTTTCCCGACCTCTTGCAATTACTATTTCCTCTTTCCACCCTCCCACCCATCCGACCAACCACAATCCTCCTATAGGATCTTAATAGCTAATTATAGGTGGAAAGCGAAGCACTCGTCTCCCAGGTAAGAAGCCCTTCCTTCCCCCCTCTCATTCGTTCATCGCCATATTGGATCGATCTGCATGGGTGGCGCCAAGGCCTACGCATCTTCGCTACGCACCCATCCCGCCCAACCCGGCACGACTTGGACCTTTGCGACGACCTGGTCGTGATTTGTCTCAGACATTAATCTTGCGACAAACCAACACAAAGAGGGCAGAGGCCGCCCCTACTTTGCGCTGGCCGGCCCATCGGACGACCTGGACTGCCTTCGACCCTGCTGCATATGCGCTTATTTGACCACCATGCATGCACTTTCGCTACACACCCACATTTGACAGCATCATCGCCTCATGTCCATGGAAAGTGTAACTGACAGGCCATCTCTCCTCACAGTTCAACCTCGATTCCTGCGCTGTTTGACAGTTTGCGACAACGCTCCGAAAGAGGCCTAATCGCCTATCACGTCTCCTCTGCGATTGCCCTAGGAATTCCTTACCTTGCTTAGCGACATCGCCGCCGAAAATGGCGCTCTCTCGTACGTATTATGCGCCCATCCACCACGACGCCCCACTCGACCGCATTACTGCTCCGGTGGTTGTCGCGAACCCGATCATGAATATGATATTGACAATTCTCGCCCAACAGATGCTGGCCTCGGCCTTACCTCCCTCCTCTTCCTCGCCACTTCCATTCTATTTCTCTTGTTCGTGATACTGGCGGGCGTGACGGACGTGACGCCGTTCAACAAGACATACTTCCTCAGCGCCGCCACCAATGGCATCACGGGGGCGCGCGATCGCACACAATGGACGTACTTCTACATGTGTAGCCCGGGCAACGTGAACTGCGGCGGAGCGTGGCCCGCGCCGCCCTTTGGTTGGGCCTGGGACGCCAACCCGACCGGCGCCCCGGCTTCGTTGGTCGGCAGCCACGGCGCCAACACGACTAGCTCAGCATTCTACTACATGTGGCGGTTCGGCTGGGTCTTTTACATGATGACCCTTTTCTTCAGCGTCCTGGCCTTCTTCACCGGCTTCCTGGCCTGCTGCGGCCGCCTCGGCAGCGCCCTCGCCGGCCTCTCCACCATGATCGCCCTCTTCTTCTACACCATCGCCGTCTCCTTGATGACGGCCACTTTTGCCAAGGCGCAAAAGGCCTTCAGTAACGACGGCCGCGACGCTCACCTCGGTCGCTACGGCTTCGGCTTCAGCTGGGGCGCCTGGGCCGGCCTGTTCCTCAGCATGCTGCTCTTCTTCATCGGCAGCCGCGCCGGCAAGGACAAGGCCCCCTCGGGCCCAAGCAACGGTGGTGGCTGGGGTAGCCGGTTCGGCCGCAAGCGCAGTGTGCGCAGCCGACGGAGCTACGACCTCAACAGCCGCCGGGTCAAGGACGACTACTCCTAAAGGAAACGGGTCGTTTTCCCCCTTGTACCGCTAGGGATATTGCGGCACCGGGAGGACGAGCCGGTATACATCATGCTGGTTGTCCTAACCGACCTTTGCTGAAGCGGATGATGATGATATATCTTCGCATTCCACGGCGTTTTACACTTGGCGAACGGGTGAAAAAGAGTTGCCTTTTTTGAACTGGGTCGTTGGTTGGTCCAACAGTGGCCCAGAGGCGAAGATGCGGCATGTAATGCGGAAGGGCGATGATGAGAGATGAGACGTGATATCAGATGACTTGGTTTGGAATTTTGCTTGTTATGTTTGTTTGATACCACCCCCTACTATGGAACTCTCGCTAGATATGATATACGTGAAAATTTACAGAATGTTTAATTTTAGATGATGGCATTAACAACTTGCAGTAATGGTTACTGTTGCTTGTGTCTACGAAACCGAACATCCGAATTGAATGTTCGATATGTATCTTCTCATGGTCTTCGTGATGCACGCATCCGCAGTGTCCACCAAAGTACACCGACACACCGCTGTGAGATCTGCCATTAGAGTTGGTCAAGCAAGTACGTAATACGCGGTGAAGCGACACTCGTACTGCCCCATCTTCATTGGCGGAGGCGGTGTATTTATTATTAGACATAGGATTGACAACTTCGCGAATCAACACGCGTATTACCCAAAACATCTATCATTAGGAGTCTCTTGTTACCAAATTGGATAAATCATCCAATACGAAGATTCATCGAAGCTATGTATTTCTCATACCTAGATCCCGACTCCTCGTTGCAGTGGGCCTTTGATCTCCGTGTTACCTGTGTCCCCAAGCCGTAAGGTGCCACCAGAATTGTACCCATCACCAACACAATATAGTGGGCTCATTCAGTAAAGTACGTTCATCATGTAATCAACAAACTGACAACCCCCAAATACGAGAAGATGTATAAAGAATCTATTTCCGGACGCACTCTAACGCCCCCCCCCTCCTGGTCCCAGCAGCAGAAATCGTGTATACACGGGACTTATAGCCTATAGCTACCCAGAAACAATAAACAAATGAATTCACCTTTCAAAGACGAAGAAGAAGAAGAGAAAAGACAGGGGAAGAACAACAAGAAGAAGAAGAGAAGAAGGAGCAACGCAAACAACACAACACTCGGATGTGTTTGTAGAAGCTCGGCCCGTCGCCCATCCCATCCCATCCATAAAGCATGACTGGCGATGGTTATGTCGATAGGACGAGCTCCATCACTCACTACTACTGATGTTCTCCAAACACCCCATGTAGTAGAATGCCAGCCAAGATGCGTATATTCCCATAGAGTTCATAATGAAAAGAGATATTTCCGAGCGATATGTGCTGCTGTTTCTGCTGCTGCTGTAGTGTACGCCGTTATGATGCTTTGATGTGACCGTGAGAGGTATTTCGGACAGTTTCCATTACCATGTGCTTGCGCTGCTCGTAGCTCGTGGATGGATTGTATGATTTGAGGTTTGGCTCGTCTGCCGCGATTGGCGTGTATAATAGGCGTGCGGCTCATTTAGATGCGTTATGAAGCCGCCTGGGGACTAGCCACGGGGCTAACAGTATCAAGAGGTGCCGTGTGTAATGCGGGTTTCGAGGACTTGGCTCCAAGCGTCCCGTTCGCCTTTCCTTCCAGCACTGACTGTACCCATTCGGCAATTTCAGCATCTTCGGTAGATCCGGACTTGCCGAGCTTGAGCTTATCGGCAGCGTCGGCCACGGCCTGGTCGCTGGCATCGTTCTCGGCTGCCTCTTCGTCTTCCTCGGTGATGGTTTCTGGTTTCGCCAAACCCTGCAGCCAATCCGAAGCAAGCAGGGCTCCGTAGGTCGGCCGCATCTTGGGGACTTTGTGCAGACACGCGTGCACGAACTTCCGGGCTGTGTCAGAGTAGCCCTCCTCAGGCAAATCTGGCGGGTCGCCTTCGACAATTGCCTATTCACAGGTGTCAGTAGATTTCGCGTGTAAACGAGGGGTGGGTGTGGAGCTTACGCTAAGTTGACTGAAGATGGTGGACGATACTTCAGGCGGGTAAGGGTATTTACCCATGGCGCACTCGATGACGGTGAGGCCTAAACTCCAGATATCGCTCTGTACGCTGTATGTGCCATCGCTAGCTCCTGATGACATGAAAGCGCCACCTGAGATGCGCTCCGGAGCCATATAGCTTTGACAGCCAATATTTGTCCTGGCCATACTGGCCACCAGGTTTCCGCTTACGCCGAAGTCACAGATCTTGATTTGGCCTCTGGAGTTGGCCAAGATGTTGGTGGGCTTGACGTCTCGGTGGATAATGTTGTGCTTCTCCTTTAGCTCCTTCAGACCCATCACTGTCGAGTAGGTGATCTTCTGCAGAATGGTCTCTGGGATACCACCAGTGTATAGCTTGTCGATTGAGCCACCGTCCATGTACTCGAGGCACATGTAGACGGCACCCTCTTGGAAGAATGCGCCGTAGAAGTCTATTATGTAGGGCGATACGCATTCATGTAGAATAAGCAGCTCCTTCAAAATCGTACCGAATTTGGCTTCGTCCAGCTCCAGTCGCATCTCCTTCATGGCCATGACCTTTCCGGACATCGATCCGCCGACTGGAGGAGTATCGTCCTGCTCTGTTGTGGCGGACGGTAATTGCGTGTGAGATGCAGCTTTGAATCCAGATAAACCTTGCCCGAAGCGAGGCATGCGCGGCTTGCTATGCCTCACCTTGTACACTGTACCGTAGTTGCCTTTTCCGAGTTCGTCCAGCTTTTCCACTTCATCCAAGGATATCCGGAACACGGTTCCATCCGAGAAGTCGACACCCTTGTTCGAGATGATGGCCTTGCCCTTGAACGTCAAGTAACCTTTTTCTGTATCGATGTAGTTCGAGAATTGGGACATCTGGGACGGCGCTCCCGTGGATAGATTAGGTGGCGCGGCATCGCTACCGCCAGCCGCGTTCGGTGCAGCGGGATTGGCGGGTCCTCCTCCTCCTCCCATGTCACCGAGCTTCAGTCCGAACCGTCTCTTGCCGGCCAGACCTCCACCGGCTGAGGGAGGAAGTGACGGCGCGGATTTAGGGAACGAGGGGGCTCCGGGTCTTTGAAGACCTCCGGGAGGTCGAAGGCCGCCAGGAATGCCGCCCATAACGGGCCCGCCCGTTGGGGCTGCCGCTACAGGAGACTGAGGAGGGGCTGAACTTGGTGATGATGGCGCCATGGGATTGCTACCCTGACGGGACAGGTGGAAAGCTCGCATCTTGGCGTTGATGTCTTCGGGCAGGCGGCCACTAGACATACCCGACGATACAGGCGGTCGCCGGGCATTAGACAGGACGCCCAGAGGGGTCGAGGAAGCGGACATGCTTTGGCCGGGATTCTGTGGGTCGGAGATGGATCGCAGCGAGGGCATTCTCTTCGGTATCGTGCCGTCACTGGAGACGAACTCTTCGGGGCCGGGGGTGTCTGGGGTGTCGAGCGGCGACCCGGGCGGCGACGGTGTATCCGCCATTCTTGCGAATCCGCAGCAATCAGTGCTGGCAGCCAAAACAGGTACGAAGGCTGCTAGTGAGAATTGGGGGAAGCGAGGTTTTGTAGTCTCGGCGCAAACGGTGGTATTGAGGGTGAGCGGGTGAGGAAAAAAAAACTAGGTCTGCAAGATGTCGTTTTGTCAGCTCATGGCGGGACCTTCGCGGGCGGCAACCTCATTATGAGAACCCCTCAGTAACTGGAGAGAGGAAGGGGGGGAGAGAGGGGGGGAAGGGGAGGAGATAGCTCGTGAAAGAATTAGCAATGTACCTTTTCACCACTACGTGCGAAGCGAAGTGGGCTTCCTCTGGTTTTGCGGCGGGTTTTCGATTGTTAGGCTAGGCTAGACCTGCCGCAGTAGCGCGGGGAGTGGGAGGGAAAAGGTGAGAGCGAGTGAGCCCGGGTTGCAGTAGTAGCCAGCCTCGTCACTCGTCACTGCTGCCAGTAATCCTGAGGTGCTTGCTTTTCTTTAACAATTGTTGAAGATGACGACGAAGTAAAGAGACGTTTCGACTATTGCTGCTGCAAGGATTGAATTCTTGTTCTTGTTCTTGGCGGAAGAATGCGAGAATGCGGATGTCTCGAGATGTCCAAGTTGCGCCACTTAGACTTTTTCAATTGTCGTCTGGTGTTGTGGTGTGGTGCGTTGGGAAAGTGGGATGGAGTATGGATGGATGGGAAAGATATATTATCAGATGCAGATGCAGATGCAAGCTCGAGGGAAAAGGGCAGCAAGCTCTGTGTCTCTTTGGGAATAGATAAGTATGGAGGATGGGATTCGGATCTGAGGTCCCTGGTGTACTAATTGACCTTGACCCTGTCTGTACCCTTGCTGAAACAGCAGCAGCTGCTGATCTTTGATGAATAATATTTGCGTCGTTCTGGTCGCTACCCAATCTGGTCGGGCCAATGGCGGCGTCGCATCAATTCGATCTTCGGCTTGGTTCTCCAGGTCCGTCAATGATTATCGCCAGGCTGTCTTATTCCTGCCCGTCTCGTTGGCGGGTTTCTGGCTCGATGGACGCTGGAGGGATGGGCGGGATGGCCTGTTGTTGGCTTGATTGCTTAGGTAGGTCATGTAGGTTTACCCCTCCCCCAAAATCGACTTGAAACGAAACACGCTGGTCCTGCGCTGTGCAAATTGATATTGGAAGGAAGCTGACAAGACGGGCCTGCACCTGGTTCTTGTCCCTGGCGCTCTGAAAATCTTTAATGTCAACAACAGCTACTGCGCCTAACAACAACCAGGTATCTTGAGCTTAGACGAGATTGGGTCGGATTGGGTCGAATTGGTTTTGCTTTTGCTCTTTCAACTTGCTTTGGTCTCTCGACTTGTCATGTTCGTATTGCATACCTACTGTCCACCTATCTAGGCCACGATCAAGAAAACTACATGTACCTTTTTCTATTTATTGACACAACTCGACGTAACCCAAGTCGGTGTTACGGCTTGCCCTTGATGCAGGCAGTCACCAACCCTTCCAGTGGCCAAGTTGCGCACGTCAAGGCGCATGATATCTGGTCATTCGCTTTTCCTGCCTCTTGGTCGGTCTCTCTCCGATTAAGCCCGAGCGAGCAGTACCATTGGTGGGCGACAGCAATTGACATCAAAACGAGCAGATATAGCATCAAAGTGGAGGAGAGGTTACATGGTGAGACGGGAGGCTGGAAAGATTTTTGGGGATAGAGGGGAGCAGAACGACGTCATGGGCACCCAGTCTTTTTCCTTGGGCTGCCCATCTGTGCCCATGGGCAATTGAAGCAACGTCAGGTGAAATCCATCCCAGTACCATCCCCCTCCCCACACGGGAGATCCCTCAGCCCCTTCATTGCAGCGCCGCCCATTGGAGGGACACATGGTAGATGGGTTCCCATTACGACGAGCCTTACGTTGGCGGTGCAGGTAAAAGCAGAGGAAATCCGCCACAATCGGCAACTCTGACGACGGAGACCTTCTCCTCCCCGTCTCCGCCTTCGCCGGCGTGCATGAGCGCAAAATCAGGGTCGTGGGTGGGAAGACACAAAAAGTTGCTGCAATGCACCCGGCGTGCCAGATATTCGCATGGCACGCCGGCCTTCTTCAGCAGGTTCAGAAACCGTTGCACCTCATGCACCTAGGGTTACGTGAGGCTTGGACACGACGGGCGCTGCTGCAGCTCATCCAATCGCCGGCCGTCCCCTTCTCCATCATTCAGGTTTGAAGCTCCCAGACTCCCAGATGCGTGCCAATCGTTGCCAAATGCATCGACATTTCCCCCGTCTGCCATGTGCGCGTCTGGTGTCTGGTTGGGCTACATGCTAACGTGCATGGGTTGCGAATGGGCCCCCCCGGTACAGGGTGCCCGTAAAACCCTGTCTACAGGCGCTTTTGGTATTTTCTCACTTTCGTTATTCGGCTCTTCCTTGGAAATAACCCTCCCAGCGATATGCTGCCAAGCTGCAGGCGGCTCTGGCCAAGCTGAGACCCTGGACCCGATCATCCTGTCGGTGTCGTTTTTGGTCTCTCGCCTGTAGGACAGCTGTAACTTCTCAATACAAGCTTCATCGTGGCATGAAGAAAAAGGAAAAGTTGATCGTCGGTCCCGTCCCTTCCACTCTTTTTCTCTTTCTGTTTTTAGCTACTTGTGGCACGCTCATCAATTGGCTTGATGAAAGACCATTGGGCTAGGCTGGTACGCCAAAAGGTGAATGTCGAAATCTGGTGGTTAGCGTATTCCCGACATTTTTCTGCGTGCGTGGTGGGGCAGAATCGGCATTACTGGGCTTCTCTGGGTGCCCCTCCCACGTCATAGCTGCCTGGCAACATCATGACTTTCCTTACCTAATCATGACCTCGGACACAACCCTCCGATGCCAAACAATTCGAGAAGTTGCAGGCGAGTGACCTCTTCAGGATTGGCAATATCGTCATCTCGTCATAGCACATATAAGTAATAATTGCGTGATTGCGGGCTGCGGTCTCTCTTTCTTGCTACACTGCAATAAATGCCGTATCGGAGTTAAGCATCGAATGCAGTAGATTGCAATCCATTCTTTTCTCATGTTATCTTAAAAAACACAATTGGCGCATCGAAACAGGGATGTATGTTGATGGCGTTGAAACGAAACTGACTCCGCCCTCTTACAGAACTTTCACATTCTACTTGTTTCTCATACTGCCTGTGTCTTCGTATCTAGTGTACTGTGTTCAAGTTTTTCAAACATGGGCTTGAACATTGCCGGGTCCGCGATAGCCAACACCCCTGTTTGATTTCAAGGAAGGGAAAGCGGGCTTCCCTGTCAAACGACGTCTCCCATGTACTAGAGCTCCGGCCCGGACGGATGCGATGAACTCAAAATCTTTATTGCTGTGTCCACCGGCCGGGTACTGCGGCCGGTCGGTCTCCCGAGAGATTGGTTGTGGTAATATCTTTATACCCAGCCAATCGCCCAATCTGGATCATCTCGTTTCAGGTTGATCTGGGGAAACGACGATCGGCATTTGTTTAAGTAAATGCAGGTCATCATAATTCTCATGTTCGCTGGCGCCGCAGTATCATAATTCTCTCTGTATACAAATGGAAAAAAAAGAATGCCACTTGCTGGCACAGCCTCAACCCCTTTGCCGTGATCCTTGCGGTGCCATGTGTGTTCCCACCCCTTCTCCTAACTCGAGCAGGGCTCATTGAAGGACTGGAGCCGCTTGGGTTTTAACCTGGTGATGAAGGGGGCCACGGTGCCAACTACAACAAACCCTACGTCTTGCTTCCGGTTAGGACGGCGAAGCAGGGCGATCTGGCGGCCTTCCTCCTATGGATCATCACTTCGAAGGCGTGGTCGAAGTGCCGCCTTTACCGTACGTGCCCGGAGTTGAAGTGATCATGGGTTCTTGTACCACTATCAGCTCGACACATTCAGATCTTTACTCTCTTCCCAACTTCGCTTGCTCTGTTGCCGTCCAGAGAGCAGACGTGGATGACTTGGGCTCTGGACCCAGAGGGCCATGAAGAAAAAGGGGACGATGTGATGTGATGCTCGAAGAAATAGCAGCAGAATGACACAAGCTACATGCGCCGTTCCCCATGATACGCTGTTCTCATGATGACATGGCTCAGGAAAGGATTCAAATCCCCCTTTTTTAATCATGCCAGGTTATCGTGGCAAAACAGGAAGACTCACAAAGAGCAACAAACACAGCACACAACAGATTGTATACAAACTGGCTCTTAGAGTATCTCTCATGACTCTGACTTGTTCCTAGACCTCGGGGGCCTCGCGTCATCGATGCCGCGTCAAGTCAGGGGAAGGATCCTCATGAAGCTCACAAGTGCTCTGATTCTTGCTTGGCATTACAAGTTTTGATATAATGCCAGCCGCTCGTGAGTGCCTTCCAAGCTGGGTCTTATTACTCAGAGTCAGCATATAACCAAGGAAATATGTTCCTAGCCGCGCTGGAATCGAACAGCTGCCGTTTTCGCTTTCAATGCACATTCATATAAACGTTTGCATTTTTATGCCGAAGCCATAGTCATAGCCAACTGCCGCAGGATATGGTTTTACTGAATGTTCAACCGCCAGTTTGATAACAAAAACAACTAGATCTTTAATGGCAGGCAAGCCATCATAATCCTAATGGCCCCAAATCTCACATATCATATCCAACGATGAAGTGACCAGAACTGACAAGAAAGCCTTTCTCACAAAAGCACCACCAGCTTCTTCGCACTCACACCCGCCCTATGCAAGCCCAACGCCCCCTCGATCTCATCGAGCCCCGTCCCCACAATCTCCGGCTCGGGCCTCGTCCGCAACGACCCAGTCTCCAAAGCCCGGGGCACATAGTCCCGCCACACGAGGGACCCGGGCGACCCCGGAACCGTGCCGGGCCGGATGGCATTGACGCAGCTCGCCTGGACGTCGGCCCACAGGAACCCAAGCGGCGGTGGGAGGACGGACGGCAGCACGCCGCCGCCGAAGGCGTGGACGACGGCGGCGCAGGCGCGGGTGCTGTCCTCGAGCCCGACGCAGTCGTAGGCGCCGGCGAACTTCAGGCCCTCACCCTCGCGGGACTGGATGTATTCGATGATTTCGTCCGCCACGCCTGCGTCGTGGTAGTCGAACACCGTGACGTGCTTTCCTCGGGTGAGCTCCCGAACGTAGTTGTGGTTCTTGGCGCTCGCCGTCGCGAGGACATGGTAGCCCGCCGCGACTGCAAGCTGGACGGCGGCGCTGCCCATGGACGAGGCGGCGCCCCAGATGAGGATTACTTCGTCGCGGTGTTTCTGCTCGTGGGGCTGGTCGCCATGGTCGGGATCCGCGGACGGGAGACGCAGCTTCAAGTCGTCAAACAGGCCGACCGAGGCGGTCGAGATAGCCAGGGGCAAGACCACGGCGTCCTCGAGCCGGATGTGGTCGGGGACGGGGGCCGTGACGGCTTCGCGCAGAGTGGTGTAGTTTTGGAAGCCACCGTGCTTGGCACCGCCGTAGAGGAGACCTAGGCAGTGTCTGCAGAGTAGATGGTAAGTAAGTACCTTCAATGAGCCAATGGACGGGAGAGATAAGCAGGGGCAAAAGAAGGAAAACTTACCCGATAACGCGATCACCAGCCTTGAATCGCGTAACTCCTTCTCCGACCTTAACCACGGTCCCTGCCACATCGCTGCCCAAGACGTGGGGGTATTCCAGGGGAAGATAACCAAATTCCTTCATCTGCAATATGGGCATAAGAAGGTCAGTACGCAGTTCGCCCATCGTCGCGGTGGTGGTATTGGGAAGAACTGACCTTCCATTCTGACGGGTTGATGGCCACAGCGGCCACTTTGACGACAATCTCATCGGCAGCGGGACTGCTTTGGTCAGGCCCCGGGCCAACTTGGAGGGGGCTGTTGTCCGCTGCGAGGATAAAAGCTGCTTGGTTGTTTTCCATTTTGGCGGTAACTGCTGTCTGTTCTTTTCTTCCGCACGGAACGTACCAGGTAGGCAATTTTAGTGTATTTGCAATGTAGAATTGAGTAGTAGGTTGCGATGCTTTGTGGTGACGACCATTTGCTTCATCGCTAGTACGAGACGAGCTACTTATACAGAACCAAGGCGTACCATCCATGACAAAGCAGCCTCCGAAGGCCACCGCCGTGGAAGCGTTGCCAAGGGCCGGAAAGGGGGGCCCATTAAGCGGACGGGGTTGAGGCAGGGATGGGGTCCATGAGCTAAGCCTAATGTCTCCATAATACCGTCCGTTTATGTATCGCCGCGGCGCTCCGCGGCACTGCCAGCTTACCAATCTATCTGGAGCGAAGCCAGATTGCCCAAATCGATACCATGTTATACGTTCTTACTAATGTGATCTGTATCCTATGTTGTAATTGTTGACAGGTCTAATAGTCAAAAAGCCCACACAAGATCGTGTCGATCATGATATACTTGCAGCCAGATTTGTAATACTGGAAGATCTTGTAGTCAGTCGCTCTGCGTCCGACGCTTCCTTCAGTTCGTCTCCAGGCGAAAGCCAATCAACTCGGTTTACATTATATATCAAGGGTTCTATCGTTGCAAATTATATAAACGGTCTACAACGGAACAAACCCCGAGACGACATCCCGCACCCCCGTCCTTCTATATCCTCGACTCTCCCCCACTCTCATCATCCACGATAGTCGAAAACCTATCCACATCGCCGCTCTGCCTCTGCCTCTCCGGCCCCCGCACCGCCGTCGGCGACCACTGCCCAAACTCCCGCATCGAGTGCGTCTTGCCCGCCGGAGGGGGCGGCGGCGGCGCAAAGACGGACAACCTATCCGAGGAGGTGCGGTCCCGGCTCCGCCGTCGCCACTTGATGGGCTGGAACACGGGGGGCTTGTTGTGGTAACTGCAGCGCCCCCCGATGAGGAAGGCGGCGCGGGGCGGCGCCGAGAGGCCGAAGGGCTCAAAGGTGTCGCGCAGCTGGTTGTGGGGGTTATAGCAGCTCGTCTCGCTGGCGGTGGACCAGCGCAGGCTGCCGCTGCTGTCGTACCCAGTGTCTAGATTCGCGACCGATTGGCGCGGGGAGATGAGGGAGCCTGTGGGGCGAGGGTCGTTGGCGTTGGTGGTCTTGGTTTTGTTGTTTTTGTTACTACTACTTTTGTTCTTGGGGTTGGGATCGGTGCTGGTGCTGCCGTGGTGGGGGATGCTCCAGCCGCGTGGCCGGGGAGAGGGACAGGGCGGCTGCTTCACGTCTTCGAATAGGATGGAGCAGTGGGCGCTGTCTATGCTTCCGCTCATGAGATGCACGGGTGACGGGTCATGCGTCCGGGAACGAACAAGACGGGGTCTACGAGAAGCGGCCTGATGATGTGGGCCGCTTCGGAAAATGTTCTTGGGCCAATAGGAGACGGGCGCGTTCCTCATGGACTGGGTGGGCACGAGAGCGCAGCGTCGTGCCAAGTTGTGGAACTCGTGTTTTCCGCGGAAGGGCGGAGAGGCAAGCCGTGATTGGAAAGCCGGCTTGTCTATCGTGTCGGAGGACACACTTGTGTATTCATCCGACTGGGTACCGGGGCTAGTTAGAATACGTGTGGGGGAAACCTTCTCAGTCGATGGGGACATACCGATACAAGATTCGGCATGAATGCCGCGTCGGGCTCGGTTGGAAACAAAGCCCCACGCCGATTGGAGATTTGGGTCAGCTCCATGGTCCTCGTGATACCGCCCTCTTCCGCTACTGACAGAGGCTCCGGGATCTCTCGAACGCAGGTGAAGACGCTGCCCTTGCGCTTGGCCGTCCTGCTGGTCGACCCGCCGCCGCCGTTGGAGGAGCACCGGGACTCGTGGAAGTACTCGTCCGGCCGCAGCTTCATCTCCCGGGCGGTGCCATCCGCAAAAGGGCCTCCTGGACTCGGCCGGCGCCAACAGGTACCGCATCCGCCCATCCAGGGCCAGGCCTTGAGCCTTGCCAGGAAGTATCGGTGGATGGGCCGGCAGGTGGCGGCAGACCAGGCGAGAACCCCCACGCCCACCTCGACTGTGCTCCAGATGCACAGGTCAACAGTATCATCTTGGGACGTGCAGATACGTGTAAGCTTTGCAGGTAGTTACAGACTCGGGCACCTGGATGGTAAATAGTATGCTTACAAAGAAAGTCGTGGGCTGAGAGCAACCGCGGGAGTAAGAAAGTGCGAACGATGGTGGCGATGCTACCACTACAACGATGGTAGTATGAGCTTAGTTCCCTCACAGTAGAAGTAAAAATGGGAGTGAGGCTTGGACTTACATGGCTGCAAAGCAAAGAACCCAGGCGACCAAAGCCTTGGTGGGCCGCGTAATGTTGAGCGAGCGTACAATGAGAAACGGGATGACGCCAAAGACCCAGTCGGCAAAACAGTTCAGAGCCGAAGCGATGTGGATCACCGCCCCCATGACCTGGTAGTCCCAGCACCGTCCCGGGGCCCGAGGCGAGACATTCCAGAACGTGTCGATGGGCCGGCATTGCACGGCACTCAAAATGGCGTAGGGGATCCCGAACAGTAGGGTGCCCCATGTCAGGAAGTGCAAGATGAGCAGGTGACTCCGATTGACGGCGATGCGGATCAAGAAAATGCCGACAGAAACTTTCAAAGCACAAGTGGCGAAAACGTAGGCCTGGCAGGCGAAATACCACCACTGGCATCAATGTTAGCTATGACTGTGATACGGTGCCATGCCACGTCCTGTTGGCGAGCTTACCTTCAAGGCGCGGGCGCGTTCGGCCTGCGTTAAACTGGATTCCCGCTTTCCCGAGCCATGGACGGCACTGCCCATTTGGCAAGCCAGATACAAAGTGAAAGACAGCTGGCGGAGAACGAATGTCAGTCAATGAGGAAGAACGACAAACAGCAAGAGCCAGTCTAAATGGGATGTTTTATTTGCCACCAGCAGCATACCTGAACAACAACGAGAGACCAGTCATCGACCTTGAAGTGCTTCACCAGCCTAAGCCGGCTGCACAAGCGGAGCAGGAAGATGGCCCAGCTGGCGGTGAGAAAGAAGACGCCGACGGCCAGAATCTCATGGCCGCGATCCTGCATGGTTCATGCGGCAAGGAAGGAGAGGCTCTTTCAGTGGCGCTCGCGGGCAGCCAAAGAAGGTGGGAGGGGGGTCAGGTCTGAAACCAAACGGGGAAAGTTTGGGTATATTACTTCGGTCGGTTTCTCCCCTGAAAACGTCAAGGGAATCAAATTGGTATAAAAAGAGACGCCACAGCAAAACTTTCACTCATCGCAGCTTCCCTCCTTTCTGGCTGCGACGGATGAAGAAAAACGAACAGACAGACGGAAAGTTTACTCCAAAGTCCAAAAGAAGAAAAAGACAACAGGACCAAAGAGCGGGCGTGGACCTTAACTTTAAACGAGCAAAGAGAAGAGAGAGCGCCTGACTTGCCCACGCTACCGCTGCTAATGCGCGCGGGCAGAACATCCGCCTTCTTTTCTGGACGGAGCAGTGACATACAACAGACAGACAGCCCTGGCTTTGGCTGGGGCCGTAGCGCCAGGCCGTTGTGTAACACACGAAAACCTTAAATCCAACCCATCTTTGGCGGCATGAGGGCATATCGGCGCAGAAGGGACACAGAGACGAATGTTGGATGATTCGAGGCCTCCGAGTCAGCGCGGATCAAGGGGGCCAGAACCCCTTCCAGGGTGCAGATGGGATGAACTCAAAGGTTGTCAATGACGGAGGGCAGCCTGGAGGGGAGGACACCTGACGGATGATCCTGCGGCATTGCCGCCGCTTGGCGAACGGTGCAGGCCGCTAGCAGCTGCCCTGATCAGCGGGCATCATCGGACGAGCGAGTGGCCTTTTGGTGCATCTGGGGGCAGGCAGCTGGACGCGGCAAAGTGGCCACTCCGCGTCGTGGGGTCGCTTGGACTTTTTTCAACGGCGTTGCTCGGGGGCCGCTAGCCCCCGATGAAACGCCCCTCGCCAGGCTCCTGACTAGCCGGCCAGCGCCCGGATGGGGCCTAGCAGCTCGCTCTTGTCCTCGACGCTGAATCGATGCCAGGGGCGGGTTTGTTCTGTGCCAATTGCCAGCTCGTTTCATTTGGGTCGGCCTGTCATCGATGTAGATCGATCGACAGCCTTGGCATCGAGGGAAAAAAACAGTCATGGTGGAGACCGAAGAATGCGTCTTTAAGGCATGGTCATGTGATCGTTAGGATATGCGAAGCAGTAACGCGTCTTTGTCTCTTCCTGGTGGATACAGTGCAGCAAATGAGCTAAAACCGATGCACCTTGGGGTACCTGCCTTAGTGGGATCGTGAGTTTCCGGCGGCATCGGCACTAGAAGAGCTGCGTCTCGAGGCTGAAAAGTCCCACATGACGTCCTGGTCGTCGACCACGGTCTCGAACCTGTCCACGCACAGGATGTGTCTCAAAAACATGACGCCGTAACTACGACACCGACTCTTGCATTGCCACGATGCTTAATGTCACAGGTATACGGCTTATTTCGGGACTAGGCCCTTGCCGCGTCTTTGACATTGAGGTGAACCAGTGGACGACACGTAGATCCAGCTTCACTCACGATCCCCAAGAAGGAAAACTGGATATGGACTAATTTCTGGCGAGTATGAATCGGTTTCAACGCCTAAATATCGAAATACTCTGGCTAATAGAGAAAGGGTATATACTATCATTAGACAAATTGCTGTGACGATGAAGTTGAGTACGGTTCTTCAATATTCGCCGATCGTAAAAACGTATTTGAATCATGCTCAGCCCGCGAGCCTCAAAAGTCCCACAGGGGGTCCTGCTCCTCCCCAAGATCCGTCACGGTCTCGAACCCGTCCCCACAGCACGTCCCGCAGAACATGAGGCCGCACGCGGCCGACTCCTCGGCAATGAAGTTGCAGAGGCTGCGGGCAGTGGGCCTCTTGCCGGGCTGCTCCTGCAGCATGCGGCGGGCCCACCCGAAGGCCATGTCGTCCTCCGGGTGCCCGTGGGCGCGCAGCGACTCGGCCCACGCGGCCAGGTGCTCGACGTTGTGGCAGAAGAAGCGGCTCTCGGTGCGGGGCAGGAAGTGCGTGTCGCGCAGGTCCGCGACCGTTCGGCCCTTGATGACGGTGGCCATCTCGAAGAAGACGCAGCCCAAGGACCAGATGTCGGCCGCCTCGTTGCGCGGCTGGCTTTGCATCACCTCGGGCGCCGCGTACATACGGGTCTTGCCAGAATCGGCCGTCGTCGTGCCGCCGGTGAGGTCCTCCCAGCTGTAGGCAATGCCGAAGTCGGCCAGGTACACCTCGTCGTCCTTGACGATGATGTTTTGTGGCTTGATATCCCGGTGCCGTATTTGACGGTCGTGCAGGTACTGAACCGCTTTGGCCAGGCAGCCGTAAAAGCTGCGGATCATCGATACCTTGTTCGGGTCACTTCCCGCCATGACATAGTACTCATCCAAATTGCAGTCGCCTGCAGGGGAGAGAATCATGGCGAAGAATTTGACACTGGCATATGTCGACTCCTATGGTAATCTTTTAGCATTCATGTCTGTCGGATCATCGATGAGGAGAGTAGTGTCAAATGATCGTAGCTTACCAATGATACACAGTGCCTATGTCTTATTCTCCTCAAGCTTTTAAGCTCATTCTTGAATGTGTCGAGGCTTTGCTTTCCGGCCTTGGGTCTGCAGAAAGTTTTCCTCGCGTACTCCCTGTAACTAACCGTGCTTATTACCTTGTCCACGGTCCCATGGGCCCCTCTTCCCATCTTCATTTTGGAGACGAAGGGGATGTGATCATCCTTGTCGAAGAACGCGTGCGGCTTGGCTCCCGACTCAAGCTGGTGCGCCTTGGAGTTTTCGTATACGACCTTCTGGATTTCGAGGAAGCGGGCCTTGGTGGATGATTGCAGCACGGGGGGCAACGTGTCCGTGTCGAAGGGGAACCACATATCACTCATACCGTTCTGCATGAAGATGTTGAGAGCGTCGGTGCAATTGATAAGGGTGAGGACAGTAAACAGTCTGGGAACTGTGGACCAACCCTCCTGTTTACTGGCGCGTAGGTACGTGGAGATTCGCTCAAAGTCCATATCCGTATATGGAGTGGTCGGTACTTGGTGAGGCTTAGGAAGTCTGGCATTGAAGTCTAGCGAAGACGCATTCGTCACAGCTGTAGCTCGTGTGGTACCATTTGCGATCCCGGGCTGCACAGGAGGTGCCACTTCGCTCCGGGCTAACACCGGGGTGGCGGCCAACGACTCCTTTATCTGACCCGATGCAACCTGCGGACTTGAGTGCCTAGACTGTCCTGAAACTCCCGGTCCAACGTGGCTACGCCGAGGTTGGGCTCCATTTGGCGCCGGTTGCTGAGGCCGGATAGTCTCTTTGTCCAAGAGGTCGGATAAGCTATCACTGGGCAATTCTGGAGGCTCAATCACCTGAGCTACTGTCTCCTCCTCAGCCGCCGACTTTCTAAGTAGTGGTTCGCGTGCGATTTTCGAACTATCTGTGCCCTCCGGGACCGGATCTACGATTGGTGGTGTGCAAAGCGGATTTCTAGCTCGTGTCGCATATATCACTGAGCCCTCTATCACTTCGTCCGTAGTCAAGGCATCTTCGCACATTGCAGGAAGAGGTCCCTTACGCGACATATCAATAGACGGCCACTTCGGGACAGGCGGATGCTTGTTGACTCCGAAATCAGTTGGTTTTGGGCTCACGGCGGGCACGCCAGAATGAGAGATGACGAGCCTCTGAATGGCTTGACGCAACTCTGTAAGTTCCCCTTGGAGCATGTTGTAGCTTTCGATAGGGGCTGATTGTTCCGAGTCGAGCCAGGCTTGCATTGCATCTATCCTATCCAAACTGGCAGCAGGGGCAGGCGGCGATGACATGTTTTGCACCTCGAGTTGTAACTTGCCGATCTGTTCGTCCAGACTTGCTCGCGTCCGAACCCTGTCGACTTCAGCGACATCAGTGTGGTGGTATCGCTGCTCATTGGCAACCATATTGGCCACTTGGTATTTTGGCAGTCGCCCCATCTGATTGAGCTCTCGAACTATCGTTCTGCCCGAGATCTCCTCTCGAAAACGGACGATGGGGTGGAACTGGCCAATCCTCACGGCCACCTGTATCTTGAACTCGCAGTTGATAATGTCAGGAAGCAGGGACTCGATATCAATGGTACCAAGCCATGCGTTGTCCGTGGCCTTGTCTTGATCGCCTTCGAACACATGAACTGGGGCTGGACCAGGCTTTCGCCGAAGGCCAGTTGTTGCTGCCAAGCTGGGCCAACTCCCCGCGATTCGTGGGCATTTGCCATGGGGATCCCACGTGATGGATATGATTTGTTCCGTAGGCAGATTGGAGTGACGTGGCAAGATCGGCGTCATTTTCTCATCGCCTGTGCTGATGCCGATGCTCCAGGGCGTAACAACGGTTGCGGCGAGTGCGTGGGGCATATGCCGTAGATTTGTCTTTGGGTCGTCGAACAACAGGGACGCCATGTAGGCCATGCCAGTCACCTCGGTCTCGTCTTGGTTCAGGTATCTGATCGATGGACACCCGCGGAAGAAGCCGTCGAGCATCTTACGAATTTTGGGTATCCGGTAAGTGCCCCCAGAAGCAATAACCTCGTCAATTTGTTTCCTTCCAAGCTTGGCAGACGAAAGCGCTCTTTCAAGGGCAGATGTTATTGATTGGAAGCGATTGCTGCATATGCGATCGAACTCCTGCCTCGTCACTACAGCCCTGAAGTCCTGTCCGGCCCAGAAGTTCTCAATAAGAACCTCGGTCTGGCTCATATCTGACAATGCACGCTTGGCAGTTTCGCAGGCAGTGAGAAGCCTTTGTCTGGCCCGTCGCTTTCCAGGACCATTATGCATGTCCAACCCCTGGCGCTTTGCTTGCGCCTTCAGGTGATGCCACAGGACGCTATCAAGATCGTTACCACCGAAGCGGGCAGACTCGGTGACGTCCATGTGGAAGGCGCCCTGTACCATGGTTGCGATTGCGATGTTGGCGAACCCGGCACCTATGTCGATGGCCAAGACTTTTGTCAACGGCTTTTCATGCTGCCGCAGCTGTTCTATGGTACGCGTTGCCAGGATACCGTAAGGGGTAGGCACAAGTCTGATGACCCCGAATCCGGCGGCCTCGGTGGCGTCTTGTACCATACTCCTCTGTTCGTGAGTGAAGCATGACGGGACGTTGACCATGGCACGGAACCCGTAGGGCCCAAGATAGGCCATGGCGTTCCTTCTAACCTGAGCAAGTAGCATGGCCATGACCTCAAGAGGAGAGAATATCCGCTTCTCATTCCCAACCTCGAGTACCAAGCTCGGCGAGCCCCTCCCCCTGGGGTCGTTGATGACTTTGAATGCAAATGCCTCCCATTCTTTCGAGGACACGTAATACCCAATGAAGCGTTTGACGCCACATACTGTCTTCCCTGCATTCTTGGCGGCGCTTACCCTGGCCCTCTCTCCGAAGAGACGGGCGGTGGTCTTGTCGCTGAAAGCAAGATGGGATGAAAGAGAAGTGTTACCGTCCTCATCTGGTATCAGATCCCCTTTCCAAGATCCTTGATCTGTCTCGCGATAGACGGCCGCACGGATGTGAGATGTGCCTATATCAATCCCGATAGGCCACACACGGGCGAGTTGGTCGGTCATTGTGAAAAGGTAGTGTATTTCATGTACGTTGGAAAGGAATGAAACGAGAGTGACTGTGATGGCGCGAAGGGGGAAACGAATGATTTAAACGTCGACTGACATTCTCAGCCTCTTCGGGTTCTGGCTGTGCTGCAGCTTACACCTGCCGTACCCAATCAGCGCTGCCAGTCGTACGTTACTTCGCCCCCCTCTTCATGCAGACCGAAAACGCTGCGCCCACTATGGCGATGAGCCAAGATTAGTTGGAGGCCCCTCGGCCGCACATTCCACCGAATTCAACAGACAGGCTTTCAAGGTCAGACAGCGATCCCCTCCCCCAACTCTCCACCACCAGTGATTCACTGCTAGCTCATCCGCCCGTCGCACAACATACGATTGCATGTCAACGTTCATGTTAACCTTTCTGTACTAGCTCGTACCGAAGCCCATCTTTGAACATGGCAGAAGCTGTTGGTCTCGGGATAGGTGTCGCATCTCTTGCCTTTGAGGTATTTTCAGGTTGCGTCAAAGGTATTGAGTGGCTTTCAATTCCACAACACTCTATACCTGAGATGAGATTTTTATATGCTGATTCATCCAAGGCTACAGATTGATCATGGGAGCAATTGATATGCCCAAGACAAGTGGCCATCTGCTTGTACGGTTGAAGATGGAAAAAGATAAGCTCATTGGCTGGGCCATACTCGCCGGCATTTCCGAGGAAGAAGCACAGCTAAAGCCCGCCATGCGCTTCAATCGACACACTATAATCGACACCCTGAAGGAGATCGAGACGCTCTTGTTAGATGTGGCGAGGCTCAAGAGTCTTTACAATCTCGAATTCAGCATTGCAGAAGGGTCAAGCAAGACCGGGATAGAGCCACCAAGCAGCCAAACTTCGGGAAACACCCCAGTACCCGATCGATACGCACGGCTTGAGAAACGAGCTTTGGTATTCTTTGAGAAAACCAGAAAGGTCCCGAGGCGGCTTAGATGGAGCGCTCTAGACAACGACAAGTTTGAAGAGCTTCTGGCAAACCTCGGCAGACTCAATGACGGCATGATATCATTTCTGGAATCCTACGACCGAGAGAAGCTACTAAAAAAGCAGGAAATCACGCTCATGCAAGTTTTGCAAGTCAGCACCAAGGTGGATGACCTGCTAGCCCTTCTGAACTCGCAGGAAATGGTCAATGCGCAGTTCCGACACCATCTACGTTCCCTGTCTCTGGACAGTGGCCAGAAATACGCAGAGAGGTTTGAGCGGCTCACGCGTTTCAGGACACTCAATCTGGCCGTTGAACTAGGCAACACGGACCATAAATCGCTCTCGCCACTAATCGAAGACACCCGCCTTTCTCTGGAAGGCCTCGAGCTTGAGACGCTCAAAGAAGCACACACCCCAGAACAGTTTTCCTGCGGGCTATATGAAGGCCAGTCAGTTTGGGTGGAGTGGCGATACTACGAGCCCCAGGTCGAAGATCGCGATGAAGAAGATGAGGAAGGAATGGAAGACAGTCGTGAGCCACCAGCACTTGCTCATCGTCGCATCGCGCAGATGGCCAAGTTGCTACGAGCCGAAGACAAACCCCCCGAGTTCCGCGTTCCTGACTGCGTTGGCTATGTCCTCGATGCGAATGAGTGCCGACTTGGGCTTATTTACAAACCCATCAACGTTTCAGCACAGACTACACAGCAACTTGTCTCCCTTCTTAGCCTTTTGTCCGAGATGAAGAAGCCATCTTTGACGGCTCGCATCCAGATAGGTCGGCTCCTGGCCTCTTCCATCTGGTACCTCCACGCTATGCAGTGGCTGCACAAGGGTTTGCGCAGTCAAAAAATTGTCTTTGAAGGACCGGTAGAGTTTCGAAATGCCCAAAATGCTGAGCCACCACGTCTATTCCTATGCGGATTCGACTACTCCCGACCCGCCGCCACAGACGAGACAACGGAACGGCCCACCGGTAATCCCTGGCACGATCTGTACCGTCACCCCAATACCCAGTTCGACTTCCCTCGGGAGGGCCGCCGGGGCTTCCGCAAGCTGTATGATGTCTATAGTCTGGGGTGATTCTATACGAGATTGGGATGTGGCGTCCCGTGAACGCACTTCTCGGCATCGAGACTGTCCCCTCGGCACAGGGGCCACGACTCAGGACATCTGCGGTGAAGTCGGTTCGCAGTCGACTCCTGGCTCAAGAACAACTTGACGAGTTGGAGGCAGAGACAGGAGCGCTATACGCCGCTTGCGTGAAGTCGTGTCTCAGCGGCGACTTTACGTCGGGTGATGACGGATCAAACGAGTCGCCCAAGGAGAGCAGGTTTGTCGCGGACTTTTGGGAAGGTGTTTTGCAGAAATTGGAGGTGCTAAATGTTTGAGTCGACGGATTCGGGGCATACGTGGACACCGTTTACTGATTGAGCGAGAGGCAAATTGCGAGAAATGCACCATCTTTACCATGTCGTCTTTGACAACTTACGGAGTCTTTATTGCTCTTTATTATTGATTCAATATCTACGCCTCGGGTTGATGGCAAGGAAACCCAGTGAAAACGACTTTGTTATGGAACACCTCTTTTGGACCTTGTATTGTAATTGCGTGGTCCTTTGTTAACTATCGACTACATAGGCATTGTTGCTATGTATGTCCATGTATGTATATATATAAGTCAAGACACAGCCCTATCTCCAGTGATGCATTGTAATAGTACCAGCTCACCTTGTTCAGTGTTAACACTATCCCAGAATTCAACACAAACGCTCTTTCAGAAAGAATCCTACACCCAATCATGTGCAACATAAAGCTGTGGAGG
Organism: Apiospora marii; assembly: GCF_038362585.1. Taxonomy (NCBI): domain Eukaryota; kingdom Fungi; phylum Ascomycota; class Sordariomycetes; order Amphisphaeriales; family Apiosporaceae; genus Apiospora; species Apiospora marii. The sequence goes on from NW_027117381.1 coordinate 3,796,708, forward strand.
TGCGACGCGCATCAAAACAAGATCCACGGCTTCCGGATCGAGCGCTGCGAAGGATGCGAGCCTGTCAAGCCTGCCCCCAAGGGTGACATTGCTGTACCCGAGACCATCTATGTCAAGGAGCTGCACTTGACCCAGGAAAAAGGCTGCGAGGGCTTCAGGTTCCCGCACCCGGTGCAGTGGATGACTACTTGTCCGGTCGTACCTTCCACCCGCAGGGATGGGGGGAATTAGTAGTCTTACACCCGAACGGCGCTTTCCAAAATGAAGATAGGTAGGTTAGTCGCGAGATAGCAAATGAGAAGTTGTGTAACTTGGAGTTGGAACTATTGCTTGTGTCTTGCTACGTGTAGTAATGATGTATTAAGTTGACCCTTTTCGTACTGTGTCATAAAGCCACAGCGTATTGCTTAGTTATTCGAAGCCAAGGACCCATCCTACACTCTCTACGTACGAGGTATATCAATGTAATATGCCTACTTCAGCAGAATCCCTGCTAGATTTACTGCAGCCTTTCGCTCCGCAAGCGACCGTTGTTATGTTGTGTTACCTCATCCTACCTATCAACGACGCATTCTGGTCTACTCTCATTTCATCTGTCGTTTGCTACATTTGCCTCGCGACCCGGCGCTCCGTTCTTCATCTCCATCTAGACCCCGTGTAGTTCACGTCCAAACTCTCTCACGAGCTTGATCCCCATAGCATCGACGGGGTAGGGTCTAACGCCACCACGGTGCAATTCATTCCCAACCTGGAGAATGTTGACCTCGACCGCAATCTTGCAAGGTTACCTTCATCGAGTCCCTTAATCGACTTCCCATTTCATTTCACCCCGCCCCCATCGGTAAACCCGGGTCCGTCCGAAAACAATTGCTGCAGAGTGTGCAACAAAACCTGACCAACAAAGCCGTCAAAAAAGCGCTGGCATCCTCAGAAGCCTGAAAAGAGGACGGTGCGTCAGATGCGAATCCAATCCAGGAAGAGACTTCATCGCAGCTTGCAAAGGAAAAGGATGAAGTGGAATCCCATTGTTATGATGGCCTCTTCCAGGCTATAAGAAGTGAGCACGTGAAATTGACACCCTGCTTGTATCATTCGTTCTATGTGTCCTCTAATCCCAACTCCTCAGATCTTTCCAAACTCGACTCTTTCCAGCTTTTGTGCATGATGTCATTATCTCAAGCAATCCAGTTCCAATATTAAAGGCCCTGGATAAGCATCATTGATAGTCGATATGTTTATCACAACCTGGCCAGCCAAAAGCCTGCCATTCGTTTGTCTCGAAGCCCAGACAGCTTCCCTCTAGAAAGCCACCCAAAACTTCAGTCCCGTCTTCTGGATCCTAACCGCGAACGTGACAGCCGTCCCAATAAACATCATAACGCCCGAGAACACCTTGAGCCCCATCCAGCCACCAATGGGACTCTCGAGGATAGCACCCGCGATAGGAGACGTAGTAAGCCCGCCGACGGACCCGGCCAGGAAGCACAGCCCGTTGCGGTAGCCCAGCTCCTCGAGCGGCGAGACGGACGACACGAGCGCGGCCATGAGCGAGATGTAGGCCCCCGACGACACGCCGAACAGCACCGCGAACGCGATGAGGACGGCGTCGGTGCTGCCGGGGATCCACATGGCGAGGACCAGGATGCTGGCGATGGAGCAGGCGCCGCAGAAGACGTTGAAGCGGCCGGCTTTGTCGGAGAGGTAGCCGGAGCTGGCACGACCGACGAGACTGCGAGCAAGTGAAGCACAATTGTTAGTGATATGACTCAAATAGTATCGAGGTGGAGGAAGGTGGCTCGAGGTGGAGGAGGAAGGTAGTTGGGGCGACGACTTGGGTAGCTTACCTTGCGGCGTTGTAAAAAGTGACCAAGTATTGCGACAGGCTCTCACTCATGCCCGCCCCCACGGCAGCGCTAGGCAAATAAGTGATAGGAACGTAAAGCCCATAGGGAATGATGAACTGCCCCAACAGCAGAATCTGAAACGCCCGCTCGCGGAAAGGCTTGATCATCTGGGCGCGGGTCATGCCGCCCAACCCGCGCTGCCGATTAGCCGCGGACTCGGGCGTAGGCCGTCGGCGCACAAAGGCATTGGCCACGAACAACAGCGCCAAGATCATGAAGGCGCAGATGCGCAGGGTCCAGCCGTAGCCGACGGTGCGCAGCAGGTTGGAGATGATCAACGGAAAAACGACGCCGCCCAGACTAGAACCGGTGGAGAGGACGCCGAAGGCGAGGCCGCGGCGCTTGCTGAACCAGCCGCTCACGCACGCCAGCGCGGGCAGGAAGATGGCGGAGACGCCGATGGCGGAGCAGACGCCCTGCGACAGGAGGATCTGGTAGTACTCGGTGGAGAGCGAGGACATCATGAGGCCGAAGACGTGCAGGAAGGAGCCGACGGCCACCAGGACGCGGGGGCCGTAGGTGTCGTTGAGGCGGCCGATGACGGGGCCGAGGAAGGAGAGGAAGAAGATCTGCAGCGACGTGATCCAGGCGATCGTGCTAGGGGAGTAGTCCGAAAGTGGGCCGGTCTCGTAGTACTGCTGGAAGATGCCGACGCCTGGAGGGAAGAAACACGGGACGCGTTAGCGGCAGGTCGTTGGATTAGGGATTCGGGGTCGATCGGCCGACCCGCATTCCGCCCCGATGAAAGTGTGGGGGATGGACTAGATGGGACGGGGAAAGAGGAGACGAAAGACACATGGGGAAAACTTACTATTGAGCCAGCCGTAGCTGCAAAAAGAACAGCACCAGGCACCCAGGATCATGAGCCAAGCCTTGGCGCCTCCATCGGGGGTTTCGTCCTCATCTTCGACGTCGGAAGACTCGACGCTGCTGCTGGTTGGGCCCTCATTGTTCGGCGGACCGCCGGCTTCCTTCTCGGTCTTACTTCCAGATTCAGTGATCTGACCAGGGAGGGTAACGATGCTTGTTGGTGAAGTATCTTGATGATGCGACTTACGGGGGGTCTGCACTTTTTCCAGCTCGGCCATGGCCAGGCTGGAGTCGGCGCCAATTGAAGCCATTTTGTGCAGAGGATGCAGAAATATGGTCAAGCGCTAAGCGAAAGCGGTGGTTATCGCGATATATAATGGTCAAACCTGCCCCGAGCTAACCGTCCGTATAGGAAAGGGGTTTTAGGCTAAATGAAATGACGAAAGAAAAAGATATTTTAAGAGAGAGGAGTACGTCGAGGAGGTGGTAATGGTGGTGGTGGTGTCATCGAGGTAGGGCGCATGTTTACCTCAGAGCGCGCGGGCGAAAGAGCAAATTATTTGTAAATTTTATTTTCAGAAACTGGGGACCCCGCTGGGTCGGATATACGACCGACCCCCTTTGATAAGCACCGTCGGCAGCCGATGCGAGACCGGGGCCCCGAGTGGTCGAAAGCGCCGGGAATAAGAGCGAGGGCGCCCCACAGGCCCCGCTCTCGCAGCGCATCCCGCTAGCCTCAAGACAGAAAGTCCCAAGGGTCGCTTTCCCCACCGGACCTGGCTTTCTAGGCCGCGTTTGGCTGGCCGGCAGTCTGGGCCTGGCCGCGTCGTATGTGAGATTTCTCACACCGTCTGACTCAGTTGACGTCAATCCGGCTTCGGCTGGGGACTGGGCAGTAAGTACAGTCAGAGGGGTAAGTGCTATTTTCGGAGAATACCATCCCCCCTGGGACGGGTGCAAGTGAGGCAAGAGTCGGCGCTTGCGATTGGGTAAAATTCAGGGCGGGTGAGCAAATGTTGTCAATATAAACTCGTAAGGTTGGGGCGAAGGGCCCGCCACTTTGGTCAAACAGAGTTAGGCTTGCAGGTGCGGGATCGGCCCGGCGTGGCTTAGCCCGGGTGGCTTTGTCCTTTATCGATAGCCAAGCGACAACTTCATCTCATATGTATGACAGGAGATTTGGATGGCATTCTCAGAATCGCATAAAGCAAAGCAAAGTGTTTTAAACTGGTTGAACCATTTTTTCTCCTTCCTTATGTGCTTTTCTATAACCTTGATAAGATGGAGATTCAACTTCGCAAAAACCCGATGTCAGCTAGCAGTCATTGGATGTTGGCTTGTGATCGAATCACGATCAGCCAGTCTATAAAACCACAAGTTTTATTTCACGATGCATTTCAACGAAGTCCCTGAAAGAAGTGTGATGACAGAGGTTGTTGAATTCTGTCTGCTCTATGTTATGGCCGTGTGGTTTGCCGTTTGTTCTGTTTTGCCATATGATACTGGCAAACCATCAAACTGTCCCCGTATCCATTTATACAAAGCCATCTCAATCCTTCTCATTCTGACCCTCCTCGTAGTCCTCGCAATGGCGTTCCATTATGGCGCCTCCCGTGTCCTACTTATTGCTGGTGGCAAAGTCAGTTTCAGACCGTCACTGGTTGGAGGGCTGGCTGGATCTGACCAAGTTGGGGAAAACATACGCCTTCGGATCTGTGAAACGATGGTGGGCCGGAACGGAATTCTCGTCATCCTCGCCGTCCTCCTCGTCTACTGACTCGTTCTTTGTGCCCGAGGTGGTGCTGTCGTCTGCGGAGCGACGAGCCCGCTTAGGAGCAGGAGGGGGCATCTCGCCGTCCTCATCGCCTTGGTCATCCTCATTTTCATGAGGGATGGTACGCTTGGAGCCACTCTGGGCGGCTCGGGGCGGGTTCCGGCGAGCAGAGAGGGGGGCCGGGGCGGCGGTGGCAGTACCGACGGTGGCACTGACAGAAGGGACATCGGCAATTGGAGCGCCGGCGGAGGGACCACTGACGGAGGGAGCAGTGGCGGCAGAGGCAGCAGCGGTGGGAGCAGTACTGGCGGGGGCACCTTGAGCGGCTTCTGCCTTCTCGTCCAAGTACTTGTTCTTGAGGCTTCCAAATCGCTGCCTATCAATCAAGGAAATCAGCTGTCAGTTTACTCATCCATCAACACAGATGTGATTAAAATCTTTAGAGGTCGTGGGACGTAGTTTGATGTGATTGGAAAAGACTCATGGGATTGACTTACTTAGCGGTCGCCTCGCTCATTCCCCTCTTGGCAGCAATGGAAGCCCAGCCTTTGACCTCGAACTTGGGCTTGGCGCTTCGATAAGCAGCCAAGACGAGCTTCATGTCATCGCTCAAAGGATCATGTGGACCGGTGTCCTTGGACGGCTCCGGAACCCACGGCCGGTTGGGCGCGTTAGACATCTTGACGATTGATTGCTGTTACCTATGCAGCAATGTGATGTAAGGTAACAGAAGTGTCCTGGGTTGAGGGAAGCGGACAAGAAGAGGAAGCAACTGTCAAGGAATATCCGAAGCAGAATTTGTTGGTACAAATTCAAGCTCCAAGATGGTCAGAAAAGGTTGGTTGTTTGTGGGAGGGTTGGAGCTAGGTTTGAGGCGAGACAAATGGCCCTTATGTAGGCGTAGTGGGCGGTACGTCCTATTGAGAATCAGCCAAAAACCTGCCTAAGCCAAATTTGGTTGTATTCAATTTCCACAAGACTTATATAGAATCAATACTGCTATTAGGCCTTCTATGCTTTGGAATCAGCTCAGGTGATAAGAGGAGAGCACTACCATACTGACCCGCGAGACTGTTAGAGGCAGATAAGGAGAAATAAACCGCGTCTACCCACATCCAGCACAAGGAAGACGAGGAATTCGTGGTACTACAGCGCCATGCACCCTCAAAGATAGGTCGAAAGTGGAAGTCTACTGAACAGAAGCATCAAATCATTCACACACAAAAGTCACAAATAGAAGCATGGGTAGGGCATTAGTGTCATTATTAATCTGTCTGTTCGTATGACCTCGCAGTGCAACAGACAGCTGGGCAAGCTGGATCGTGGAATACCCTCATGCAATATCTATCTCTAGTCATACAAATCTTCCTCATCCTCCTCGGGCTCGTCATTCTGAAGCTCGTGCTCTTCGCGAAGAGGAACGCCCCGTTCGTTTCGAACCGCCCCGTCGCGTTGTGCGGCCTCAATGTGGGCCTGACGTCTGTTGTACTCTGCATGCCAAGCATTGATACCGAAAGGATCAGACGGATCTGGAGTGTATGTCCACGAATCGACGGGGCGAGGCTCCGGATGAGCCTGAGCCTGAGTCTGGCGGGTGGGCTCCTCCTCGCCAGCTTGCTTCTTCTCTGTCTTGGCACGTTTGGCGCTTCGTCCTCGGTTCTCGTGAACGTTCTTCGTGGGCGAGACATCGTCACCGTCACCCTTCGGCTCATGGATGGCGGTTTGGTGAGTAGCCCGCGTCTTTCTGGCGACTCCACGTCGGGTCGGGGCCGAGCTCGTCTTCCCAGCGGTACTGACGGACGGGACGTTCTCACCGTCGTCTGAGTCATCTGCATCGTCCCTGGGAATGGAAATGCGTCGCTTGGTGTTCCGAGGGGACTGATTGGCGCTCTTTTCACCCCGGTTGCGCTTCTGGGTGTTGACCGGGGGCGGGACGTAGTCCTTCATGGCCTCAAGGTATCCATCTTGAATCTTGCCCATGCGCTCTCTGTAAGTGATAAAAAAAAAAAAAAAAAAAAAAAACTTCTATGTTAGTTGCTTCTCTCAATCTGCAATGACGATGTGTGATGCTAACCTGACAAAATCCTCGCTCTTTCCAAATTCGGCGGCAATGCCAGCCCATTTGCCATCCAGATTTATCTTTCCATTGGCGAAGACGGTCATGCAAAGCGCCATATCGTCACTGATACCAGGATCAGCGAAGCTGGCATCGTCATTGCTGTCGTTAACGTTGCCATTCTCATCATCGACCTGGTCGTCATTGTCGCCGCCCTTTTCGGGCTTCTCGTTTTTCTTGGAGTTATTCGCCATACTGAATAACTCTTAGCGGAAACAAAGGGAACTGCAGGAAACCGAAGGACGATGTGATGAGAAGTGATGTAGAAAGGGTAAGCTTAAAAGCAGCAATTTTCTATCCTCTCGTGGTGCTTGGAGAGAGGTGGAACAATCAGCAGCAGCAGAGGACTTGTCCCGATTTAGGAAGTAGACCGCGGGGTAGTAAGCTTAACTGGAAGAGCTTAAGCTTAAGCTTAATAGCAGTGCCCCTCGTTCCTTACGTCTGCTGGATCACTATGTACTAATGGTACACTGAAGAGAAGGGACATAAGTGAAGCTTAGGACACTGCACTGAAAACAAATCGGTTTGCTGACGGTGAGCTCAGACGGGACGTTACTGCCGTTGTCCTCGACTCTTTTCTGGGTTGTAATAACTGAACTAGACACATGAAAGAAGTAGGATGGCAGAAATCGATGCATTCTGCCTACTATCTAAGCTATAGGGTTGCCATGTGGTCCTTTCATGACACATTAAACCAGCAAACCCTCCAAGCAAGCCCAAAATTCAGCCCATGATGCCTTATCCTACACTAAGCCCATGCTATCTCACCGGAGATAACATGAACTCCTACTCCTGCTTCTCATCCTCTTTGCGTTGCTTGCCCCCGTGCTTGCACCCACGGCAAAGCCTGGAACGAGCCTCCTTCCTGTCGTGGGAGGAGCCGAGGCTGGGGGTGGGAGTCTGGCCGTTCTTCTCCTTTGCCTGTCTCGCGTAGATTTCGGCCAACTCCCGCTGCTCTCTCAGGTAATTCTCCCTAGCCTCCTTACGCCCCTCGCCAGGAAAGATCCACTCCTTGAAGGTGTCGTCCACAGGCACCGGCCATCCGCGAGGACCGCCATACTTGAGCAGGTTCGTCTCGTACAAGTCCTCGTCAGTGTCCGAGACGGTCTGCTCCTTTGTGTTGCTTTGTGTGTTGCGACTGGCCCGCTTTGGAGTGGGCGGGGGAGGCATGCTGTCTTCGTCGGTGCCCGAGACGGTCTGGTCCTTTGTAGTGCTCCGTGTGGAGCGACGGGCCCGCTTAGGAGGCGGCGGGGGAGGCATGCTCTCGTCGTCGTGCTCTTCATCCTCATATTCATCAGGGGCGGTGCGATTGAGGTTTCTCTGGGTACCTTCAACAGGGGCCTGTGGCGGACGAGGGGCAGCAGCAACAGGGACGCTTGTGCTGTTGGGAGTGTTCAGGTCGCCTTGAGATGCTTCCTTGTACTTGTCTATGGTCTTCGGGAACCGCTGCCTATAAAAACGGACGATACTTGTCAGTCGACGCACTTACAGTTGCAAGGGGGCGGCGAATAAGAATGTGTCTATTGACCTCAGAGCGCGTTGTAGGCAGTCCACGACCATGGTGGCAATGGTGCAGTGACTTACTTGACCGTCGCCAGGCTGTTGCGGTTCTCGTCCGCGATCGCCTGCCAGTTCTTGAGTTTGAACTCGGGATACAGGCTCTCGATAAGTCCCATGGCTATTTTGAGATCCTCGCTCATGGCCTTGCTTTTGTTGGCCTCGCCAGCCTGATTGTCCCGGGTGCCAGGCATGGTTTTCTCCTTTAATGGAAAGAGTGCTGGTAGTGACGATGGGTTGCGATGTGAGTACGAAAAGCGCAAGAAAGCAATGGAACTCCCAAAGATGATCCGATGCTGGTGTGTGGTACAACCTTCTTTTCCAGGAATCGATTACTCGTGAAGCAGAAACGGCCTGTTTTGCCTGGTTTCAATGCCGGTAAAAGGTTGAATGCTTACGGTTTGGTTGAGCTCCGACTTGAGGGGAGGAGCCGGGTCCTTTTATGTGCGTGATAGGTAGTAAGTAGTGTGAACAATCAGCTAGAAGGTGCTAAAAACAAGCACGGCGGAAATCTTCCGAAGAGCAGTAGAAGTTGGGGAGGGAAAGGTGGTGATTAATTGATAGCTAGTCTAACTATTTCCGTTATCAACCGATGTTGACGCATGGGCCACCAACAGTGCCTAAGCTGGATTAGGGTTTAGGTCGGTTTCTATAGGAATAAGAGAAAATAGAAAATATTTAAATAGCATACACAAGTGCTTCACGTTTCACTCGGTGTTTTCTAGACGACCCGTAAACCGCATCTGGCGAACAGTATTCGTCAGATATGTGTTACTCCCCCGTTGAAGTCTTTGCCAGGAATGTTGAAGGATCATATTAAGCACTCAGTATAGGAACGCCTTCAAACCTAAGACCCTTCCTGATTCGTCATACTCTTACCAAAAGATGAAGGCATTCAAGCAGCAAGACACACAACTCAAGGTCAAAAAGAAAAGAACAACTGTACTGCCAATAGGCATACTACAGTATCTACCAAAAGCAATCGTGCCTATCCATGTGCCATGGTTCCTTACTCTTACTAGCTGAACTACTCAAAGGCAAAGACAAGTGTGTACGTCTGGATGTATGTATGAATGTAGGTTTATTGAGTACTGAAAACGAGACTCACAGAGCTCATAATGAATGTGTGCTCCAAATACGTAGAACCACAACAGCATCCTCAACCAAAGCTTGGCCCTAATTCCACAAATGCACCAAAGCCTTTTGACCGAGAACGCGAAGTCTGCTGTCCTATGGGCGCGGTTTAGGCGTCATCTTGCTCAGGCTGGTTATTGTCTCCATTGCCGTCATCTGCGACAGCGGCCTTGCTTCGCTTAGCGTCACGGCTGGTGGACGCATCCCGCTTTCGCTTCTGGGCGGTAATGGCGGTAGGGACACTTCGATTGGCCGGAGTGCCGATTGGAGAAGGTGCGGCAGAAGATATGTTCTCTCCAGTGGCGTGGCCCGCATCCCTGGCAGCGCGGGCGGCAGCCCGAGCGCTTCGAGCGGTAATCTGACTTCGCCGGCTGACATGAGGAACATGCGGTGCGGGGAGGCACGGCACGGCGGTGTGAGTTGCGGTCGGGACGGACGGGGGGGTACCGCTGTTGTTCGTGTTTTCGTCGTCGTCTTCGGATGCGCCAGCGCGCTTTCCGTGACCCTGGCGTCTCATGATCACAATGTCCTTAGGCGGTTCCTTTCTCTTGTAGTCGGCGTAGCTAGCCTGAATCTTGTCGAATCTCTTCCTATTAACAACAAGAGATGTGCGTTAGGCGTGTCCCATGAAGCTGTAGGGAGGATGTGTGATGGGAATGGTAGTTTGAGTACACTGAAAGCGGTGCGAAGGCGCGATGGTAGGGAAAAAGGGCAGAAGAAACATACTTCGTATACGACTCGTCAAAGCCATGCTTAGCTGCGACCGCAGCGAGGTTGTCGGCCACGTCGGCAGCTTTCAAACCGGGCTTCAGGACTTTCAAGACCGCCATCGCGAGCTTGAGCTCTTCGTCTTCCATATCAACAGCATTGTCGTTGCTAGTGTTCTTGGATTGCTCAGCCATAATGTTGATTCGTCCTCGTTATTGTAGGGAAGCAAGGTGTAGGGTAGTATGTATAAATGAGACAGCGCCTTTACGAAAATGCAGTTGTGCTCGTGCGAAAATGGGCGCAGAGGTGGAAGGTGGCGGGGAATGTAAAGAGGTAAACAAGTGAGGGAGGGGTTCGAGATCGGCGTTGAGCTCTATTTCAATGCCGAAAACAAAAGAGAGCTGTGTCAGGTTAGCTGCTGAAGATTGCTTTCTGAAGACGAGTGCAATATGAGCAAGCCGGGAGGGAATCATGATAAGCACAGCTCCAGGGCAAGCAGCAAATAAAGGCACTGCATTGTGAAATGCTTCGTACTTGTTGTTTCTATCTGACAGTAACATATCAAATGACTGACACCATGTTTCGTCACACTACCCAATGACTGTATAGCCTCTCCTGATTACGGCAGAAAACCAAGGGAAAGGGACGACTTTGAAACTCATATGAAAAATACGAAGAAGCGACCAAGTCTTATTAGTACGAATGCTTTAAGGGAATGTCTTTAGACAAGCATACAATTTGGAAAGGCAATGACGCGAACGCTGCTTCGTTTCCATCCCCGTCCTACTCCAGCTCATACTGTTTCTCGTCTTGGCTGGCAATTCTGGCGGCCTTCCTGCGCGCCACGAAGTCTTCTGGGGGACGTAAGGTACAGCCCATCGCATTTGAAGGAGCAGAGGAGCGGGTATTATGTTTCGTCAAGTTGGAGAATATCCGGGGCTTGGGGTCGTCATACTGCGAGTTGGAAGGGAGGTTACTACATTCTCCCTGATGTATTACAACTCGACAAAGCATATAGAAGAAACAAGATAACAGAAACCACTGTATTGTGTCTACTATTTATGTCCTGGGTTTGCCATGTATTCCGTCACTGCCACATATTATCGCCAAACCCTCAGGGCGAAACGAAGATCTATTATACAAAGAGCCATTCTCAACCAAGCACATGCCCTTCATCGATGACAACATAATCTTATTTATTCTTCTGAGAAGTAAATACTAGCTTACTCCTTGCTATTCAGATCATTCTCCTCTTCCTTGCGCTTGCGCTCGCGCTCGATGCTGGCGCGTGCCGCCTTCCTGCGACGCACGAGGTCCAAGTCGGGAAGTGGGGTCCGCCCGTTCGAGTTCTTCGGCGGCTTGGCGAAAAGGCCACTGAAATCCTCCTCATCTTCGCGCTGCTTCACCTTGCCATGGCCCTGATCTTTCTCAACGCTGTTTACTGGTTAGCCTCCGAATATTACTAGGCGCGGGACAGGGGGTATCTGACCAAGTTGGGAAAGACATACGGCTTCGGGTTGGTGTAACGGTGTTGGGGAGGGACAGGATTCTTGTCGTCCTCGCCGTCCTCGCCATCCTCGGCGTTGTTGCTAGTGCCCGAGACAGCCTGGGTCTTTGTGGTGTTACGGGCGGGGCGTCGGGGTCGCTTAGCAGGAGGAGGGGACATGGCGGCGGCGTCGTCCTCTTCGTCGTCGTCATCCTCGTGGGTAGGACGCTTGGAGCTGCTCCGGGCAGCTTGACGAGCCGGTCGTGCCGAGCGGGTATTCGTACCGGAAGGGGTACTGGCGGAGGGGCGACTACCGGAGGGGGCGCTGCCGGAGGGGACGCTACCAGAGGGGGCGTTGGTGGAGACAGCACCGATGGAGGCAGGACCGGCAGAGGCAGGACCGGCGGAATGGACATTAGCAGCAGAAGCAGCTCTAGCCGCCTCTGCTACCTCCTTCTTGTACTGCTTCTTCTTATCCCCAAAGCGCTGCCTAGAGAAATGGGAGGGTTCATGTCAGACCGCATCGATTAAAGCCGTGATGGCTAAAGATAATGAAAAATAGTAATGATTGACGGATGGTTCATATTGTTCAGCATTCATAAAATGCAGCTTGAAGTCATGCAGCAGGAGGATTGACATTGGAAGGACTTACTTGGATGTAGCTTCAGAATGGTTTTGACGGGCTGCGATCTCTTGCCACTCGGACATTTCGAAGTCGGGATGAAGTTTCTCGATGAGTTCCATCATGAACTTCTCCTTCTCAGTCAAAGGTTGTGGCTCTTTTTTGGCCATGTTGCTTAGGAATTGCAGTTGTGATTACTGCAATGAGTTGGGATGAACTAGGGTGGAATGAAGATATGGATAAGGAAAGGATCTGTGAAAGAGATCTTCAAGCTGGTGTCAGAGTTACAACTCTTCCCTCCAAGCGTTGACTTGGATGATCGGGAAAAATGAATATTGGTGAACCGGTTGGATCCAAGATTAAAGGAAGGAAGAGGGCCCTTATGTATGCTTAGTGGGCTGAAGCTTCTGCCGAGAATCAGCTAAAAAGCGCCTAGGCTTAATTTCAAGCTTATTTCCCTTTTGTGGGAAGTAGCTATAAACATTTATTATTACTAGAGCTTCCACTCACATATGCTTCACATTTCACTCAGTTGCTTTGGACGTTCTGTACGTTATCCCCAAAAATCCATACCCCACAACCATTAGTCTCCCCGTTGCCCTCTGCGCTAAAGGTGCTGAGGTGTTATGTCACGCACTGGGTGTAGCACATTCTTTTCCATGAAGCCATCATTGTCACATATTTATACTAATGAACGAGAACATCGAACCAGTAATATACACAATCTACGATCACAAGATGAGAGCAATACTGTAGCCATCTAGCTCTGATTAATCTACTGTCAAATTCAGCTCCAATAGCCTATCTGTTGGCCGCGTCCAATTGCCATCGTGTAGGCCAAGCCTAGTCAAGGCCCCATAGTCATGTGTAGACCCTGTAATCCTACAATTCCATCTCCAGATCTAACGAGCACCAAATGGAGAAGTTTTCAGCCCTCCTCCTCAGGCTTATTCTCCTCCTCGGACTGAGCCTGCTCCTCAGGCTGGCCTTCCTCCTCAACTTCCTCACCTGGAAGTTGCTGACCTGGGTGCTCCTCGGCCCAGCGACGGCGAGCAACTCCCAACCACCACTCGCTGTAAACAGCCGACATGGGGCGTTCATGAGCAAGGCGTTCTCGCATCTCCTCTTCCTCCTCGAGCGAGCGGTTGAAGGACTCGGCAGGGGAGGGGCTGCGACGCGGGGGACTGGCCGGGGCAGTCTTTACATTGTGCTGGGCGGTGGCCTGGCGCTTCGATGGGCCAGACTCAGCTTGGTCTTTCCGCTTCAGTGCGGAACGAGTGCCAGCATCGTCAGAGGTGGCGGGAGCGGCGGGAGGGGCGTCGTCGTCCTCCTCCTTGGCGGCCTTGACATTCTCCTTGGCCTTTCTAGCTCGAGCGCTACGGGTGCCGCTAGCAGCAGGCTGTTGCTGGGTGCGAGGGCCTCGGGTGCCTCGAGCAGCGGGCTGTTGCTGGGTGCGGGGGGCTCGGGTGGGACGACGGCCGCCAACGGTGAAAGCTCCACCCTGGACGGCGGGGATATTCTCGCCATCGTCAAGGTTATCTTCATCGTCATCGTCGGGGACTGGGGCAGCTTTGCTCTTGGGAGTTCGCTTTCGTCTCTTGATCTCGGGTGTACGGCGAACAAAGTCCTTGGTGGTGTTTGCATGCTGTTCCTCCAGTTGGCTGAAATAGCGCCTAAAAGCAATGAAGACATCTTGTTAGTATCTACAGCAAGACCTGCTATAGACAATGCATCGAAAAAGCCGTTGCGAGTAGTGCGAAGAGGGGATGTGAGAGTGGAAAGCTTGATAAGACTTACTGCGCAGCGGCACTGTCCAAGGTGCGAATAGGCGCGACACGAGCCCACTCCTCGTCAGTAATGCCATTGGGGTGACGAGTCTGTAGAATCGTCATGAGCAGGATCTCTCCTGCGGTCATCTCCTCCTCGGGATCAGGCGTGCTTGGTTTGCCGCCCTGATTGCCCTTGCCGGGTTTCTCGTTTCTGTTCGGCTTATCAGCCATGTTGAATGATTACCGACGATTAAGCGAGAAGATAGCAACGGGAACAGAGTCAACCAGCAGCGATGTGGTTTGCTGATGAAAAGAGTGAAAAGCACAAGCAAAGTAGCAAAGCTCTTTGGTTGTGACTTGGTGAGGTTGTCGCTTGGCTGGCAGTAGAAATTTCTTTTCACTGCTTTGCGACGTAGTGAGGTGTAGGATGAATCGGAAAGGCACAAGCAACCAGCACCTTTTATATTAGGTGGGGTGGTCGGATGCAGCTTCACAATCAGCAGCTGTGTTATTCTACTGCTATAGAATTAAAGTGTGGGGCAGTAAACAGCTCTGGAAAGCAATGAAGCAAGCACAGTAACATGAACTGTTGCTAAATCAATGCCTACTATAGTGATTTAATTCGAACCAATAGGGATGCAAAGAAACAGAAATGCCTACGATGAGGCAAGCTAGGTACTGTACGAAGCAAAGGTACGAGAGCAGTTATGCGGGGCAGTTCTATAGAAGATGATCACAGTGAGGTCTACTGAGTGATTGTTCCTTGGATTCCCATATTATGAAATTAATATTTGCATATAAAGCAGTAATGTCGTCTTGAAGCTCCGTCTTCATATTTTACCATGTGTGGCTACGACTTCACTCACGATCGGTTGTCCGACTTGTCCCAAATAAGCACAGATGTGATGTATAAAACGTTAAAGCTTGCTGCAGTCTCGTGGCTTGAGCCTACTTGTTCAAGTTGTAATAGTCTACTTCTTTTAATGAGACCAGTTAGATCTGTAACCTCATCGTAGCAGCTGGTCTTCAGACTCTTGAGCACTTTGCAACAAGACTCATATGTTGCCCTGCCCCTACTTCTTTCCCTTAACAATCTTGGGGGCCTGGTCCTTGGCCTTGGGGGCTCGTGGCCGTCGCTTGATAACCACCGGCTTGCGGACGAAGTTCTTAGTATGGACAGTGAAGTCTTCTTTGATCTCCTCGAAGAGCTTCCTGTAAGCCATGAAGGATATCCGTTAGCCATGTCTCGCATTGCTGTACTGTGAGCTTTTAAGAGGCATTGATCGCTAAAAGGGACCTAAAACATCCCGAAGATGAGATGGAATAATGAAAGGACAGATAAAGTTTACCTTGCGTCGGACTCACTCATACCACGAGCGGCTGCGACCTCGGGCCATTTGTCTGCCCATTTGTCGGCGTCTAGACCAGGGTGCTTCACATCCAAGATCGTCATGAGGAGGATGAGACTTTTGTCCATGGGGACGGTCTTGGTGCTGTCAGAGGTGTTGTGCTGATCAGCCATGGTACCGAGTAGATTTCTTCACCGAAAAGGAAGAAAGGCGTGGAGGATGATGGACAATTCTGAAAGCTCGAGTCTGGATGCAATGGTGGTATGTAATGGTGAGAATGAAGAGGCACAGAACTGTAGAATGAGAAGTGGTTGTTGAGAGCTCTTTTATGTGCCCTTTTCGAGAGATGGGGGAAAGAGACTTGTGTCAGGTTTGCGACCAGAGCCTGTTAGCTGCGTTGTTGGGGACAAGGGTAAGGCGAAGAAGTCGTATGAGCAACGATCGCTGTTGACACCTAGGCAGCTTGGTATCAGTGAAAAATGAGAGAGGGAAGCGCCAGTGACAAATGTTTCTGTTATCGATCAAGGGCTAAATGTGCAATCAATGAATTAATGACTGGGGAAGGATGACTGGCGTCTGTCATGTGGTGGTTTCCGTGCATCTGGATTGCTTGTGTATGTGATGGGCAGTGCAAGCTCAGTGTCTAGCTGAAATCAGCTTGTGGAAGGGAAACAAAACAAGGAGAAATTGGTTTATGCCTTTTAGATTGGCTGCTCAATATTGATATGCAATGTTGACGGAAGCTCCATTCTGGTTCATTCAGTAACCAGTGATGGTGGATAAAACAGGCCAGCCTGGACAAGGATTCAGCCAGTGTACAACAGGTGTCGCTGATCATTCATCATTTGCAGCTATTGGTCTCAGGAGACGAATGCATATCTAGCCTGGTTACTTATGAGGATGCTTGTTCTGTACTTAAAATGTTCCTTCTATACACAAGTGATATGCGCTGATGCTTCCCATCCTCAGTTCGTGGTTGATCTGCTGCTTTGGCGTAACTAGTTGAAAGCCTATTGATCTGGTACTATTTTATTTCTTGCAATTCTATAGACCACGGCCCACCTAGTTGCCGGATGCCCCACTTTGATAAAATTTAAAGTTCGGCCAATGAGAAAGCGCTCTCAGCAGCCTATGCCCCAAAAGTCAATCAGAAACGACCCGATCCAGGTGCTGTGTAGCTATTCCAAGTGCCTAGACCAGTAACTCTCTTACAAGGGTTGGCCACAATTAGGAAGCCACTGCCACTGTTAGTGATTTGAATCCCATAGTAAGCTGTAACAGTTGACATAAGGCCCAATTAGGCTTAGGCCGTTTTCTATAGGCATTGGGGATCCCGAATCAGCCACTTGCCTTTTCTTCTATCATAACTTCTAGCTGTAGATGAGCTCCAGCTTGACCTTTTCACCAACACCTTCTCAACCGAGTAGGTAACACTTGAGAGGCGCAACAGAACACCAACATTTCTCGAGTGTCTTGATCAAGACTCAATTGAATTTGCTGCCGTGTTTTATTTGCACATACCTCTTCCCACTCCTGCACCTCTCCTTGGCAACACCTACGTTTCTTCCATCGCAGTGAAGTACATTGTCATCACTGATCAAGATGGTCGATAAATCCGACGAGGGCAGCCCGAGTGGAAAGCCCAGCAATGACGCCACCAACGACGACATTGACAACGAGATGATTCTCATGACCATCATGGAGTTCAACCTGGAAAAGGACGCGAAACACGACTTCAAGGTCAAGAACTGGAAGGGGATCGCCGAGAAAATCGGCTTAAGTCAAGCAACTGTCAAGTAAGTCATTTACACCTGGAAAATCTTCATGGAAGACCTACCTGCCCTGTTAGCCTGCGTCATTTGGAACCAAATCAACTGTCCTTCCGTACCCTCATCACGTATTGCCTCTCCCAGCGACAACGACTAAACAACTGGTTGACCAGGATACGCTTCGGTGGTATGAAGAATCATCACAGGGCTCGCACCGACGGCCGAGTCCCGCCAATCCCCAAGATTCTGTCTCGAAACCGGGGCGGTAAAGCGCACGGCAACCGAGGCGGCAGCCGAAGCGGCACCCGGACCGGCACCAGAACCGGCACCAGAACCGGCAACATTGACGACCCAGAACGCGCTCGGAACGCGCTATCCCCCCTGAGAATAACCAGGATGGGCAAGAGGCTGAAGAGAAAGAGGCTGAAGACCAAGAGGGAGAGATGTCGTCCACCAGCACTGGATCCACGGAGTCCCAAGTCAGCCGCCGGGCTACTAAGATGAGAGCCATTCCCATCCCCGCCGTCACCCAAACCCCGGCTCTCACCCAGCGACAGTACGGCACGAAGCGTGGCCTAGCTGAAAGCGAGGACGAGGCTGAAAGCCATGAGGATGATGTACGGCCTACGCGGAAGGCCCCCAAGCGAGGAAGAGCAGCCGGGCGGCCTAAGCCCCAGGCGGATCAAGGTGCCAAAAAGAAGAAGCCTACATCGACAAAGACCACCGGTGCCAACAATACGCATGAGCCGGAGGCAGCTACGATGCCACAGAACAGCCAGCATAGCACCCATACTCGGCGAACTCTTCGATCTCACCACTCGGGTTCTTCTGCACTTGCGGGCCAACTCTCCCAGGGCAGCGTCTGGCCCTGGTTCCACGAGGAGCGCAGACGCCAGGAGGCCCGTCAACGGGACGAGGCCACTCGTCGTGGGTGGGGCGGTTCTGCCAAGGGGAATGAGCAACTCGATGACGACGAGCTTAATCAAGACGAGTAAACAGTCACGTTGAGTAGACTGGAAGCGCTGAGAGGTACTTAAGGAGAGACTGTACGAGTAGACGGATTTTTGGTAGTCAAGCATCCCATGAACTCGTGGCTACGTTCCCTCCGCCAGGAGAGTAAGGAACCTGAGGTATGAAGCTTCACAGATTTGCAGAAATAGGCAATGCTATGAGGTTATTATATAAATTACCCCTATGTCCCTACTTACATTTGTTCCCTGTGTTATATCCTTTCTGTATATGTTTATTGAGGACGAAGATGAATGCGTTTCATCTGCCATTCTTGGCAAGGCTTACTCCCCACTCTGCTCTTGAGCGAAAATGCGTCGCCAATATGTCCCCAGCCAGACAGCGTCGTACCGAAATTGAGATTGACGCAAACTCCCGGCTGGTAGCTTGGGTACTCTTTGCAACTGATATCCACAACATCAGCTAGACTAGTGGAACCGCTCCGACTTTTCAACACTATCGGGGTTCGGTATGGACTTGTCAAGGCATACAGGAGGCCCCAGGCGCGGGGTACTCTGGGGGGAAATCAGACTCATCAATTGAAGTAGCTAGTTCATAAAACCCATGATGTACCTATTGCCTATTAATTGGAGTCACTGTACATAGGCCCGGTCGCGCCCCACTTTGAGCTCCTATAAATAGGTCACTATTCTAGTGAGCATACTGCTATAACAACACTGCATAGGCAATAGTGGAGCCACTAGTCCTATTTTGTTTAATTTGGAACTGATCTTCGCTCAGGGAGCTCTTAAATAATCACCTGCATTCACAATCACCCATCTGAAAAGTGCTATAAGGCAAGGTCAAGCAACAGCTCAAACTCCTCTCTCATCCTTTCCTCAACACCTTTCATCAATCCAGTGGCTCTTGGGAAAAGGTTGCAAAACCAAAACAGGTTCTTTGCTACACCATCATCCTCACCCAGAGCTCCTGCTTCCCTTTGATTTACTCTCTCCCATACTTGTCACACCATCACTCAACCCAACAGTGCACATCTTGCTTTTTCTTGGTAAGGAAAATCACTGATATCAATCAGAATGGCCGACAACCATTCAAAGGGCAACAAGCCCAACACGGACAACAAGTCCAACGAGAACGACGGCGTCAACAATGCCAATGACGCCAGCATTGTGAGCAACCCGAACGTTGTCAACGACCCGAACGTCGTTCATGACCCGAATGACGGAAGTGATGTTGACGATGTCGGCGATGTCGGCGATGTCAGCGACGTCAGCGACGATGACGGTGATGACAACACTGTTGACGTCAAAGTCCTCATTGCCAAGAACAAAGCCCTCATTGCTAAGAACAAAGCCCTCATTGCCAAGAACAAGTTCCTCAATCAAGAGGTTAATCTTCTCATCTGTATCATGAAGTTTAACCTCGAGGACGGCTGGAAGGTCCAGCATTGGGAAGACATTGTCAGGGTCACAGGTCTCAGCATGGGAACGGCGAAGTAAGTCAATCCTTGTCATATTCCCTACCCCAGTGATGGTGCCGACACATATCCGTCTATCGCTCCGGTATTTCATCATTTGATCACAAAGAGCGTTGCAAATATGGAGGATGTCGACTAACGAACGATTCACCACGTTCACAGGCAACGATTTGCCGTTGAAAAGCAGAAGTTTGATGCCAAGGCCGCTGGTCCCGACCCACCGCCGGCTCAACCCAAGTCACGCAAGCAAACCAAGCCCCGCAAGCCTCGGGCCAAAAAGGGACAGAGCCAGGACGACTTGCAGACCGGTAGCAACCAGGGACCGCGACGATCCCGCCAGGCCTCTAACACGAAGCAAGAGACCGAAGATGATGAGAATATCAATTCTCTGGCTAATGCACCCATGGCTACTCCTGCCCCTCCTGGTCCAGCCCGCTACACTCCCCGAGCACCGGTTCACGGTTCAAGCCCCTCTGCTTCCGCTCCCGGCACACGTAACACCCGACCTGTCCGAATTGTTGTAGTCAATAAGGACAAGAAGCAGGAGAACGAGCAGGCCACTAAGCAGGATAACGAGGATACATCCGCTGCCGGTCAAGCCCCACCCCCCACTAAGCAACAGCGCGGTACGAAGCGACCTGTGTCTGAGGAGGAAGACGACTCTGAGTTCTCACCCACGAAGCCCTCGGCCAAGAAGTCCAAGGCGAAGGCATCGACAACACAGCGACGTGAGGAAAGTTCCCGTCAGACCCGTGCTGCCACTCGTACTCGTCAGCAGCCTTTTTCCGCCAGCGCCGCTGGCTCTTCCAGCTCTGCCGGCGCCGTGGCTCAACATGGAGAGGCTGGCCGTCGCCAAGCCCGTCCCCTCTGGGAGACTCCGGCACAGCCCGACCTTCGTCACCGCGATTGGGGCCACTCCGTCCCTTGGACCATGCCTGGCGGGGAGCCGGTCCCCATGGAGGAGGAGGGAGAGATGGAGGAGGACGAGGAGGAGTCGGAGTCGGATGATGATGATACCTTACTCGCACTCTGATTGCTTAAGATGGCAAAAGACGACCAGAAAACATTGTAAGATTAGGGTAGATTCCGCCGCAAACTCAGGTTAGCCGCCAGATGAATCACCACTGTATAATTAGATAGCCCATTCAGAATTCAGAGGAGCCATAATGGATGGCGTCATAAATCGATGAATTATTTTGCTATGAGATCTGTAGATTGCTTTTCGTATGCCTGTACTTTGCGAATTTGTATTTTTGCGTCTGACGCCTCTTTCTCCCATGTCAGTGACCCATACAAGGTAGCTGGGCAGAAACAAACCTGCCTGCTTGATAGGGCTTGTTTATTTCACAAATCTCATTGAGCAAGGAGTTTCTAGTCGCAAACCTGCTACTGACGTTTTTCCCTGCCACCGCTCTCTTTCCTGTCAGTATAAAAGAGGTTTTGCCGACGGTCTTTTCTGGTACCCTTCCCTAA
Source organism: Apiospora marii (assembly GCF_038362585.1). Classification (NCBI taxonomy): domain Eukaryota; kingdom Fungi; phylum Ascomycota; class Sordariomycetes; order Amphisphaeriales; family Apiosporaceae; genus Apiospora; species Apiospora marii. The sequence continues at coordinate 3,817,625 of NW_027117381.1, forward strand.
TTGTTCATCTCCACCATTACCTGTCACCATTGCACACACACTCGCTTTTGCATATCTGGGTTTTCGCACTTTGACTTTCACGGCCACGCATCCTTTTCCACATATCGCTTTCTGTTGCATCCATGAACACCAGTCAGTACCATGGCGGACAAATCCAATAGCCCAGACAACATCAAGTCTGTCTTTACAGACAAGGACCTCAACGTCATCAAGGCCGTTTTAAAGTCCATTGCTGACTCTAAAAACCCTGACACCGCTTCAAGAGTCAGCGACTGGGCCGAAAACGCTGCCATGTATCGCATGAGCAACCCAAATACAGAGTAGGTTTCATCCACCTTTTCGCTTACAACGCTTTTTGTTATTATCTTCGCTACACCCTACAGATCCTTTCCTATCGCATGTTCTCGTTACAGTCTTTGGAGAAATGACTAATAACATCCTAATTTACTCAGAGGAAGCGATTCGGAGAGATGAAGAGCAGTTACGCTGCTTCTGCCAAGGATGAGCCCTTAACCCAGCCGATTGCCAAGCATCGACGCCGCGGTGGAGAGCGTGCTGGCCCATCACGAGCAGATGACAAGAAGGGCGAGGACCCAGCCATAGAGGTTGTTCGAGACAAGGATCCGGAGCAGGGCAGCATCTGAGTCACGCTGGTGAGCCTCCAGGAATGTGGTAAAAGCAGGCGAGCTTGCGGTCATAGGACTGCGGAGGATTCTGCAGGAGGAGAATGGTATGTTGTCTCCAATAAGTAGGCACAAAATATGAGACGAATAGAAAGCCTCGCCTTCGGTCACACCACAGCTGTTGAGAACTAAGGCAACCCGATGAACCCACAATATGTTGCATTTACATCTAGTCATGTATTTTGTCTCCCTTTCGATCTTTGTTGAAACACCCCAGCATAATGAAATGGTTTCTACTCCAATGTTTGTATCTCACATACTCGTCTTCAGACCATACCCAGTCAGCAATCAAATTAGTTACATTTGTAACACATAGCAAGCCGGCAAGGCTACGAAGAATGTTCCCGAGACTGCCAGCACAATTGCTGTTGCTGAGGTGAGCGAGAGGAACCATCGCCAAGGGGGGGGAAAGTTCGAAGTTGATAAAGACAGCTTTCCTTCCGTGACTTCTGTCCTGGCCACTGCCCGCGGCGCCTGTGCATCATATCATAGAAAGGTCGAGGACAAGGACGATTGGCAAGATACTACAGCTGCTATCTCGACTGATACTGAGTAGCCAATGTTACTTGATACCTTATTCCCCCAGCTGGAGATCGTGAAGCTAGGAGGGGTTCTGTTATCAGATACTGTTAAGTTGCCCTGGATAGGCGAGTCTACTAGCCAAAGTCGAATGCCACAAGACAGCTTTGCTCTTACAGGCCTCGACTGATTCGACCTACCTGTGTTGTTCAGTTGCCTTCGGGTCCCCCCACCTTAGCAAGGAGCTTCCCTAGCAGTAAGAGGTCAGTACTGCTGCTCAACCATCAACTGTACCAAGTCAACCCACTAGACATATCTGAAGGTACTGGCCCTATGCGTGTGGGTCTCCCAAATTGAGCTTAGCACCCCACATTCTACTTCTATAGCAGTAGGATCCCTTTACTGTTACTGATTGTTGAGCCTTACCAAGTCACCCCACCACACATAAAGGTTGCAGCTTTTCTGAGCTTGGGACTTTTCCACTTGTGTACAACGTTACCGGTCCACGCCTCGCTTTGCTAGTAGTAAAAACCAATTTGCTACTGGCAGTAAGTAACACAACACCCTTTGCTTTTGCCATTTCACACTCGAATCTGACATAGCACACCCTCTGGATTCCCTTTTGAGAGATCCCATTGTTTCCACTGGATCTCTTTTCACTTCAGTTCCCCAAATCGGTTAACATGGCCGATGATAACAACAAGAACGATAAGCCCAGCAAGGGCGATGAGGGTGACGAGAAGCCCATCATCATGAACCATATCAAGAAGCTTCATATTGAGGAGATCCGATTCCACCACCCTGACGGTCCCAATGCCGAACAGTGGGCCACGATTGCGCGCAACCGTGGCATGAGCGTGTCGGATGCGAAGTAAGTTCCATCTACCCTTTCGATATCCCATCGCATTGTTCCGTTACCTCCGGCACCCTCTAGAAATCATTATCCACCCCCGTTCCTACTACACATCCCCGCAAAGGGAAAAAAGACTAACGAGACGTGCTTTTTTGCTTGCAGGCAGCGATGGGCCGAGCTTGAGGCGAAGTTCGTCGAGGTTACCAAGGACGAGGTTCGGACCGAGGCTATTCCCAAGCGACGCAAGCGGACCCCGAAGAAAGTCGCTCCGGTCCTCGACGATGAGGACGAGGAGATTGACGATGAAGCTCCCAGCCTTACCCTCCCGCGCCCGAGCCAGCGTCGTCCTGGCACACAGAACCGGCTAGAGCGCGTCTCCCGACGCCCCCGAGGCACTCGAGCTTCGACGGGCATGAATACCTTCGAGCAAGCCCCCCCTCCCGGCCCCGACACCGCCGCTACTCGTTCCGCTCCAAAGCGGAAGGCCGCCGAGGAGACGCCCACCGCCTCGAAGCGTCGAGCCACCGCAGAGGAGGCTGATGACGAGACTGGCCCGGCCAGTCCTTCACGCCGAAGCCCGTCTCCGGCCGAATCTGAATCGTTTCTAGCCCTCTCGCCCGAGGAGGTGGATGAAATGAGGGAGCGGCTTGCTCGTGCAGCGCCGATGTCTGCTGTTTACAGCGAGTGGTGGCTGATGGAAGCTCGCCGCAAATGGTATCTTGAGCACCCTGGGCAGTACCTCCCCGGCGAGGAACCTGAGCAGGAGGGTTGAGTCGTTGGTTGTCTCCTTGGATCTGGAGATGGATTTGTACGAGTATAGGAGTGTTTTTGCTTTGCTCTACGATGAGATGATGGCGCTATGAGTTGGCGCAACCCATGAGATGAAAACACCCTGGCAGTAGGGCCACGACAATTGTATAGGATAGACATCAATTATGAAACTACTAAATGCACTTTTCCTTTCTTTGACACCCATGATTCATGTATATTGCTAGTTCTATACATTTGTCTGTTAAGCAAGGTGCGAAATTGGATATGGTTTCATTCTCAAAGGCTTATTTTACTCTAGATACCACATATGATCCTCACACGCTTTTGGCAAGTAGTGGAACCGCAGAATGCCGCTTCATCGGCCGTTATGCGCTGTAGACAACCCACAGAACGTCTCAAGACACTGAGAGAAACGTGAAACGATCGTGTAGAAAAGGTGTATCGGTGAATTATTTTTTTAATAAATTTTATAGAAATTGAATTCAAACCAGATTCGGCTTAGTCGCTTTTCACTAATTCCCACTCCCAAGCACTGCCCATCACATGTACAAAAGGCAGCTTTTCCCCCCCTCTACTTGATTTCCTACCACATCATAAGCAACCATCTTAATTGGTCATACAGGCAGAAGTTGAAGCAGCACCTACATTGGCTTCTGACCTCACACAAACGTTCCTTTCTCCTCTGCCACGCTTATCCCAACCACAACGACCTTGATCACGGTCAACACATTGCTGCAGAAGATTACAGCAATCGCAAATCGACATGTCTGATCAGCAGAAGAAGCCGGACAAGCCGGGTAAGTCGGACAATGCCAACAACCAGCCATTGGACGACGACGAGAGACTTCTTTTGGAGATGCTCCGTACCCTTCGTGGACCCGACTTCCCCATGAGCAACTGGTCAGAGATCGCTGCTCGGCGAAGCATCACAGACAACGCCGCCAAGTAAGTCATTTGCTTGTTCTTTTTTTTTTCTCCCAATCACCTCAAACTACTTTGACGCTCGCGGAAGGCTTGCCTATCTTAATTGCGATTGTGAGTGAGCCATTCTAACCGGGACTTTTACCTTCTTCTAGGCAGCTGTTCGAGAAAAGGCGTGACATGTTCCTGGCCGAGACTGCCGCCGCGCCCGGTGGTGGCCAGACCGTCGCAGGAGGTGTCGCCACCGCCTCGGCCGCTGTCCCTGGTCGCCTCCCCGGCCGCCTCCCCGGTCGCCTCCCTGGTCGCCCCCAGCGTGCCACATCCGCCCGCCGGCCCAGCCGAGCCGCTAACAAGACCACCTCGGCGGCCAAGAACAAGGCAAAGGAAGAGAACAGCGAGGACGGAGAAGAGGACTCGGAAGATGACCAGACTGTGAGTGATACCTTTGCGAAACTGCCGAAGAACAACAATGGCCGAGTTGGACGAGGACCAAGATAACCAGAACTTGACTAACTTTCGTGTTCTACCAGGGTCATTGAGTGATGCCTTCACATATGAAAGATGCATACATAGACCGGTCTGTGTAATATGATTGGAGGCTTGACTCACAGCATGGGGTTGGAATAGATAGTTAGCCTAGATGAGGCAGGTTCCAGCTTCTGCCGGAGCGCGCCAAGTCTCCGCAATGCATCTTCTTCTGGGTTTTTCTACCTCAACTCGAATTGCCTTAATAATTGTGAAATTCTTACATCTTCTAATTGCTTTTTTACACCACTTAGCTTACCAGAGCCTAGTTTTCTCTACGCAGCGCTTCGAGAAGGAACAAGATACATTTTTCAAGGAGAAAGGTGTAAGTCGCGTCGGCCTCGACGAGGCTGAGGGCAGCCAGACGCGCCAAACGGCCCAGACTGGACCCAACCGATCTGTCCCTCACGACGATGAGGATACCCGAGACAACGAGAACATGCTTCACCCGCCCTCCCCTAAGCAGGTTCGCCAGGTCACTCTACCGCAATGTGCGATAAATAAAGCCTTCACAACTCATGATTTTCTTCGTTATTTTTTCTCATTTCGAATTGCCTTGATGATTGCAAAAATCTGCAACTCCTAATTATAATTCTAAATTAGTCATCCTCACCACTGCCCTCGTTTCCTCTACGCAGCGATTCGAGAAGGATCGCAAGAAGTTTCTCAAGGAGATAAGTGTGAACCGCACCGACTTCGCCAAGAATTTAAGCGAATATAGCGGTGCCAATGCCGCCTTCGCTGCCCAGGCCACTGTTTTGCCCGCCGCGCCACGCGCAGCACTACCAAGACAGAGACAGAAAGTAGCCTGTCTCCTCCCAAGGAGGAAGAGAGCGATCACCAAGAAGTAAGTGACCCCTTCCCACAATCATTTTTCCTCGTACAGGCTCAACCTATTTCTGCAAAGGGCACTCTGCATCGACCCGTCAAGATGGCCGGTACCCCTAACAAGTCTGGCAAAGCCGTCAAGGCCGACAGCAATGCGCCCTTGACCGAGAAAGAGAAGACGATGGTAGCAATGATCGGCACTATGCGTCCTGCCTTCCGTATGAGCGATTGGAAGCAAATCGGTGCCAACCGAAGCATCACTGACGACGCGGCCAAGTAAGTCATTGCCTACTCCTTCGTCGCATTCTCAATTACCTAGATGAATGCGAAAGATTTGCATCTTCCATTTGCGATTTTGAGTCAGTTATCCTAACCAGAGCCATCCTTTTCTCTAGGCAGCGCTTCGAGAAGGACAGGAAGAAGTTCCTAAAGGAAATCGGTGTTAGCCGCGAAAACTTCGCAAAGAATCTTAGCGAAGGCAGCAGTGCCAATGCCGCCGCCGCCGCCCAAGCCCCCGCTTCCCAGGCCGAAGGTGGCCTGTCTGCCGAGCAGGAGGTTGAGAATAACGACCAGGCAGTAAGTGATCCCTTCATATAACAACCAGTGCGGGAAGACAAGGAATACTAGAAGTACAGGAAGTAAGCTAACTCTTGATCCTAAAAAGGAAAAGTAAGTTATGGTTACTACTGGGCTCGAGACGGAGGGTGGTGTTTGTACGATAGATTATGGGGTTCATTCGGAGGGCTTACTGATGCCATGGGACGACAGCACACGATGGCCCTCAGGCGTAGCCAGCAGACAGAAATGAAATAACTCTGTCATCTCACCACTTTCATAAGCTTTTTGAGTTCTTTTGTGATCACATAATTCAGCTCTTGGAGAAAGAAAGCACAACTCTAGAATCTCCTATGTCGATTCTGTTCCCCTCTTCACGTTTTATCTGATAAATCGGTGCCCTTTATTTTTATTCACTAATTGTAGTATCGACTTCTGCAATCGCTCGTCAAGATACCCCAAAACTGTCATGATTTCGATGACATCAACTGCGACAAGCCTATGCCGGACCAGATGATGCCCAACATCAAAACCTCCGCAAGTGGCTCTAAACGCGCCGTCCCTCGCGACGACGACGATGGTGACGACTAAATTCCTCCCCCAATCAGTAATACACGGGCCTGAGCAACCCGACGCACCACCCGGAACTCCAATTCCAACCCAAAGAACGACGTCAAGGAAGACGATCAGGCTGTAAGTAACCCTGTCGCGATTCGCTCAAAGACACAAACGGCCAAACTCCCATCCCCAGCAAGACGAAGAGAGCGAGAAGTGAGCTGAATTTTATTTCCTGCAAGAATCACTAAGCGATGCTGCCAAAGATGAGAGGTAGACGCTTAGTTGAATTTTGTATGATACGATCAGAGTCTGGATGCACCCCTAGTGGTAGAGCAATAAGCTAGCCTACATAGAGGCAATAAGAAGCGCCGAGATAAGTTCGTGAAGGAAGACGCCCATGAACACCAACTCCGCTACGGCAGCCAGAACCACGGCGCCAGCACTGCCTCGGCTGGTGGCCCCTCCGTCAGCGGCCCATCAAATAACAGTTCCTCCGCCTCGGCCCAGGCCGCCAAACCTGCCCGCCGCGCTACGCACCACCGCCACGAGAGAGACAGAAGGTGGCCCGTCTCCTCAGGAGGAGGAAGAGAGCCATGGCCAAGCAGTAAGTGATACCCTCACACAACAACCAGCACGGGGAAGACAGGGATGTCGAGAAGCAAAGGAAGTAAGCTAATTTTCTATTCTGAACAGGGCAACTAAGCTATGGCATCGACTGGCTTTGGTAATGAGGGAATTTGTGAAATAGTTATTGAGTTCATTCCACGGTCTTGCTGGTACCATGTGGCGATTAAACATGAAGGGACAAACACGTATGTAGATACATGTGGGCAAAATGAAGCATCTTCTGTCATCTCAGCTTTTTCATAAGCTTTTGAATTATTTTGTGGTCACCCTACAGCTCGAAACAGAGGCGGGAAGACGGCCGACCCAGCCCCAAGGGCCAAGATAGGCCTCAAACGTCCAATCTCACAGGTCGAGGAAGACAGAGATGTTATTCCAGCTGTTAAGAACACCCCCTAGTGAAGACGCGCAGCCAAGAGAAACAAGATCGAGGCCAATAAGGATGGCATTGAGAAGCACACAAATTATTCTCGCGCTGACCCGCAGGTTTTTCAGAGCTACGTATCTGCTGTTGTGGATCCTTTTGGCGATTCCCGTGCCAATGCAACGTTTGCGGAGGCCAGCAAATGCCAGGCTATGGAGGCAGCCGGCCAGCGTGATGAGGACACCGAAGCCGAGGATGAGTCGGACACCAAGGATGACGGATAGGAGGATGGAGAGTAGATCCAGATCATAATACCGAGTCTAAGGCTGGATGGGAGTATCTCTTGGAGAAAGTGGTAAGATTAGAGTAGATTCTGCTTGGGCACAACAACGATCTAGCACCATGAGCAGGCTTGTGGTCGTGAGTGATACAATCAGCTGGCACCTCTACAATGGTGCGACATATAGAATAAAATCAATGCATCACGCCTTTACTCAAACTATGACCTGTGTGTGTTGCTGATTTGACTCCTCCGTTCGTTTGTTCTGTTGTAATCTTAGTATGTCTAGATGTACATCCACGTCTATCAAACATCCAGGCAATGCGTATCAATGATACCGACAAAATTGAACTACGTCCAGATTCGGTTTGGGATCGTTTTGGTCGATGCTTAATACCACGTCTTGAAACCACGTCAGCCCATGATACGTATATGAAGCTTCGTTTACTCCCCTCCGCCATGGGTCGTGGATTTGTCTCGCATCCGTTGTTTCCTTCGCTCATGTTATTGACTCATACTTCCTTATCTGAACACAAACAAGACTTGTTGACCACACGGTGATTACTTATTTTACATTGCTTTCTAAATGGCAAAATTTTGTTGCAAGCCTAGCCCAGTCCTTTCGCCTTCCTCGCGGTCATATAAGATGCCACACCCGCAGTCTCTCATTTCTCAATTCCCTATCTCTAAAATCCTACCATCGACTCTCACGCTTACAGTTACACTTACAGTGTCACAGGTTACAGACTCGTATGGCTTAACAGTTACTCGTTCTATTCTACCCATTGCTTCCTTCTTCGGCAACGAAGACCACACATCACCATGGCTGATCAATCCAACAAGTCAACCGCCAACCCTGACTTCATAGATTTCGATGCATTGTTCCTCATGAGCATGATTGAAACTAATATCGGTTTCGATAGCGACAAATTCAGTGACGACCACTGGGCCAAGTACGCAGCCGCTTGTGGCATGAGTGTGCCTTACGCAAAGTAAGTTTCATCCACACCTTGGGGCCTTATATCGTGATGCTGCTCTCGGCGAGCTTAAAAGATCGTTGTTTGTACAAATTACTTGCCAAATGATTTCGAGACGACTAATGAATTTGTTTTAATCTCTACAGGCGGATCTTCGGGGAGGGAAAGGAGCAATATTTTGCTGCTAAGAGGGGTGAAATCCCGATCAAAGGACATCCTGAGCGAGGAACTTATTACCACAAGAGTGCCGGACCGTCCCAAGATGAGCCGGCACAACAGGCTGGTAAGGAGAAGAGTGACGAGGAGCAACACGAGGGGACTCGCACCAAGTGAGACCTTCCTTGCTGATGGGCCGTGCCTCGTAATGAGACTTCCCAGGAGTGGTTCTTTCCTGGCGACGTTCGAAGCATGGCTGAGGAGAAGTCCCCAAAGGGCAATCAGGATGCGTGGGAGGCCTTTTCGCGAAACGGGGGCAAGGTCATGAGGCGGTTCACAACGAGTAGGGTGTCCATCTTAGTAAGAGCATGAGCCCGAGGAGGATGAAGATTATTCTATTTTCTGGCAGCTTTTCTCGAGGCGGATTTGTAAAACTAGATGGAATCTTGAAATGAGTGCAGTCGAAGAGTTGTGAGAGTCACACCCTGCTTCAATGCCGCTTCATATGCCAGACAGAATAACAGTGATACTAATCTCCTACACAAGCCTCTACTTGCTTAGTTGTTTTACCTACTTCTTTCCGCCCATCTACAGCATCCTCGCATTCTCTAAGTGCTTCTTACTCAGCAGTACGAGCTCAGTAACTACTGCTGTTCATCCTTAAGCTGTACCGGTTCACCCCGCCAAACACAGAAGCTCATCGGAAGGTACTGTTCCAGAGCTTCTGAATTTTCCACCCTACTACTGGTGCTGATTGTTCACTCTCATGAAGCCACACAAGTAGACATAAACGCTGCAGCTTTTCCAGATCTTGTGCCTTTTCTCATTTCCCAACAGCTTGTCCTACACCTTGCTTTGCTAGCAGTGATATCTTTTTGCTACTGGCAGTTGTACGACAAACCCTCCACATCACAACCAACATTGATTCCCCTTTGCTTTTGCTAGATCGCACATCATCTGGCTCCTGTTGCAAAGGAATCCATCACCGCTCGCTCTTCTTCCATCTGCCTCATAGATTTGCTCAACATGGCTGAGAATCTGAATGAGCACGACAAGCCTGGCAAAGGCAATGAAGACAAGGACGGAAAAAGGGACAACAGGGGTACTGAGAACACCAAGCCCAAAGTCAAGATGAGCAAGAACCAGAAGTTACTCATGAACATGCTGGCAATTAATTGGCCAGACGGCTTTGATGCCGAGAACTGGGCCGGAATCGCGGAGAGACGCAATATGAGCGAGTCCGCTGCAGAGTGAGTTCTAACTGCCCTTTCATCTCCCATCATCTCTCGCGCTACTTTCAAGCACCCTCTGGAGATCCTCACCTATTACGCCTTTTGCAACAACCTTTTGAGAATCGACTAACAAGAAATATTTACTTATTAAAGGGAGCAGTGGAATGTCACCCAGCAGCAATTCGTTGACGCAACACAGGGCGTTGCAGTCCGATCCCCCGTCGTTCGGAGTCGACAGGGTAAGAAGCGAGACGCAGAGGCTGCTGCCTCTGGTAATGCTCCTGGCAACGCTTCGACCAGTGCCACCCCCAAGCGCCGACGCGTCACCACCAAGGCCGGCACCTCAAAGCGCCAGAGCAAGGCTCGGGACGATGGAGAAGGTTCTCAGGCAGGCAGCGGCGCCTCTAACTCCCAGCCCGTGTCCCCCACTCCGGCCTCTGCCGGCTTTGTCCCTGCCCTGAGTGAGGAGGAGGAGCGGGAGGAGCGGGTGCAACGTATTCGGGCCAATCCCTTCTCCCACGAGGGTATGGAAGATTGGCTCAGCGAGGCCCATCGTCGCCAGGGCCTTGAGTGGAACGACACCACTCGTCGTGCGTACGGCTTGCCTCTCCTCAACGAAGACCAGTCAGGCGATGAGGGCAAGCCGGAGCAGGAGGACTGAGCTGTCTTTCATCGGCTGCGTGGCAGGATCCGGTTGCGAAGTTGTATGAGTACAGTAATCTGCTACTTTACGAGACTCTCCTGATGCCATGGAAAGGCTTGATCCAAAGGATGGATATTGAACTCGTCACCTGGCCCCCTGCGGCTGTAGATAGTAGGGATTAATAATCATCGTGAAAGATGCAGACTTCTTTTACTTTTTACTCATTGATCGTATATTACTAGTCTGATCCCCCTCCTACTATACATGGACGAATGATGAGGAACGGGTTCAGTTCTATTAGTGTTGTGCCTTTAGTTCCTGGTATGAGCCTTGAACCACTGCCAGAAAACATTAGCATAGGGAGCTTTTTTATTTCTCACTCTTTTCTCTGTATTTCTTTTCCGTTTTAGGCCTGAGACGGCATAGTAATCGTCCAGAAAGACTGAACGGAATGTGAAGTACCTGTGATCATAAGGTGTAATGCCTATAAGCAATTCTATTTTTTATAGCTCCTATAGAAAATGAATCAATTCCCAATTCGGTTTAGCCACTTTTCTACTGATTACTGATTCTCGATACTGCATGTTAGGTACTGCCCACCACGCCTACAAAAAGGCAGCTTGCTTCTACACTACCCACACTCAACCTTTAACTGATTCCTTTTCTGCTACTTCGTTTCCCCTCTTCGCGCTTTGTCGCATTGCACAACACTTTTACCAGTGTCCATTCCATTGCAGCACATTCACCTGCAATTGCTAGTCAAGATGTCAGACTCGGAGAGTGACGACGAGTACGATTGGGAGGCGCCCATGGATGATGAGATGCGGCATACGCTTGCAATCATCGAGAAATTGCATCCCAATTTCGCCATGAAGAAGTGGAATGAGATCGCTGCTGCGACTGGCATGAGCCTGGGAACGGCCAAGTAAGTCATATCGTCAACCTTTCGTCAACCTTTCCTGATTAAATCAAACTATTTACCTACACTGCCATCTCAAAATCGTGGTCACACCTTGAGCCCTTACATTACCAACGTAAGTGCGCGAACTGACAGGCTATTCCTAGGCAGAGATTTGCTCGTCTTAGGGACAAGTACTTAGCCGAGATGCCCGCTCTGTCGGCTGGTCAGAACAACCAAGGCGATACCAACCAGTCGAACGACCATAAAGGCGAGGACGTTTCCGCCCCCACCGTCGCCGCGCCCCTCAACCGAGGAAAGAAGCGAGCTGCCCCTCGAGACGAGGACGACGTGGAGGACGACGGAGACAACGTCCGATCCCAGCCTCCCGCCGGCAAGCGTGGTCCCATTTGGCGTAGCACCAGAATTTCAGCCAGGCCTTCCACCGTCACAGAGCCCGACCATGGCGAAGAGGAGCGTCCCAACAACGAGAAGCTAGAACGCTTCCCGTTCAATCCGCAATATGAGGACCCGAAGCCCTGGATCTTCCCCAACCTGAAGAGACCCGGCGAGCATCTGGAAGACCCCACGTTGGCCAGTCCATTTGCAAAGCCCCCGAAGAACGAGAAGGGTCGCACTCCTCTTCCCTCGGAAGGCCTCATACAGCGCAGGAAGGATGCCCAGCATCCTAGACAGCGCGAGAAGGAGCAGGAAGGGGATGAGGATGACCAGGATTGATTGCTGGCAAAGATGGGAGATGATAGCTTGGTTGCCACTTTGTGTACGGTACCTTCTCTAGGGTAGAGGAGACCTTTTAGTTGCCGATTCCATATAGCAAACACAAAACACATGGATGGAGGCTTGTACGAATAGACAACAGCATACGCAGTATGACATAATTCAGTTCCCGTTTTCCTATCATCAATCTCGTAATCTCAAACATAGCTGTCAATAGGAACCTGGAAGCAATCTCATTGTATGCAAAACACTCTTCACCTACGTTATTTTTGAGTATCTTTGTTTTAAAATTCCTATAGATATATAGATAAACCCCACTTTGGCATAGGCACTTTTTGGCTGATTCTCAGTACCAAGCTGATATTAGTAGCCCACCACACCTACAAAAAGCCACACTCTTCCCCTTCAACCTCAGGCTGAAACAAACCACAAACACACAATCTTTCGTGGTCACCTAACCCAGCTCTTGAGAAAATAACTCAGAGCACCGAATTGTTTTTTCACGTGTTCATTCCTTCTCATCACGTTCCATCTCAGCACATAACACCAGCCACCATTCTTTATCTCATCGCAGTGGAGAGTCCTGCAATCGCTCAATAAGATGTCAGACAGCGACTATGATTCGGATGACTTCAACTGGGACGAGCCCTTGCCCGACCAGATGAAGCATACACTGGCTATCATCGAGAAGTTGACCGGCGATTTCTCGATGACGAAGTGGAAGCAGATCGCAGCTGCCACTGGTATGAGCCTCGCAACCGCCAAGTAAGTCATCCCGCCAATCCTTCCATATCAAGGTGTAGTACTTGACTGTCCTTCAAGGGTGTGGTAACACTTTCACCAGCCCTCTGTGATAATGAATGCGACAACTGACAGACACGCGTCGTGGTTTTCTAGGCAGAGGTACGGTCGCCTTAGAGACAAATACTTGGCGGAGATGCCCAGTCTCCAGGAGGATCGCAACAACCCGTCGAATGCCGACGGCGGCGGCAACGAGGAAGCCCCCGGCCCTCGAGCAGCAAGGCCCCTACCAGAGGCAGGAAGCGCGCCGCTCCTCGCGACGAGGAGGACATTGAGGATGACGGCGAGGATGTCCCCTCCAACCCTCCGACCAACCGGCCTGTCAACAAGGGAAAGCAGCGCGCCGCTCCTCACAACGAGCAAGCGCGAGACAGAGCAGGAGCAGGAGCAGGACGGAAGTGAGGAGGACAAGGATTAATCCCCGGTAGCCTGGTTGGCACGTTGTGTACGATAATGATAGGGAAGAGAACTTTTGGGGGTTGCAGATTCCATGTGGCAACAACAGAACACATGGAACACTTGCATAGATAGAAAACAAAATACACCGTATGAGAGACTTCTGCTCGCCTGTACACCATCATCATTTTCGTGATCACCAACGTAGCAGTCAACGAAAACCAGGAAGCACTCTCTTTGAACGAAACACCGATTGTCTATCAAGCCATTTAGCCAATGTAGTCAGTGTAGCCAGTCCGTAAGGCTCAAATGCCATTGCTCTGATAACCAAGATGAGTGTAGAATCGTAGGCACTCGCATAACTTCTGACCCTTTGGAAACAGGCCCTCGCCAGCGTGCAAGCTCAAGTTAGAACATCTCATACCTAGTTAACGCCCGAATTGGAACCGTGTTCCATTTGAACGTTGACGTTATCAAGCCTCCATTGTCCTCATCACCTCATTTACCTATGTAATGCAGTGATCTGAGCAGACAAGATAATGGGCACTGAAACGATGCGGATGATATGCACAACGCTCACTAGTCTGCTGACCTCACATCCATGGATATGGCAAGTCAAAGCTGTTCAACATCGGATTCATGCGTTTGGCTTAATTTCAGTCTTTGCTTCAACATGATATCTTCACCCTCAAAGTGATGTCTCCCTTCAGATCATTTGGCTCCGGTTATATCTGAAAGGACTAGGTATCATCTTTACATTTCCATAACTGAAAGTGCACATAAGAAATTGAGCAGAATTCTGAAGTTTACTGCATTTTGTGTCAAGTGTCACAAAACAGCATCATGGGCTTCAATCCTAGGCAGTAATTAGGATGAGTGGCAGGTCCGAGCACCTTTGAATTCTGCTTTCCCATCTCCCGTCTTATCCATGCTCTAAGCTGTAATCTATACTGGTCGAGTCATCGATCTCGTGTACATAATGAACCTTCGTGAAACCTCCGGTACCTGACACACGAAGACAATATGTATAATTCCTTCGGCTTTTTAGTCAGCTCATGTGTATGAGTGACTAAATCAGTTCCGGGTGTCTCTGGGAACATGGAAGCATCGACTCAACATCGGAAAATGAATATGCACAGATCCCAAGTCCCCAACATCCAGCAGGTCTTTCCTAACGGTCAACTCAAAGCCATCGTCCCGGCCATTAGCTGCATAGTAATTAGTCTTGTTGCAAAGTTATCACTAGACCACGCTGCTGACTTGATGTGTTTCTGTTAGCACAGCCAGCTTATGTCTTGCCGGTCATGCCAGAAAAGGGGTGTCACGTGCGGTATATGCACGGACCATCAGCACTTCCATTGATAAGCCCCCTATATTGACCTTGTTGCAGCGATTGGTGATTCATTTACAGTTCCCTCACGACCACCGCTGTGCCTTCAACTTTCCGTCAACCTTGAGATTTTGATATTACTATTACTGGAACGATCCCAGCTCATTTCGGTTCAACGTAGATGACTGAACATCCACTGGTAAACTCACCAGCAGCAGCCTTCGCAAGCTCCGAACCATCATCGAGCCGGCCGGCTTCGAGCTGAAGGATGGCAAGATCACCCCCAAGGACGGCAGCTTCCTTCCCGACGCTCCCGGCCCCTCGGCCCCTGGGGGACTAATAAGGCATCCTCGCGATCGTAGGATAGCACGCAGCCATCTTACAACAGATTGGGTAAGAATCCGAAAAGAATATGTAGTAATACCACGCTCAAACTGTTCAGTTGCTTTAAGACTTGTTGAAACATGCTGCCATCTACCTTAAAATTGAGCATATTCCACCACATCTCTTACACAGTATGTGTTATCCGCAAAGGAATACCTTAGAGATTCGGGTTCATTACTACGGTTCTACGCCGCTAGAAATGCAGTAACACACAACACTTATTCATCTTAACGCTTCATTTCTGAAAAGACAGCCATTCAGGTCCTCGAGTACAAAGGAAACGGTCTGGCATATGGTGTAAACACATTCAACTAGACAAGGAAGGATTTATCTAGGCAGTTCAATCGAAAGAGAGAAGGAAAAGTTCAGGGCCCGAGGCTGCGATAACCGGTTTTCAGTCGATAGAATATACTAGGCGGACGTGGAATAGCCAGCCCTGTATCACACCAGAGGTCGGGTCCTAAGGTATCAGTCCTAGGTTGGTCTATTGGCACTCAGACGGCTTTTTGGGGCATGCTTAGTCGCTTCCAGAGGTAGCATCGTCTATCTGTTCTATTGAGCCCTCTTTGTTATGGAGATGAGTTGGCAGTGAGAACCTGGGATGAATAAACATTAGCTAAATTCCCTTCGAATTTATCATGTTTTTCACCTACATACCAACAGACCAGCCAGCCAACTTGTCGTCTTGAGTTGTATGTTGCAGGACACGATCATCGGTCCAAAGGTTACAGGGCCTGTGGCTCGCAGGGGTCTCGTCTGTACGTCACAAGGACATGGCCAGGGTCAAACGAGTCTCTGATCAGGCGGTACGCGTTCTGGGCCTGATTGATGTACGAGCCAAAGCTGTACACCACCAACATGATCTGGGTGCTGAGACAGTTGACAGCGATACGGTCGAGCTTGAACGTGAAGTGCTGTCCGAACTAGGGAAGCATCACGTGGGGGCTGACGTGCTCGGGTCGGCCGATGACGAGGATGACTCGCGACTCGTGCTGGACGGGAACGGGCCGGGGACCCACTCGGTTCCGGTTCCAGAGGGCGCGCAGATTGTGGCCCACGAAGGCGATCAGCTGCGATTGGATGGCGTTGCGGAGTCGCTCGGCGCCGTCTCGACTCCACATCGTGACCTTGATTGCCGCATTGGGGTGGTGGGCGGAAGGGGGGTTGATGTGGATTGCCGCGATCTTGCCAAGCTGGTGGGTCTGCACCTGGTGAATGAACTCGCGTACGGTGATGTCGGCCGGGAAGCCGGTCAAGAACAGGCAGCAATTATTGCCTTCGGCGACAAAGGTCTGGTTGGAGCTCACAGAGCCGCGGTAGACTCCGGGCGTCACTTGCGAGTGGGTCTGGTTGTCTCGAAAGGCGTGGTAGAACTCCGTCTCAAGGCCAGGAACGGAAGGAGGGAAGGCAGCTCGGGGATCCGATGCTTCGTGGTTCGGGGTTGCCTGGGCGAGCTCCTGGTAGCGCACGACTTGCTGGACTTGAGGTCTAAACACATCGTCTTCAGCAAGAGGCATTCCAAACATGGCACCTTCTCTCAAGAGCGGCGAGGAATGGGGTGTGTCCTCTTGCTGGTTCGGGGTATCGCGGCTAAGAAGCTGTTTCACACATTAGCAATCATGATTCAACTGAAGCGGAACATACTTGTGCCCGTTTTGGTCTGGTAAGAGAAGGGTGGTTTCTTTGGGGTCCAACTTACATCATCTTGCGATACAGCAGAAGCCTGTTGAGCCTGCGTGACTGATGCAGGTCCAATAGCTGGCTGGCCTCTTATGGGCCTACCCCAACCTACGGCGAATTCAGGGCCGACACGTCCAGGAGGGGAAGCGGGAACACTGCCCTCGAGGAGCTCTGCCATAAGCGCGCGTCGGTCCATGTTGCATGTGCCTATGGTAGGAGTAGGCAGCTGTCAAATGGTGCTGTATTCCTATATCAGATGAGTTGGGGATGGCCAAGATCTGGGATGTGATCAAATATGGAAAGCTTGGCGGATTGTATTTTGGGAGTGCTGAGGAATTTCAGGGAAGGGCTTCGTATGGAAATTTACAAAGCAAGGATGGTTGTTGAAGTCAAAAGGGTATGTGTTTTAGACGCGAAACGAATTAAGCTGAGGTGTAGGGTGGGCTGGGTGGTGCAATTTGGGAGCTCTCGACCCTGTACGGATGGCTAATGCTGGTGCTTAGTTCCAATTTGGGTCACTTGGTTGGTTATCTGCTGCCTATCGTCCCCTGCATAGAGTGCTGCTGGGTCGATATTCAGTTCAGTCAACCTGCCTGATCACGCGTGCAAGATCGGGTCTACCATCTAGGGAGCTTTGGTCGCCAGATCTGTGGGTTATCTCCAGTAGTCGGAGTCAGAACAATAACGAGGTCTATATAAAGCTAGTAATGAAGGGAATGTGCAACACATCATGGGATCGAGATACTCTACCGTCCCACCATGAACAATTTGGCATAGGGTCCGCCCTCACCTGGCTGCCGCGTGAGCATCCATCAAGATACGCATGAATCCGGTACTCGAACTTGGTCCTAGATCCAGGTCGCTTCTACATTGTAGATGTATATCAAGCGCCCTTAGAAGCAACTCGGCTATGTCAGTCCTCCAAGGCTTTCTATCTGTTGATGTTAGATGTACCGGTTGGCCTTACTTACTACTGGTTCCTCAAAATATTGAAGAGTCACGTATGATTCGAATGATGTTGCTGTATTCAAGAAATTGTATTCAAAGAACTCAGAGCACTGTGGCAGTTGGGCGAACCAAGTCCTGTCCAGGATGACCGCTTGGCCCAGTCACCCATCACTGACTTCAACTTCCAGTACACAAACTACTGGTGTCTGAGTCAAGGGCTGGCAGAGTTGCTAAATGATGCAGCCTTACCAAGTACCTACGTACGTGGTAGGTGGGGCCTCTCTAAGGGGGGTTTGCAGTAGGTTGGGGGCTGGGTGATAGCTTACCAGGCACACAATCAAGGCAACCTCCCCCCAAACAATCCCCCAGATACTGACCCCCAGTCAATGACTTAGCTAGCACCTAATTTCCATGCCTACGGTACATAATTCCAAACAACGCGTAGTTTTTCCAACAATGAGCCTGGGGGTTAACAGCCCTCGGAACATGTGGCTCAGTTGGAATATTGCGAGACTTCACCGCGAGACCTCACCGCGAGATTTCAAAGCGATACTTCTGACTTCGAGCAAGGTCACCGGTTCAAGCCCGGGTCCTAACACATGGTTGCACCGTCTGCGACCGCAGTCGTATTAGGCGTCCTGGGTTTAATCTCTGAACTTGCCTGGGCAGCCGTATCGGATTCAACATCCTGAGTTTAGCTGAGTCTTCAAGTTCTGCCCGAGCGGGTGCAGCTCATTCTTCGGATAGCAAGTGCATTGGTCCATTTCTTTTTTTTTTCTTTTTTTTTTTTTGCCTCTTTCTTCTCACCATTCCATACATTTTTGCAACATGCTATTTTTCCCCATTCGAACCCTGACCTCCAAACCATTTACACAAGTACCACGTACACACGAGGTCTTAATCAGACCGCTGCTGCATTTATCTCTGTACACTGCCTTCCCGCCGCACTCCATCAGTTCTGGGTAGATGCATCAACTCCATGCCACATGCTCACAACACCCATCTTGCATCATCATCAATTCTGCCACTATGATATCCTACCACCTACAACTCAATTATTATAACGCCAGTATGAAACTAATGATGCTCTTTCAGCTGGCACACTGCGATGCAGATGAAAGTACTGATGCAAGACCTGACGTTGGCAAGGTCACGTGATACCCCTATCTTGCCGATATAAGTGGAACCCGGCTTCTCAACGTTACTGTAGCCCGTTGAAGTGCATCTCTCTATCGCCAACTGTGTGGCTGCTTGGATCCGATCTTTCCAATGTGTCTATGTATGCCTGGAAACGTCCGGAACGTATGTCATCAAACTTGGATGCCCCCACCCAACAGGTCTCTACGGCGTACAGTAGGATACGCCAAAAGGTCGTACCGTCGGTCACTTCAATCCTCTCGTTCATGTTGCGATTTGTGATCTTGTCTTCCATATCCTCACTCTGTCAGAGCACGCACGATTGATTGCCAATGCATCTCTGGATCTGACACCCTTGTTGTGAGAGAAGACTTTCTATCAAAGATTGATGCGGCCCGTGGGGCAAAGTTTGGTCTCGGATGCAGCATTGGAGTGGCTACAATTGAGAGGCTCGCCAATAGATCAACAGTTATATGTTCCCGGACCTCCTTGCTACCTCGCTGTACACAAAAGCCGAAGCACCTGAAAACAGGCTTTCTGGCCAGACCTCGTAATTCCTGGACGGTTGCCATTTGTTACTACATGTAGTTATCGACTTCACCACAAAAAACACGGAAAATGCTATACAGGAACCGTTGAGTTGGACGCGATGCCAAAGCAAATCCTAATGCTAATATGCCACTACACACACTAGCTGTTTCTTTGCGACTTACTCCCACAGAGCTGGGGAGCGAGGCGTTGAGCGTAGTGTTGCAAATGGCTTCATGGGTTATTAAGATGAAGCACATCAAAGGCTTTGATCAAAACCTAGGGGACTACGTGAATTGGGTATCCGATTGCGTAGTCGTCACGCAACGACCCAAAGGCGTTGATCCAATAAGACA
This sequence comes from Apiospora marii, assembly GCF_038362585.1. Classification (NCBI taxonomy): domain Eukaryota; kingdom Fungi; phylum Ascomycota; class Sordariomycetes; order Amphisphaeriales; family Apiosporaceae; genus Apiospora; species Apiospora marii. Next base: position 3,837,310 of record NW_027117381.1, read on the forward strand.
CCTAGAGCCTTATAGATGGTAAGCGACATGCGGGGTCGCTGTTCAATACCACCAGGTATCGCTGCTCGTGTACATAAAGGGCATCATATGCAGCATGTTCTAGGGATTTGGCAAACGACCACAGCGACGATGCTTGATTCTCTTGGGAAACGATTGCCTTCTACGTCAGACGAAACGTGGGTTTCAAGCTGCCTGTGAGCTCCGAAAAGTCTTGATCGCTCTAGGAAATGTTTCGACATTGACCTCACTGGCTCACGGCAGCTTCGACTTGTCCTTCAGAACGCACAAGCTGTGCTGAAACGCCATGCGACACCACAGAGGAATGAACAGTCATCTAGTCTCTGCGCGATACTTTGTATGTAGAAATGAGGGACGTTCCCAACCTATCGGACTGCTGCGAACTCTCCACGGATGAACTCGCCTCGGACCCCGATTCGATATTGACACCGATGCGCAAACGGTTGCAACTATAGGGTCCGAGAATCCGGCGCGTGGCGCTTACTCTGAGTTCAAAGTAGCACGCTTGAACATTGAATGCGCATCTTCAAGTCCTACGGCGGTCGCCATTTTGCAGGTCGGCAGGAGAAGTCCTTTAATAAGCGCGTACGGCGTGGTCATGGTCGGGGAAATGACGATCAAGCACAACATCTACCTGGGTTGAAGGTACCGAGGAATCAAGCTAATGTGCTTTCACGGCGCCATCTATTACGCCATCTACGATTTGGTCACAGGTGAGTTGGAGAACCTTGTTGGCGTGCTGGAAGCGAAGTGAGATGAGAGGCCTGCCGAGGTAGTAGACCATCACACATCGTGAATGTTAAGTATTTAAAAGCTGCCAAAAGCAACTGCCTGGTCGCGCTGGTCTTTGGTTGGGCTTCCGACCGTACGAAGTAATATCATCCACATCGATACAAGTGACTTGAATCGGCGATACTTTCCAAAACCTAATTGATGGGCGCAATCACACCTTGATAGTAGGGCGTGATGTTGTTGACCATGGGCAGTAATCATCATCCAGATTATCAGGATAGGGGCAACCTGAACCATTCAGTTGTGTGGCTTAGCGATAAGATAAAAGCTTTTAGGCGGCTCAGCGGCTGTTGGTGCTGGCTCCACCCCCACATCAACCAGTGGACCCGAAAGTCTCAGGAAAACGTCAGAGCCATCTGTGCCGCAATTCGCGTATCAGGCAGCGAGTGTTCTCTCTTTTTACCTCGTATTCCTATCCAGTTCAAATGCTGCAGCCTAGATCTTGACAATCATAGAGCAATCCGCGACATACTCCCAAGGTATTCATATCGGCAGTCCAGACGCGCGAACTGACCGACAGTCCCTTCCTCAATTCTTTCCAACCGCCGGCACCATAGGGCGCAAGCACAAGAACAAAGACCGTCACCACAAAGAGAAAGGATCGCGTCCTCGATCCAATTGGCGGCACAAGATGGGCAACGAGAACTCGACCCTCATCGACCCGGACACGCCTACCCAGACTCTCAAGGAGCGTAGTCTGCGCGCCGTCGCTGACCACATTCGAAATGGCGGCGGTAAGCGCATTGTCGTCTTGACAGGCGCGGGTATCTCCACTGCTGCAGGAAGTAAGTCGCCAATTGCGCCTCGACCTTGCTGGCCTGCGCCTTTCGAAGTGCAGGTCGCGCAATGTTCGCTCTAGGATCGCCATTGATTAACCATCGTGTCATCACAGTTCCAGACTTCCGCTCTCCCAAGACGGGTCTCTACCACAACCTCGCGCGACTCAATCTGCCCCACGCTGAAGCCGTCTTCGAGATCAGCTACTTCCGCGAGAACCCTTACCCATTCTACATGCTTGCGAAGGAGCTGTACCCCGGCAAATTCCACCCCACCATCAGCCATGCCTTCATCGGCCTCCTCGCGAAGCGCAAGATCCTCCGCATGCTCTTCACCCAGAACATCGACTGCCTCGAACGACGCGCCGGCGTACCGGGCGACCTGGTCGTCGAGGCGCATGGCAGCTTCGCCACGCAAAGCTGCATCGAATGCAAGGCCCCGTTCCCCGGCGAAGAGATGCCCCCCTTCATAGAGAAGGGCGAGCCGCCTCGGTGCAAGGTTGATGGGTGCGGTGGCCTGGTCAAGCCCGACATTGTCTTCTTCGGCGAACAACTACCCTCCGCGTTTTTCGACAACAGGCACGTCCCAGAGGAGGGTGATCTCGTCTTGATCCTGGGTACAAGCTTGACGGTACATCCTTTCGCCAGCTTGCCCGACATGGCTTTCGAGCAGACGCCGCGTGTACTATTCAACAAGGAGCGAGTAGGCACTTTGGGACACCGCGCGGACGACGTCATCTGCCTGGGCGACTGCGACTCCGGCATCCGGAAACTAGCCGACGAACTGGGATGGCGCGACGAGCTCGAGAGGTTGTGGAGGGGCATGGTCGGAGACGAAGAGGCGGACCGGCAACTGCAGCAGACCCACGTGAAGCAAGAGAAGGACGAAGAAATGGAGCGCTTGGTGCAGGGCGTGGCGGATAAGTTGGATATATCTGGACCGCCTGCCGACGAGGATCAAACCGCTAACGACGACCGACAGGCTGGGCTCACAGAAGAGGCTCCAACAGTGGCAGCTGCGGAGACGGAAGCTGGCACAGAAAGCACTGAAACAGTCAGTAAAGAGAACAGCCAAGAGGAGGCTACACATCCGGAGTCTGGTGCGGGAGATTTGCCGGCAAAGGACTCACTCGGTGATCGGGGGGATGCTGCAGCAGTGGCTGGTGCAGCGTCGTCTGCTGGCGGCTCCCCGAGCACACCGCAAGAAGTAAAGCCGGAGGTAGAGGACGCTGTCAAGTCCACATTGTCGGAAGATACGAAGAGCGAGCTGCCAACCAAGCCGGTGGCGTCGCACGTCATGAAGACTTAGAAGAAGAACGGCTCAGTGCCATTTCTGCCTTGTATATAAGGGGGCTAGGATACAAGCTTACATTGCAATTATACCCTTGAATTTCAACATATCCTTGAAAAGGCTACAGCAGGGTAAGTCAACAATGTCTTCAGAAGCCGTGATGTCATGACCGGCATAGCAAATCGGGAAAACGTGGTACAGATTGGCTACCACTGACAAAACCACCTCTGTTTGCTAACCAAACGCTTGATGATGTTGCTGATGGTTAACAATGATCAAGGGCAAATGAAGGTTTGACAAATTCGTCGGTGGACAGCAAGCCACCCCTAGCAGCAGTACGCTTTGCTGATATCTTCCTACTTATACCCTAGATTTCCCAAATCAAAGGCTCGGAACCCAATATCCTCACCATTAGCTGCAAGTCAAGTCATAACGTCTTTCGGTGTCTGCCAAAAGATGGAGCATTTCGTAGGTGTCGGTACATGCTATCTGGATACAATCCTCAGGTAAGCTGTTCTTTACATTGCCTAGGACAAGATACTGACACTTTTAATCCTACAGAGTCGACTATTTCGTCGAGGAAGGTCACAAGGCGGAGGCGGCAAGTATCATCCGGAGACGAGGCGGGAAATGTCCCAACGCCATCGAGGTTCTCCAGCAACTGATGGTAGCTGAGGCTGCTGCTCTCCAAGTCAAGTTGGTGGCTGTCTTGCCCAACCAGTTCACCCCCGCTTCCGTCGATTTCGAGGTGTCTTTTGCAGGCGAGGACGTGCTCCGACACTGCATCTACCGCGAAGACGAAGCCGAGCCGGCGAGACGCTACATCATCCGAAATCTACAGGGGTCGTCCAACACCATCATCGATCACAACCCGCAGGGCGATATGACCCTTGCCGAGTTCAAAAAGGCTGCGAAGAAGTTGGACACCGAAGCCGCGTGGTACCACTTTGAGGTAAGAGAGAGAGGGACGCACCATGCTTCTTCACTTACCTATGTGTCGGTTTGCTGACCGGCCTTAGGGACGGATCCCCGACGTGACCCTCAAATGCATGAAGCATTTACGGCTCAAGTACCCCGGCGTCAAGATCAGCGTGGAACTGGATGAGCCTGCACGACCAGGCATGCCGGACCTGGCCCCCCACGCCGACGTTGTCTTTTTCACCAAGAGCTGGGCTGTGGTAAGTAGTCTCTCCCCAAGAAGTGACTAAACTCTCACCCCCATGACATCGCACCTAACTGGAGGCCATCACAGGACAAGAGATATTCCGATGCCCAATCATTCCTGGATGCACAGTCTTTCCATGCAAAGCAAGGGTAAGTTGCGAACCTACTGCTCAGTACTACGTGGCGGCGATGCTGATTTGGCGTTCACAGGTCTCTGCTTTTCTGCACCTGGGGCGACGAGGACGCTTGGGCGTACGAGCCTTTCGGGCAGGGATTGGTTCATGTGCCTGCGTACCGGGTCGAACCTCACCGGATGGTTGTTGAGTAAGGCTGCCCGATCTTCTGTATACCGCTTCATGGCTCGATTGCTGACTGTAAAACCCCCGTCACGTTAGCACGCTTGATGCCGGGGATGCCTTCGTAGCAGGCATACTCTATGGTCTGATCTTTCATTCCGAGGACTGGAGCCTTGAGTACAAGCTTCGCTTCGCTAACAGACTGGCGGGAAATAAGATCCTGCTGGAGGGGTTTGCAGGATTGAGGGAGCTTGTGGAAGAAGATTGAATGTTGTATTGGGGTGGTGGCGTGCCTACTCCCGGTAGGACTGCGTGAGGCTCTAGAGGAGGCGTACAGGGGTTTGAATGCCCGCGAAGATGTACCTTGTATTTCGAGATGCTTCTTCATTTCCTATGGTCTGAATGTTAAAATTGATGGAAAATCTAGAATATGAGTGTTACTGTAGCTTTTGTTTTCCATTCATCTGGAAACTCAATAAGCCGCTGACATGTCGAGACTTGATTTCGCCCACTTGCTGTGGCCAGCCACAACACCAAAGCTATCTTACAGATAAAGTTCCAGTAGCCTACTCTCCGAGTAGACTCGACCGGGTGTTGACATACAGTCTCTATTCCCTTCTTGCGCGTGTTCCAAAGACCTTCGCCTGTAAGTTCCCCATCGGCCCCTCCAGCTCTTGGACGAAGGTGGCCAGGATGTCTTGTCGTTCTTCGAACATCCATCTCAACGAGTCCAAAGCCTGCGAAGCCTCCCAAGCCGACTGGAAAGCGAGGCTTTTCGATGGGTCCTTTCCTCGCGGGCTACTGCTTTGCTTCTTTCCACGGTTGCTTCCCTCTGAGCCCGGCTGTGTGTGCGGGAGCTGAGACGGCGTCTTGTCGAACAGGGCCCAATTCTGCTCCATGGTGTCTGGGGTGGCGAGTTCACGACATCTTTCCTCGACCAGGGTCAACAGTCGCGTGAAGTGGTCCTCGCCCAGGCCAAGGCCGAAAAACCCCTCAAAGTCAACGGCGACGAGGTCTCGGTGCGTGGGGGACTTGGGCGGGTACGCTGCCTCGAAGGCCGATTTGAGGGACGGATGCATCAGACAAACCTCCGCGTCTTGCTCCATACTTTCCGACTCGGATTGCATCAGAGAGACCAGGGCGGCGAAGGCCTGGAAGCATGTAAAGGCATTTTCCTTGGTTCGGATGACAGGCTCGCGCGAAGGCAGTACAACCTTTTCAAGCCAGACAAGGGCGGACAGTTGAGAGCCTTCGCCCACATTCTCTCCTCATTGGTCATCTCCACTCCCGCGACAACCGTCATTTCTTCCGCAGGGTGCCGCGAATGCTGCTGTCGGTGGTCCTCGTGTCGAATCCCGCGGCGATTCCACCAGTTGGCCTTGTCGTGGCCGGATCTATACAGCTCTCTCTTTACTCACTCAAACTTGGCCCGCGATCGGACCACAAGAAGCGATTGGGCGTGGGAAAGAGTGTACGAAGTAATGGTTCGGTGATGACCAGGAGATAAGGTGTCAATGCTTACTCTCCATTCAGTTGTAGCCGGCCACTGTTTCCTACCTCTTTTCTCGCCTTGCACCGTAATGTTCGTCATACCTTGGTGGGGCGCGTCCTTCAGCAACGAGACGTCGAGATGGGGTATCTTGGCCCGTTGCATGATCTCGGCTGAAGGCGCGACGCCGCACCGCGATTCGTTGCAAAACACCACGGCCACCTCTGGGCTCACTGGAAGAATCATGTGTATAATGTCCTCTGACGTCATCCAGATAAGTCAGGGCCCTGCCTAGGTCGCCTCAATCCCCAGCTGGGATTGGGTGTTGCCCTCGAAATCGACGAGCCGCTCGTTGAGGAAGAACTCGTAGCCAGCTGCCGCTTTCCAGATTTGGAGGACGTATTCGTCGACAAAGTGCTTATAAGTACCAGCTGATGAAGCACCCTTTATCTCCTCTGCGTCTCGGAGGGTCTGCTCGTGGCTCGTTTGGAGCAGGTACAGCAGGTCCTGGAGCCAGAACTGCTTCGGATCCAGTGAACCCCCTCGCGCTTTCGAAGCCTCGACCAGGCGCTGAAATATGTAGTCATTCTCGCCGCGGGGGTCTTCAGTCTCGTTTCGTCTCTGGGTTGATCGCTTCAGGGAGAGATGCATGAACTTGAATAGTGTGTGGACGTTCTCCTCGAGGATGTCGACATGGTCGCGATCCTCAGCCACGGCGTCGACGATCTTGCGGAAGATTGAACTGGCTCCGCTCTCCAGCTCGCTGAACAAGCTCTCGATTTGCTTCGTATTCTCGCCCCCTCGGTCGTCGCAGTAGAGGTCCACCTTACCGCAGGTCTTTCCGACCTCCCCGAGGCGGAACTGCATTGCTGGAATGTCGAACACATGGAGAAGGCCGTCTTTCTTCATCACCTGCATACCGCCGGTCGCGCTCGGTCTAAACTCACGGTCAATTGGTCACCATCTTGAAACGAGACAATTCCTTCTTGGAGTTCGCACCTCAATTTCGAACACTGTTGGTGTGCGAACCCCCGCAGCAGGAAGCGGGGTATATGATGATGGAATTGGCCCTGGTCGTTGTCCATGGTATAACTTGTGAGTTAAAGACGCTTCTGTTGGGGCTATGGTGAATGAGTTTCCAATGTAAATGCTTGGGGACGACGGCGCCGGGCAGTTGTGTCGTTTTCGTGCTGAACCGAGGCTGTTCCATTGATGTTGGACAAACAGCAGATTTCGAAAGCGGAATGAATAAAATGGTATCTTATATACAAACCAGCTGACGTATAACAGAATTTTGCCATGGCCTCTGTTGTGATGATAGATCATTGCGGGATTGGCCGGATGTTACACAATGTAACCATACGACGGATAGCAGCCGCTACCCCTCACCTTTTGCGGTTGATGCGTATTGGACCCTCAATTCCTTGGGCTATGATTCGTGGGGACCTGCAGACTGCATATAACAGTTGTTTCACTTTAGTTGAATGAGGAGTCAGTGTCAGGCAACCTCTGTCGACTAAGTCAGCATCATTATCGGCTGCTTTTGAGTCTGGGGCTCTGCCTTTCCCTCGTTTCGGCTCTGGGGTTATCCTGATCAACTATTCCGACCCTTAGGAGCCACGAACCAATTGTTAGTGTGATCTTGTAGACTGCCATAATTGACGTGCTAGATTGCCGGGTCCTGTCAGATCATAATATTTTATGGCTTCAAATCCGTCTTTCCATATTACTACGAACCCGTACTTCTATTCCATAATCCATGCCTATGTAGGTACCGCACATATCAGTCTTCCTCCTCCACTTCCTCTTCTTCTTCATCTGCCTCGTCTACTTCACTCTCATTGGGACTTTTACCGAGATCGCCACTAGCGGATCTCTTCGCGTATGCTTCCATATCATCTGGGCATATACGCTGACAGAGCTCTTTCAGATCTTCAAAGACACTATACTGGAGTTAGCATGTTGAACAAAAGGTGGTGATTATATAGGAGGAGATAACGAGACGAGAAAACTTATCGTAGAGGCAAGATGACGCACTGTTGGCGGTAGTTACTCCCTGGGATCAGATACGCTGCTGTCACGTTGAATCTGAGGGAGTATAGCAAGTTTCGCGAGTCCTAGTCTTCCTTTGAAAGCAATGTTAGTATACTGATCTATGGAACAAGGTGCCTTAGGCAAAATCGCGCTTACCGGGTTCGCTGGCGGGGAAATGTCGTTTGTATGATTTGATGTACGTCTTGCCGCTCAGTCGATGCCGCGGTGTTCGCCAGTTACCCAGCTCGTACTCATTATGGGCATAAAAGGCGCTACCGTCGAAGACGAATGGCTTCCCGGTCTCCATGTCGGTCGCCGTGTTGCCGTCCCAGACGTTGCCATGGACCAAGCACGGTTTGATGCTGCGCCCCTCGCTCTGCAGAGGCCTCAGCAACTGCGTCACGCACTTCTCCAGCACCAGGTCGGCATAGAACTCGTACTCGTCCCAGGGCGGCTGTTTCTGTCGATCCAGCTCGAACACATGATCCAGCTGCTTTCGGTACAGTACCTCCCACGAGTCCTCCCACAGATCCGTCAGTTGGGGCGACTTGCCGTGGCATGTCTTCGTGTGAAAACCGAACTTGCCTGTCGGGGATTCAGAACGTTTGTGCAATTCTGCCAGCCGAGCTACGAGGTGGAGAGGGTCAGGCGGTTGCTGGCCGACGTCGCGGAATTGGGCGAGAAGGAAGTACTGATCCAGTCCCGGAGTCGATGTGTACTTGCCCCACGCCAAGGGCTCGGGACAGAAGAATAGCAGAATTTCGTAGATGGCCTTGTCCGACTCGAATTGGCCTTCTATCATTTCTTGAGCATTCTCCTCCGAGGTTACCTTCGTCAACAATCTCAGCAGGGTCCTTCAACGGGTTTTGCTAACATTGGATGTATACCTTGAGAAAGTCGGTGGTCATTTCACCACCAGGCAGTTGGCATAAGAGCTTGGCTTGACGAGCCCACACCCATTGTCCATATGCATGAGCAGAGACGACTTTGGTGTTTGGGATAGGTAACGCTGTGTCATGCATATGAGACGTTGTCATGTCTTTGTGGAAACATGGGGCATGTTTTACCTCTTAGGCAAGCCTGGTCCAATTCAAAGTTCCCCTCGACGTCAACATGGCTACTTTCGTCTGTTTGACAGGACATTTTGATTTGATGCGCGTCTCAATATCAATCGGGCGCACTAGGGAGAATCTCATCGTCTAGAGTGTTGATATTACATTTCAAGGAAACCATAAAGTTTCACAACGGATTGTTCTAAACGACCTGGCGGTTAATGGCTTCAAGATAAGCTAAAAAGTACCCAGATAGCGGATATGATACTAACATGTCAGCTCTGTCAGCTCGGGTAACAGCCAAGACAAGCCAGGGCTGAATCTAAGGTTAACCATTGGTTCATAAATGCAAGGCTTCGCGGTTCAAGAGGTATCTCGACTCATCTATACATACAAGCCGTATGCAAGGTCCTACACCCCGGCTTATTAGCCTGAAGAGCCTGCCGATTGAACAGGTCATGATAGCCAATGAATCGTGTCTCGCTCACCCTGAACACCCCCGTCCCGTAAGCCCTCATGAAAGACTTTTCGCTTGCAATAGTTTGCGAAAAACAGAAACGGAAGGAGCGCACATCATTCCTTGTCTGGGGCATTTTCAGCAGCAAGCTGTGATTTTTTTAACCATCTTCGGATGCTAGCAGAGCAACGATGGCTGCACCCACACTGGACCCTTTCTGTGCGTGGCCAATGGTGATGCTGCGTTCCCCTGCCTCGCCAATCCCGTCAAGGACTTTCAAGGAGCTCCTCATGCCGGCTTCAAACCCGGCGTAATGTTCTATTACGCTTCCATCGACCGCAACATCGACCCTGCTGCCTCCTTGGCCCCCGGCATCACCTGCGGCCACACCATTGCCGTCCAATAGCCGGCCCTGAGTTATGACGGAGCCGACAGCCATGCCACTCAGTCGGGCAGCGCGAGTACCAATGCCATGGGCAATCAATTTCACAGCCTCTGCATCGGCTGTCGTCACATGTTCCTCTGGGATCCCAAAGGTGTGGGATATCTTGTGGCGTAATACCACCAAGGCTGTCGAGCTGTCTGCCTCCGCAACCGAAATGATGGAAGAATCGACTGACCAACGGCGCCCGAGGGCTGTGTCGTGTAGAGGGAAACCCCCGAATACTCTCAATCCCTTGCGGCTGCACATATCCAACACGGCCAGCCTCAAAAGCTCTCCAAGGAACATCCCCGATACCCGCTTCTCAAACATTTGGTCTCCGGGATTGACGCTGAAGTTGTCCAGTTCGGTATCGTAAGGGGTAACAGGCAACACTGCGAGCTGGTTGTCGAAAGAGCCCCATTCAGTGCTCGTGAACATGCATGGAGCTTTTGTCTTATCGAACAGTTCTATTGGCTTCGTCACCTCATTGAGCGCTTGGAGGTAGACACCGTTTGTCCCCGTTCCGAAGATGGCGCCCACTGTAGGCCGTACATGCGATGGCGGTAGACTATACGCCCTAGCCATGATGGTTCCGACAGCGTCGTTGACCAACGCCGTGACCTTTACTGGAAGTTGCAAGACGTCGAGCTCCTTCTGCAGCAGAATGCATACATCCTGGTTGACTGCATCTGGTATGTCAAACCCTTTCGTCCAGCGTAGCAAGATGCCAGAGTCCAGGGCTGCCTGATAAGCAGGGAAGGAGAACGTAAAGCCAAGACTCATCCGGGGGGTGTTGGAGTCACTCTTGGCAGCCCCCAAATGCGACGGGTGATGCGCTCCGAGGAAGTCTCGCACGCTATTTGCGATGAACGAGAAGAGGCGCTCAGCCTTGTCACAGACCATGATGTACGGAGGTACTGGCAATTTCCACTGCAGCACTGTAGACGTCGTGTCACCATGGAGTTCGACTGAGCACACCCTCAGGTTAGTCCCGCCCAGGTCCACGCCCAAGGCTGTCCCCTAAAGGCGCCCGCGTCAGTACGCCATTCGGAAAAAGCCCTATAGTATTCAAAGTAAAATTATCTACCTTTTCACTCCCGGTCGCTGTGCGGGCGACAAAGGTGGATATTTGGCACATAGAAGGCGTTCGCTGCTTCAATCCCAGCCCTGTCGTAATGTAAGTACTGACAAAAGGCTGCGCCGCGGTGCTTCCACTCACTGAGCTCATCGATAAAGGCTTCGCTGCACCGCTGTATATCCTTGTCACTCAGCTCGAATGTCTCGGCTAGACGTTGCGCGTGGTCGAGAAGCGCGTACGCCATGGCGACTGATTGGCCTGAGCTTGATCGGAAATGAGGGGTTGTCGCAGGTCCAGTACTGCAGAGCCTCAGGGCGATCAGAGTCAACACGGGGTAAAGACGTTATCGCTTCTTGTTTTGAAGTGGCGTCTCTGAGGGGCGTCCACTAATATGGCACAATTTCAGAAAGATGTACATATACTGTACGTACAACTTCACCAACACGCCCAATCCACATCTCCAGAGTAAGGCTCTTCAGCGATTATCGGGTACGGTGTAGTTCGCGATGATACGTACTATGCGGGGTAGGCATGAGAGTATGGTGCAGGCCAACAACGCCAAATCCGCCCCCCCATGTCTCCTCTTCACGGCACAACGCCCGATGCCTCCCCTGCCTCATAGTGGTTTTGGTTTGTTTGCCCAGCAATACTACGGAGGTTTCCTGTAAAATTCTTTTCCACCCATTCCTTGTACGCTAAGTGATCGGCGTGAAGTGGCGTTCAATGAATGCATATAAAAACTCATCTCAATAAGGAAACGAGGTTAACCCACAACTACGCAGCCAGGCGGTTACTTGGATGCCTGGCGGGACTGAGACTCGTCTTGGGCATGAACACAGACTCCTGGTGTAACCCATAGGCAAACAGAACCAATTATTGCCATGAACACAAATTGGTGTGGTCTCACAAGTGCAATACGACGTGGTAATCAAATATTTCCAATGTGATCCGTTTCATTGCCCGTGTTCTCATTGGGCGGCTTGCATCATTCCCACTACACCTCCTTATGATCGAAAAGCAGGCTGAATGAGCTATCTGGGAAGACTTCGTAATTCTTATTGCCTGCATCTTACAGACAGGCCATGCATGAGTGGATTTGGTTTCATTTGCAGAATGAGAGTAGCGCATGCACAGCAGCCGGTCCATCACCAACCCAACCAAGATCGCAAATTATTACCCCTACGAAGAACTTGGTGCTTAGAGCGACTGGCTTTGTGCCTGGGACCAATGCCGGTCTATGAGATCTATTTAAGAATGTATGCCAGAGCGGGACTGGACTGGCAACGGTTTCCCAAATGTTTACCACCTCCGAATCTCATACACTACTTTCCTGGTATGCCATTAACATGACATCACTAGTGTTCACCCGCACTGACGGCACCCTGGACAGGATCAACGTCAACTTCGCAGATCTTGTCACTCTCTCCACGGCCACATATTCTGCCTGGGGCTATTTGGGTGGCCTCCAACCCATCAGAGGTCTGGTTGGTTATATCAAAAACACAACAAATCGTGACCCATGGAAGGATATGCATTTGAATCCGAAATACGCAACTCGCAACTCCAGGTTTCAGGTGCTGACTTCCATGGGCAGGCTTTCTGTCGAGGACGAAAATGGGGACGAGGCATTCGGAGGGACCCGTCTGACCCAGGCCATCGGGTTAACGCTTTGTGCATTGGCGCATGAGTGTGACCCTACTGTTGCCGTGGACCTCTTTGTTAAGTTCATGGCTAAGAAGTTCCTTGAACTCTGCGACGACATCCCAGAGCTGGTTGAAGCACTCTACCAGCTTCTGTTGGACAAGGCTACTCTTATAATCAACGAAGGTGTGACACGTGGCTTGCCTGAAAGGTTTTTGGCTGCAGCCGATGAGCTGCCTCAACCCGCCAAGCACTGGCAATTCAAGCCGCCCAAAGGCGACCAGCAGCTCATCAACTTCGAACTGTCACTTGTGGGGGCGTTGCTGGATTGGGTAACTACATATATTGCTCGTGGGCATAGCGATACGCACTATACCAGAAGTTCGTTAGTTCTCAGAACAGCCGCCTACCTGCGGACCGTTGGATACAACATTGGCCCGACAGTTGTATGGGAGGGGGAAGGCGAACCCCCAACGCCTCCAAGTGGAGTCGTTCTTGTTATGAAGGGAGTGATGGAAACCGACTTCATGCCGACGCCAAACGTCCGAGTTCCTTACTCAACATCGAGTATCAAGTTCTTCTATCGGCTCACGACGGTCGGGTCTATGCTTGTCAATGCTTTGCGTGTGAGAGTTGAAGTCGCGCCAGAGGCTGCTCAGAACACCTTCGATAGAGTACGGGGAATCATCAAAGAAAGGATTCAGCTCCGATGGACCAGTGTGCCCCATACTGTGTCCCGTAATAACGTCCCGGGTATCAAAGCAGAATTCGACTACGATGACAACCCGGAGCCTGGCGATCGCTTTTGCAGCAGCCTAGCATCTATGCATTTCCAGCTGAACTCAAATCTGTTCCAATCCTGTTACGACCCTATCGCCACAGAGAAGGCCCTCAAGACCGTGAAATCCCACAAAGACAGAGAATTGGACAATATCTATGGCGAAGAAGACTTGAAAACGCTCAGTCGGATCCGAATCATCACAGCTTCAATCGTGATATGCCTGGCTGAGCTCATGGTTGCGGACTTCGAAGCCACAATTCATCTCACACGCATGCATCTTTCCTCCTCGACATGGATATACGAAGCATGCAGCATGCTCGACAAAGGCATCCAATCCGGATGTGATTACCATGATGCAGTCGCAATCGTTGGCGCTGTTCACTGTGGCAGGCAAAGCATCAAATTGCCTGGCGACCCGTCATCTACCCTGGGCTTCCGTTATGGGGGATTTGCCGTGCTCCCCGCAATTCTCGCGAACATGCGTCCGGAGGAGGAGGCCATTGGGCTCACCTGCTACGATCGTTTCATCGCCAACGTCCCGGTTTTTCCGGATGGATCAGTACACGAGACGACCGTCTTCAAAAATGGGCTGAGCCCATCGAAGGAAAGCAAACCTGCTGATTTCTCCTGGCAGGAGGACGCCCTTTCGAGACCTTCGCAAGCCCCGCCAGACGTGTCCTTATACATAGCAATCGAGCGGCCTATTCTCAGTGAGGAACCGTTCATGACTTTCGGGGCTCGAATACGTGGTACTCTTATCGGATATGCATCAATCAGAATCGCAATGTCCACTATTCTTCGAGATCGGAACCTATCGGCAATGTGTGCATGCCGGCCAAGTGAGACGAAGGCTATCGTGCTGAAGACCTCTGCATTGGCTATTCATATGACCGACTTGTCTAGGGTTCTTGGGCCCCTAATCAAGGACCACAGCCTGTTCGTACAAGCACAAGGTAGCGCGGAGTGGGCATTGTTTGTTGCCGGACAGATGGAAGCATGTATACAACCGGGAATTTCATACGGATGCTTTGAATGTGTCTCGAAAAGAGAAAGAAGACAATCCATACCTTGGCTAGTTGTGGGTTATAAAGTTGCCGGTGAAGAGAATACCATTGTTAGAGGTTAAAACGGGTGTTTGGTGATGGCATAGGGGGTTTTCAAAAGGTAACGGCATATCATCGTTCCTGAGCTTTTTGTAACCATTGCTTTTATAGAAAGTAAAAAGATATCCAGTCCTAATTGTATAAGACTTATAGGATCGAACTAGCGATTTGGGAGAGGCTTCACCTTCATGATGCTGACAGTGACATACATCTATAGGCTTCATTTCGGCATCCGCTAGGACTTGGTTCATCAGGGAACTCATACGCAGCAGCAGTACTTTTTTGGAAAGATCTAGAACCAGCCGGCGGCCCTGGTGGCGCTGGAGCCACCAAAATGGCCGACAATTAGCCCCCGTCCCCTCCACGTTGTTCGAAGCGTGGTCCATAACAGGGCCATGTGCGAGACCAATGGGTGTTGGTGTAGCTCAAGGCGAGCTCCCCCGACGAAAGCACGGCCGAACTCTCCCCGCAGCAGCAGCGGAGCGCCCGCGAGTTCGAGCTGCTGAACCTCCACAAGCTGCCGGGCATCTCATCCGCGATGCGCACGGTGGCGGTGCAGTCGACGGCGACGACCAACATGCGGAAGACGCTCCACGGCCTCGCACCGCACGTCAAACAGCTCGTCGGCTGCTTCCAGGACCGCGTCGTGTTCTTAGACCATCAGTACTGGCTCTGCACCTGGGAGATGGAGCTGACCTACAGCAAGCACAAGCGGCACTTCTTCCTGCCCAAGGACTGGGTGAGCCCGACGGCGCTGCAGATGCTGGGGCTGAACAGGAAGGGGGTGCTGCTGTGCCCGCGGAATGGGGAGGTGGCCATTGTGAGATCGGAGTTCCGCTAACAGGGTAGGTAGAGTATTGGCGTTGGAACGGGAAACACCAAAAGGGGAGGGGATATAAGGGCGGGCGCCAATAGGGAGTCAATCATGTTGCATGTTACACTGGTTAGGTTTTCATGGGCCATGGCGTGCTGTCAAGGTTCTGGGCCTACACAGGGCAGGGGGGTCATTGCGAGGTACAATTGCACATATTATCGCTCCAAATTTCCAACCCGTAAGGGTGCATCTGCGTAATGATTGGGCGGTTTCGGGAGGAGTTGGTTGCATTGAACCGAACGAGACCCAGTGCGTTATATGCAGCAACACTTCAACTGCACCAACGTTACCACTCTGCTGGGACCGAACAGTTTCACCTCAGTTCTGCCAAGAGAAACTCCTCATCCAGCGGCTACATTCTACAAATAAGTAAGTAGACAGTCACACATTGAGCACCCTCCGGATCCCCCAAATCTCAACTCTGCTTGCTTTCACTCTACACGTCTCCCACAATGGCGGCATCCTCTACCGATTTCAAAGAGTACGACCAGTCCCAATACTGGGTGGCTCCAGCGAGGAACTTCCGGTCCTCTGCACGACTGCACCTGCAACACTTCCTCGTGCAGAACACGCTCGGCTACTTACTGGAGCCAACCATCGAGAAGTCAGTAGTTTCCGGCACCCAGCCGCTCAAGATCGCCGATCTCGCTTGCGGTAATGGCGTTTGGCTGACGGAGCTGCACTCCCACCTCGCCAAGAACGACGTCACCGCGGTCCAGCTCGATGGCTTTGACATCAACCCCGTCAATTTCCCCGCCGCCTCCTACCTTCCAGCGAGCGTAACCCTCAAGAAGCTCGACATCCTGGCGGATACGGTGCCTTCTGAGCTCAAAGGCACTTACGACGTTGTCCACATCCGGGCTTTCGACAGCGTTATACGCAACGCAGAGGCCATCAAGCCCGTCCTCTCTGCCGCCATGGAGCTTCTGAAGCCCGGTGGCTTCTTCCAGTGGGAAGAGATGCGGGGCGACAACTGGATCGTCGAGGCCCCCTCGCCCGATACGCAGAGGGTCGCCTGCAGCACCATCTCGCAGGTGCTCAAGGGCGCCCTCCAGGCCCAAGGGATCGAAAAGGAGTGGATCGACGTCCTGGACACGCATCTCGACGCCTTCGGGTTCCGGGGCGCGCGGCTGCTCGTGCACGAGAAGCGGAGGCAGGACTGGAAGGCCTGGACCGAGGACTACCTGATGGTGTGGGAAGAGATCGCCTCCTTGTTCCCGCCCAAGGCCGCCAAGCCGGACGCGCCCATGACCCGGGAGGCCTGGGTCGAGCTTTTCGCCAAGGCTGTCAAGGAGACGGAGCTGGGTGTGGCGGTACATCAGGGGAGAGTTGTGACTGCCATAGGGCAGAAGTCTCTCTAGCTCTAGTCAGCATATTCATGACCTCCTGTACATAAGCTATTTACGTATGATAGCCCTCAAGAGTACATCATGTTTCTAGCTTACCTTGATAACATAGGAGAGATATGCAGACATATCGAAAGGATGGGTTGAGAGCAAGTTGAATATACTTGAGATGAAGTTCCAGACTTTGTATTAGTGATTCTCTGCAGAAGAAGCCTCTTGCGTCAGAAGTACGTTGTGATCAATTGCTCCAATATCTTCGCATAAGGGCATGGTAATCATGATGTCGACACTTCTGCTTATACTAGCACAACTGGCAGTTATCCCAATGGACCAACATTCCTGTCAACCAATCATCGACACGGCGGTGGGCTGGGGACTCAAAAGTGAAATGACTACCAATCACGGACGTTGCTGCATCCAACCGCGGTCTTGATGGCTACTTCACGCTTGGACAATCACATCACGAAACATGGCAGATCAATTTGCAGTTGATGTTGGGTGCGATAATTACATTACGTATGTATGTCTATGTCTATATGTGTTATGCTGATCGCCCACCAAAAAAAGTATGTGTGGTTTTTTGAGGTTTGTCTTTGTTTATTTGGTTCTCCGTTTAGCAGGTGAGCTCGTAGCTAGGCTGGAGCTGACCGAGGTCGCCGGCAGGGAAGATGCCAAAGTCGGGCTCGGCCTGGCCGTACTGGGACTCCTGGAGGTCGTACCACCACAGGTTGACGCCGCTCTCAATGAGGGAGCAGGCAATGTCCTTCCAGTAGCGGCGGGCGTTCTCGGCGTTGGCGACGGCGGCGCCCTGCTGCTTGCCGACGACGGGCCAACCGGTCTCGGTCACGTAGACGGGCTTGTTGCCGGCCAGGGCCTTGGTCTTGCTGAAGCCCTCGTAGAAGCGCTCGTGCGCGTTCTCGATGCTGTTGGGGTTGTTCTTCTCCCAGAAGGGGTAGCCGTCGAAGCCGAGCCAGTCGATGTGGTCGATGACGGCCCGGTTGTTGCCGTTGACGAACGAGTCGTACGTGTCGACGTGGCCGATCTGGGTGCCCTCGAGCGGGGTGCCGCGGATGGCGTCGCGGACCTTGTTGATACACTCGATCAGGTACTCGGGGGTGGTACCGATCTCACCGGAACCCTGGCGGTACAGGTCCTCGGAACCGACGGAGAGACCGACGACGAGGTCGGTGAACTTGTTGCCATACTGGCTGATGGCCTTCTTGAGAGCGGCGATCTCGTTGTCGACGGCCTGGGGGCCGCCGGAGATCCACATACCCAGAAGGAGGGTGGTCTGGGTGTCAATGGCGGCGGGGATGGCCTGGATGACATCGTTGGCAGTGTTCCACTGGACCATGGAGTACAGGCGGGCGCTGTTCCAGCCGCTGGTGCCGGGCAGGTTCTTGGCGCGGTTGAACTCGTAGGCGAAATCGGCCTGGAGCTTGGCCTGCTGGTTCATGAAGAAGGCGCCGTAGTTGAAGCCCTTGATGTTGTTGGCGGCGACGGCCTTGCTCTTGACGGGGATGGCGGCGGCCTTGACCTGGCCGACGGGCGAGGTGGGGACGGCGCTGGTGGTGGCCGAGACGCTGGTGGCAGCGGCGGCGACGGCGACCTTGCTGCTCACGGCCTTGGCGGTACCGTTGGAGGCAACAATGGCGTTGTGGGCAACGGCGGGGTAGCCGGAGCCGTTGGGGTTTCTGGCGACGCAGGCAGCGTTGGCCGAGGCGGCCAGGGCGAGGACGGAGGTAGCGAAACGCATATTGGAGATAGGTATATTATACGTTGGAAAACGATTGTATTAGTTAAGAAAAAGCGAATGACTGTTAGAGTTGTCAGTGAAGAAACCCTGGTTGGTGGTGAGGAACCAAAAGAGAAGCGATTGTCGAGGGCGGGAGGTGCCTTCTATTTGAATGCCTCGACGGGCGAGCCGGGCCTGCGCAGGTGCCAGCGCTTGTTTACAGACAGGAGCACTCGGAAAAGGGATCAGCGGGTTCTAGAATGGCCAATAGCCCAAGCGAAAGTGATCTCATCCGGGATCCAAGATCGGAAGACGAAAATACCCTGCCAACACCCTGCCAGTGCCCCCTGTGGTCCGCATAAGCCCCGTCCGGTTCTTGCAGGGGAAACGAAATGAAGCCAATGGAGATGGCGCGTGTGGACCAAGGCAAATGGCCGAAAGGGAAGGGATTCGTCGACACCACCCCAGTTTTGGCTCCTGCTTTTGTGGAACTGCCGGAACTAGTGCCTCTCGTATTCCCGGGCCGCCGACGGCTCAGCCTCAACGGCCCCCCGTCCAGTGCCTTGATTAGGCCTGAGTAGGGCCTGAGAGGCCTGAGTGGATGACGTGGACCAGCCCCTGGAAGGCACTGCTGGCACACCTGGAATTTTCCAGGAGGTGATGGAAAGGCCGGAAAAGCCTGAAGGGGAAGAGCTAGCGGTCTGTTGTTGGCGGTTCCAGCGGGCGCTTCAGTGGGCGGTTGTCCCCAGTAAAGTAGCTGCTTCGCGACTGTGCAGTGTGCCCAGTGTAAAAGAATACCAAGCAATTGTGCCCCTGGCGCCCTGGTGCCCCTTGCGAGCTGGCGTTAGTTGGAGGTTGCATTGAGCATGGTGCAAACCAGTAATCTCCTGGCAACTTTGAGCAGGGCGAGTCAAGAAGTTAATCAATACTGCAGGTACAGACAGACCTTGAGACTCTGGCGTACCGCTTGCCAAGTTGGCACATACCTAGCATAGCCGCGTAATTCAGGTACCATTGGTCTCATATGCTGGACCCTGTGTGCCTGCCTGCCAGCGAGCCAGCCCTGAACCAGCATATCGGTACTCATCTCCAGTCCATCTCCAGTTGATCTCCAGTTCTCGAATTGTGCAACACAACCGGCTCACCGTCTTCTTCACCCCCTAATCAAGTCGCCTTGTCACCGGTCTTTTGCTAGTTGGCAATCATTGACAGTTTTATTGACTCTTCCTCGATCGCTTTCCATAGCCCATATGGTTTTGCGACCGGTGAAAGATGTGTGTGCTGCGGTGTCGATGTTGGCGTCGTCATTGAAAACCACATTTTTTTCGCAGCCAAGCAGCCGACTCGTCCGAGTGTGTTCTAAATCGAGCCAAATCGGGCGCTAACTGGCAGCGCACCCACAGTGTGCTGTGAAGTGGTGCAGGCGCTGGACAAATCGGGAAGGATTTCGTGTCGCTCACGCGGGCTCGAGCGGGATTGACTCAAGACATTCCCGGATTTCACCCAGGCTGGGCGACAACAAACAACAAGATCAGGGAATTGGACGCGTGGACTCGCTAGCAGTTTAATTGATGGGTGATTACCGACAAGCTTGGCATTTACTGCCAGCCGCCTGGTCGCCAAATTGCCAGACTCCTAGACAAGTCTAGGTCTTCTAAAGTGTGCTATCTTATCGTCACGTGTTTTGCATCGCACCCGCACCGATCTCTCACTGGGAGATTGATTGGCAGCCCTTTACTCCGTACAGTTGACCTGTGAAACCATCTGAGTAATAGGGGAACCGAGGTGTTCATGTACGATCCCAGGAGCCATTGATTTTGTAGTATCATGTATGCAACTGAACGGTGCATCGTTCAAATAAGGTTGTTCCACCGAACACCCTGCTTTTGCCAAGTACCGCCATCCCTGAACAGGCAGGGCAGCATCGTCAACTGGATTGCGGCGCTTATGGTGGTCAGAGGTAGCCAATTGAAACCCATCGCTGTGTTTCTACAGATGATTGACGGACACAAGCGGTTAATGTTTGACGCTGCGCCGTCAGCGTAAGATGCGAATGCGGGGAATACCTACCGAAGAAGCTCGGAGTGTGGGCTTTCCACCTCACGTTTGACATTGCGTGAAGTGCTGTTACTTGCCGAAGCTGCCATTAGGTACAATTCACCGCACCTATTCGATATATTTGCCACCATAACTGGACACTCAACTAAGCTGGCAGAGTCATGCGATATGGAAGCAATGGAAGATGCGGTTAAGGGCGCTTTCCGGTCGGAGCGTCTGGTGTTCCGCCCAGTGGAGGACAATGACCAAGACAAGAGCTTCATCCACGAAGCGATCCTGTCGGACCCGGTGAGCCGCGCCATGGGCAACCCGACTCTATTCGTGCCCGTCACCAGGGCTGTCAGCTACGCCGAGATCGAGGCCGGCATAAAGGGCTCTCTGCTCGGGCTCCTGATCTGTCTGTCCGGAGAAGCCATTGACCCCGACGCCGCTGACACCGGTGCGGGCGGGGATAAGAAACAAGGCAATTTAGATCCGACACCCATCGGGTTCCTATTCCTACACAAGTACATCTCCGACACGACCGCCCACCTGCGCCGGACTCGCATTTCCATCCAGCTCGCGAAGCCCTACCAAGGCGTGGGCTACGGGACCGAGGCCATCCGCTGGGCGCTGACCTGGGCCTTCCAGTGGGCCGACCTTCATCGCGTCGAGATCGCCGCGGCCTCCTACAACGAAAGGGCGGTCAAGCTGTACGCGAAGCTCGGGTTCACCCTAGAGGGCAGGCAGCGGGAGGCCGTGTTCATGAACGGTGGATGGTATGACATCGTGTCATTCGGCATGTTGCAGCGGGAATGGAAGGCGCAGGTCGGCGGCCAGGGGCAGATTGGGTAGGATGAAGGGATTACTCACCCATGCGGTTTCTGCTCGTTTGATGGGCAGCCTTGCTGTTCTTTCTGAACGTGCCTGATCAAATCAACTATAATACTCCATGAGACCTTCTTCTTTCTTGATGACGTAGTCTCCTTCTGTCCTCGGGCGCCGAGGCCATGACCAAGAAGGGCGGACAGTGCTATGACCAGAGGGAAAAGCAATAAAGGACCAACTTCGTCCACCTTTTGGGCGAGTATTGGAAATAAAGAGTGAAGCTACCAAGATCAGGTGATCAAGTTCCAGCCTCTCTTTATCGGCGGAGGCTTGGCCATAACTCCGGGGATCTTCCGCTTCTCGTGGGCTGCGCAGCGAACCGTGAAGCCATAGAATATACGGCGCATCCAAGACGGACCTTTTCCCGGGTCCAAGTGGAGCCGGCTGTCGCCCAAGCCACAGGAACACGTCGTAAGGAATGTGGTTAGGTTATGGATACCGTGATTGGCTCCTCCTGCGGCAATCGTGGGATCGTCGGGACCTTGATGGAAACAAACATGGAGAGTTTGCGCGATCAGAAATACACTGCATGCAGCCACGGATGGACTGTCTATGGCAGGACATGACGTCTACTTATTGGATAATAGGTTTTCGCAGCTACGGATTTGTGGGGGTGGTCCATGCAGTAGTCTATGCTGCGGTGTTCATTATGCGCTCTGCGTCGGCAGCTGCGGTTCCTGGAATAGGGAAACTTACGTGATCTTGGCAAAAGAATGCAACAAGCTTCGTATGTGTAATTGCATACCTAGACAGTCCATCAATGCATAAGTGAAAGTTGATAAATGCGAAGGACGTACGTGCATGGAGATCTAGAAAGCCCTCGCCCAGTGAGCAACAAGATCTTACAGAAAAGTTCCAATGCTAAGGTCCTTTTCCACTGTTCCACCACCATCAGCATTTCAGCTGCATCGCGCTTCTGCACAGCTACCTTGGCAATTGTGCTGACACAACAGCTTGGTACAACTCACAATTGGGTTTCTTTTGGCATAATACGGACGTCAACATGTCAACATCGCATTGAGCCAAATTTAACGGGTTGTTGTTGCCCACACCCAATCAGAGTGAAAGGAGCTCCTGTGACACGTCAGAGGAGGTCCATGATGGCCAGGCGCCTTGCGATAGGGCTTACGGTGGCGGCAGTGGCCCTGCCCGCTGGCAAATTTAGGTTGGCTGGATGGGCCGGCTAGCGCTCTCACTTGTTGAACTGCCGCCCTCTAGGCTGAAAGGTAATGTTATTTTTGTAAAGCGCCGTTTGGGCTACATGTAGCCTGGTAGCTTGCCAGTCGCGATATACGACGTATCACAACCAGGAAGAGGACAACAAGCTGTCCTACAACATTACGACAGCTCAACTGACCAGAGGGCGAGATCTGCGAAGCTCTGTGTAATTTACGTAACTGGGTGATTTGCCGGTAAGCACTAGCCGGCGCCAGTGAATTGGCATGAGGGAGGATTGGAAGCCATTGGCATTTTACATGATGCAGCTCCAAAGCGCCACTATACTGGCCCTCTTTTCGTCTTACTGTAACGTATACCTTCCTAAAACGGTAATTCTTCTGGATATAGTCGAGGCCCGGAACAGCGGGAGGCAGTGAATATGTGGGGCTACTCAACGCAACTACTGTCTAGACGCTTATTCGACTTATCGTACAGTAGTTGCTTCTCTAGACGAAACGCAGGTACGACGAACCGTATAACTGCCCTATGAACGTCGCGATGATGATGCTATGACCAGAACATAGGCCTAGTGCCAGAATGAGACGTGAATGTGTCCGAGTTCACACACATAATAACAATAGCTGCGGCGCAGTAATAAAGCTAACATGGACATTCCCCGTTGGTTATGCGCTGCAGGCGTCGTATAGTCATGGCTCACTAACCCCCGTAAGCACAACAGTTTCGGGTCCAATGGCAACATAGCGCTGCTGATCGATCGTCAGGACAAGCAAGCTGATATCCACCAGGCTGACATGAGGCGGGGTGATCTGCACCGGACAACCTCTCTCCTAGAGATTCCTCTTCCATCATTGGCCGCTGGCAGTCCCCGAAGGATCGGAAAGCTTGGGCCCAGGGACGAATCGGGTAGGTGGTCGCATGCTCCTGTGGTCTCGACTGCGATGTCACTCGGTCGAACGATTTGGCGAAGGCCGTTTTCCTTTTTCGACTCGTACGGTAGAGACGCGGCCATGCATGATGCCGTATGCGACGCCTCATAGACTATCCCGACAGGAACAGGACCGAAGAGCTTCAGCTGCAGTTGCGTGAATCGTCATCAGCACTGCCCCCAGCTGAGTAACGCACTCTGCCTTGAGGCAATAAGGCAGGAAGGGTACCATATGAGGAGTATAAGTATCCGGCGATACCGCCTCGAGAAAGCCAGATACTCACTCTCCTCATCCACCAACCAAGCAACTCACTCTTCATACACAACACAACACACAACAAACCCTTTCTCGACTTTTGAAAGCCACCCCCAACCAACTTCAAAATGCAGTTCACCACCATCCTCGCCACCCTCATGGCCGCCGTCGCCGTCACCGCCTCGGCCGTCCCCGAGCTCCAGGCCCGCGACGTCTGCGGCGCCGGCTACGGCGGTGACCAGCGCCGCACCAACAGCCCCTGCAAGTCCTCCAACGGGGACCGCCACTTCTGCGGCTGCGACCGCACCGGCGTTGTACGTTTCTGGAAGCTATCATCCCCCTCCCGCTGAAACTTTGCTGACCATTGTCTCCCCTTTTTACCACACACAGGTCCAGTGCAAGGGTGGCAAGTGGACCGAGATCCAGGACTGCCGCTCCAGCAGCTGCCACGGCACCAACGACGGCGCTGCCCGTTGCTAGATTGCTCATGTCTCCCGGACATGAATATCCTTCCGAAACGGGGCTTGACCTGTAAGCACATCTGCTTGAACGGCCGATTCGAAAGCAGCTTGATCAAGAATTACTAACGTATACTGCTTCTCATAGGTCCCGCACTCGTTCAAGGATAGGCTTATTGCAACAAAGGGGTGTCGAAGAGAAGATATGGCTGGGTCCCGGCACCTCCCTCGTTCGGGAAGATCCAACATCGACCATCGGGGGAGACTGGCACCCCATGCATCATAGTCATCTCTTCGCTTTCCGTTCATTATATAGCTTTTTAAAGAAATAAGAAGCCGGCTACCTACTTTCTTCGTTTTACTTGGGTCAAAGTGACAAACATTCCCTCCTGTACGTTTGTTGAATTTGCCGTACGACAAACTCGCGTCGCTGTCGGATTTATAAAGTACCAACGAATAAGAGTTGTATAATGTGCCAAAAGAGTGACCTGGCCGAAAGAATCCAATGAGAACATGATTGATCGTCCCTCATATCCTGTAACCCAAGCCCATCCATGCGTATGGGATGTTCTCCCTCTGATCTGCTCACACGCACCGTATCCCCTTGATGGCGAGAACGCTGCTTTTCGTACAGTACTTCCCTTGGATAATTGATAAGCCAGTTTATCCAATCGGGTATTCCATTCAACGGAATAAACGTTATGCCAATAGCACCAATTGATCCCTGGTATGTACAGTACAGCATAATCTGGTGGGAGCAGCGTTCTCGCCATCAAGGGGATAAGTAACTCTACCGATTGATCTAAGTTCCTAATACAATGGATGAAAAGAACCCCGTGGCCCCTGTCTACCCAAGAAGCCTGATAGAATGTCTTCTCTCCTCGGTGAATGGCCTTTACCCTGTCGCCCTATCCTCCTCATGCCGCGGGGGGCTCGCAGTCCGAATGTCCACCGCAGCATTCGCGGAACTGTTTGAGATGCGCATGTATGGACCTGATGTGGCAATTGCTCGGCTTGATGAAGTGGCCGTCTTGCCAGCGGCAGCACCTCCTGCTCTGAGCATTGTTGACCTTGCCGTCGGTGAAGCACTGGCAGGCCAGGCCGGTGCTGGTGAGCATGACAAAGGCCGCGATTGTCGCTAAACGGCTTAGATACATGCTTGCTAGGAGTGTATATTGATTTTAGTCGCGTTCGTGATCGTACTGATTTAGATTCGTTCCTGTGTCTGCGCAGAGGAAATAGTAGGGGAATTGCGGTTGAGTGAATGAAGAGAGGACATGGCTCTGACACCGTGTTCAAAGATAAGCAGAAACAGAGTTGCCTTCTCAGCCTGGTTGATGTTACACCATGTTATGTCAGAGCTGAAAGTTCAATGCATCCCAGGCTGCGGCTGTGTCACTAAACATGCATTGCTGTAAAAACAGCCCCCAGATGCTCCTGCAGCCTGGAAGGTGGCTGGATGTTGGCTTATCTGAACCATGAAATGACATGCAGATCTTGTTGGCCGGCACCTCTGTCACACACTATCTGTCCCAAGAGAACACCGAGTTGACACCTTCCTCAAAATAAGTTGTAGCTGTTTTTGATACAAACCCTAGAAAATAGGTGAGATGAAAGAGGGAAAAATTTATCTGCCTGATATCCTATTTGTATATAGAGTTCAACTTTCATCTCCCAAGGAAGATTGAGCGTCCTCGTCACGTCTACATTTGCCCATGGACGTGTAGTAGCTGCGGGTCTTCCGCGAGCGGAAGCACAGTGAACGTTGAACAAAGCTTCAATCAGCATCAAGTATTAAACATAATCGCAATATGCCATCACGACTACGAAATGCAGTCAAAACGGGGAAAGGGTTGAAGACCATAGCCATTGCGACCTGGGGGCCATGGGTTCAGGGGGTTTTAACTTCGAAAGGGGGTCTCCACTAAAGTGGGCATCAAGTTGTCTATCGCCGATAAGTCCGAAGGTCACGTGCAGGATAATTCGCTGACAACAATCTCGGCAATGACACCATCGGGGCCTTTCGTGGCGCAAAAAGAGCTTGAATGCGCCAACCACCACACAGCGATACCGGGGACTCAAAAAAGGCAACGAGCCTCATATCCCAAGTACTCTAATACACGCCTCGAAAATTTCAATTCCATGGGCGGACAATCACTTGGTGGCACCATCAAATAACGAAAACAAAATCCCGCGTTTTCTCCGGTCGCGGTGGAGAGTTAACTCCGAGGCTTGGGACCGAACGCTGCTCTCATACTCGGACCAAAGATGTCGGTCAAAATCGACGCTCTCAACAAGGGCCGGGTGTGCGCCGGACATTGGATGAGGCCTCTTGTCCAACAGAGTTCCACCCGCTGCTTCGCGTTAGGAGCTGGACGGCCGCTCTACTCGCAAAGGCTGGCCCAACGGGTCGCACCCTTCGCCATTCGCACCCTGGTCACGGACAACAGCGATAAAAACGCAGATACGACGCAATACTCGGCCATCGTCGTTGGCGGCGGCGCCGCGGGCATCGCCGTCACGGGCAGTCTGCTGGACCACCTCGGCCCGGGCCGCCGGATCGCCTGGGTCGACCCCAGCTTCTCGGGCGGCCGCATCACCGCCTGCTACCGCGAGGTGCCGAGCAACACGATCGCGCAGACCTTCCTCGACTACGGCCAAGGCTTCGAGTCGTTCCGGCGGGCGGCCCAGACCAGCCGGGAGCCGAACGGCCTGACCAAGCTCGCGGCCCTCGAGCCCAAGTCCACCTGCTCCCTGTACTATGCCGGACACATGCTGCAGACGCTGTCGAACGGGCTGCGCCGCGACGAGCGGG
This sequence comes from Apiospora marii, assembly GCF_038362585.1. NCBI lineage: Eukaryota > Fungi > Ascomycota > Sordariomycetes > Amphisphaeriales > Apiosporaceae > Apiospora > Apiospora marii. The sequence goes on from NW_027117381.1 coordinate 3,864,219, forward strand.
TGGACGGGAAGAGAGGGATGGTAGTGGAAGCGGTCCGCGCCCAAGGTCGGGAGGAGTGGGTGATGACGATCCAAACGAATAAGCCCCGATTTGCCCCCGCGCAGCGGTACCACCTTGCGGCGCCGCTCGTGGTCTATTGCACCGGCTCGCACCCGGCCACCGTCCCGCTCCCCACGCCCCCCGCCGAAACGCCCCCGAACCTGGGTCTGGACGACGTGCTCAAGCCCTCCGTCCTCAAGGAAACCCTCCCCAAGGACCGCCCCGTCTGCGTCGGCGTCGTCGGCGCCTCCCACAGCGCCATCCTCGTGCTGAGGAACTTGCTCGATCTGGCGCGGGACTCGCACCCCCAGCTGCGGGTCCGCTGGTTCACCCGGCACACGGAGCTCAAGTACGCCGAGTACAAGGACGGCTGGATCCTCTACGACAACACGGGCCTCAAGGGCCTCGCCGCCGAGTTCGGCCGGCAGTACCTCGAGGGCGACCAGCTGGCCAAGAGCGGCGCGGGCGATATCATCACGCGCGTCGACTGTTCGGGAGGAGAAGAGCAGGAGAAGGCCGCGTTCTTGCGTGAGCTTCCAGGGTGCGACCACGTCGTGCAGGCCGTCGGATTTTCGAGAAACAAGCTGCCGGAGATGGAGGCGAAGCTGGAGTTCGACAACATCACGGGCGGGTTCACGGACCGCGCGACCGGACGGCCGGTGCCGGGGCTCTTTGGGGCGGGGATTGCGTTTCCGGAGAGGGTCACGGATAAGGCGGGGAACGTGGAGTATGCGGTGGGTTTCTTCAAGTTCATGAAGTTCCTGAAGCGCGTGGTGCCGAGTTGGGTGGGGAAAGAGTAGAAGCCTGCTGATGGCGATATGTAGATTTATTAAGCGTAAATTGTATGTAGACTATAGATGGTTGGTTCATCACCAATGACAGACATAAAGAGAGATTCTGGGGCTTCAGCCATCTCCTGGACCATAACATTGATACTGTATTCCCATTGGGAGATTTCCCCTTACACGCTTCGTTTGCCGGACTCGTCGCAAACTTACAATGCAGTCCATAAAACCTTAACTCTCTATATCTTTCTGCCTCCTGGTTCTCTGGGACGCGTATAAGTGTTACCACAAAGTTTTTCTCCGATTGGCAAGATGGTAGTGGAGATCAAGTATGAGTGCCTTATTGTTTTCCACCCTCTCCCTCTGCCTTCCTCGGCCTTTGTATCTGGCTGGCCAAACACTTCCGAACAACAAATAATTGTTCCGATCATTCGAAATGCATACCAGAGCACTTTGATCACTATGGAGACTCCAATCATCCTCCCAGAAGACCAGGATTTCCTGGCGAACAAGAATCTCTTGTGCCGATCAAAAGAATACCCCGGCTTCCTCCATGTCCATAAGGCGGTGCTTGGCCCCGGATCTCTCCGGGAGTACGAGAGCGAGCCAGCCGCCACGAGGCAAAGACCGCTGGTGCTCGTACCCGAGCTGTTCGAGTCCAGCGCATGCCTGCGATACCTCGGCTTCAAAACGGCCACAGCAGAGAAGGTCTGGAACAGGTGGGAGCAGTCCGACCCAGACCGCAAAAGCTACTACAGCGCAAAGGACGACGCTATTGCTCATATTACAAGCACAGATGGGGACAAGGACACCTACTCCTTGGAAGATAGCGAGTGGCATGAGCTCCTCACCCGCATCGGAGTCAACAATGACTTCCGAAGGAATCTCATGGACCCCCGCTACAAGGCCATACGGATGCTCAAGACTTGCAAGCAATGGGTGGAGTACTTTTTCAGGCATCGATGTGACACGCTGATCGAGATTCACAAGTTCTCTCGCGAGCGACATGTGCAACCTCCTCATGTCATGGACACAGTCGGACGAGGGCCGGAGACGAGCGTGTGGTCCCTGCAACTGGCGATACCTGGTTTCGTAACCCTCTGGACAGGCGAGAGCTACAATCGCACCCGAGGCCGCGCGCTTGACGAAGCTGACTGGAAAGTCAACGGTTGGCGGAATCTGAAGTCGTCTGGTCACCACTGGTGGACCACCAAGGGCCTGTCCTTCACGACCCAGCGTGATCTTGCGCTGCATAGCATTGGGTGGCACAAGAAGAACGACCGCAACGCAGGCTTTTTCCTAGTGCAGGTCCAGGTCCCCCGCGAAACCATCAGAAACATAACGGACGATGAGAGGGAAGTCTATTTGCGTTGCAGCGAAGGATATCTGCAGGACACGACCATTTTTTGCAGGCGGCCACAAGACGGTGGTGGTGAATTCGACCACGGTCCCCTAGAGGCCACAACCGCAACTCGATCATCTACCCTGGAAAGTGGGACAGTGGCAGACGAAGCCGACGAACGTGTTGACACCAGGGAAACGAGAGGACCGTCGCCAAATATTAGCAGGCATCTGTACCCGAACAGCTATTCTGTCAATGAGTCAGCACTGGACCGACACGTGGTTGCCCACATTGACAGCAACGATTTCTTCGAGATCAATCGTATGTGGGACATCGAGGACAAAATATACGCATGATAACGTTATGTCTTTGGTCTGGAAAATTCTGGAAATCAGTTTGTAATATACTTACATACACTGGCTACCAGGACTGCCAACAACTTTAATCTTCTTTCTTTTTTTTCCGATTCATACCAGGGTTTCCCGGCGGAACAAAACACTCACAAGGAGCAGGTTACCTCAAAAATAACTTTAATACCAATCACTCAAGAACCAAACCTCTTCCTAATCTAAGCAAGACCCCAGTCTGTCTACCATACTTAGTAACCCACTGCGACTTGTCCATTCATCAATCAACCCTCCTTACTCCACTGCTTCCCACTCCACAACCCCCCCGTCGTCCAAAGCCAGTAATCCCGCCCCTTGATCAGCCAGACCAAAAAGCTCGGCACCGCGAACCCGCTAAACGCGCCGACACCCTTGCTCGGCCCGATGGGCACCAGCTGCGTCTCTTTCGTATCCTCCTTGAACACGCGGTCCTCCTTGGGAACGCTGGCCCCCGTGACGACGCCGGCGTCGGTCAAAAGGTCGCGCTTGAGGTTGGCGCTCAGCACCGGGATCTGCGCCAGGATGTTGTGCACCGCGGGCCGCGCCGCCGAGGTGACGTCGCCGACGGCGTAGATGCGGGGGCCGGCTTTGTCGACGCGCAGGGTCGCGGGGTTGGTTTCAATACGGCCGTCCTTGCTAAGCAGCTCCTTGGCTACAAAACCGGTGTTGAAGGTCACGCCGAAGGCGGGGATGTAGATGTCCGCCTCGAGGGCCTGGCCGTTCTCGAGGGTCACCGTGGTCTTGGTCGCCAGCACGGCTGCCTCCGACCCCGAGCCCTCGGGCGAGACGCTCTTGACGCGGATGTTTTTGATGACGGTCACGCCGACTCTGGCCAGCAAGCCCTCCGCCTTCTCCGCGAGGGAGGGGCGGAGTATGGGCAGGACCTTCGTGCCCGCGGTCACGAGGGTGATGGAGACATTGGGGTTCTTCAGCTTGGTGCTGAAGAACCAAGCGCGGCCGTTGAGATACTCGCCGAGCTCGCCCGCCACCTCGACTCCTGTAGGACCCCCACCTGCCACGACGATAGTTCGGGCGGTCGGGAGCGCCTTGCGAAAGCTCGCCCAGCTGGCGCGCAAGGCCTCTTCGTCCTTGTTGAAGCTGAACAGAGGCGACGGCGTCGAGGAACCGGTAGCGATGACCAGGGTGTAAAACGATATCTTCGTATCAGTCTGGCAGCCATCCTCAGCTGGGCTGCGGTACGTCACCGTCCGTTTTTGGTGGTCGAGTTCCACGGCGGTCCCCTGGATGAAGCGGAATCTGTCCTTCGGGTACTGCGCGAACTCTTGCGCTATGCCGACGAAGAAGCGCGACTGATCTAGCAGGTCGTCGGATATGAGTGCGCGTGGGCAGCCGGGGCGGCACATGGCTTGGGATGCGGCGCTGATCATGACGACTTGGTAGGTCTCCTTGTTCGGCAGATGGGGGATGGTGTGTTTGAGGATGCTGTGGGCGGCGGAGATGCCTCCGTAGGAACCGCCCAGCACCACGATGTTCTTTTCTGTGGTCGTCATGGTGGTTATATTGGTTGTCCTAGTTGAGCAAGGGAAGACACCAATTCAGAGGCAAATGTGTGTGTGTTACTGGTCAATCGGAGGTGCAAATCAACGGGAGATTGTGACATATAAGAACTCATGATGCCGTTTGCAGCCTGCGCTATTACGAGACCCGAGTTACTTATGCTGAAATAACAAGATTGATGCATGGCCTCGGTCCATATTCTTGTCCGGTAGGACAATCTGTCAGATAAATCAACAAGGTGTCTAGGTTAGGTCTAGGCATCTAGTAAGATGAACTAACGCGACGACTGGCCAATGGACCAATCAGGGGTGACCTAAGCCGTAGTTTCTGGGCTAGTGCTAAGGAGCCGGGCTGATAATTCCTCCATCCATCGGCGGTCGGCGCTTAGCTTGTGAGGCATGAACGGACCTGAAGCCACAGATGTCGGCACACGGAGCTTGCGTAGAAAAGGGGCATTTGGCTCGAATGGTCTTTACCCCTAACGACGACATGGGACGAAATAAGTATTATGCTTGAATCGATTACTATTCTAACTACTTTAAATTGACTATTACTGCACTATCCAGGTTTAGCTTACAATCTCGAATGTGATTCTGTTGCATGGTGATCCTCATGCATCAGCCTTCTCCAGGCGTACATAACACTGCTTAGGCTCCAGCGCAAACCTCTGCACCGCCTCCCTGCCGCTCAGCTCCGGCGGCGTAGGCAGCAGCTTAAAGTGCCACACAATCAGCGCAAACTGCATCTTGAGCGTCACCATCGCCAGCCTCCGCCCAAAGCACCCCCGCGGCCCCAGCCCAAACGCCAGCTGCGGCCCCGCCTGCGGATCAAACGACCCGTCCTCCTCCCTGAGCCACCGCTCCGGCCGGAAGGTGGACACATCCCTGTCGTCCCAGACCCCGCTGAGCGATTTTCCCTCGCCGCGCCGCGCGCCGGGGCTGCGCTCCCCGTCCCCGACCCGGAGGGCAGGCTTCAGGTAGCCCGCCCCGTTGGCCATCAGGAAGACGTTGGTGCCCTTCGGGATGTGCCGGCCCAGCACCGTCGTGTCCACCAGCGCCTCGCGCACGACGAAGGCGATGGTGTTGGCGTGCCGCAGGATCTCCTCGACGGCTGCGTCGAGGTACGGGATCTGCGTCTTGACCAGCTCCTCGTACGTGGGCGCCCGCCCCTCCCGCGCCGCGGCGGCGTACCCCCCGCGCAGCGCGGCGCGGAGCCGGTCCTGGGCCGCCGGGTTTTCCGTTAAGAACTTGAGGCCCCAGGCCACGGCGGTGGCGGAGGTGTCGTGGCCGGCCATCATGAAGCCGAAGAACTCGTCGGCGATGGCGCGCTTGTAGTAGTCGTGCGGCCTCCCTTCTTTCGCCGCGACCTCCTTCTCGCGCAGGAGGACGGAGTGCAGCGCGCTCTGGGGCTGGGTGACGCCCTGGTCGATGAACCGCTCCGACTCGCGGACCTTGTCGCGGATGTAGCCGTCCTTGACGGCGGTGGCGCGGACCATGTACGGCAGCTTGCGCAGGACCCAGGACGTCAGGACGGGCGCGGGGGAGAGCTGGGTGTCGGTGACGGAGTTGGCGAGCGTGAGCACGGACGAGAAGAGCAGGGGCACCTCGCCCTCGGGAAAGGGCACGGGCGCGTCCCGGTCGGCGGGCAGCAGCTCGGGCGGAGTCCACCGCTCCACCGCCTCGAGGCGCCGGATGGTGTTGCCGTCGGCCTCGGGCAGGCCGAAGGAGGAGGCGAAGATGCCGTCCAGGGCGGCGTAGGTGACGTCGCGGTGCGCCGAGAAGGGCCGGCCTTCGGCGAGGGCGCACTTGGCCTGCCAGACCTTGAGGAGCGTGAGGATGCTCTTGTACGTCTCCGGGCCGCTGACGGTGGCGATGAAGGTGGGCGCCATGAGGTGGTTGATGAGGTTCCGGTTGTTCTTGAAGCGGGCGTCGCCCGACAGGAACTGGATATGCTGCTCGGGCAGGATGCCGCCGATGAGCTCGCCGAAGAAGCCGCTGCGGTCGAACTCCCGGGTGCGCCGCAGCAGGATGTCCTGGGACTCGTGCGGGTCCGTCAGCACGACCCAGGGGAGGGAGCCGGGCTTGACGAAGGCCTGCACGATCGGGCTCTGGTGCCGCTCGGTGAGAGACGTCAGCCAGCCGAAGACCTGGCCCGTCTTCATGACGAAGCCCATCATCTCGGGCACGTCGCCGAACAGCCTGGCGGCGCCGTCGCGGTTGTACGGGATCCCGGCCAGCGGCTTGGGGCGGATGGCGCGCTGACCAAGGTAGACTGCCACGGCTAGGGCGAAGAGGAGCAGCGTGCCCCCCGTGGAGGAAAAGACGGCCCCCATTGTGTTGGTATCAGTGTCAGTACTGCAAGTACGGTATCTATCTCCCGAACTCAGTGCCGGCTAGTTTGGTCACAGAAGCAAGATAGACCAATTACGAAGAAACAGCCCAGAAACTAAAACGAAAAAGTGATAGATGATGGTCGAGAGGGGAAAATCTTGGTCGGCGAGTCGTGGTCGCAACGGGAATCAACCTGAAATCAATCGGTGCTACGCTGCTTTATTGGTATGTAGCATTGGGGCTTCCCAGTGGAGGATGGGAAAAGAAAGGTGCGAAACACTGGTCTGCGCCGCACAGTCATCTCCTCCAGTTCGTGTGTGAGCAACCCGTTTGCTTACAAGGGTGGCTGTCAGATAACTGCCAAGTCATCTTCCAGGACTCCTGGACCCTGGAACGTGAGCGCCAAGCTCCAATCGCATCTTGGCCATGCGGGACGCGACGAACGCCGTCAAAAGCAATCATGGGTGGGAAAGTTGCATGCAGGTGAGAGATTACATCTCTACCAAATCTGCAGCATCGTATGTATGGTCGTTCGCACGCAGCTCCCAAAAGCGTATTATTCCGCGGAGCATCTTGGCCCAATACGTATGCCGGTAAAAGACGGGTTCATGAATTGATCAAAATGCCTTGCATCACATCGTGCCATGCGGGGAGCCCCATATGATTAGGGGTCTTTTCCATATTTGTCAACGGCGCAACCTGATTTGTGGGAGCCATCCATCGCGTTGGAGTCCCGGCACCGGGGAACAGGGGTCGCACAGCGGACCGCTCTGGAGCAACCCCGCTAGATGCGGCACAAGTCGCGAACTTGATAGGCGGGAGGTAGTTCCGGGACGTGGATCATACCAGGGTCGCCTGCAGTTCGTCTGCATCCCATCTCAGGAACGGCACGCTTTGTATTAGGAAACGGTTGTGTCGTTCGCTGCACATATTTCCCGCAAAAGTGACAGGTGATAAGCTGACACATTAAACATCCAGGCTCCTAGGAAAGGCGCCCACACCACCACTCTGCCTCCTGCACAGCGTGATATCGTTTTGGGGATCAAGCCGCATGTGTCGGACCTGCATCTGCTGTGTCAGGGAAATGAACTTCTCTCTATTGAGATCTTGCATGAACGAAAATGGCAACGCAGATCTCTGCTGAAGAAACTTTACGTTACGGCGGGGATTCCACTTGGCATATTCCTTGATTCAGGCCACGGCAATCAAAAGCCAGGCACAGTTGCATCCGTCGGGAAAACAGAGCCGTTTCGGGGCATCGCAGACTCTCCAGTGACTATAGATAACAGTGACTGCTGCCCTAACTCTCTTACACACTCTTATGGCTCTGACATCAGTGATTACCTCAGACTCCTAGAGACTGGCTTCTCGAGTCCTCGTTGCTTAACCTTGCGGTTTTCTTTTTGCCTTGCCTATTCATTCCTTTGCTGCCAAGGCCGTGCTTGTTTTTCTTTTTGTTGCCCCGTCGATATGGAGGACTCCAAAGCTACGGCCATGACCGTCACCATGATTGTCTGTGGTGTGGTGACCTTGGCCTTCATGAGTGCGCGATTTGCCGCGAAGGCGCTCGTGCACTCCAAGCTGGGGATCGATGACTACGCCTTGGCTCTCTCTTGGGTATGTCTTACTTGATTTGGAATAGATGCATTGGTACTAACGACAATCATGTAGGTCCTCTTCGTGGTGTTCATCATCCTCTCCATCTACACGACCGGTTACGGGCTTGGTTCGCACCTAGACGCCAGCTTCGACATGACCAAACTCCCCACGCTCCTGTTCTACCTCCCGATCGGGCAGTTCTTCGCCGTCGTCGCCGTCGCCGTATCCAAGTCGTCCTTCATCATCACCTTGCTCCGCCTCGTCGAGGTGATGTGGCACAAGATAGCCCTGTGGTTCATGTTGGTCACCATCCTCTTGTCCATGGGAATCATCTCCATCGTCCAGTTCTACCAGTGCGCCAACCCCGCCGAGCGCAACTGCGTCCCCAGTGACTCGGTGGTGGGTTTGGGCGTCTATGCGGCCGGGTACTCAGCCGTCATGGACTTGGTCCTCACGGCCTTCCCCAGCGTGGTTATCTGGGGGTTGCAGATGAAAACGCGCGACAAGATCGGCATCATCCTGTCTATGAGCCTGGGTCTTGTGTAAGTTCACTCAGTCTTCCTCCTTTGACCAGTATTAGTAGCCTAACGCATATACCAGCGCCGGCGTGGTCGGTCTCTACAAAACCTCCACCATCCCCTACGTCTCCCGCAGCGCCGACTTCGCCTACGGCACCGCCATCGTCCTGATCTGGCTAGTCGCCGAAGTGAGCGCCACCATCATCGCGGCCTCGATCCCCTTCTACCGGCCCTTCTTCCGGCGCGCCAAGTCGAGCGGCGGCCACAACAGCGGCGAAGACAAGAGCGGCAACAACAATAACAACCCCAGGTCGGCTTCTTCCTATGCCATGAGCAACCGCAGGCGGGGCGGCGGCCGCGACGGGCACAGCATGCTCGACAGCGGCGTCGACCACAAGGGCGCGGTGGAGGATGAGGCTAACGACGACGGCCATAGCGACAAGGCTATTCTGGGGAACGATACTCGCATCATCCGCCAGACTAATATCTCAGTCAATTACTTGGTGGATGAGGAGGCGAACTACCCGAGGGGGGTACACCGTGATCACTTCTAGTGGGGCTTATATATAACACTTTGTATCATGAAATGTTTCTTTTCTATGGAAGCTCATCTAGTGGGACTAGATATAGCCTTAGTGTGTTACTAAAGACTCAACAAATTAAAGATCTTGCCAAACAATCCATGGAGAGATGTTGGGTTTTACTTTTGTTGCCACCTCGATTGTTGTCAACTCTTTGTTTTGACAAGACACCTTTCAGTCGATGCCCACTCTGTCCGGGACCGTATGGAGTAGAACGCTGTGATCTTTTGTCCAGATCATGGGTAGGGCTGGATCGGTCCCAGCAATGAGATGATCGTTTTACCCACGGCCCATGGTGCCCTGCCAAGGCCCGTGCCGCCATCGAACCTGAGTCAGTATCCTTGCCGGGCCCCAGTATACCCACCGCGATACCGGGTCAGCAACTGCTTTTGGCTGGGCATGTCCTTTATATGGGACCGCACCCCTGATACAGATTCTTTCTTCAATCCACCCGTTGGAGCAAGCCAACCGCCTTATGCGTCGGCCTAGCTGGTTGCCACAACCAAGTCTTGAGTTTGGCACTTATTTGCCTATTGCTACTTAGTTTGCAGTCCCGTCACAACGAAGCCGGTAGCTCAGGCGGGGACAAGAAAAATTCACAGAGATCACGATTATGAGTGGCAAGACTAAGTTCCATATTTTTGCAGAAAAGCTCCCAGACGTTGAGACAAGCGAGAACTGACAGGGAGGGTGCTCTTTCTTGTCACATGGGGATGACCATTACGTGCACCGGAGCAAAGCGATGAAGACTTTTAGGATCGCATTCATACAACCCTAATCTTACAAAATCTGAAATCCACACCGAGCTCATTCCGTTTGTCTCCATTCCCTTGCATCCCGCCCTAAGAGGTCACAATTATCGATCCCTGCCTCGCAAAAAAGAGCTAGCAACGCGATGCAGCCCGTAGCGTACACATCAAAGCCTTCTTCTCCCACAAAACGAAAGCCCTCTGCCCATCCCACCCGCTACTCTCCCGCTCCAACTCTAAGTCAAAGCGCAAAAGCACCCGCGTCAGTATGTACCGCATCTCGTGCATAGCCAGATTCCGCCCCAGGCAGTCCCGCGGACCGCACGCGAACGGCTGGCAGCTCTCGCGCCGATCGTTCCGGTAATACGTACCCGTGGCCCCCTTGCTGCTTGCGCCAGGAGGCAGCCAGCGCTCGGGCGCGAACTGGTCGGGGTCTCGGAAGTTCTGGGGCGAGCGGTAGGTCGCGTAGTGGTGCACCGACACCCGGGTGCCGGGGGCCACCCACTGGTCGCCGATGGTCTGGCCCGCGGCGCCGACGACGCGGGGGACGCCGACGGGGACGGGTGGGTAGAGGCGGAGGCCTTCGTGGATGCCTGGTGTCGTTGGCTTGTGTTAGAGGGGTTTCTTTATGGAGATGTGCAGCATGTTAGGTATACGTACAGGCGTTTAGGTACTCGATACCAGCTGTATTTTGGAGCGTGATATCTTCTTCACATTTGAAGAGGGAGCGGATCTCTTTCGTTAAGATTGCCAGCTTATGAGGGTTGGTAAGTAGATGGTAGGTCAGGCCCGAGAGGGAGGAGCCTAGGCCACAGGAGTCAGCTTCGAGTCGTTGAATCTCATATGGACAGAGTAGGGTAAATATGCATACCCGTGGTTTCGCTGCCCGCCAACATGAAAACATCCGCATGACAGTACATCTCCTCCAGACTAAGCTGCTCGCCCCCCTTGGCCGCCAGCACCATGCTCCAGATATCAGGCTGCTCCCCGGCGCCCCGCTCGAGGCGCCAGTCGACCCGGTCGGCCGAGTACTTGAAGTGGTTGTACTTCAGATCCCTGACGAACCGCGGCTCGAGCGTCTTGAAAAGGGAGTGCAGCCAGGGGTAGTACTGGATCAGCTGGGCCACCGGGATGACCTTGATCGAGTCGAAGACGACCTCGACCCAGCGCGAGTACTTGAGGTCCCGGAGCAGGCCGAGCGGCTGCCCGAAGGTCAGGTCGCCCATGAAGTCGAAGGTGGTGAACTGGTACATCTGCACCATGTCTAGCGGCCTGTGCTCGCTGACGGCCTCGCCCAGCTTGGCGATCAACAGGTCGACATGCTTACGGAGCACGGGCTCGTTGCTCTTCAGGGCGCGTTCCGAGAAGGCGGGCGAGAAGAGCTTGCGGAAACGCCGGTGGTCTGAATGGGCCGGGGTGCTGTTGATGCCATAGATGCCTATCCCGACGCCGAATTAGCGGGATTGCCTAAAGTCATGTCCAGGTGGGGGCGGGCGTCTTACCATTGGCCGGTTCCACGAACCACTCTCGAGCTTTGGGCAGCTCACGTCCGCCCTTCTCGTGGCCGTGGATGGCCTTCCACTCGGCGCCACCCTGGTCGACGAAGCTCAGATCATTCGGGCTGTAGCGAACTACCGGGCCGTATTTGACATGCAGGTTGTGCATCCATCGCACTTGATCGCCCGTGATACAGGCGATCCAGAAGGGGATCCGGCTGCTTGCCGTCCAGATCGGCCCCGGGAACTTTGCCAATGGGTGCAGGGTCAATGAGTAAGTAATGATAGTGATTATGTAAACGAGAAGAAAAAGGCACGCGATTATGCAGATATCAATAAGTTCGAGACTGACGCCAAGTCTACTGTAGCTCAAGCTTAAGAGCTCCATGTTGTTTGCCTGAGACATGGTAAGAAGAATGTAGGGACTGCAGCTAGCATTGTGTTGAATCAGTTAGCTTTTGCTGATGGATTAGCACTACTCTTAAGACATGATAAGTTTGGCTCCCATCTCTAGGAAGTCTTTTCGCCAGCAAAAGCAATGGTGGAAACACGATCTCAAAACACAGGTTGCGGGCACAGGCGCCAATGACACGATCGTTCACCCGCGCCCGCGTTGTGAATTGACTAAAAACATAACGATGGACCACAATTGGCAAATATGGCGACATGAGTCGTTCGCGGTAGGGGTCTAGGATTGACGAGAGTCTATGATATTTGATCAATCTAAAAGCCCCCGTCCAAGGGGGGGTCGTCTTGCCATAGTCTTGGGTCCATATCGGCCGTTGTTGGCGCTCCGTCGCAAAAGCAAAATCCTTTGCCGGGAGTAAGTAGTTTGTCGGGACTCCTGGTAGGTTAAGAGCTTTTCATGCCACGGCTGTGGCGTTCTGCCGTGATCCTTCGCCCCATTTGGAACCCCTTGCTAGCTTCGGGTCTTCTACTATATTAGTCCATGTTTGCTCGATGCAGCTAGAGTTGCCGCGAGTCACGTCCATGGTATGTGTAGGCTCTCGGAATATGATCAACGGCCGTTGATGTTTTAGCTTCGAAACACATGCAAGCGATGTCAACATTGCTTTTTCTATATTGGCCTAGAACCTATTGTATGGCTCTGAGACGTGCACCGCGGGCGGCACTTGGAGAGACCCTTGCTTTTTATACCCCCCTGGCTGGAAACGGTACCCGCAGTCCCCACGACGCACGGATGCAGATATCCCGCTAGGGCTCTTTGTTGACGACTATGGCTCCGGTGGACCGATGCAAGTCATATCTGACCAACCTCGATTGCGTTGTCTCGAGTAAGGGAGCGCTCATTTCATTCGTTCCTATCACTTATAACATGTCCCATTCTGATGCATCATGCGATGCATCCGAAGAAAGGTCTTTCGGGGTCTTCCATCTCCACAAGATACGCATATGTGGCAGATAAGGTTGATGCCGAAGACGTATCACCGACGAGTCGGGAATCTCCCCCTTCTAAGGCCTAGATGTTCGTAAAATACCGGTTATTTAGCCAATCGCGGCGGCAAAAGGAGGGAAAAAGAAGTAAACATCACGATCGGGATCGCGGCGACAAGCCCGACAGCTCCTGCCCAGCTAAAGTCGCTGTAATGCCCCGGTCCTGACCAAGGTCTTTATTAGCATGAAGTCGCTCATCGTATACTCCCGATCCATGCTTAGCTGTGCAGCACAGACACCCCTTTCACTATCATGTATCTTTACGAACCCATAATGCCCAGCCACAACAACACCAACAAGATCCGCTTGCCTGAGCTCGAGGCCTTCTGGAAGTGGCCGCGGCAAGTCAACCCTCACCTGGCCGAGGTCGAAGAGGAATGCCTCGAGTGGAGCGCCAGCTTCAACGCCTTCGACGCCGAGACGCAGAAGCTGGTTCACGACAAGGGCAAGCTGAGTAAGTTTAACCCCTTTCCACCAAACCCATACCAGACGTATCCGTCATGCTACTAGTTACTGACGTGTTCCCATGGTCGCCAGACCTCCTGGCAGGGTTGTGCTACGCTAGGATGACAAAAGGTGAGGTCGGTCTCCTTCATTATCGGTCCTTGTTGCAACGCTGACTTGTGATGGATATGATGCATACAGAGCAGCTCAGATCGGGGTGCGACCTGATGCACTTGTTCTTCATGTTCGACGAGTTCTCGGACAAGGCCGGACCAGAGGAAGTATGGGACCAGGCGCGGATCCAGCTGGACGCCTTTGCGAATCCGTACATTCCCAGGCCGGCGGGAGAGTGGATCGGCGGAGAGTTTACGCGGCAGTGAGCATACCTCGAGTGAAGCACCTTTTCCTGGATGAGTGGTGCTGATCTCTCTCTATTTCTTAGATTTTGGAATCGCCTTCCGCGGGACGCCACACCGACTTTCAAGAGGCGATTTCTCGCGACCTGGCTCAAGTATGTCGAGTCGGTTGCCCGCCAGGCCGAGCTCAGGTCGGAGTCGCGCATCGTGGATCTGGCGACCTACTTCCCCATCCGGCGGCACACTTCCGGCGCCCTTTCCACGATAGCGTTGCATGAGATGGACCTGAACATCCCCGACGAGATACGGTGCAACAGGGTTCTCCTGAGGATGGAGACTCTTGCTGTCGATCTCATTGTAATCGCCAATGTAGGTGCCCTACGTTTTATCTGTTACCCGCGCTGTATTTGCCCTCCCTATTTGCCAGGACTCTACTGGATAAGCACAACATGAACCAGCCTCCAACTGACACCCTCCAGGACATACTCTCCTACAACAAAGAGCAGTCCGCCCGCGACGACGAGCACAACATCATCACCATCATCATGCAGCAACACCGCCTGGACGTCCAACAGGCCTTCGACCATGCGGGCGAGCTGAGCCGGCGCAAGATGCAGCGGTTCTACGCCCTGTACGGCCGGCTGCCGCGGTGGATGGGCCCCGCCGGCCTGGCGGTGCAGCGGCTCGTCGACGGCATGGCCCAGTGCGTCAGCGGGGTCATGCACTGGAGCTACGAGAGCGAGCGGTATTTCGGGAAGCGGGGGCCCGCCATCAAGCGGTCGCGCGTGCTGAGTCTGTTGCCCAAGGTTGGCGGGGAGGGGGAGGGGCCGGTGGGGTCGGTGCGGATTGAGGATGAGAGGCTTTGATCATGGCCTCGATTGTAGAATATAGCACTATAACACCAATAGTATATCTCTTCAAGAACTAAACCTGGCCTTTCTGGGGCTAATCACGATGTCCCTTCCCACGGTGTCCCTTGCCTAGCGGCTTCGGCAATGAGAGTGTCCGCCAGCCACTGCGGCTTGCTGATGAACGGCGAATGCCCCGCGTCTACTTCAATGATGGATTCAATCCTGTGCGGTCCACTGGCCTTCGCCGTGTCGAGCAGCCAATGGATTACCGCTACCGTGGTGGGCACATCCCGCGTGCAGATGATGTACGTGGTAGGGATGTACCGCCAGGCTGCGGAGGTCGTCTTGCCCCAGTAGACCCCCAAGCTCTGGGGGCGCAGGTCTCTCGCCAGTTCTGCGGCGGTCTCGTCGTCCACGTCTTGGTAGAACATGTCTTTGGCGTCTTCTGGGAGGATGGTAATGGAGCCGGCCTGGGAACTTGATTAGCGATGAAAACTGTCGATGCAATAACCATGATTCGACCTCACATACATCCATGTCAGTCTTCATCTGCGGGACCATATTGTCCCGTGTGCCGGTTGGCGAGTGCTGGAACCCCTCCGGGACTAGGAATGCGGCAATGTACACCAGCCGGATAACGCCGCCCTTCAACCCCTGGCCGACACGGTATTCCTTATCCAATCCTTCGAGGCTTGTGCCTCCCGTCAATCCGCTGAGACTGTGCATGACCACGACGACGTCATGGCCTTCTTCAGCGAGCTGAGAAACCGTAGTCCGAATCGTCGCGACGTCCGCGTCCCAGTCGGCCGGCAGCGGCGTGGCGTTGGACGAGGGCAGGGCGGGCGCCACGACCCTGTCGGCGTAGCCGGCATTACCTAGAGCTGCGACGAGGGACGCGAAGCATTTTGGGGTGTGCCAGGCGCCGTGGAGAAGGACGAAGAACGGCTTGGACATGATTTTACCGTTGTAGACCCAATTCGAACAAAACTAGCGCAGTCTTTGGATAGAGTTGGGGAAGCAGAGAATTGTCAGACTGGGACAAGAGGTTCAAGCAGACTGTCATCCTCGCCGCGACCAATCAATCCCCAACCTGCGGTGCATTAGCGCCAACGGCATCAGAATCCTACCAAGAAGGACGCGCGGAGAATTAAATGTTCCGCCGTCCCCTTACTTCTTCCCCTTTCCAATGTCCTTGAATAACCTCAGCTGTAGTAAAGATCAAGAAGTGAAAAAGGACCCAGCTGTGAACATAGGACCAATGGAGTAGTGAGAAATGAGTTGATTGCAGGAGGAAAGAAGAGAGTCCCAGAGAGAAGCTCTGAGATGTGACTATATGTATGTGCAGGCAGGATACGTGACTACCATCTCAATATCAACAGGGTAAACTTATTTGCAGTATAAGGTTGAAGCTGTATATGGAGCGACCGTTTAATTGCAATCGGCTGGGTGCATGGCTGTGTCACTTCAGTCTGCATGCTTCCACGGACCCCTTGCATGGTGACCAAAGAGTTTTCTGCAGATGGATGGAACCGACTCTTGACAGGGCTCTGCTGGAAACCGTTTTGACTTCGTCTACCCGCCTTGGCCGCATCCACACTTGTTGCTTCTTTTCTATTGCTGTATCTCGTCTCGACGATATGACGAGCATCATGGCTTTTCCCGATATCCTCATCACCGGTGCCACTGGTTTCATTGGCTTCAAACTACTCCTTGGCGCCTTCGACGAGGGTTACTCCGTCCGCGCTGCAGTGCGTTCCCAGGAAAAGGGTGAATTCCTGCTTTCCCACCCGAAAATACGGGCCCTGGGTGTTGTGCCGGACAAATTTTCAGTCATGGAGGTCATGGACATCTGCCGCGACGGCGCCTACGACGACGCCGTCCAGGGCGTCCGCTACATCATCCACTCCGCCTCGCCGCTCTCGTCGCCCTTCTTGGACCCCCAGACCGGCATCTACGAGCCCAACGTCCAGAGCGTGAGGACCATGCTAAATTCAGCCCTGAAGGAGGCGCGGTCGCTGAGGAGACTCGTCATCACTTCCTCGGTCGTCGGCAACACGGCTTACCCACCTGGCTCTACACCAGAGGAGACCACGACGCAGTCGCGCGTATCAGATACGCCCGGCCCCTTCGTCTTCATGGGGCCCGCCTACGGTGCCGGTAAGGTCGCGGCCTTAAACAGCATCGACCGTTTCATCAAGGACGAACGGCCGTCTTTTGCGGTCGTCAAGGCACTCCCCAGCGTAGTGCTCGGACGCGATGAACGGGCCCTCGGGGTCGATGATCTCTGGGCGGGGACGAACCGCTTCCTTCTGGATCTCATTGTTACGGGGAAGTCTGCGCCATGGGCCATGCCCTCGGGCGTGGCAGACGTATCTGACGTCGCCAAGGTCCATCTCATGGCTTTGCAGGAGGTGGAGGGAACCTCTTTCCCGGAAGATGTTGGCGTCACGACGGCCAACCGCTTTAATGACGCCTGGGATGTGGTCCGGAAGCATTTCCCCAAGGCCGTAGCCGCCGGCGTGTTTCGCCGGGGCGATCAGCCGACGGTGGCCTTCAACTGGAATGCCCGTCAAACGGAGGTCGATTTGTCGTGCAGCTTCAAGGCGTATGAAGACATGGTGCTCGACGTTGCGGGGCAGTACCTTGAGCTGTCGGGCATGGAGAAGGCTTAGATCGGTTCTCACGGGTGTCGCTAGGTATTAACTTGCGTACCGAGCTTCCAGTGCTGCCGGGACTGGCCGAGCTGCAGGGGGCTAGAGCACGGTAGCAGCAGACCTTGTAATATCAATTATGCCAAGAATGCATTTATTACTTTCGCCCGGTAAAGTCAGCTGGTACTTTTCGAATCTTCCAAGATCCCTGCGAATGACCACTTCCTATGCGTTCTTATGTATAAGCACAGGCCAATCAAGCCGGCAGGTAGCAATGTACCGACTGGGTGGCGGAGCATTATGGGAAAGATGGCTACACATGTCAATGAGATTCTGACCAATGGTTCTTCTGCCGCTCAAATGTACTTTGTATTACGGGGAAAGTACGCTTATGTCCCACAGACGCGGATAGTCTTTCCTCCATGATGGCCAAGGCGGGCCCATATAAGTGATATTTGGATCGCTTATTGGTTGACAGTGGTGGTGGCTTCACGTTGGGCAAACGGTGGGAGCGAAGTATAAATGGGAGCCGAAATGCTCGAATCGTTGCTCAAAGTAACAGTTTATGAAATCCGAGTAAAAAGACTTCATCTTCTCCATTCTCAGTCCTCGTGAATCTATACTTTACTTGGTGTACACTATCATCTATTGCGAAATGTCATTACTGGTAGACAAGATAGTGCCGGCGTCCATGGTCTCCCTAGCAGTCGGGTCTGCAGCGATAGGCATATTATCCCATGTGGCCCTCTATATTCGGGGAGAGTGGCATCTGCGAGCCCCGCTGCTCGTCAAGCTGTATACCATTTTGGCCTTGATCGGTGTCTCCGCTGGAGTTTACCTGGGGCACGGCCCGTCATCATCTCTGCGGCTTAACGGCATCATCGCTGCAGGATATAGTCTTGGCCTCTTCAGCAGCATTGTGATCTACCGAAAGATCTTCCACCGACTCCGCCACTTCCCCGGCCCCTGGCTCGCCGGCGCCACCAAGTTCTGGCACGCCTGGCACTGCCGCACGGGCCGTAATCACCTCATGATCGAAAAGCTCCGCGCGCAGTACGGGCCCTTCATCCGCACCGGCCCGCGCGAGCTCACCATCGTCGTCCCCAGCGTCCCCCTCGCCGTCGACGGGCCGGGCAATAAATGCACCAAGCCGGACTGGTACGACCTGCTCAGCCCGGACAAGGCGGTCAACACGACGCGCAGCCTCGCCGACCACGCCCGGCGGCGCCGCGTCTGGGACCAAGGCTTCAGCCCCAAGGCGCTCGCCGTCTACGAGGGCCGCGTCGCGGCCTATGCTGAGAAGCTGGCGGCCAGCATCGAGGGGTTCGCGGCGCGGGGGAGGCGGTCAATGTGTCGGATTGGTTTTACTGGTTTACCTTTGACGTCATGGGTGGGCGAGTTTGCCTTTGCTCGCTCCTTCGGTATGCTGGTGGATGAGAAGTGGCACTTTGGCCCGCGCACGATCAGGGCGGCTATGAGGTTGCTGGGGACGTTTAGTGCGGTGCCTTGGCTGCTACTGTCGGCGTTTTCTACCTTGCCTTGGCTGTCCTTGGTTCGGGACTGGATGGCGCTGAAGCGGTGGTGCCGGGACAGGATGCGCGAACGGATTGAGGTACGTGGGCTTGAGATTTGAACTGGAGCTTAGTGTGACAAAAGTTCTAATCTAATCTGGATACAACAGATGAAGGGCGTCTTGCCGGACGTTTCGCACTGGCTCATCGACGCCTCTGTCAAGAATGGCTCGCTGGAAGCAGATAGCGAGTGGCTGAACGGTGATGCCATTGCCATCATTATTGCCGGAAGGTAAAAATATATATCTAAAGCCTCCCCCAAGCTAATATTTATGCTGCTAACAACCCGTCCCTCAGCGATACCGTGGCCGCCACCCTAGTCTTCGCCTTCTACGAACTCGCCCATGACCCATCCCACCAAGACAAGCTTCTTGCGGAGCTGGCAGGCGTCAACATCCACGACCGCGTCTCCCTGCAGAGCTGCCAGCACCTCAACGCCGTCATCAACGAGACCCTGCGCCTGCGCCCCGCGGTCCCCACCGGCGGCTACCGGGAGACGCCCCCCGAGAGTATGGTCATCGGGGGCACCTATATCCCGGGCGACGTGGTCATCGTGGCGCCGCGGTACTCCATTTCGCGGCTCGAGGGCGCGTACGTCGACTCGCACCGCTGGGTGCCCGAGCGCTGGACGACGCGGCCCGAAATGGTGCGCGATGCGCGGGGTTTCGCGCCTTTCGCCCGCGGGAAGTTCAACTGCGTCGGGCAGAATTTGGCTTTGATTGAGCTGCGCTTCGTGATTGCGCTGCTGGTGCGGAAGTTTTGCTTCGGTTTGCCGCCGGGCGAGTCTGAGGAGACGCTGTTCACTGACCTGCGGGATCAGTTTACGACAGCACCGGGCAACTTGCAATTGCAATTCCAGCCCAGGGATCCTTCCCACGGGAACAAAATAACGTGATCTCTTTGAGACAGCGATCATCTATGTTCTTTACGCATAGTCTTGGATTCGTGTCTGTATATTAGTATTCATGGATACCTAGGAGACAGAATAATACATAGCCACTTATGTAAAATTTAGTAACACCTTGCTCGCACTCCTTAGTAGGTAGGTATCCAGTTGACTATTGAATATGTGCAGTTACCTATCCTATCATTGGACTCTGATCCATGCCTGAATATGAATTTTTTAAACTAATACCGTTTTCTGATAAACAAAGCTGGATCTGGTGCGGAGATATCGTGCTCGTCTCGACATCTATGAATGCATTGGGCTGTTCTATAGTGCCATCTCTTACGGTGTTCGATTGAGAGACTGACACCAGAAACGGCCGCTAAGGGATGCTAGGTAGCTACGCTACATACATGACTGAAGGCAGTCCATCATCCATGCACCGTCACTCCGAAAAAACGCCTAGTGCCAAGCTTTTGGGAGACACCAGAAGCAGGCTGGCAAGCCTCCTGTTTCATTTGGCCGAAAGACAGTCTATTTTCAGCCCTTGTGGGGGCTGTCGTGGAGGCGTTGTTCAGCCTGATGCAAAGGTCTGCTGACACAACGATCGCCAGTAGCTAGTAGCGGGGATAAGTACCTGGTTTCCGGCACACCTCTGAGACCCAGAAAGTTACCACGACTTCACCACCCAAGCTTTGAGCTTCAAGTCAAGGCATCTAGCATTATAACAACATTTATTCACGTATCAATATGAGTGGGCTACAGAGACCTCAGAGGCGTTTGAGTCAAAACAGAGCCTCCCCTGTCTCAAGTGTCTCTTCAGGCAGTGAATATGAGATGGCCAGCCTGAGGAACCCACAAGTTATGAGCAGCGCTGGAGTGAGCCACACACAGAATCCAAGTCCGGCAGTACCTCAAAGCCAAAGTTCAGCAACCTCTTCGACCACAGTTTTACCGCAGACCAGTATTGACCAAGTCAGCCCTTCGAGTCCTCAAATCAATAATACCCATCAACTGCAAGCAAATGGGGCACAAGCTGGCCAGGTATCCCAAACGGGCAGCACAAAAGCTGCACCGCGAGCGAGGTCACTCTGGTGGTGGGAAGAGATCCTGTGCATGCTGCCGAGTATTGTCTGTATGGGTCTGATCTTAGGTATTCTGACCAAGGTCCAAAACCAGCCCACGAGGTTTTGGGACTTGAATTTCACTCCAAACGCGCTCATATCAGTATGCACAACTGTTGGAAAGATGGCTCTCATGATACCGGTAGTCTCTTGCATCAGCCAGCTCAAATGGAGCCACTTCATTCGATCCCCGCATCCACTGGATCACCTACAAACATTCGACGATGCAAGCCGCGGGCCTTTGGGAGCATTCAGGCTGCTCGGGCTCTCTCTCAGCTACAAGGCCCATCTGGCCACAACCTGGGGCTTGGCTGTAGTTACGGTCGCAGGGTTAGCCATGGAGCCGACGGCCCAGAACATCCTCGACCAATCCTCTCGGGAGAGTCTAATGACAGATGTGCGATCGAGAATCGCCGTCGCACCAGCCTATCAGTCCAGAGCTTACCCTTCCCTTCTTCTGACCTATCTGAACAACTACTGGCCGTCCAATGAGTTGATCCGGTTTCCGTCTTCAACAGTCGATGCAGTTATTAACGGCGCCACTGCACCTCAGTTCTCTTGCGCAAGTCCAGCATCCAGGTGCACGTGGCCCAGCTTTACCACATTGGGCGTTTGCAGTTCGTACAGAAATATTACCGATTCAGTGACACAAGAGTGTGATATGAAAGAGAACTCTAGTGTCTGGCCCAACTGTTCTTATCACAACATACCTGCCGTGAGGCCCAACGCTGGTTACCCGATGAAAATGTTTTTCGGCGGGGGTACTTCCCAAAAAGGCGATCAAGGTCTCTCGACATCATGCACCAGTGCAGGTGGTATAGTCACCTGTACCATCATACGAGCACGGAGTGTTCTAGACGTCATCAGTAAAGAAAAGTTTGTTGACGTCACCTTGCCCGCCCCTCTTCCTGTAGAAGTACTGGAAGTTCGTTGGTTTTGGTGCTCCCAAACGTACACGAATCTGTCCGTGGGGGGAGGTGTGCACGACAAAACCGAAGGGGATCTCCGTACCGAGGAGCTAAAACGGTATACGGAACCGACGACGCTACAGCTGGCTACCAGCGACAATCATACTCGCTATGAAATCCAATCGTCAGCTGAGGATGGCCTCGGAAGCCAGATGTTCATGTTCGATAGTCTCGAATTCTTCTCGATAAACAAAGACCCGCCCAAGCCCAAGGTGAGAGGGGTGGACCTGGCCTACCATCTGCTTGCCGCCGACGACATCAGGGAGCTAGCCCGTCGGGTCGCCGATTCCTTCACGACGCGCATCCGCAACGTCGAGGGCCCCACGTCCGATAACCTCAATGCCACGTGGGTCGAGGGCGACGCCTTCATGATGGAGCAGTACTTTGACGTGCGTTGGCCGTGGCTGATTCTGCCGCTGTTCGAGACGGTGCTGGCGGGCGTGCTCCTGGCCACTACTATATACTTGACGCGCGGCGAGCCTCTGCTTAAGACGTCCGTCTTGGCGTTTCTCCTTCACCCGCTGGCGGGATGGACGGAAGATGAGATGAGGCCCGCGCAGCTGCACCATGAGTCCATGAAGGCATTAGCGAAGACTATGTCGGGGCGGCTGGCGTACGATGGGATGGGGAGCGCCATGTTCATGAAGACTGCGTAGCTGTCGGGGCCGTACAAATTGTAGTCGGGAAAGCGCTGTCGCACCTCCCGGGTTTAGCCCCCCTTCTAGATTTGGAACTCCAGTCTGGTTTCCCCCTTTACCACGTGTCCGACCTGGACTATGTCATATATGGTATTACCGACAACATGTTGGAATTATCATTGCTTCTGTATCATGCAAGACGACCCAGATGAATGGGTTCGTGAAGCACCGCTGATGAGTAATGTTTACTCCGGTGCCGAAGATAGCATAGACGCAGCTGATGCAACTGGGCCGAGTGGTGGCATAGTTAGAAAAAGAACCAAGGACTCTATTGACTATGTGATTGTCCGGTCCCAGGATCCGGTTGGAGGGACGAATCCAGCGTGTCGCCTTAGTCTGCGGACATAATATGAGAACAGGACTTTGGACAAGGATACTTTGGCTAGGGTGTTCCGTATTCCCGCTAGGATAGCATCATTATGCACCGAGCGTGGCTTCTTCAAAAATAGGGTTCGAGCCGAAGAATGGTGACGTTTAACAAAGGGCAGGTCTATTGGCAGTGCTAAGACTCCGCGGCTATTTTTGTTTCTATACTTACTTATAATTAGTGTTTCTAAGTAACCTACTGTATAGAAGGTTTTTATTTGTACCGGGGAGCCTCAGTAAGAAGTGAACAAAGAAAAGAAGAAGGCAGACTCCGCCCACAATCGGAGACATCCTGTTGCACATGAGAATATGTACCACTACAGCCGCACGCAATAGTGGAGTTCCACTGTGACCGGTGACACATGCATAAGTAAGGAGCATTAGGTGGTATAGGCTTGTTTCATCACTAAGTGAATAGTCATTACTCCGTTTCCCCCTTAATATCATCCCGCCCCCGAAACTCCCCCGCCCCATCCCCCTCGCTACCCGCCTGCGCGCTCAAAGCGTACGGCGGCGACGCCCCCGCCCCCGCCCCCATGCTGGGCGATGACGAGAGCCTGCTGACCGGGCTCGGGCGGCCGGCGGCCAGGGCGCCCAAGTCGAAGCCGGCGGTCCGCGCGCTCGCGGCGTACGTCGACGACGGCGCCGCGACGCTGGGCGAGCCGACGAGGCTGCTGGTGGCGGTGCGGGCGCCGCCGCCGCCGCCGCCGTTGCGGCGCGTCTTGGCCCAGCGCAGCCCGCAGCGGTTGCAGAGGTTGCGGACGCCGCCGGGCCCGCGGCGCCACTCGGGCGAGACCTTGGTGTGGCAGTTGGCGCAGCCGAGGGCGGGGCCGCCGCCGTCGCGGCGGTAGCGGCGGCGCTGCGCCGCGCGCTTCAGCAGGACCTGCAGCTCCTCGTGCAGCGCGCGGTTGGCCGCCTTGAGCTGGTGCACCTCGTACGGCAGCGGGCCGCACCGGTCGGCGTCGAGGCCGCCCAGGATGTCGTGGTCGTCGCGGTAGAGGCCGTAATCGCCCACCGTCGACGCGGGCACGGCTTTGTGGGTGGCGATGGAGGCGACGCTCCGGGCGGCGCCGTACGGGTGGCTGCGGTACTCTGAAGACGAAGAGGCCTTCTGCTTCCGCCGCGCCGAGGGCTGCAGGATGCTGCAGCGGGTGAGGAAGTAATGGGGGCGCGTGCGATCGCCCTGCGGACCTGGGTGGAGCACGATGTTGGTTTCGAGGCGGTGGCCGCGCCCGCTGATGAGGATGACTGTCGACGAAACGACCGCGCCGTAGCGTGCGTTTCCGAGCATTGTCTCGAAGTCAGCTTTGGCATCGCGCTGCTTCAAGAGGTCTTGGAAAGTCGTTCCAATGAGGTCATTCGCGGACAAGCCGAGGGGCTTGTAAGGATCGCCGTATATATGCAGAATGAGGCCCGACGTAGACAGCTTGACCCAGATTCCGTGGTTGGTGGAGCGTTCGTGGGATTCCGAGAGGGCAGCGGTGGTGAGATGACCGACGTGTTGCTCAATCAGTGTGAGCGTGAACCAGCGCCTGCCGTGGTCGGTCCGTACGGATCCAACGCTTTGAAACCAGGCGTACTGGCCAGATCGCTGCTTCAGGCGCAACAACAAGTCTAGGTTAGTGGACTCGGGGTGTTTAAACTCCCTCATCAGAACCGCGACGTCTGATGGATGGTAGAAGTCAGTCATGGATTTGCCGATCAGATCACTAGCTTTGTAGCCAAGCTTCTCGTGCGCCGCGGAGGCGAAGACAATCATCCCCTTCGGTGACAAAACTTGCACCAATGTGCCCATGTTCTCGAGGACGGCCCTATCCCAAGAGGGCGTCTCTGCCATGAGAGAAGACAGGTCTACATTCTCTAAGCCCTGGAGGCAGGAGAAAAGGTCCGGCGGGCTGCTTGGGCCCGCATTTTCGTTGAGTTCGGGCTTGACCTCAGCAACGGTGCTCACAGGCTCGACTGCTTGAACGACGGCCGAATCGCCCTGCTGATAAGGGGTAACGGGCGCAGGGTCAGGCCATTCGCCCAACGACGCGGGGGTCAAAATCTGCTCATTGGCAAGAGGGTTTGACCCAGCAAGAAGGGGGATCGGTGCGTCCAAGCCTAAGCGGCACGCGATGGCCGACGGACCAAGTTCGTAGACATTGGAAAAGCCAAAGATGAAGCGCGGTGTGGGGTCGGGTCCCCACGGGATGGGGACGATGGAAATGTTGTTGAGGAAGGCTTCGCCCGACTTCTTGTAGTTGATGATGCTGTGCTCCGTCTCACGCCGCTCGCGCACTTTTTCCCTCAGTATGTAGGCGGACTGACTGCTGACGGCTTGCCTGGCAGTACCGGGGACCACAATTCCGTCTGGCGACTGGAGGAAGCGGCAGTTCTGGCCCAGCACCTCGTCGCTCGCATAACCGGTCACGGCAAGGAAGCTGTCCGACACGTAAATGATCCTGTCCAGGGGGTCCAAAGCGTCTGTGACCACAAAAGGCAGCAGAAAGTGTGTCGCGCCATGGTCGTTCTGCGGGTTGGGCCGACTCTCCAGGAGAGCGAGGGCAATGTTGATATCAAAGGGCCACGATGCCGCGGGGACGACGGGCAATTGGAGGTCCTGGGGGCGGGCAAATGGCAACATGGCGTTAAACGGTGGGTAAGCGGACCCACTGGCCCCATCGAGGGCCACCTCGTGAAAGGGTCCCATTTGCGAGGGCTGCACATCGCCATGGCCATGGCCAGGGCAGTGGATCATTGCTGAGTCGCCCTCTGTTGGGGTGGGATAAGGGTTCCTGGGGCCAGCCCACGGGACGTCATCCCCCATCGGGTGCATGAGCAAATCATCGGGCACGATGGGGTTCGGGATTGATACATCGAGGGCGTCGACGTCGCTTGTAGCTTGAGGAGACGTTAGTGCGCTGACCCTGCCCAATTCGTGGTTGCCGACGCTGGTCGCGTCACCTACCTGTAACAGCGCCGGCGCCCTGGGGTTCGGCGAGTCCCATCGAAAGCCGAACATCAGCTTCTTCCGTGGGGGTGTATGCGTAGAAGGCGTAGCAGAGAGCTGGGTCATTCCATCCCTCCCCAGCGCAGACTTTCAGGCTTTGGTAGGTGGTCTAATAACCAGCACAGTACAAGGCCTCCGAGTCTCGAGGGAGCTGAACATTTTGCAGTGCACCAATTTTTGGGCTTGTTTTATATATGCACGCGCCTAGGCCAGCGGAGGATTAGGTCCGCCCCAGCCTTGGTGGGGTCCCGCTGTATCATTTCATCGGCATACCTTGCCACTCGTGCACTCCTCGTAGGCTGGTACGTACTGGGGATCCGTACCCTGGACACCCTGGACTACCAGTATGTAGAACGTGGGATCAAAAGAAAAACCTGTTCGGCGAAGGCGATCAGCTATTCGGCACAGCATTAGTCGGTCTGTAGGGGTTTTGCCACCTGCACGCAAAGGGCCTAGGCCTGTCAAAAGCTGCGCGATGTGGATGATGGCATGTGTGTCGAGGGGGGAGAGGGAGGGATTGGCCCTTGCTGCTTGCCCTTTTGCCTGTGAACCCTTGAATTCCGGGGATTATTGTAGATGGCAATCCCACGAAAAACGGGTTGGGTTTGGTCGAGCCCTAAAGCCGAGCCGACCGGTTAGTGCGGCTGAAGAAGCCAGTCGCAGTTCAGTTTGTGATCGCTGTACCTTCGCATTCCCCCCTCCCCTCTCAAAAACAGTTTATACAGGAGAAGAGAGACCTAGCAACACCTAACACAATATAAGAGTATACAATTATTCGTCCAATTGTCATTCTACAAACAGAGGTTTAGCGGCGGCTGCCACCGGTTTTTTTATTTTCACGTTAAACATATTTGAAGGGCATACATCCCCATCCCCACCCCCACCACAATGCAGGACCCCTAAAGTTGGGCGCTTGTCAGGGTGCTTCTAGCGCATTTCGTATGGCACTTGGCTGGTGGATCAGTACGCTACTTAGAGACTTACTTGCGCACTCGGAATCCATCCCGCAAACCATTCCGTCAATTCTCTTAAGTCAATCCAATGAACCCCGGCTCTCGTTTCCCCCACCCATTGTGGCCGTATCTCCTGGTGATACGCTGCAATTGTTTCGTAAAAGTCTCGCCTTCTGTCTCGCCCACGTCTAGACGCGCTGCGCTTGCGGATGGCCCTGTTGCCACACTCCCATTATCGTGCCTTGGCACCTGCCACTGCCGCCTTCTCGTCCAGGCCGTCTCGCTCGTACCGACCGCGGTGACATATGTCATCAAGAGTGACGCAACAGGACGCGTCTTTTCCCATATCAGCAATTGCTTGCAATCACCAATACAATGAGCCGGGGCTTGACTGCAGTTGAAACATAGTTTTCATGGCTCGAATCAACCAAGAACCCCCAGGAGCCCAAGGAAAACATGGCAACTCGGAGGAACGTTGCATGGCGCCCCGGAATCAAAAACAAGCACATATGGTGGTCGCGTCTCGAGAACTCGATCCCCGTCAATTTGGTATCCAGTGTTAGGGGAAGCAAGTACAGCGGCCCCTTTTTGATTTGGTTGTCCGTGGCGGTATCCCAAAAACATTGGCATTCGATTGTATCTTTGGGCAGAGTGAGTCGGTATGAACTGTTGTCATATACCCACGCCTGTGCTCGATGCGGAGCACCCTCGTAAGCCGTCCGACGATGTTGCTGCACGACTGCTTGCCCCATGGTTCTGGCTCTGTAAAACTTCGCTTGAGCATAGAGGCCAAATAGGATCATCACCCAGTCTTTCGATGTGATCCCATGGCCAACCAGAAGGGACACAATCTATAAAATAGAACATAGTCGTACCTCCCGGGTTTAGCTGTTAGATGCGTACTCGGCTGGTTGGTTGGTTGTCATGGGAGCTTCTTGGTCTGACATGAACTTGGCAAACTCCGCTTTGAATGTCACTCCCGATGCAACACTTCCTTCTCTCCGGCTCGGTGAATCTTCGACGCCCGGAGAGACATCTGTCATCTTTCTCCTTTCATTTTTGAACTCATATATAGAATCTTTTATGGCAAACAAGCCTGACCTCATCTCACAACATCATGTCTTCCGGGTCTTATGACCTCCTTACCCCTCATGAGACAGCCCGGGTATTGAGCGAACGCTCTGGCTCCAGCAGCCCACCGTCATCAAAGGCCCCTCCCGGTCTCGCCTCCCCTCGTGCAACAATAACATACGGCAAGTGGGTTCACATATGGTCGTCCTGGAAATGGGAGCTTCTCGCGTGCTGCTTAGTGTTGGCCACACCACTCGTCATACTAGCCACCGTCTACCCACATGCCGGCCAGCGGCTCCCGGATTGGCCCTGAAAAATCAACATCACCACTCTTCTCTCCGTCTATAACGTCGTGTTCAAGACGTCCATCAGCTTCCTGGCGGCTTCGGCCATCGGCCAGCTTCAGTGGACGTGGTTCGCAGCTCATGGACCTCTGTACGACGTCGTCCGCCTTGATGCCGCGGGACGGGGGGCATGGGGCTCGTGTATCTGGATCTGCAACTACCGCCTCAAGCAGCCGCTGATAACACTCGGGGCGATCATTCTGGTACTCTCAGTGGCCTTGGATCCATTCGTTCAGCAGATCATTCACCCAGTCAACTGTTTGTCCAGATCAGGGGGGTTGGAGCAAGCCACCTTACCACGGACCAATCTTCTGAATCCAGAGGACCCCGGTGAAGCCTTAGCCGACTTGGAAAGCACGTCCGGCCTGGGAAACACGATGCAAAATGCACTGTCTCACCACGGCTCTGATGTTGACGCGCATTGTCCAACTGGCAACTGCACGTTTCCCCGTGTGTTTGGTACCGTGGGCTTTTGCCATTCGTGCAAAGACTCGTCAGCCGAAGTC
The DNA here is from genome assembly GCF_038362585.1 of Apiospora marii. Classification (NCBI taxonomy): domain Eukaryota; kingdom Fungi; phylum Ascomycota; class Sordariomycetes; order Amphisphaeriales; family Apiosporaceae; genus Apiospora; species Apiospora marii. Next base: position 3,892,798 of record NW_027117381.1, read on the forward strand.
TCCTTCGAGACGGTGTGCCTCGCCAACGGAATCGAGAACGGGAAAAACGCAACGTACAGGATCGAAAACCCCGCCAACCTTGACGAGTGCACCAACACGTCAGCTACGGTCTCAAGACTGCCAGACCAATACTATCTGCATATATGGCCGAATGTTACAAATATTACTCATGATGATTCACAGATCGGCTATGTTTCGACGCTCAATACTACCTACTTTCCAGGTTTTCCGGATCATTCGAAAGCATTCCAATCGGAGTTGCTGAAGATGGCTATTAAGAATGTTTCGGTGGACGGAACGGAACCACGGATTATTATCCAAACGTTGATGGGGAAAACCGCCTTTTCTGAGCGCCAGATGGATATGGTAACGGGAGAAAAGTGGCCAGACTGCGACGTCTCCCCTGACTCTGGGGAGAACAAGCCTTGGAAGTGCCAGGGCTATGGCGCGGCCACTTGCTCGCTGTATCCCTGCTTTCGCATGTACGATGCGGCGGTGGAAAACGGCCGGCTCAGGGAACGATTGGTGGCGCACTCCAACGACGAACCATTGGCCGCGCAAAGTCGCGAGATCCCACTAGGCGGCAACCAAACGGAAGACCGTGGCGGTCTGATGATAACCACGCTGGACGCGGAGTGCCTCACGCTGGAGGAAACAAACACGATCAAAGCCCAAGGATACGAGATCGGGGACGACGTGCGTTGGGTGTCTTATGACGGTAGTTTGCAGGACGGGTTCTTGGTATCATTGTGGGATCGCGGGTGCTCCTACTCCATCGGCCGCGGTTTTGCGCGGTCGTCTACGAAAGTGTTCTTGCAGAAATACTTCACGGGCCAGGCCATCACAGCCGGCGTGTCGGTGCCCTCACTGAACGGGCGGAACCTGAGCCAGCTTTACCTGTTCTTGGGCGACGAGGTCCCCTTGTCTATCTTTGACGCGGGGCGGGTCACCTTCGACCGCATCGACGGCTTGTTCGCCAACATCTCTACCGCTTTGACCAATTATGTCCGGACTCATGGAGACGAGAGATACTCTGTTGCTGCGGCGGGGGATGTATGGCACAGCGCTACCTGCCTGGAGGCCCAATGGCCCTGGATAGCTTTCCACGCCACCCTTGCGGTCCTCACGCTCCTGCTGTTCATTTTGGTTCTGATCGGGTCTCAACAGCAGCCTGTGTGTAAGGCCTCGCCTCTGGTCTGGATCCTGCGTGGCCCCAACGGCAACGAAACCTCCGCCGGCTTGACGACTCTCGACCAGATGGAAGAGGAGTCGAAGAAATTGACCATCTCTATGCGTGGTTGAAACGCGAAAGCCGGTTTGCCCAACAAGCCACAATTGAAAGAGTGTAACGTTTCGTGGCTTCCACAATTTCACATGCGCTAGACGAAGACTTGCAGCAGCCTGGAACTCAGATTTGAAGTCAAGATAAAGTTTTTGTCGGATCAAATGTTAGCCGTTGAGTCACACGAGCCGCCTCGCTGGCATCTTCTTAAGGCAGGGCTGACTCGATTTTGAAGGCATTTTAAACATCGACTCTTCGTGAACCTCCTTATATACTTCGAGCGTGTCTTTGAGGTGATCGGGCACTTGGTTGGATATAAACCATAGATGACACAATCCTCGTGAGGAAGCAGATCAACTCGGCTAGTGTTGGTGCTAAGGTCGGGCCGCATGGGTAGCTGCGGCGCTAAGGGGGCGGAATGGTTCACTTGTGGTTGGTTCGCCAGAGTTACTAATACGAGTGGCACGGGGAAAGCTCAACGAGCTTTTAGCATTGGTCTCTCGCATATACGATTTCGCGCTTTCGCTCGGCGGTGACAGACTTTTGTTGCGGCGTTTGAAAGCATAAGCGTTTATTCCATCTCGAATAGAAGCGCTAGATACATTTGACTGCTTGACATCTGGCAGTCGCTTAATGATTCTTGCATGGCCTAAAGCTCGCGATTTGACCATCCTTAAATTGCATTTGTGGCGATGAGAGCCATTTGATGAACTCCGGAGACAGTGATGACCATACTGATGGCCATGTCGATTACCAATAGTACACTAGAAAGGCGAGGGTCAGTGACCGTCATCATATAGAGTGCGGTTGTAGTGCCAGATTAGGAGACACCTGTTGTTCATCATATAGATACGAGGTGGGAATGGCATGACCAACTTACGCAAAGACGCCCGTCAGGACGATCCCAGCGTAGAAAGTGGGTTTGTACTCGACATCGTCGTGGTCGATGTCGATGATGCTGGTGGAATTGAAGAAGATGCCCGCGTCCACGATCACGCAGATCGCCGCGATCGTGACGCGAGGTACGTGGGCAGGCCGGGAGGTGTAGTGGGCGTAGTGCATACATCGCAGGAAGGACACGCCGAAAAGGATGCTGAACCAAAAGAGGGAGAAAGCTATCTTTCATTATTGTCTTGTTAGCCGAGTGTAGGTCATAGCTGTTAGCTGGCAACGGCTGGGAAGTAAAACGCCTACGAAATTGATGTCGACCATATACTCGGTCAGTGCCGTGGTGAACGCATCGCTCGTGTCCATGTCTTCTGGGTCGTAGGCTTGCCCAAACGGATTCACTGAGACAGCATGTATCAGTGCCATGGCCAAGGACAGGACAGCAAGGAATAAGTGCCAGAACCGTAGGCGAATATTCGTTCTCTTGTCCATCTGTGGGAGGCATCACAGAGGCCGTGGAGTGCACGGGAGGTACCAGATTTGTTGATGTCCAAAAGTGGGGTTGACGTTGAGTTCTGTCAACCGAGATTAGCGTTTGGGGTTGAGTTACAGTAATGCAACTTGGACAGCTGAGGGGAGATTTCAAGGCAACTAACGAATCAGTTTGAACTACTCAGAATGCCGAGACGCACGCAAGCTAAAGTAAGAAGACCGCCTGATTCTTGGGTTGCACTTTACGCATGCCCCCGACTCGTTGCTACCCAGCATCATATGAGTCTATTGAGAAATTACATCGGAGCTATATTCTCTTGGACAAGTGGGCTGGCTTCTGTTAAACTGGAATGCAACGCCTGTTTGGGACCGTCAAACCCTGTACGGTTAGGAAAACTCGGTTTGAAAGCTAATAGTCCGATGAATCAAGATCAGATGGTTCTTGGATTTTAAGCGTCGGTGTTGAGCAACGCCACATCCCCCTCGGCCCGAAAGGCTTCCCTGTGCCAGGCTTGGTTAACCCACGAGTGAAGCGAATTTCATGAATTCAACGTCTCCCTTCAGCCTTTGCATATCATCCTCGCTCAAGCAAACAGCGACCCCGATCTCCCCATCCGGTCGCTTGGGCAGCAGATACACCAGCCCCTGAAACGCATCGAACCGCGGCCGGCGCACTGCCTCAGGAAGCCCAAGCCCAAGTCCAAAGTCGAGGTGGTATGCGTCCTGGTTGGCCCACGAGTTGAGCATGATGTCGCGGGTCATGTCGAAATCCCCACCCAAGAGGCTCACGGTGGACTTGTCAGGCGTGCGGCTCACCAGGGTCGCGAGGGATCGAGCATCGTATGCCAGCGTCGAAGTTTCGGGGGCGATGGCAGCGCGAAGATTGGCGGCGACGGTCCCGAGCGGGCTTCCGACCAGCTCGCCGACCGAGAACTTGTCGTGGTACGTCATGCACTGCGCAAAGCCTGGGTACGTGGCCGAGATCCTGACGTGCCCACGGATGTCGACCGAGCGGGCCAACAGTGCTGGTGAGTCTCCTTGTAGCCGCGGAAGCCGGGCGCCCATGATCGATTGCCAGATGAACGCGCTAAGGACATCATCCGTGGACACGTAAGGTGTTGATGCGGGCAGGCGTCGAGTGGCAGCTCGCTTAAGGGTAAGTAGAGAGTCTGGAGGGAAGCTGAAATGGCACCACACTCCGTTCTCTCGTCTTTGTGTGTCACCAGTGGGCAGTGGATGGACCGTGTTGTATTTGAGCTCCGGTCCCCGGCGCCACGTGCTCTCGTCAAGTAGTGGGATCTCGTCGGCCGGATCCCGATTCCCAGACCTCAGCTCTTGCTCGGTAAACCCTTCCCCTCGACAAGCCTTGGACATTAGGCGCATTACTTGCCCCTGCCCAACACCATCCATACATTGATGTTGGCCGAGGAATGTGAGGACCAGCCCGCCTTGGATCACGCTCACTTGTAGCTGGAACAGTTCTGCGATCGTTTCACCAGGCTTTCCGGAGCTAGTTCTCCGGGGTGCAACCATATCCTCGTCCAGAGCATTCATCGGGTAGCCTACTCGTCGGAGATCCTCGAGGGATGGTATTGCAGAGTCTTTTGAGAGGTCTTTTACCACCATCCGCGGGGTTTTGTCGAGCGGCGCGATCTTGAAAACCCCTGTGATGCCCTCTGCGGCACCTTCGCAAATGACCTGGCCTGCCAGCCATGGAAAGGAGGCTGCCAAGCGCTCGAGCCCCGCTTGCAATGTCTTCACGACTGTCGGTAGTCGAGATGCATCAGGCATATGATAACACAGGCTGATCTGGGTGAAAATGGTTACCAGCATCTGCCCATAACCGTCAATGACGGTTACGACATTCTCTGCTCCCTGAGACATCGTTCAATGGGGATTCCAGTACCAATCAATGACTTTAAGATAGAAATTTGCCGACGCAATGGATGTCTGAAGGGAATAATGTTTTGTGTTTGTGGAGAGGATTATCATGAGAGCTGACCAGCGTCGGCCGATTCAGCATAATGACTCCGCATGTCATTTACGCCTTTTAGGGCGAAAAGCGTTCACAATATCAGCCCCGCATCGTAGACCAACAGGTCAACAAGGAGATCTACTCAGTCATTAGGAAATTTCATGAACCGACGTGAAGTATTTCCATAAACTCTGCGATCAGCTTTTACAATCATGGGTCACAGACTCGAGGGTGGTGACAATGGCTCTGATTCCAGCAGGTTGGTGCTAGGCAATGGCCGTGAGCGCCGAATACCGTAATAGCAGCGGGGAACTTTTTTTTACCCAATCACATACCACGCAGGCCACGTGAAGCGTTGGCACGAAAGCACCGACTGCCCTGTGGTGGACAAGCTTCTAGGCCAATCAACTCATACGGATTTGGTGCCCTATTGTTTTGAATTACCCGCCTTAGATCTGGCTTGAATTTGGCACCTTCACCGTCGGAAAAATCGCCTCGTTTCAACGATAATGCAAGCCTGTGACTTGGGAGAAACAATATCTGCTGAATGCCTTATCTGTATGAAGGAGGGACATCTGGAACTCAAACGGGCGGGGTTGGATATGAAGCAGCTACTGCAGAGTGTCTGCATCTTGGATCGCCATACAGTTGCCACTAAACTCTGCTTATGGGTGAACTTTCCTGACCACAGTGCTTCCTGAAGAAACCATTGGTCAATTCATGGTTTGAGGTCAGTGACAGGGTCAGTGACAAGAACACACTGGTAGAGACAAGATTAGAGCCAGACTCCTTGAATGGCATTGGGGGTTTCTGCCCATCGCTCAGGGGCTCTCTATAAGTGTATTTGATCAGTTGACCCTCATAAGAGACAGGGGCCAAAAAGAAAAACCTTTCATCATTTTTGCCAGACGAAAATTAGGTTGCATGTGCTTGTAACACTATGAGTTCAGGTAAAGTAATGCGATGAACCTGCAACACAGTGTGACGCCCATTTCATTTCCTCTTCGTGGCAAGACTCCCTTAATCCTGAAATATTAAATGTAATCAAATTTCATCAGATTCCCTTGTAATATTGAATACTTCATAGGTGCCAAACACTTTTCAGCCGCTTCATTTCACTGGAAGAACCACTTTGATCAGTCCATCGCCACTTTAATCGCATCAATATGGCGATAGATAGCAATGAAGGACCTTCACCTGGCAGCGCTTTGCCGGCCATGGATGCCCTGCAGTCCGCCAGGTCGAAGAAACGGATTAATCAGATTGACCAAGTCAGATCCTATGGTGTTGGTGACATCGTCTCTCTGCCTCAGCTCGTGGTCTGCGGTGATCAATCTACCGGGAAGAGCTCGGTCTTAGAGGGTATTACCGGCATGCCCTTCCCGAGGAAGGATGGCATCTGTACCAGGTTTCCAACGGAGATCATTCTTCGACGAAGTCGGACAGATAAGTCAATTGTGGCCAGTATCCAGCCTCATCAATCTCGACCAGCAGAAACTCGGGGGTCGCTCGCCGAGTACCGACGAAGCATGGTCGGTATGTCCGAGCTACCCCAAGTCACCCAAGAGGTCTCCAAACTATTGGGGTTACGCGGGGACCCGAGCGTCGTGGGCGGGAGTGCGTTCGCTTCAGACGTGTTACGTATCGAGGTCACCGGTCACACGGATTTCAATCTCACTGTGGTCGACTTGCCAGGCTTGATTTCAGCGTCAACCGAGGAGCAATCCAATGCAGACGTCGGAATCATCCGAGCATTGGTGGAGGAATACGTCCGCAGCAGCCGGACCATCATTCTGGCAGTTATCCAGGCTGGAAACGATGTTGCTAACCAGTCCATTGTTGAGCTGGCACGCAAACACGATCCAGATGGGCAACGTACGGTTGGAATCATCACAAAGGCAGACTTGATCAACAAGGGGACCGAACGACGCCTGGCCGACCTCGCCATGAACCGTGGTAATGTCAAACTTGAGCTTGGTTTCTTCTTGTTGAAGAATCCTACCCCAACCGAACTGGACAAGGGTATCACGGCCCAGCAGCGCCTGCTGCAAGAAACGAACTTCTTCGCCTCGCCTGTGTGGCAAGCACACAACCTCGATATGAGCCGTGTTGGGGTAGAAAATCTCAAGTTATTCCTCCAGGACCTTCTCGATCGCCACATCGAGAAAGAATTACCCAATGTTATCGAGGAAATCAAACACCACCTTCGGGAAGCTGAGGCCAGCCTGGCCCTCTTGGGCCCAGAGCGCTCGACTGTTTCAGACATTCGGTTTCATGTTACCAAAATCAGTATGGACTACTATCACCTCGTTCAGGCAGCCTTGACCGGCGACTACTATGGGTTCCAGCGTGAGTATTTTCACAAAGGCACAGGTTCAAGACTTCGTGCTGTAATCCACAATCTCAATACCGCATTTGCAGCAAAAGTACTGCACGGCGGAGAAAAGAGAAAAGTTGTCAGTGATGATGCTCCGGGGTCAGAGGATGGCAACTTGGACGATTTGAAGAGCAAAGGAACCAAAGTGGAGCAATTTCATGTCAACCAGACCACCATGGACTAATGGGTGAAAGACGTACGTGCTTTGTTCGATACACCTTCACTTAACTGACATCCAATAGATCTACACTCACACCAGGGGACGTGAGCTTCCTGGTAGTTACAACTACGTGTTACAAGCGGAGCTATTTCGAGAGCAGTCCAGTCCTTGGGAATCACTAGCCCATTCCCATATCCGGAAAGTCTTCACTACTACGACCCAGTGGGTAACAGACGCTGCGGCAAAGGTCGTCCCAGAAACTGCTATCAGACGGGAAATCATTTCCATCTACCATCGCTGGCTTGGAAGCACCGAAGCGCGAGCAGACGATGAGCTACGAAAGCTACTGGCAGATGAGAAACGGTATCCCATCACGTATAATCATTATTACACCGACAACATTCAGAAAGCCCGGCGTGATGCCTTGATTGAACCAGTCAAGGAAGCCTTACTCAGCACGCTTCAGGACGGTCGGCACAGTATCTACCGAAGCACCGGTGAGTACACCAAGTCGATGGAGGTTGTAAGGAGCCAGGTTATTGTCGATATGGATGAACAAGCATGCTCGGAAGCCTTGATCTGTTTGAATGCCTACTATAAAGTAAGTGATAGCCCGCAATCCCAAGAAATGTATCGAACATTTACAATCTTGGCAGGTTGCTATGAAAACATTTGTCGACAACATATGTCGCCAGGTAGTCGAGAGGCACATTCGTGATCGGCTCCCTGATGTGTTCAATCCTTCAATAGTTGCACAGTTCTCTGATGAGAAGATCTTGCTGCTTGGATCAGAAAGTGAAGCTCAACAGCGAATGAGGGATGGACTTACTAACTACTTATGGCGAGTTTGTACGATCTCCAGCAGGGATGATGCATTTTTGTTACTGTCGCATGCCTCTCGTTACCTCGAAACCGGTCCAGCCGCGCTTCAACTTCGTCAAATGAGTGATTACATAACGCATGAAATTCGTTTCGACGCGCTGTAGCGACTTTCGGAGGCTGCATGATGGGATTGGATACCAACAGTCTGGATACGTGGATCCTATCTTTTGCCCCTTGCTCTTGGAATTCGCGAACAGTCGTAGCTATCACTTGCCATGTGGATTCCTGTCATTCTCCCTCTTTATTGCAACGGAGTCTTGCGATAAAGAACATTCCGCTCTCGGTTAAACCCGGTGTACGGAGTAGGTTGAAAGTGTTTTTCTGCTGAGCCGCCTCTCTGCCAAGGGCTTGGCGATCTTGGACGCACCACACGATAACCTCTACCTGCCTAATCGGGTCTATCTACGCGCTTGGCGCTTACAAGCTTCGGCTCGAATGAGCTTGTGCCATTGGCACGGCTTGGGGCCAGCTGAAATTGCCCTCTCCATCCGCCCACGGGCCCGGGTCTGAGACCGTTTGCCAAGCGCTTGGCCCGCCAAGACTTATACGGGGACTTGCTGCAATGAGGATCGCGCCGGCGCTGCACTCCACGAACGATACGACGTTGGAGGGCGGCGATAATGGGCGCTTACAGGTTGCCATGTGTAATTTTATGTTCACTAGTTGACCCGACGGCTGGTATAAGATGCGCGCGTTGACACCCTCGGACCTGTGCGCGTGAGACGTTGCTCCATCCAGCTGTTGTTGATCACCATTCTTCTGTACTCGGAAAGATGGCGACCAAGGCAAGCCTCGAAATCACCAAGGGCGGCACGCTCGTCGAGCCAGTCCCGGGTTACGCCAGCGGTTCCGACTCGGTCAAGGATGAGTCTACTGACCTCCTCCGACCGTTTCCTACCGAGGAAGAGTGGGCGACCCTCCCCCGCGTGGCAGGATCGATTCCCTGGACCGCCTGGACCGTCGCCTTCGTCGAGTTTGTTGAGCGTTTCTCGTACTATGGCACCAGCGCCGTGTGTAAGTACTACTGCAGCACCTACTTGACAGGTCACCCGGGTCTTCATCACTAACACAGCTTGTCTACTTCAGTCGTCAACTTCATCCAGAAGCCCCTGCCCAAGGGTTCCGTGACGGGTGCCGGCTTCCTCATCTCGCCGGGTTCGGGCGCTTTGGGCTTGGGCCAGCGCGCCTCGACGGGGCTGATCACGTTCAACAACTTCTGGTCCTACTTCACGCCGCTCATCGGGGCGTACCTGGCCGACCAGTACTGGGGCCGCTACCTGACGATCCAATACTCCAACTTCGTCGCGCTGGTGGGCCACGTCATCCTGGTCATGTCGGCCATCCCGGCCGTCATCGTGCACCCCAACATCTCCATCGCCCTCTTCGCCATCGGCCTCGTCATCATGGGCATCGGCACCGGCGGCTTCAAGTCCAACATCTCGCCCCTGATCGCCGAGCAGTACAAGGACTCCAAGGCCTACGTGCGCGTGCACAAGCGCAGCGGCCAGAGGGAGATCGTCGACCCCGCCGTCACCACGGCCCGCATCTACATCTACTTCTACTTCCTCATCAACTGCGGCTCCATCACGGGCTCGCTGGCCATGGTCTACTCGGAGCACTTCGTCGGCTTCTGGCTCTCCTTCACCCTGCCGACCGTCTGCTACCTGCTCTGCCCGGCCGTGCTGCTGTACTTCAAGAAGACGTACAAGCTGTCCCCGCCGACGGGCTCCGTCATGGGCAAGGCCTCGAAGCTGATCCGGCTCGCCTACAAGAAGAGCACCGGCTTCCGCGACCCGGCGTTCTGGCAGCGCGTCAAGCCGAGCGAGCTCCGCGCGCGCGGCGAGGCGGTCCCGGCCTGGATGACGTTCGACGACCAGTGGGTCGACGAGCTGAAGCGCGGCGTCGTGGCCTGCAAGGTGTTTCTGTGGTACCCGCTCTACTTCCTGGCCTACAACCAGATGACCAACAACCTGGTCTCGCAGGCGGGGACCATGGTGCTGGGCCAGACGCCCAACGACATCGTGGCCAAGCTGAACCCCATTTTTATCATCATCGTCATCCCCATCATGGACTTTGGCGTCTACCCGGCCCTGCGCAAGATGGGCGTGCACCTCTCGCCCATCAAGAAGATCACGGCCGGGTTCGTGCTCGCCTCCCTCGCCATGGTCTCGGCCTGTGTTATCCAGGCCTACATCTACAAGCTCTCCCCCTGCGGCCACGAGGTCAACAAGCTCACCAAGCAGGGCAAGGACTGCACCGCGCCCTTCTCGGTCTGGATCCAGGTCTTCCCCTACGGCTTGATCGGCATGTCGGAGGTCCTAGCCTCCATCACGAAGCTCGAGTAAGTCGTACATCAACCCCCCTTCCCATTATCATACTAACGCCGAACCACAGATACGCCTACACCAAGGCCCCCCAGAACATGAAGTCGACCGTGCAGGCCATCGCCCTCTTCACGTCGGCCGTGTCGTCGGCGCTGGGCCAGGCGCTCGTCGCGCTCTCCGACGACCCGCTCCTGGTGTGGAACTACGGGTTCGTGGCCGTCGTCGCCCTCGTCGGCGGCATCGGGTTCTACCTCACCTTCCGCAAGGCCGACCGCGACGAGGACGCCATGAACAACATGCAGGAGAGCGCCTTCCTCGGCAAGGACGTCGGGGCTGCGGCCGACAACGCGGCGGCGGTGGGTGGCGAGGGCACGGTGGTGCGGGAGGTTTCTGATGATGAGAAGAGGGGGGAGGGCGTTGCGGCGGCGGAGAGGAAGGAGGTGGGCGTGTAGGGCGAACTGTTTAGTTGTCGGCGGGGCGGTAATGAAGATCTCCTGAATCAACTCAGTGTTCATTTCATGAATTCTCAAGACTCAAGATATGCCAAACACGTGCTTCATCAGTCTGTTTGCATTGGTTGCTTCGAAGATGTGACACATCGGGTAAGCCCGTCTGCGCCCCAATTGATTCACCAATACCTCCTAATCGGAGTATGCCTTCAAGGTATGGCGCAGTCTGAACATTGAGTGCCGTGTAGATACCGGGTAACAACTGGTGGCCATTCCTCTGATGATGAAACATGTATATGCCCAAGTATGCTCGTAAGGAATGGTTACATCGCGTGCCCAAGGTTCTTTGGGACGATGGGCTCTGGCGGTTACTGACGAAGGTAAAAGTTAGCGCCCCCTACACTGCAGATGGGTGCTGCGGTTTTGCCTGAAATCCAATTAGCGCAGTCTGCATGAAGGCACAACCGCCGTTCTTCCACTGAACTCTACTGCGTGTTTGAAACGGAATAGCAGGCAATGGCGACTCATTCCTCAAGTTTCGCGGCGCGACTTTGGAGAGGTGGTTCATCTTCGGTAGTATTGGGCCAGTTTCTCTAACCTCGTCGGTGTTTCAGGGTTCAGCGCTTCCCCAGACCCCGCGCAACCGAGTCGCGGGGTTTTCCTGGAGAACAGAGCACGTCCAGCTTTCGCAACAGGACAAGACAGGACACCAAGCAGCCAGAGCAGGTATGTGGCAAGGGGAATTACCGGAATAATTGATATAACGCTAGGTAATGCGCATTGATAGGGCATTCTCCCGCGATTCGGGCGTGACGGCTGACTGCGAGTCTAGAACACTGGCCGATTCGCCTCGCGTCTGTGTCCGTCTGGATCTACGGAACGTGCACAGCAACCTCGGGTCAATCGCGAGCTAGATAGGTTCTGGATATAATTCTACAACCGGCATACCACATGTAACCTACTTACATGACCGATTATATAGACCGCTAAATGATTGTTAGTACTGGGGTGTTGGTGCCTCATGCACGATGTGCCGGGCGCGGTGCACTTGCCGTTCTGCGGTTACCCACTGACTACGGAGTACTTGGCGTGAGAACACTTACCCCAGGCACCCCATGTGTTTATGCACGTGCAGTCGCGCGTTTGATCACCCTGGACGTTACCAGCTAGCACTCAACACTGGCCGAATCCCAACTTGACGCGCCCAAGGGAGAAAAGAAGATAAAGGAACAAGCCAAGGCATGTGCGTTTACCAGGATGTGATTGCCATTTGGATGATAATTGAGGATGCCTTAGACGAGGTGGAAAGTACAGGGTGCAATACTATGCGTCTACAGGTAGGTTGTATGCGACTATGGTTGCGATATAGTCAGCCACACCCACAGCCACCTCTATCCTTGGGTTGCCTCTGTACTACTAAATCAAGAGCATCCCGCATTCCAGCGTGGCGCAGATGGCCAAAGAAGGAGAATCAGATGGCAGTTGTCGAGTCGTCGGTCAGTCTAGCGGACTGTGCAAGACGATCAGATGGCACTCAGTTATCGGTCGTGGGTGAGGTCTGGACTCGAGGGGGGAGGGGGATGATGGGACAAAAACACGAAAGTCGGGTGTTGGCCCCGAGTCAAGTCGGTGGCCCGCTTTATTTATACTGGAAACGCCCAGAGCCCTGCCCAGAGAATTAGGCACTCGAGTCTAGACTCTAGACAGGAACAGGCCCCCCCGTAGCCGGTGGGGACTGTTAGAAGATTCTAAGGTAATCAAACTCTATTCTGACCTGATTCTGCGGATTCCTGCGTCCATATGTCCCTATGACTGCTAGACTGATGAGATCATCATTTCCCCATCTCGTCTTGAATCACCCCATGCAGCCCAACTCCCCTCACAACGGCGCTCGTAGGCCAATGTAAGCCCGATTTCAGTGTAACTGAAGGACAAGAAGCACAATACTGTAGGCAAGGAAACGTCTTGCTCAAATATCAGGTGCAAGCAAAACGGGGAGAGCCGGCCCAGTCGTGGCGCCAAGTTTGGTCGTCGACCGCAGCCCGACGGGCCCGCCGACCAGGATTTGAGCAGGGATCGCAAGACGCTTGGGAAGTCCCGTCATCTGCCATACCGGATTCCCTGTCGAGGATGAACATGCCACCTCTTTCCCGGCTCGTCGTTTCTGGGGTCTACGTGTAGGACACCCCGATGCTGCGAGGGCCCCTGCGCCTCGCTACCGCCCTCAATGATTCGCAACGACAGGCTATGCATTACGTTCCCTCAGCAAGGCGTAGTGAACCCTAAATTCTTCTGGAAAGGGGGGGATGTGACGCTGGCCGGCATGGGAGGGCCGCTTTTGGGGTATATATAGATTGCCGTTGTGGTACCGTTCGTCTGGATCTTCTACCTTCTGGCACCCACCTTCCCTATCGGTCTTTTCGAGGATACGATATAGTCACTCTTTAACCCAAATCGCTATTTTTCGTTCTTTTATCTCGTTACCACCGATCCAGCATGTTCAATCTTAATTCCATCATCAAGGCTTCGGCCATCCTGGGCTTCCTCAGCGCCGAGGCGACCTGCCTCCCTCGGGCGGCCGCGGCGGCGGGTAATGGTAGCACACCCGGCTCCGGCATGGTGGCGTCGACCTACTTTGCGGGCTACCACGTCAACAAGGGCTTCCCCGTGGCGGACATGCCGTTCGAGAAGTACACCGATGCGAAATACGCTTTCGCGTAAGATGATACCCACGACTACTACCTCTTGGTGATGAGAAAGAGAGCTGACATGATAAACAGTGAGACGGAAGCCGATGGCTCTCTGAACCTCACCCAGTCTGCCCCTGATCAGATCCCGGCCTTCGTGTCGGCCGCCAAGGCCAAGGTTCGTTGAGCCCTAGTGAACCAAACAGAGGGGACATGTTACTGACCTTGTACAACCATACAGAACGTCAAGGCAATGATCTCCATCGGCGGTTGGACCGGAAGCCGCTACTACTCCTCCATGATCGGATCGGCCGCCAACCGTACCGCTTTCGTGAAGACCTGCCTCGACCTCGTCAACCAGTACAAGCTGGACGGTCTTGACTTTGAGTAAGCACTCTTGCCCCCATCACCGGTTAGAACCACGCAAGTACTGATTAGGACCGAATAGCTGGGAATACCCCAACCGCCAAGGCCTCGGCTGCAACGTCATCAACAAGGACGACACGGCCAACTTCCTCTCCTTCCTGCAGGAGCTCCGCGCGGACCCCAAGGGCAAGTCGCTCTGGCTGACGGCCGCCGGCTCCCTGTTCCCGTGGTACGGCCCGGACGGCAAGTCCTCCACCGACCTGGGCGCCTTCGCCACCGTGCTCGACTACGTCATGATCATGAACTACGACATCTACGGCGCCTGGGCCGCCACCGCGGGTCCCAACGCCCCGCTCGCGTCCGGCTGCGACGCCCGCAACAACCAGGGCGGCGGCAAGGAGGGGGTCGCCAAGTGGAACGCCGCGGGCCTGCCCATGGACAAGATCGTGCTCGCCGTCGCGGCCTACGGGCACAGCTTCTCCGTCACCCCGTCCAACGCCTTCCCCAACGGCACCGCGGGGCCCCTCAGCGCGTACCCGGTCCAGAACTCGACGAACCGCCTGCAGGGCGGCAGCTGGGACTCGGACCCCCCTATCGACCCTTGCGGTGCGCCGCAGCCCCACAGCGGGACGTGGACTTTCCGGGCGATGATTGAGGAGGGCAAGTTCTTGGACCAGCAGGGGAACCCGGTTAAGGGGATGGCGACGGGATACGACAAGTGCAGTCAGACGCCCTACCTGTACGATCAGGCTCGCCAGACTTTCATCTCATACGACGATGTCCAGTCCCTTACCGCCAAGGGCGAGTACGTCAAGAGCTCGGGACTGGCTGGGTTCGCTACGTTTGAGGCTGGGGGCGACTACAACAACATCTTGGTTAACGCCATCCGGGCCGCCGTGGGTTTGTAAGACAGGACACGAGGTTGCTTGTTAGTGTGTTAATATGATTCAATTGGACATTGCTGTTGCTTTTATATAGACAAAACCAAAGACGACCGGGCATGTATTATTGTATATAGATCTATGGGGCATGCTATTTATGTTTGATGATTTGGGTACTATTAGGTCGAGTTGAATGACAAGATGTATGTGCCACACACTTTCGTCAAATGGTTCGGCATCTTGGTTCACGTGACAAGTATCTTCTATCTCCTGAACCTAGTATTGATCACCATGCTATTGTGCAGTGAATTCCAAGCTCAGATGCGGCATGCCTGAGAACTCGTCCGGCATGACGTAGGTGAAATTCCAAAACTCGACTGCATTCTCGGTTAGCCTAGAGCCCCCTGTCCAGAAAGGGCACCGTGAGATGCTTGTTGGTATGAGAGACACCGGGGCCTGTGAAAGACTTACAATCACGGAGGGGCTTGCTGCTACCCCCCATCTGCCCTGCAAAGGACAGCAAATGTGTCATGTTGACATTCCCGGATACCACAACGTCGAGCCCCTTAACATCTTTCCACCCGCGCACAGTCCGTCCATCGGCAAACGCCGAGACAACTAGTGTGAAGACGGAGGAGGAATTGCCCTCGGGGTAGGACAGGTCGAGACGCCAAGGAGCGACCTGGACGTCGAGACTTGTCTCTGTGGGGTACAGCTGTTCCATCGTAAGCTTAAGTTACAGATCAAAGTCCATCATCTTTCAATATCATACGTACCGAAAGAAACCCGATCTCGCCGCCCGCCTTCCACTGCACGACGGCCGGGTTGAACGACTCTTGCGAGGTCGACGGGCCGCCGACGACGGTCTCGTTGTAGGACTCGGCGCCGATGGTGATGTTCTCCGAGAGCCACGTGGTGATGTTGCGCGGGGCGTGGTCGTAGGGCGGGTAGTACGCCTGGGCCTCGAAGGTGCGCTCGCCGCTAAAGCTGACCAAGGAATCCAGGACGCCCACGGGAAGTAAGGTGGCGTGGAAGTCGGACAGAACGGCCATGAGGGGGGGACCAGGCCCAGTCGGCGGAGTGGCTCATGACTTGGGGCTGAGATGTTTGTAGTCTTTTAGCTCATGATTCTTTGTCCCACAATAGGGCTATCATAAATAACAGCAATGAGTGTTGTTGTTCTTAACATACCTTCCTGATGATAGACGAATTCTCCTTTCCGATCAGCGTCCACATCCACAGCCCCATGAGGCTCACGTAGCGGTTCATGTCGTACCCGTAAGCCCGGTCCCAGGGGCCGGCCATATTCTTCATCTCCGGGTGCCAGAGCTGCGCCACGGCCGACCAGGTGTCGCGCAGCATCTGGGGCCCGTACTCGGACATGGCGGAGTCGGCGGGCAGGTACTTGCACCAGAGCAGGAGGCCGAAGAGGGACACGCCCGTGTAGGTGCCCGAGTTGAACTCGGAGAGGGTGTTGTGCCGTACGAAGAGGTCGATGATCTCCTGCGCGTACATCTCGCCGGCGTCGGTCATGTTCTGGTCGCCTAGGCGGCGGCCTGTCCAGCCGGAGACAAAGGCGCGCATGAGGGCCTGTTTCTCGAGGTCAGTCTATGCTTTGATGCAGGGTCCCTTGTTCCCGAGGACGTACCGGGTTGCTGTAAGACGGGTAGAGATTGTCGTCGTCCACTCCGCCTACCCGGTAGCTATCCCCCACCGTCGCATTGTGGAGTGACTCAAGCATCAGTTCCTGCACCGCGTCGCCGATGAGCTCTGGGAACTCCTCCAGCATCACGACGAAGGTGGTCCCTACGAACCCGCGCCAGTTGGGGTCCCAGGAATTATATATACTCGCGGGGTACGCCTCAGTCCCCACCTCGGGCTCCTCCGGATACTTCTGATAGCCCCCGTACCATTGCTGCGAGACGTTGCTGAACTGGGCGCCGATGATGTTGGTGATGATGTGCTCAGCCTCCTTGGCGTCGTCTTTCTCGTTACGCGCGAGGAGCCCCACGGCGTACCACGCAGAGCTGCGGGTTTCGTGGCGCAGGGCCGCGCCGCCTTCGACGTCGTAGAGGTAGCCGAGGTCGCGGTCGTAGAAGGTGTCCATCCAGGCCATGGACTCGTTCAGCAGGCCCTGGGCGTTGGGCGACATGGAGGTGACATAAGAGGCGGAGCTGAGGGCCGGGAGCCCGGCCACAGCCAGCAACAGAGGAATCGACAGCATTGTCTCGGTTAGTAGACACCTAAGTCTCCCAGTTCCTGACTATGAAGACATCATGGGAAATCAATCCCGGAAATTGGGGGCGGTCCAGGGGTTTTGCTCATCATGAGGGAGGCTGGTAGCAATCCCTGCCACCTGTGGCCAACAGCAGATATTGGCGTTACACCCGACGGCGGGGAGATCTGCTCGGCGCGAACCACCTTTGCCGTGTACACCGTGGCCCACACTCGGATTCCGTCATGATTTTACGGAGCACCTGCCGTATCTGAACTAGGGGGGCATGGGAGTGGTGCCAAGATGTGGGGTCAGCCGGCGAAGTACGGGTTCGACAGGAGACCAACGGGAAATACGACGATCAATGCCTGTAAAGAAAGGTAGAGAAGACTAGGATCCTACGGTGTTACATCAACTATACTTATAAAACCTCCCCGCAAATCCCAAAGAAGTGCCATGCGCGTCGAATTCATTGACAGCCCGCCCAAGTGCTGCTTTCAACTATTATATCTCTCAAGCATATTCAGCAGTTACGCCTCCACACTTCTCGCCGTTCACCTCCAGCGAGAAGGTCATGTTGGCGTCTTGAGTGGAAAGCACCAGATCGTAATTGATGTGGTAATATTTGTTCCCCTGGGGGTCAGCGACCGTCTCAAACCGAGACTTGTCGATGCCCATGAGGTAGCTCTTGAGCCGGCAATTGACGTGCACGTCGTTGCCCGGGTAGGTTGGCGCGGTAGGAAGGTCGCACATGAGCAGTGCGTCCTCAAAAATCAAGGAACTTGCATCGGCCTTGACCGAGATATCTCTATAGAAGGAAAACTTGGTGATCGAGTCACGTTTGAGCTCCTCGCCCTTGTAGATGTACCAAGTCATCTGAGGTAGGTGATAGGGGCCGGTTAGCTTTTCGCATGAGCCTGGCAAGCATTGCATTCTTGAGGTACTACTTACCCTACTGCACTTCCATTTACCTGACACCTTATCTTTCTTCCGAGCCTGGTCCTTGTCAATGACACTGTCCCATTCTTGCATCGCGCTGACGCCGTAATGTCGGACGGCTTGGGTGGAGACAACGACAGGAGCTAGATTCGTTTCCAATTTGGTCAAGACAGCACCCCTAGGCATGCCTGGTAAGTATTCATTGCGGAAATGAACCAGTGGTGTGGTAGGCTTACTTAACAATAGCTGCCCATGCATCATCTGGCTGGATGACCTGGACGTCGGGGAACGACTTTTCGATCTCTCCTTTAAGATATTGGCTCGACCCAAAGCCACCGACGAGAAGGATTCCCTAACAAACGTTGTTAATAGGTGATCAAAGGCTTAGAGAAATTCCAGAGCCTACTGTAACATCCTCTCCAGCCCTCTTCAGCCGGGCGCTTTTGATCTGTTGATCAACATATCGAAGAATGTCTTTGATAACAGGATCGAATATGGACTTGACATCCTCTCTGTCAGGTATCAGATGTTTGTGCGGTTCGAACGATGAGGCGACCACGTGACTTACCCAGTCATGGTCCAGCAGTTGTCCTTGAGCCTCACGTCTTCATCGTCTTCAAGATTGGCGTGAAAGAACACGATGAAGTGCTTCTCTTCCAAATTGCCACGAAAGCCGGGCTTGATGACGTGATCCCATTCGAAGGCGGCTTTGGCCCAGCCTTCGGTTTTCTGTAGGGCGATCCACTGCTCTTCGCCGACGACCTCTTTGACCCGTTCCGCGAATCCGTCATTGAGCATCAAGGAACCAGCGACACCCCCTTTTGAGAAGACGGTAAGCTTGGGTAGTGATGCTGTGTATGTGCTGATGGTAATGCAGTGCCCTTACCTGATCCTTCCACCACTTCTCCCAACTTCAGATACGGCTCCGTCTCTATGACTTCGTACGAGATGAGGTCGACGGTGCCTCCTCCACAATCACAGAGAACGAAGGCGTCACCAGGCTTTGGACGCTTGTTAGATAACACCCAAGAGAGACCTGGATACTACTCTTACCTTCAAGGCCCGCTCTTGCATATGGAGCGTGTAGATGGCGGCTGCCTCTGGTTCTGTGACCATCCTCACAGGATGAATCTCTGCTCTCTTCGCTGCCTACAGTCCCGATTAGCGGCATTATCCCATCAAGTCGTCATGGCACCCCACATTGAACTCACCTTGAGTGTGAGGTCTCGAGCCTTGTCTGACCAAACAGCCGGAACGGTCAGAACGTATTGCTTCTGGCACATGTCGAAATATTCTTTTGGGACCCGGTCCCTGATCTTGTTCATGGCATGTCGGTAAATAGCCTGCATGAAGTCGGCCGCGACATCCACTGGCTGTTTCCCGACCTTGCTCAGCTCTTTGAGGTCCGTCTTGCGGCTTGCCCGAGGCAGGTAGACCGGCTTCTGCTGGGTGGGATCGAGGAGGAGCTTGACTCGGGGAATGTTCCCGGAGACGGTTCGCTGGCTTACTTGGCCGCCCCATTTGAAGTCGGCGTCGCCACCTTCGCCATAGTTGACGACGGTGGGTACTTTGGGTTGCGAGTGCCCTTCGAGGCCTGAAATTGATGGGTGGCCGGTTAGTTGTCAATAGTTCGAAGGACGTGAAGGACTACCGTCCAGAGATCACATACCGGGCCAATCATTGATGCATTGGGGATCGGGCTTCTTGCCTGGGTTGTTGAAACAGTAAGCAATACCCGAGAACGTTGTGCCGAAGTCTAGTGCTATGACAAGGCGATCGTCCGACTCTTCAGTCGAAAGACCCAAGTCGGAGAGCTTGTTGGTTAGATCCGAGGTCATTGTATCGCTTCAGCTAAACAGCAGGAAGAATGTATTTCGTAGGTAGGGGTTTTCGACTGTTTGATAGATTTGCGTTATACCCATGAGAATGAGCACAGATGGATAATATAGTAGTAAGGGAGTGTTCAGATACAAGGACTTTAGTAAAGCCAGCTTCTGTTCGCCATGTCCGACATGAGATGAGGCTCTGCCTAATCTCAATCAGACCCAGGATCCAAGTTGAGCCTGGGCCTTCCTAGGACCCCCAATGTCAACCTGATACATTTAAGCGCTCAGCCTTCTCTCAGCAGATGCATGAAAATGCACTTTTCCGGCCGCCAATATATAGTTCGTGGCCTTAGCGCCTATCATTTGATGTGACGACTTGATGCAACCTGTCGGCTTGTGACAACTATTGTTCAGCTCAAGGACGCCTCCGATCCTCGTTCATTGCAAGGCGCCCGAGGCGCTTGTATCAGTAAATTGGCGCATATACGAGGTCTAGAATTGGGTTGCACGAAGGGGTGATTCGTGCCAACACACAAGATGCGCTATTTTGGGATTGCCTTCTGAGACAATTCTAGCCATACCCTATCGTACACTTCCTCGGTAGGGTTTGTTATGATCGATTTTACGTGTACTCGCAGCCTTACTACGAAATTGCGTACCGGGATCATACTATCCCACATCCCTGCATGCTGTGCTTGTTTGGACTAGACATTGCCACCGAACTTGCAGAGTCACGGGAGCCAGCAGCACTGACGTCTGGAGCCCTACTACATGGGATGCGTCAATACATTTCAACTATTATTCAAGGCTGGTGTTCTCTCTCGTCTCTCGCGGGTTTGAGTTGTGATTGACTGCACTCACAAACCTACCAGAGTCTTGTAAACTTCTTTCTATATCACTTCGTCTAGAGATACCAACATGATGAGTACCGAAGAGCGCAAATCCGATGAACACCGTCGACCCTCCGGTCAGCAACCACCACCACCTCCATTCAGCATGCAACAACTGCGTACGGTAATTCACGACGAGGTGTCGGGCCTCCTTAATCATTTCCTGGGCCAGCAATCAATAGGACCCGTATGTTAAGTCTCCTAGGTACGGCATTCGTGTTCGGAAGTATTGATTCTGACGTAATTACAGCCCAGAGATCCCTCTTCCAGTCACAGAAGCAGTGGTCACAAGGGGAGTTCGAGGGAAGGTCACCGGTCGAACGATCACAGAAGCTCTTCGAAGACCTTCGAGAAGCCATCGCCACGCGTTAGGGACGCTGAATGGCCGGTCTATAGGGTCAGACGGAGCGATAATCCCGAGCCGATGGAGATTGATCAACAGGATTGCGCCGGGTTACCCCAGGCGACCATCGAATCCTTGAAAATGCGGGTCGAGGAGTTAACATCTGACGTCAAAACCAAAGACCGGGAAGTGCAGATTTGGCGAGACGAAGTCGAGGAGAAGGAGAAGCAGTTGCAGACCTTGAATCATGAGCTCCAGGTCAAAGAGCAGCGTCTTCGCAAGTTTCAGGACATGGCACTGGCCCCGAGGGGCTTCGCCCAAACGCTGCCGGATAGCACCGTGCAGCAGAAGTATCTAGAGCTGACGGTGGCCATCAAGAACTTCATAATGGAGTATAAACGCAACATTCCTCTGCATTCCACCGAGGGCACCACAAAACTGAATAAAGACCAGAATGCGTTCCTCCAAACATTGATCGAGAATGGCAAATATCGCGGAACAGCGAAGCTGAGGCTACAGGGCAAGATGTTTGATCTCCTGTTTGCGGAGTTATTTGACGTGCGACCATATGGGCTACTCGATGGGAACTTGGAGGATGGTCTGGTGACGTCCGAGAAGCTGCTGGAGAAGATGCACGCAAGAGGTGAGGCCATTCTCATATAAAATGTCAAGAAAGTCAGCCGACGCCCCGATTGCTAACTTTGGAACTCCCCAGACAACATTGATAAGTTTGTCCATTGGAGACGGGCCTCGGCCGACTGCGCCAGCGTCTTGGAACAGAGGGACCTGGCAGGCGAGGTGGCCCAGACGATCGGCGCCTTTCTGCGCCCCTTCGTGGACCTGAACGACAAGAGCGAGAAGGCCCTCCTGGGCGTCTGCGCGAGGGCGGCGGAGCTCAACAACATCTTCCGCGGCGCGGACGGCATCTTCACGGTGTTGCGGGCTGCCCCCGACCAAGAGACAGACACGCGGCTCTACGACGTGGTGGATGAGGAGAGGACCGCGCGGGACGGCCTGGTTGGCCAGACGGCGTGCTGCATCTTTGGGGCGCTGGTAAAGAATGTGGCTGCGCAGCCATCGGGGCGTCCGATGGATCCGCGCTTCAAGGGGACGGTTGTCGTGTATAAATGACTGGCCGACTCGCCCAATTGGGTTTATACAAGTAACCGTTGGCACGCTTTGCTTTTCTTTGCTTTTTCTTCTCTTCTTCTTTTTGTTTTTGGGGCCAGACTATCTCTATTCCTCGGTATTCCATCTCTGTTCTCTGATCATCCCATGCCCGTTAGCGAAGCCCATCGGTGCGGCTCCGTGAGGTGGGGCTTTTGACGATACGTAGTTAGTGCCTGAATGCTGGATACAACATTGACTTGGTGCTATGTGTACGTTCTGGTCCATCAAACAAACTACGAGCCGAGTATCTGCTGTCGTATAGGATCATAGGCATAAAGTATCTCCAGGATCGACTGAAAGATGCTCGCTTCATGATAAAAGCTGCTCCGAGATCGCGCCTGGGATTTCGAGAAAAAGTGATCTTGCACCAAGGGCAGACCGAATCCGGTTCGATCCGAGCCGCTCCATAATTGCCGATCGATTTTCATGCCCAAAGATCGCCATATATACCGAAAGCGAACGATCATACAAGTTCTGAATGATTGGGTAGCTCGCTGAAGTGAGATCGCATCTCACCTGTGTGTAGTGAACGGCGCATGGCTAGCACCTGAGGATATATGCGTCCAACATTCATACGCTGTTGGATGCTCCATCTCGCTTTGGTCACGAGGCCTAATACAAGAAGGGGGCATGTTGTGCGCTTTTGCAACGCATCAGGAAGGGCCTACCTCATTCAACTAGGAATGGGTATTGACTCAGAGGTTTTCTCAAGTATTTGCCCACCAAATCAACAACAACGAAGCTGATGTAACGATGGACGCCCGCGATGATACGCAGCGATTGTCCTGAACGGGGGCGCTTAGGCCTGTTAAGGTTGTTCTAGCGTCGTGAGGAGTGCTAGCTGGCAAGGGATAACACACTAAAGCCCCTGAAGCGACGGGGCCGACAGGGCCGAGGGCCAATGGCAGAGCTCGAGCGGCCAGCGAAGCTTTGACGGCAGTGGGCACCAGTGCGGGATGCCAAGAGCTATCTGGAGTTTCAAGATGCGGTCATCCTCGTCTCAATCTGGCTGCAAGACCGGGCCTGGAACGTTTCAACCGGAAATGTTTCCTCGTCGCACCAATTGGCATTTACCTCTTCAATGTTGACAGATCCAAGACGTTGCTTCGACTTTTTTCTTTTCCCCTTTTCTTATTATTCCCATCTCTTCTTTCTAAACCATCCTGTTCTTGTGCTTCGTCTTTGCATCCATCGTTTGCTGGCAAGCGCTCTCTCCATAGAAGCATGTGCCGCTGTTTTATGACGGGTAAGCTCTAAAGTCCGACAGTCTTGTCTCGATCTGAGACTTCGACAAAATCTACAATCTCCCAACCTGCCTGTACCACCATTTCGCCATCTTCCATTCGTTCTTGCGCCTAGACGGTGAAACATCTCTTATTGGGGGTTCTACGAGATACACTTCAGCTGTAGAGTTTAGCTGTTGTTAATTTTGCCTGGAACCTTTGGTAAGTAAACAACCTGCCGGATCTCGACAAAACCCACAATAATACTGACTTCACGCTTCTTAATAGAATCCAGCAATTCTATAATATCTTCGACATATAATCCGAGCATTGCTCCATCATGGACGGTAGCAAAGAGGGCCTCCTCAGCCCTCGGCCGAATGGGGACTCGGATCCGATGCGCCGCTCGATGGACGGCCGCGGTTCCTTCGACGGCCGCCGCTCGTTCGACGATCGGAAATCCTTCGATGCCCGCTCTTCGCTCGACCACGATTCCGACATCGATGCGACCGAGTTTCTCCAGTCCGACCCTCTCACCGGCCCTAAGAATGAGCAGGCGCTGGCCCTGCGAGCCCGGCGGCGCAATTGCTGCACGCGGGTCTTCTGTAGCTGCTGCTGCGGCCGTTCGCGGCCTTGCCTCTTCAGCTGTTTGGCGGTCATCGGCCTGGTCATAATCGCGTTGGGGGCCGGTGGCTTCTTCGCCTTCAACAAGTTCAAGGGTGCCCCACAAGACGGTCTCTCGCCGCCGTGGTATCCCACGCCCAAAGGTGGCATAGCGCGGGGCTGGGCCGAAAGCTACCGCAAGGCCAGCGAGATGGTCAGCAAGATGACGCTGCCCGAGAAGGTGAACATCACCACCGGTACTGGCTGGTCAATGGGCCCGGCCGTGGGTAACACTGGCCCGGCTGTCAACGTGGGCTTCCCCTCATTGGCGCTCCAGGACGGGCCTCTGGGTATTCGATTCGCGGATAACGCGACGGCCTTCCCAGCAGGTATCACGGTCGGCGCGACGTGGAACAAGGACCTCATGTACAAGTGGGGCAATGCTCACGCTGTCGAGGCGCGCAAGAAGGGCATCAACGCCATCCTGGGCCCCTGCATTGGCCCCTTGGGACGGATGCCGGCTGGTGGCAGAAACTGGGAGGGCTTCGGTGCCGATCCTTACCTACAGGGTGTTGCGGCCTACCAGTCGATCAAGGGAATTCAGGATGAGGGTGTCATGGCTACCATCAAGCACCTGGTCGCCAACGAGCAGGAGCACTTCCGTCAGGCCTGGGAGTGGGGTCTGCCCAACGCCATCAGCTCCAACATCGACGACCGCACCCTTCACGAACTATACATGTGGCCGTTTGGCGATGCCGTAAAGGCCGGTGTCGCGAGTGTCATGTGCAGCTACAACCAGGTAAACAACAGCTACGCATGCGGAAACTCCAAATTGCTGAACGGCATCCTCAAAGACGAGATGGGCTTCCAGGGTTTCGTCATGAGTGACTGGTTGGCTCAGAGGGCGGGTGTCTCGACTGCCCTTGCGGGTCTCGACATGACTATGCCAGGCGATGGTCTTTTCTGGTCCGACGGCAAGAGTCTGTGGGGCTCCGAGCTCACCAAGTCCGTCATGAACGGCTCTGTACCGCTGGAGCGCATCAACGACATGGTTACGCGAATTGTTGCTGCTTGGTATCAGATGGGCCAGGATGACAAGGAGAAGTTCGACCCGGACGGTCCCAACTTTTCCTCGTGGACCGACGAGGAATACGGCGTCGAAGCCCCGGGCAGCCCGTCAGACCAGGAGAAGGTCCGAGTCAACGAGTACGTAAACGTCATGGGCAATCACTCCGTCTTGGCTCGCAGAATCGGCGCCGAAGGAACGGTCTTGTTGAAGAATGAGAACATGCTCCCGATGGATCACCACGGCAACACCGACATGAGGCGACGACGCATGAGACTCAGCAAGAAGCATGCAGGAAAGGCCAAGATTGGTATCTTTGGCGAAGATGCTGGACCCGGCAAGGGACGCAATGCGTGCAAGGACCGCGGCTGCAACCAGGGTACTCTGGCCTCTGGCTGGGGATCCGGCGCCGTCGAGTTCCCTTACCTCATTACCCCCGTTGAGAAGTTGTCCGACGAGTGGAAGAACAAGGACGAGGTCGACCTCACTACGCATCTTACCAACGAGAAACCCAAGCCGGAAGACCTCAAGAGCCGCGACATTTGCATCGTCTTTGCCAATGCCGATGGCGGCGAGGGCTTTATTTCGAGCGACGGCGTCAGAGGCGACCGCCCCGATCTTAACCTGCAGAAGGGCGGTGATGATTTGATCCTGGCCGTTGCTGACGGCTGTGGTGACGGCAAGGGCGAGGTCCTTGTGGTTATTCACGCTGTCGGTCCCGTCATCATGGAGAAGTGGATCGAGCACCCCAACGTGAAGGCTGTTATTTTGGCCAACCTGCCTGGGCAAGAGTCTGGTAACGCGCTCGCCGATGTCATTCTCGGGCATATCAGCCCCAGTGGCCATCTCCCTTACACCATTGGCAAGAGTATAGCAGAGTACGGCGAGGGTGCCCAGATCTTGTACCTCCCCAACGGCGTCGTGCCCCAACAAGATTTCAAGGAGGGTTTGTTTGTGGATTACCGCCACTTCGACAAGTACAGTATCGAGCCTCGCTTCGAGTTTGGCTTCGGTCTATCGTACACGACCTTCAAATTCTCGTCTCTGGACCTCAAGGAGGTCAAGCCCAAGAGCCAGTACCCCGCCGACCGGCCCAAGGACTTCGCCATGCCGCCCGAGTACGACAGCAAGATCCCCGAGGAGGACGAGGTCCTATTCCCCGAGGGCTTCCGCAAGCTCGAGAAGTACGTCTACCCATACATCGAGGACATTGAGGATATCGTGACCCACAAGTATCCCTACCCCGACGGCTACGACGTCAAGCAGCCCCTCTCGGGCGCCGGCGGCGACGAGGGCGGCAACCCGGACCTGTGGGAGACGTACGCGCAGGTGTCGGTCAACGTGACCAACGTGGGCGCGCGCGCGGGCCAGGTGGTGACGCAGCTGTACATGGGGTACCCGCAGGCGGTGCTGAACAGCGTCGTGTTCCCCTACCGGGTGCTGCGCGGGTTCGACAAGACGCTGCTGCAGCCGAACCAGACGCAGGCGGTCACGTTCAACCTGACGCGGCGCGACCTGAGCTACTGGGACGTGCAGGCGCAGAACTGGGCCATGGTGACCAAGGGTCAGTACACGTTCCATGTCGGGCGGAGTTCGAGGGATTTGCCGGTGAAGATTACGTGGTAGAAAAAAGACTACTGGCTACGGGTACGTGTAGAGATGCGATACAGTAGATGAGAAGAGAAGGCTTCGCGGAGAGGCTTGGCGTATTGGCGAAATGATGGGTATAAAATATCATACATAGCTGCTTTGGTGTATAATTCGAGTTTGGATATCACGATACTTGAGTACTTTGGCCTTGAATGTGACTACAGCACACGGGTTTTCATGATTGGTGATTTCTTAGATAGTATCACGGTGCTGCTGCCGGTGCTCTAACCAACCGACCAGCCCGACCCTTGTCCCCTTCAGGGCAAAGGGACGAGGTTGTCAAGTCAGCGCTTGACTGTCTACTAGAGCTTATTACCACCCCTTACAGATAGTATATCAATATGGCCTATTGAACTTACAGGTTTGCTATGGTTGCACTCGAAATTTCATTCAAGTACGAATTCGCCTTGTTGGATATAGATGCCAAGCTTGTTGTTGTAGGTGGATTAGGAATCCGGGACTTTTCAAATGTCCGTTTTCAGGTGGTCTGTTGCTATCAGTACTATCGGTAGGATATTGTCTCTCGTGTTGAGTCATGGGTCCGCCAGTCACGAAGGCATCCGGCGGGGCAGGTGTTATTGCGATTCGAAGTTGGCTTCAAAATATAGGTACGATCATAATAACCGTAATTTGATCCTACCATGGACATCTATCTGATCACGCAAGGCGACGGATGTCCAGAGTATTGGCGGTTGACTGACGAAGACATGACATTTTACCAATCGCATTTTGTCAAGTCCTTACTGGAATGCGCAGACATCCATACAGCCCAACCAAGGCCGCGGTTGCTGGCAGGAGATAAAGTTCCGGTGCCAACCAGATCCCAGATCAGCCGAGCGCAAGCCGCATGTTCCTGGCCGCATCCAGCCACGCCTCCCGGGCTCTTCCTGGGCGGACCCCGCTATCTGCAGGTGAAGCGAGCCGCGCAAGTGAGCCTCTGAGGCCCGTGAGGGGGAAGAGTGGTGGGCTGCGAGGCCCCGAGGTGGCAGCAGTGGTGCAGTGCTATCTGCACCATCCCACTACGGCGAACGGTTTTCTTTAGTGGGATGGACTGCCTAACCTTAAAGGCCCCCTTAGCGCACGCCGAAGCCTGGAATCTCTGATCTTTTCCCATCCCCCAACCCCAGCCTGCCTGTCTGCGCGCCACCTGCATCGTTTCCCCATGTCCTTGTTCGATCAGTCCACTACCGAAATTTTGCGTCACTTAAAAATCCCTACCTACCTGCATGACTTTGCCTGCGCATGCTTCCTTCACCTCAATTGAGCTTTGTCTGACATCTTCTACTTGCTACTCAGTGTCTTTCATGACATGATTGCTCAATCTTTCTACCAGTGATGAATATGCTGTGACAATACTGTATCGATCCACCCATGATAAACCAGAACTTTCCTTAGTGCCTTTGTATTACAAAGGCACCCGATCCGTCGGGGCCAGCTCCTTCCATCCACGACCTACGTCATTGCCAGCCAGATAAATACCGATCCAGTCGCCCTGCCATTGCGAGAGACCGAGCGAGTGATCGAACGGCAGCGACACGAGCCCTGAGACACTCTGCCCTACTCGTCATTACTTTTACTTTTTTCCCGACGCGAACCGACAAGTTGGCCGCTCCAGACGATATTTCGCGCGTCGCGACATTGAGAAAGAGAGTAGTGGCCAGAGAGTAGGAATATACATAACGAGAAGATGGTGCATTCTGGTCAGGTGGCGGCGGCAGCCTCTGCTGACTCGTCGCGGAGAGTCGCAACAGAAGCCACAGGCACTCCCAGGACCCCCGTACGATTACGACCGAACCGATTGACCTCGACAGGCTCGTTCCGCGCAGGCTCACCTCCGCCAACGCTCAGGCCTCTGGGCCGCGGCCTGCGACGACTATCGACGCAGCACCACCACTACCAGACCTTCCCGACACCCCCTCCCAAGACCCCGGGCCACCGACCGTCGGGCTCCGAGTCAGGCGGGTCCGATGCTGGCGACGAACACACACCTACGCCGCTGCCTTGGCGACAGCTCGCCCTGCTGGCGCTGCTCTCGCTGTCGGAGCAGACGGCGCTCAACTCCATCTCGCCCTACCTGCCCACCATGGTCAAGGACTTCCTCCCGGGCGACGAGTCCAAGGTCGGCCTATACGTGGGGCTCCTCGCCTCGGCCTTTGCACTCGCCCAGCTGGCCACCAACCTCTTGTGGGGCTACCTGTCCGACATCATCGGCCGCAAGCCCGTTATGCTGCTCGGCACCACGTTCCTCTGCATCTGCTTCGCCATGTTCGGCTTTTGCACCCAGTACTGGCACGTAATGGTCGTGCACGTGGCCATGGGCCTCCTGAATGGCAATGCGGCGGTGGTGCCGACCTGCCTCGGCGAGCTGACGGACCGCAGCAACCAGAGCAAGGCCTTCACGTGGCTCCCTGTCGTCTACAGCTTGGGCAGCATCACGGGTCCGGCGTTGGGCGGCCTGCTGGTCGGCAGGGTAGCGGAGGATCGATACCCCTTCTTGGCTCCCAACATCCTGGGCGCCTCGCTCCTGGCGCTGAGCGTCGTCGTGCTCGCCATCTGGTACGAGGAGACGCTGGAAGACCAGGACGGCTCTATGGAGTGGTCGGAACGATTCGAGTGGTTCACGAGTTTATTCAAGAAGGGCAAGGGCGGCGCGAAGAAGCCGGCTGACGATGCCGACTCGTCCGAGGAAGATGGACTTCTTGCGCCCACCATCGAGGAAGACTCTGGCGGCGAGAATGACCACAAGGACCCCTCGGATCCCGAAACGTGGAAGGAGATAATGAACCGAACCACGGTCCTGGTCCTTCTCACATACCTCATCTTCCAGGTGTCCAACATCTCGTTCAGCAGCCTGTACCCCATCTATGCGGCCGCAGACCCTCCGACCGGTCGAGGTCTTCAGTCCGACGTTATTGGCGTCTCGCTCTCGATTGCCGGCATCTTCACCATTCTGTTCCAGCTGGTCTTGTTCCCGCAGCTGAAGGCTCGCTTGGGCAACCTGGGCACGTACCGCGGATCGCTGCTGGGTCTCGCCATCAGCATGGCCCTGATGCCCTTCATTGGTTATCGCGACTCGCCAAGCGGCAAACTCTGGCTCTATGGGGAGATGGGCGTTATTTTGGTGATTAAAAACATTTGCGCCGTGGGTGGTCTGTCGAGTGTCATGCTATTAGTGAGTACCCTTCGTTGTTGTCTTGGGCATCTACCCGTTGTTATGTTCATTGGTGCTAATTTTGGAAACCAGATCACGAACTCAGCCCCGTCGCACTCCAGCCTGGGAACTCTAAACGGCATTGCGCAGACGCTGTCAGCAGCTGGAAGAAGTTTCGGGCCGTTCGTTAGTGGAAGCCTCTTCACCCTTTCCATGCGCGTAGACGGTAAGGGCGAATTGCTCGCTTGGGGCCTGTTCGGCGGGTTTGCCCTTGTTGGCTGGGCCGCCAGCTACGGCATCCGACCTCATGGCTTGGAGAGTACGGACGATGGGTTTGAGGACGAGGATGGGCACGGAGAAGACGAAGAGGCCGCCGCGCAATGATTGCGTAGAAGAGATCACGTGTGACAAGGAGCTTATCAACATTATTATTGCCACTCTTATTATCATCATTACAGGGACTGCATGGCGGAACAGGATTGCGCCGCTTATATGCCGCTGCAGATGCGGTGTTCTGCGGGGATGACATCCGCACTGCCGCTATTCCGCTAAAGCGATACACGCGGCGGCTCTTGCGGCGTTACTGGCAGCGAAGATGATGCTCACGGGCTACCAGGTTCAGCTCTTGTCAGGGCGAGGCCCCAGAGTACAGGTGTCGCTTTATTGAGAGAGAGTAAGGCGCTCTAGCTGACGAGGCCAGCTGAAGCGTTTCTGGCGGCGCCATTGGCTAGGTCAGCAGCCCTGTGGGAAGGGATCTGACAGCGTCCATCTATGTTTACCGGTTTAGAACTGGGCAAGACAAGATGTGTATACATTAATACCTACAGCGCTCGATGAAGGTCGAGGGTACAGAGAGAATAATATGTTTGCAGTTAATAGACTCACAGCGAATGACTATTTACTCGGGCTTTCCTTGCAGTAGACTGATGGTTGCTTACTGAGTATGAGCGGTTGCTGCCAGCTAGCGTCGACGCAGTCACGATGTAGGATCGATCGATGGATCCCAAGCGAAGATGGAGAGCACACTAGGTCTAAAAATATAATTGAGAAGAATCATAGTCGACATTGGTTCATTCATCTGTTACCAGCCGTCAGCAAACTAACTCGGTAACTGAAAATCGGCTCAAAGCCAATCAGCAAGCAATACCTACTTCTATCCGCGACGAGTCATCTAACTATAGCTCAAGAAAAGCAAATATATATGCCTATTTACGAGGCCGCATCGAAGGTCTTTCACGAGAGTCTGATGCATGAAGTGCATTTAGTTGTCGACCGCTATGGGGGTGAGTAAGAGCCAGTGGATAGCACGCGACAGCCCTACTAGGGCTTCAGCTACGTCATAGCTGAGAGCGTGAAAGAGAGACAGCCGGCCCGTGTTCAGCTGATCGGCTGGTGAGGATTGATGTTATTTCCAGCGCCGGCGCTTCTGCGGTGCGATGCGTGCGCTTGCTGACTCTACATTTGGGATCACGAGAGTTCTGACATGCCTACGCGCTTGCGTTGTCCAACACGAAGGTCATGTCATGCACCTGCATCCATTCAGACATATTGTTAACAGACAATATAGCGCAAGGAGTCATACTTGAGCTTCTTGATTGGATCGGAGGCAGTTCTTGGGCAGCATTATGTAGCAAATGGTAGTGGTAAAGACCGGTGCCAGGAGTTCCGGGTACGGGGGGTACTCGGCGATCCGCGCACTGCTGCATCGATGGCGCATGGGACTAGCCTAGCTTCACCCAGACTGCCGGAACCTCTCGAGACTACATCCATCATTCTCCATTTCCGGCAGGTTTGGCGAGAAGGATTTCGTTCCGGGGGTATGACCAATCTGACCATCTACCTAAGCTTTCAAACTTGTCTGAGACATCATGAAGATGTACATCAATTATGCAGGACAGACGGACGCTTGCATGAGGCTCTGGAAGGATTGAGATCAGGAATCGTTCCGAGGCAGGTTGTTAATCATCAACGGTGCACTCGGATGTTTCCGCCAGGATCTAGAAGGTTTCTAGAACATTGAGCCATATTATACATGAACTAGGTAGGTGACTCAATATGCAGGTCAATTGGGCGCGCATCTCGGTTCCGACGACATTCAAATGCCGTTTGCTCCTCGCCGAGCCAATGCTCGCCGGATGACAAACCGAGACGTGTTCAGTAAACACTTGGCATCATTGACGATGCCATCTACCAAGCATTCCACATGCACAATTACATAGCATCCCGCTTAGAACGCCGTGCCGATTTGGAATCGATTCCGCACAGGTCGGGCAAAGCGAGCCGCTTTCTCCCGGCTATTCATCAATTCAATTCGGGTCCCCCAAAAGTGCGTCACCGAGCGTCTGGTCAGCTTTATGAGGATGTACGGATTCACTAAGTCTTCACTCCAAATCGGCCCTATCGCACGGGAGGTTCTATGTGCGGCATTGCTGTACGAGCCACTCACTCCGTCCTCACCAGATCGCTCATACCCTTCTACCGAGGTTGAAGAAAACAACCGAGAAGTCAGTTCACCAGAAACCCCACGCTCTCGGCGTTCCTCAGGCAGCGGTGATTCCGAGAAATTTCCACCAATGGCGCATGGGGCGGGGAGCCGGCCTTCCACCTCACACCCCAATCTGGGATCGGGCATTATATCGAGCTTGTACGAGGTCGCCGACCCTGGTCTGCAGTATTACCTAACCATTGACTGATTTCCAAATCCCAAAAATAAGCTCACCATTCTGTCAGCAACCGCTCAACCGCAGGCATGGCAGACAGCCAATCGGATGGAACTTGTCAGATAATTTCAGAAATCTTCTAGAACTGCGGCGCTGTCTCTCGCCAATCTGGCTAGCCTTCAGAGTCCAAGCAGGCTTTAGCTAACCCCGAGGTCTCGTGTGCGTGCACCTATAAAAGAAGATCCACTCCCATCACAGGCGATGTTGTCATCCTCGTCATCCTACATCAGCCCCAGCCCCAAGCCACCGCAACGGGTCTATTCAACGGCGACAACAGCACAACGGCGACAATAGCACGGCTATTCCCCAACACGGCGTGAGGATGTTCAAAGGCCCACCCCCTATGCAGCCCTACCGGTCATTGCCAGGTTCCTATGCTGTCTTATCATCGTGTTCGCTCCACTCCGTGCCCCGGCCGAGTGCGAGGGTAACGGTCCCTTGTCCCTGCCCAGGAGTCATCGATGCACTGTACCCCATGTAAAATACGTCCCGAGGAGGGGTCTAATCGTGATCATCATTCCACTTGTTGCCTTTTATGGCACATCGGATTCCATATCTAGATGCAGACGGGGATCCCGGTTTTCCATTTCTCTTACGATACCAATGCATCGCCTACCTCCCTGTAAATGTCACCAGCCTACATCGTCGGGGCATGCCGAGGGCACGGAGCGGCCACCGCGTGTCGTCTGACCATGAGGACGGAATCAAGCCGCCACAGGGAAACTGTAAGATCTCGGAAGAAGAAAGAAACACAGCCATGATTTGGAGGTGCTCAGTCAGTCCCGAGTCCCTGGGGACCCTCTTCGACGTGAGACACGTAAGAACGAGAAAGGGCGTCCCAAGTGTCAACATGGGGCATGTCTACGTCAAGAATGTCATATAGACATGATATAAAGAATCACGGCCCTCCCTGGCTATGAAGGGCTCCTCGGCTAGATCACAACCAAGCAACGCAACACTACAGATCATCGACAGCAACCAATAAATGCAACTTGAGACCAGGGTGCAAGGAACGGCGATATACGAACGAAGAATACGAGTGTTGTTCATACGAGCTTCGAGAGAAAAACAGGTAAGCGATACACCTCGAATATCGACACAGGTTTGATGTTAAATATTATATTCATGATAGACCCTACCATCTAACAGATCATCTGTCTAACTTCGGCCACAAGTCTCCAGTAAACGCCGTCAATATGTCACGGAGTCACCACCACCACAGCAGCCACAGCAGCAAGAGGTCAAGGCCCTCGCATGTACGTAACTATTCCACCATGAGACTTCCTATACCACACCGTTTTGAAAAATAAATAAATAAATAGGCATTTGCCTCGACTCTACCCCCTGAGTAACTACTAACACCCTTCCTCCCCCAGTCCTCCATGCAGCAGTACATCGAGTCCCTCGAGACCCACCGCGTCAACACCCTGACGGAGCTGTGCCGGATCGAGCGGGTGGCGGCCGCGTGCGAGAACGAGGAGGACTCGCGCGCCTTCCAAGCGCCCATGACGCAGGCCTGGACCTACTACGTCACCACGAGCGGCCAGTTCCTGACGGAGCTGCGGGGGCTGAGCCCCAACTACCCCTTCTGCGCCGAGCTGGTGAGCGAGGCCCGCTGCCGCGTCCTGGCGGACCCGGAGAGCAATCGGAGTTGGAACTTGGCTTGGCTGTGTTTGGTGAAGATGCAGGAGGAGTCAGTTCCCTGTCCATCCCCTGCTATTATTGTGACCCGAGTCATACTGACTTTGTGTGAACCGGAATTAGTGACTTGATCAGATTTTATGCATCGTCTGAGTCCTGGCGTAAGGAGATGTGGCAGGACCGGTCGCCTACCGAGGAGGAGGCCGACCAGCTCGCGCAGTGTTTCGAGTACGAGTGGACGCAGGCGGTCGAGACCATGCTCCGGCATTGGCCCAATACTCCTACTTGGTACTAAGGGATGAATGATGAGAAATGATGTTGTGATTTTGTTTTGCATTCCCGGGAAGCATACCAGCCCGGGGAGGGTACATGTGCTTGTTAGACCGCTCTTTATTTGCTTCCTTCTTTTTCATGTTTCTTTGTCACTTAGATTCGGCTAGGGGCGGTACCAGGTCCAAAAGGTATAGACGGCAAGAATATTAGACGTGGGTATACTTTTTGCATCAGCGGGCTATTGGACTATACCAGAGGGGTATTTCGGGCTCGTCTTTGTTTATATAAAATGGCATAACTTTGGGATAAACAACTACCTTTAACCCCAGGCCACTTTCTTGCCAGATGTTATTCGGTAGCCAATGCTCTCAACATCAGGTGGAAGCATCCTCCACTGATCCTGACCTCTCTATTCGCTCCATTACCCACTGGTGTCGATAATTTCAGCCTCCTGGGAGTGACGTTCCCCACGGCCGCACACAACCGTCTTCAACCTGCGATAGTCGCCCTCATCCCACGAACTCAACTTAGCCGGGCAAAGCTTATCAACCGGCCACCATCGCTTGCCCGAATAGACCGGCACCTTCAACACGAACTCCTCCAGCCCTGCCGTACCCAGCTGCCGCTCCAGCATACCACAGAGCCACGTCCAAAACGGCCCCGGGTCCGCGGGCTTGCCATTGCGCAGGGCAATTTCCAGATCCAGCTGCTTCATGCCGGGAAAGGTCTCCCGGACCTCAACGACGGCCTTCTCGATCGACGACCGGCTTTGCGGCTTGCGCGTATCCATGGCGAGGGCGACGTGCACGTACCGAACGCGCGCCAGCCCGGCCTCGGGGGCGAGCCGGCCAAACATGCCGACGATCTCCTTGCCGAAGAGCGAGATGGTATTCCGGCCGTAGAGGCGGTCGAGCATGTCGCCATAGACCAGGCGGCAGGTGCGCATGAGGTCAAGGTAGGGCGGAGCCCGCCTAGAAGCCCTCGAGCGCTGCCCGGGAGAAGGGTGAGACGACACGGGCTCGAAGATGGCCTGTTCGCCGCACACGAGCTGGAACGGGATGTGGATCGGCCATACTTGCGTGAGGTCATCTCGGTACTGGATCTGTTGCCCTCGCCGCTGCCGCCGCTCCGTGCCCCCGACGGCCATGATGAGCTGGAGGGTCCTGCTGGCGGAGTCGTCGTCGCTGCGGACGTGCCGGCCCGTCGCTTCCCATTCCCGGGGAGGGTGGCCCCAGTGCGCGCCCCGAACGGCCTGGGGCTCAATGATGTATCCCATTTCGTCTTCGAAGACCAGGTCGTAGATCTGGTGGCGGATCTCCAGGGGCAGGTGCGCAAATGACGCGGGTTTCCCCCTCAAATCGCCCGGGCCGCCGTCGTCGACAAGCTTGACCGGCTTTCTCCTCGCCCACCGCGGCGCCCAGCGCCTTCGTCGACACTTGCCGCGGCACCAGTGTAGCGCCCGCGGGAGGTCACGGCACGCGTCGCGCCCGCGCTCGTAGATGAAATGGGGGACCGCCACGCAGCAGAGTATGCCTAGGATCTGCCACACAGGTAATATGCCTTGGCATGACTTTTTAGGGCGGCGCATGATGCTGCACCCCACACCGGCAATCGAGGCGACACTGAAGGGTAATAGAGCTCAAAGAGATTTGTGAGGAAAGAGATCCGATTATGGGTGGGCCTCGCACGTCGGAAGCAAAGCAAGGTTTGTGTAGGACAAGAGGAAATGACAAGAGATAATTATGCGCTCGATGCTATGTGCTTACTGTTATTGCCCCTTCCATGCCCCACCTTCAACAGGCAACCAGGACGCCGAAATAGACCAATCAGGGCGCTCCGTTATTTCGTGGAATTGCGGCGCAGACGATAGTCCTACGTGCCGCAGCAGTCCTTAGGAAACTTGGAACTGCATTTTCTCAGCCTCCAAACGTCATCGTTGTATTACTAGCTCTCTATCTATTTGACCATGTCTCAATTATACGATTGGCTGTTTACCCAAAACACCACGGTCGCGGCGAGGGACACTGGGCCTTGTGTGAGTTTCGACCACCCTACCCATTCAATGCTATGAAGGGATGAAGAATAGGAATACGTGCTAACAATAACAATGCTTCAAAGTGCTCGGCCCTGACCTCTGCTTTAGGCACCAAAGTGTTTCTCCCAGGTAGTACGGAGTACGGCTCATCCCTGGCATCCTACTACTCCCTCGACAACTCCAACGCCACCCCTCTCTGCATCGTCTCCCCGGAAACCGCGGAGGACATCTCGGTCGTTATCCGGACTCTGACCGACACCGCAGCCGGGCTTAGTCTCGGCTCCCCGGAGGCGGAGGAGCCGTTCTGCCAGTTCGCAATCCGTTCCGGGGGCCACATGACCTCCGCCTCCAACATCGACGGAGGCGTCACCATCGACCTGCGCGCGCTCAACAGCATCTCGGTCAGCGAGGACCGGTCTCTGGCCTCCATCGGCGTCGGCGCCACCTGGGACGCCGTCTACGCCCACCTCGACCCCCTCGGCCTCAGCGTCAACGGCGGACGGGCCGCCGGCGTCGGCGTCGGGGGCCTGTCGCTCGGCGGCGGCATCTCCTACACGTCGCCGCGCTACGGCTTCACCTGCGACTCCGTCGTCAACTACCAGATCGTGTTCGCCAACGGCACCATCGCCGACTCCAAAAACGACGCGGACCTCCTCCTCGCCCTCCGCGGCGCCGGCGCCGGCAACTTCGGCGTGGTGACGCGCGTCGACATCGCCGCCTTTGAGCAAGGGCCCATCTGGGGCGGGATGACCTACCATCCGACGCGGACGGCGGCGGACCAGATCGAGGCGTTTGACCGGCTTGCCTCGGCCGACGAGTACGATGAGCATGCGTCCCAGATCCTCACATTTGCTCACTCGGCTCTGCTGGGCGGCATGCTGCCCGTCACCCTGATCGTCAACGAGATGCAGTACACGAAGGCGGAGAGCAGACCGGCGGTGTTCGAGCCGGTCATGAACTTGTCCAGGTTCTACAGCACGATGCGCCTGGCTGGTATGGCCGACTTTGCCAAAGAAGGGGGTGGGGCGCAGCCAAAAGGCTTGTGGTAAGGGGCCTTTGCCACATCCTATATATACTAAATCACCAATCCGCCTCTCTAGTCAAATCTCGACCGTACTCACTTACGAGTCAAACATCGCCATACTCAATGCCACGTACAGCCTCTGGCAGGATAGTCTCGCGGACATCAAAGGCATCGCCGGCATCACCTGGAGTCTTTCGCTGGAGCCCCTCCCCTCCGCCATCTACAAAAAGGGCGCAGTTAATAACGCGCTGGGACTCGGAGACCGAACGGCGCCGTTAGTGGTGGTGCTGTTGACCGCCAGCTTCAAGTACGCCGCGGACAAGCCGGCGGTGGAGGCGGCATCCCGCAAGCTCATGTCCGCCATCGAGGAAGAAGCGCGTAGGCAAGGCGTGTTTGATCCGTGGGTTTACCTTGGCTACGCGACGCCTTGGCAGGATCCGATTGCTAGCTATGGCGAAGAGAGCCTGAAGCGGCTTAGGGAGGTTCAGAGGAGGGTTGATCCCCATGGGATGTTTAGGCGCCAGGTTCCCGGGGGGTTCAAGATTCGCCACGATACTGAATCGTAGAAGGAGGGTTGCAGTGACTAGTAAGAACCAAATGCTTCCCCCAAGCCGAATCGCCTGTCTAAATTGTACTCCCCTACTCTCCGTCCTTATCCATCATCTGGTGGGTGTATGCCATCTAAAAGCCACGCTAGATCTCAACTACGTAACCAACATAATGGGATGGGGGATAGCCCAGCCGCTTTGGACGCACGCTTGTATGCAAAGCTGAATTTACCCGACAGGAAAGAGAGAAGCTCTAGGGAAACCAGGCTACAATGAAGATGACATATACCTCTAGATCCTTCGTGAGTAAGCATTGTCTGACGAGTGCGGGGACTTGGGCACCTGCTATTGAACGATAAACATCGCGCAATCATACCCTCTGAAGTGTGCGTAAGCGTCGGAGGAAGCGCAGGAACTTGGTGGATGGGCATTTCTGACCACCCTTAAGCGTACTTGACTCGACAGGCACCATCGGCCAACCAGATTGCCACGCTGCTATGTTTCACAACAAGGCTGAAAAGATGTACGTCCAGGACACGAACTGCTGCAGCCTGAGTGGTTCGCATGCTGGATTACCTAAGCATAATGCGCTGGAGGCCGAGTGAGTGTTGCATCGGACCGAACGAATGGGTGTAGTGAGAATCATCCGGGAATAAAACATGGCTATCTATTTACCAATGCCTCTGCTTCGCTCGTACCGACCTGTCCACTACGCTCTCTCTGTTCTTTACTAGGCCTGATGTACTAGAATCTTTGGCTGGCAACTGTTTTGAGCCTCCTACTTTTCTCTGAAAGGATACTCCAACAAATGTCTCAAGTGATGGATATGCCCGAAACTGATCCTTGCTCAATTGCTGCCGGGCCACCACCGGCAGGAAAATCCTCTAATCTCGCAAATCCGTACACGTTGGCGCCGGTAGCCATTGGGGTCTGCACTGCGGTGACCGTGTTGGCAGTGCTGTTCGCGGCCTTGAGACTCTTTACAAACAGGACGAAATTAGCACTTGCGGACTGTGAGTCTGTTCCTACTGCTTCATTGGTACTTGTAATATGACTAAACATCCTAAGACGTCATCTTGGTGGGGACTTTTATTGACATTGGATTGACGATATCGGAGCTGGCCGGCAAGTATTACGGACAAGACTCTACATTGCTCTACGTGCCAGGACTGATGAATGAGATGTATCCAGTGTCGCGCAACTACCGTCACATCTGGGACCTTCCGTTGTGCTGGGTTGATGGGTATTACTTCCAGGTACGAGATCTTCGCAGTCCCACAATGGGAACACCATGGCTAATGCATCACATTATATTTAGGTTACCTTTGCCAATGCGTTGCTCAAGGCGTTTGCCCTGTATTGTTCCAAGACGTCCATCCTCCTCATGTTTCTCCAGGTATTCTCGGCCCAGCGACACGTCCGCATTCTCATCTACGCGGGAATGCTGGCCACGTTCTTGATCTACTTCCCGTCCATACCCCTGGCCGCCATCTTCTCCGCTCCCCGGGCGGGCCATGACTGGGGCGAGCTATTGGAGAACGGTTTCACCGAGAAGATGACATATTGGGTAATTGCTCAGAGCGCCCTTACGACGGTTTTGGACATTTATATATTGGTTCTTCCTTTGCCCATACTCAAGAAGCTCCACCTACCCCTCGGCAAGAGACTACAGTTGGTTGCGGTTTTTGCGACAGCGATTCTGTGAGTCGGTCACTGTGCCTCGACCTTCTGACGACGCTGTTTTTCTTTTGTTTTGTCTCAGACTGAACATGGTGCACAGGGGCGTTGGTGCCAGCACGATTTCTCTTTACTTCCGTATCGAGAAGCTTCATACATCGGACTTCTCCTGGAACCAAGCTGGACTTGGTGTAGCCCTGTGAGCGACTTGTCTCTCCATCTTGAGAGGAAAGCAACTGGTGCAGCATATACTATTTATCATGCGTCCCAGTACCCAGCTGACAAAAGACTCTCCATTAGCGTGGTGGAAACCAACGTGGCCATCATCGTGGCCTCCATGCCAGCTGTCGCCAAATTTACGCGTGGCGTTGTTCACCACTTCCGTCCCCATAGAGACCAAGGCAGGCCATCTGCATACAAGCTCCGGAATATCGAAACCTTCGGCTCACCTC
Source organism: Apiospora marii (assembly GCF_038362585.1). Classification (NCBI taxonomy): domain Eukaryota; kingdom Fungi; phylum Ascomycota; class Sordariomycetes; order Amphisphaeriales; family Apiosporaceae; genus Apiospora; species Apiospora marii. The sequence continues at coordinate 3,933,007 of NW_027117381.1, forward strand.
GTTGCCGTGCTCCTCCATACCGCGAGTTGACAGATCCCACACTCGTAACTTCTCAACCCACTTTTCGTCAGGATATCGAATCTGAGCATGGCCATAATACAGAAGAACCGTGGAATATGTCGAAGTGACGAAGTAACGAAGGACTTGCACAGTGCGAGTGACTTGACTCGCAACCAAGTCTAGAGAACTGGTATGGTATGTGGGAAGATTATGAAAGACGATTGATACAGATATCCCATAGATGGCAGAAGCGCTGCTCTTCGTAGTTATAGAATTGGATCCAACCATACCCAAAGCACCGACTAATCCCTGATATTGACAGTATGACATATTCTAGTGGGAGCGGCGCTTTCGCCATCAAGGGATTGCAGCCACCTGAATAATTTCTTCGCCAGTGTCTCATCGAATCACAATTGCTTTACAAGCCACGTCAAGTGGAAATATAATTCTACCCCCAGCATCGCCTAGGCAGCCCAAGCGAAGAACACCAATCCAAATCCCAGAAGCAACAACTGACTCATGCGCTTCCCTGATTGCGTCCCCGCAGCACTATGTGACTGGCTGGGGCTCACGGCAGTCGAGGTAGCCGTAGACCCAGTCTTCTCTGGCCCATCCGATCCCACACCACTACCAGGAGCTGCCCCTGGAGTGCTCGATATCCGCGGATCCGCGAAGCTCGTCGTCTTGGATGTGGCCCACTGCACCACTGTGAAATCACCACCCCATGGCCCATCAGTCATCAGCGCTCTACACGACTGGATGACGGGTTGGTCGGTAAACAGATCCGGAAACATGCTGAGATAGAATCCTTCAGTGTCGGTTAACAGCATTTGATGATAGAAAAAACCCCTTGTATCGTTCCCTATCTCGCTGGGGCCGAAGTCTTGGGTGAACTTGTCCACATCAGGCTGGGGGTTTGATGAGATATATGCGGTGCCCGCGCCCGTGGACACGATGCCAGATCCAGGCAGGCTCAAGTTTCCGGACCAACTAACTCCTGTTGGCCAGATCACGACCCCGGTTGGGAAGACTAGGACAGACGTAGTGGGCTTTCCGGATCTTGTCCATGTCAGAGTAGTGATACGGGTTCCCCCTAGGTTGAAGTTCTGCGACATATACATGTCTGGCAAAACGGTCCTTGTACTCATCACGCTCGAGGCGGTATCGACAATATCAACGAGAGTTATTGTGGAGGTGATAGTGGTCGTCCTCGATGCTCCTTCAATTACCCAGCCCGACTCCGATACCCAAGCCCAGAAATAGTTAGCTGTCGCTGCCGAGTAAACGCAATCATCTTCTTTTGCCATCGAGTTGATTAGCACATTCTGGTAGTAGGCATGATGATAATGGGGACTATCGACTTACTGGAAATGGTATTAGGCGACGCCCAGGCAAGGAAAGTCAGGAAAACGAAGAGACGGAGAAAAAGATGAGTTGTAGCCATGATGACAAGTCCTCTCCAACAAGACTGGTTAATAGAAACTCGAGTGTTGGTGATAATGATGAAAAGTATATCTCGAGAGCGGGGTAGCTGTTGGGTCGACGAGTTGATTCCAATCAAGCAGACTGCCGCAGAAGGAACGCTTCGCAGCCTTATGTAAACCTGAGACATATTTAATAATTGTCGTGATATGTAGAAGAGTCCAGAAGGTCTGCGCTACACTGGTGGCGTAGTACTGCCTACAAGCCACCGTCATCCCTGAATGTCGCTACTCTTCTTCGAGTTCCACGATCACGGAAACTAACGGAAAGGTGCAGGGGCTGGAACAGGGCTGACTAGAATGGCCGGTTCCCCTCTGAACCGTCATACACAATCCCTTTTCACCAGCTCTGTCCTCTACAAGCTAGCACGCCAAATCTCGATGGTCTCGATATCGTCTGCCACCTGGCCAACAGCCGCCCTCAGCCTAGGAGCCGCAGGTCTATTTGCTGCCCTCATCGTACTGGTGAATTCAAGCTTCACCGCGCAATCCAGATCTGATCAGAAGCGACATCTGGAGGGGATCCATAAGCTCGACGCCAATGCGATGCTATCGGTGCTCCGCATCGTTCAGGCCGTCCTGGCGACCATATCCACGACGGCAATCAATCAATCCTTCGAGTTGATCCAGTGGGCACGAACGAGCCATCCCCGCGGCATCTCATACACCAGCTTCCTTGCCATTTCACCAACAACCGGACCGTGGGGGATGTTCTTACTTACCATGACCCCATTGGCCCGGATCAACCTCTCCAGCAAACTATGGGTTATCCTACGGTGAGATAATCCAAGAGGAGCTGGCATTACAAAGCTGACCGCTATTCCCAGAGCACTATTGTCGGTCATGATATGGCTTTCATCGGTTGTTCTATTTTGTAAGCATAACGACTGGTGACGCAGCCGCTTTTCGACCACTGATATTATTAGTTAATACCGAAATCGCAACCATATACGATACCGCTCTCACTTATGACGTGACTGCTGGAGTTGGCCCTTTCAACAGTTCCCTGGTACAACCGTATCTAGACAAAATCAACTCGCTAGATCCAAACTATCAGTACGGTGTCCTGCCGTATAACGACTTCACCGTTGCTTACAACCTTGTGACTAACCCTACATACGCGACATCATCTCACCCTATCCAATGCGAGAACACCCTGTACACCGACTGCTTTTCCTACTTACTAAGCGGTGGTATCGTCATGACCACCCCTTGGCCTCCACGGAGTGACTTGGACTATCCTTTGATACGATTGGAGAACGTCCCCTCGATCCAGATTGAGTTTCAAAAGCCCCACGACAACGAATTTGCCGACACGGAGTGTGATCTCTTCCGAGGCCCAGGTGGTCAGACTGTCGCGTTCTGCGTGGCCCGCGTCCAGGTGGGGTTAGGCACATGGAAAGCAGGCCTCTTCCTATGCTCCAACAACACAGACACCGCTGCCTGCCTACGAACGACCCCAACGCCCAACATAACCACGACCCTGACCTTCTTCGAGCGCCAAGCCACCATCATTACCGGCCGCTCCAACTTCAGCATCACCTCGACCGACTCCCTCACGCCTCCCATTCCCATGACACGTGAAGGGCCAGACGGCGGGCTGGACCTGCCGGCGGGCTGGACCTGCCGGCGTACCGCCAAAGCCTGCACTGGCTCCTCAACGCCACCGACGCCGCGATCCCCTGGCCGTCCTCGATCCTCGAGAACTTCTGGGTGTCGTGGCGCGAGCTGCAGAAGAGCCCCGTCGGCACGCTGACGCACAGCTTCCAGAGCATCCTGGCCTTCCCGCTCTGGCTCTTCAACGCCAACAACTACGGCAACCCGGCCCTGCGGGAAGAGGACATGGTTCCGGGGCTGCCGCGCCAGTTTTACACCGAGGCGGCCGTCGTGCGGCCGTACACGAAAATTTCGTTCAGCCGTGGCATGTTCAACCTCTTTAACACGCTACAGGCCGCTGGGCTGGCCTTTGTTTGGGGCGTCCTGCTGTGGCTGTGGATTGGGTTTCGGGGAGGCCTGCCCATGACGGTGTCATCGTTCCCCCTCTTCGACGCGGCGTTCAAGACCCAGGTCGACGCGGTGGCGAGGCAGCCGAAGATTCTGCGGGCTGACGGGGCCGAGCTGATGGATATCATGATGGGCTGTACGGCCAAGGTGAAATCGAGTTGAAACCACAGGCCTGCCAAGTTCACAATGGCACTGGACTTGGCATACGATATATTATCGTGGTTAGTCGAAATATTCGATATGAGCGTAGTATCAATCCTACCTTATTGACAAGGAGCTTATTGGCTAGTATTCAATCAAATTGCAGGAATAGCATTAAATAAAGAAACATATGTAGAGAGGTCCTAACATGTGGAATCCACCTCTTCTTCCAGCCTCCGAAGGCGATCGTGGAGCTCTTCTTCGTCGCACGGTTCCGGACATGGCCAGCTCACCAAAGCCGTCTCGCTACCTTTCAGTCCCGTATACTCCAGTGTCTCTTTCCAAAGCAGCCTCTGCTTCTCACGGTCTTGAGCCTCTGCACCCATTTCTGCTGGGGCTGAACCGTCGAAGTAGAGCGCTGAAATGGGGCCAGTCCTGAAGGCGGCAGCCAGGACGTCTCGAGCCGACTTTTGGGGCGTGCGGAGAGGGCCATTGGGCGAGAGCCGCACCATCCACCCCGCGAATAGAGGCATGATGATCTGGAACAGCAGGACCCGCATGGCCCAAGGGCCCCGGCGGACCAGGTTGCTGGGCATCGTACCCGGGTCGACGCCGTAGACGGATATGTTGTTCAGGACGGGATCGGCAAAAAGTCGACTTTGCAGTTCTGTCCTGTTGATTGATTCGATGTCAACATGACTTGCCCCCAAGATCCAGGGGAGATGGTAGATGAGAGGGGAGCAATTTTTTAAAGGCGTACATCATCATGAGCTCGCACAGCTTAGCCGCTCCATACCGTCGGAACCCGGCACACCACGACGGATCGTCCTTGGTGGTGCTCCACGTGCCCTTAGCCACGGCTTCAGTGCCATCTTGGATTATGACCTTCCACTTCGGGTCTGCAAACTGACCGCCCGAGTTGTTCTGCTTCGCATAAGGACTGGGTGCAAGCCAGAAATCAGCATGAGTGGATTTGATAGATAGCAAAAGGCAGATAGAAAGCAGAAAACCCGGGCTTACTCATGGGCCAGACTCCCCACCACCACGATCCTGCCCGACTCCCGGTCCATACTCTGCAAAAGCAGCATGGTCAAGAGCCAATGGCCCAAGTAGTTGATCATGAATGCCATGTCGAAGCCATCCTCAGTCCAGGTCTGCGTCTTGAACTCCTGCCAGCCGGCGTTGAGTATGAGCACGCGAATTGGCGGGATCTGGCCTTCTGCGACAGCATTATTGAACTTGGCCGCAAATTCTCGCACGCTCGCCAGAGACGAAAGATCGAGCGTCATGATGTCGTGCTTATGTGAATGAGCCATTTTCTGCGCCTGCAGGACATCCCCCAATTCGGTGGCGGTGGCGGTGTTCCTGACGGTGTAGACGCCATGGTAGTGGGCGAATTCTGGCGATGAGACGATGTTGGATACGATAGCGCGGCCGAGACTACCATTGGCGCCTGTGAGAACAATGGAACCCTTCGAAGCAGCCATGTTTGAGCAAGCGCCGGTGTCTGTCTGCTATGGGGCACAAGATTTAGAGGTATGGGCAAGATGGGAAAACCAAGATGCCAAAAGTCAGATTAAAGGTGATCTTGGCAGAGGTGGGGGGGCATATCCTTGTTGGTTTCTGCGGCACAGCCAACATCCAAGGGATGGGACTTCACCCGGTCTGCGAATCCCACCGAACCAATCAGGGGTGGCCAAATCAAGTTACATTGCCGGTAGATCTCTACTGGTCTGACGGCCACCAATGTGATTTGAGTGCACTCATGAATGTGTACCTTGTGCAATATATATATTCGTATATAGATCGATGTAGTTATATTACCATGTCCCCAAGTACATATGAGTTCGCGCTCGAGAACACGTTCTGGATGCCTCAGAACTCCCAAGCACTCTGCCCAGCCGATGCCCCTAGACCCTTCCTGAGGCGGTGCCCCGGAACGTTCGCCTTGCCTCGTGATCACATCTATCGCAGCAATAAAGTAAAGGCCCATCCAACCAGATTCATTTGGTAGACGACGTCCCCGAAACGTTAGGGGTTACACCGAATATAAGCACTTGTGTATGACCGACCCCTGGTCGACCAGCTCATACGCTGGCGATGACCGCGTCTGTTAGCCCAAAGAGTGTTAGCCCCAAGGGGCTCGCTCACACTATCTTCGTAGCCAAGGTCGCCGAAGGGATTGCGGGTTGCTACGCTTGCCGGCATCCCGAAGACCGTTGGGAATCTGACACACGCCAGAATCCCGAGTGCCATATGAGCTGTCCATCGGCTGATTGAGCCTAGAAGCGGCTCGAGGAGCTGGGCCCGAGTGAGCATGGTCAATGATTCATCTCTCAAGTACCTCTCAAGTCCGAATAGAGTTCGACAGTCCTTGAAATCGGCTTTGAAAATTGATAAGCTCCCTGAGCGGACTTCAAGTCCGCTTGAAAGGATGCGCCTCCGTGTTGAGGACATACTCGTCCAGACTGATCAGATCCGGCGGCGAAAAGATCAGATAGAAGTATTTGAGCGTTTCCGCCAGCCAAAAACTCTGTGCAAGTAGCATATTGTTAGCTTATCTCCCCCATCACTCCTCTCGTCTCTCGTTTGATGTCTGCTTACCTCCATCGAGTCATCTTTCCGCGTCTCGCCCTGGACCGTGACGTCCGCAATGGCCGAGTAGGCGTACTGAGTCTTGGTCGACTTGACGATGCCCTGGAACATGTCCCATGCAATATCCCGCAGCGACTCGTCGCCGGTCACGCGGTACAGAATGAAGATACTCTCGATGGCCTCGGGCCGGAGTATGTACCGCGGGTCCCGCGCATTGATAAAGCCCGGAGGCAACCGGGCGTCGCCGCCCTCCTCCTTCCACCGCGCCTCGTCCCACTCGCACTCCTCCTCGGCCCCGCACTTGACCATATTGAAGATCTCCGGCATCACCCCGGTCGGAAACGCCCCGTACGCCCACCCGCACCCCCGCGCGAGCGCCTCGCCGATCCGGAGGTGCTCCTTGATGCCGAACACCTTGCCGCCGAGCAGGAACATGCCGCCCGCGAAGCAGGACAGGTGCTGCCCCTCGCCGTTGAGGTGCGGCCCGGCCTCGTGGTGGACGTAGACGGTCCCCGCGAAGAGGATGGGCGGGTCCTCCGGGTCGCGCTTCACCATGGGCTTGAAGAGGAGGCGGTCCGCGACGATGTCCATGGCGCGGCGGTACATCTTCTCGTACGACTTGGCGCCCGCGCGGCCGCTCAAGAGCACGTACATCTTGGGCAGGTACTCGTAGAGGGAGTCGGCGAGGGCGCCGATGGTGAAGGTGTTGACGTTGCGGACGCTCTGGCTCGCGAAGTTGATCTGCGAGGGCCACATGCCGGGGAGGTGCGAGTCTTCCTGGCTGCGCTCCAGGAAGGCTCTTACCCGGTCGATGGCGTCGTAATACTTGTCTTCACCCGTCAATTGCGCCAGGCGGGTAAATTCCATAGACATGGAGGTAGGCGCGGCGCTGGGGTCCGAGGTCCTAATTGGGGGTCAGTCTTCTCGAACACGTAACGTGGAAGATTATCTCCTTATCACGACGTACCCGGCCTTTTGAATGCCATTCTTGGCATCCTCGAACGTGAGCCAGAAACCGGGCATCCGGTTAGGCGTATCAAATGCCATGTACAGCATGTCGCCGAGTTCCCTAGCCTTGGACAGCAAAGCCGGCTCGCCGCTCAAGTCATACGCACTCAGAAGGCCCCCGAGATGGCGGATCGTGGTCTCGAACAAGTTCACGCCCGACTCGTCCGTCTTGCTAAAGTCGATATCCACCACAGCCTGCGCGGCCTTGTAAAAGTCCTCCTTGAGGTCCATCATCCAGAGCGTGTCCAGCGCGTCGACCATGGTGGCCGCCCACCCGCCGAACGGGTTCTTGAACTCGGCGCCGACGGGCGTGAGCTCGTCCTCGAGCCAGGCGAACCGCTTGTAGCTCTCCCACGAGCGCACGAAGGCGTCCAGGACCGCCCGCCGGCGCGCCTCGGTGACGGGGTCCTTGCGCGGGTGGTGCGTCCCGAACTCGTGCTGGACCTTGGGCAGTTGGGTCGGCGGCCCCGTCGGCAGCGACGCCAGAGTCGCGATTGGGTACCACTGCCCCGCGGCCGACCAATTGAAGCTCGAGGGAGTGAAGTGCAGCCGCGGCTTCTTCAGCTTCTGGGCCGTCCGGTACGAGGTCGGCGGCCCGGAGACGGGTACGGACCACTCGAGCCCGAAGAGCAAAAAGAGCGTGACGGCCAATGCCAGCAAAGGCGCCGCACGCGACCGCCTTATAATAGCCATTGATTAGAAAGCAGGGCGACCGAGTAAACGAATGACTGAGCAAAAGCAGAGAATGAATAAACTGTATGTACGTTAGGTAAGCTACATGGAAGAAGAGACAAACCAGAGTTTTGCCCAGGACGACGATGACGACGCTGGCAAAACAACAGGGAACGGGCCAGATTCTTTTCTTCCACGATCGACATGAAACCCCACGACGACGGGAGCGCGAGTTGGGTGAAACAGAACCGACGTCAATTGCTAGGCCCGGCCGAGCTAACAGTTGGCAGCCAGCACGTCTCTAGCGACCAACAACGCGCGTTTTAGGGAGAGACGTTCATGGTTTTCGGTGGGGATTCCCGGCCAGGAGACCCTTGTCACCTTGAATCCAATTTAGTTGTTGGCTCTCGTTGGTGGCGCATCGTGACGGATCTCTGCCCCTGGCGTTCAAACCCCAGGAAATAAGCATTGCCAACGGCTTGGCGCACCTGGGCGCTGAAGGACTAGAAGTTTTCCTGTTTTAGAGCCTTCGGCACCCGAAAATTGGCAACAGGAGTCGGTGCAACTTTACTGAGGATGGCACTTTGTGTGTCTGTCACCAATCCTGTTGTTTCATTGATCTGGCTCGTTTATCGTCGACCCAATTGGCATCTTCCCCAGCTAACAGCAATCAATGATGGAAGCATTAAACCCCAGTGGCTTGCGGTCGCGCATCCCGGATCCGACTCTGGGACGTCTCAAACACAGCCAACCGCTTGTGCCACGTCCGACGCACGGGGGTCGGATTGCTGGTTAAGGTTAGATAGATGCTCATCCAAGGCCCGGGTGCCGGGGTTGCTTCAATTTGGACGGGTTGGAGGGAGCCAGGAGCTGTCAATGCCACCGCGTGGTGGTTGGTGGCTGCTCCATCACCTCGACCAGAGACTGACCACGACAGCAGGTGGATGCGATCTCCAAAACAAAATCTGGGATCTGAGCCGTCCGCGGAGACACTACGAATGTGGTAGTAATCGGGTCCGCTACCAGCTGTAAAAAAACATGGTTCAACAATGGAAAATTGTATGCAAAGCGGTAATGAGACTTGGGTGTCGCATGGGAACTGTGACTAGCATTTCGGACTGTATAGGCACTATGAGGCGTATTGCAGCCCTTTGCCAGTTTGAAAATGCATACTATGGTACGAGATCATACACATTTGTTCAATTAAGTAGAGTTGGGTGGTTTACCCTACTAACAATACGATGTCCTGAGCTGCCGTGCATAATCCAGGCAAGCTCTTGTCCTTATGATGTAGCATTTTCACTCCATCTCGCTACTTTCTAGGCCCCCGCAAGTTGTTCGCTATGATGGCTGGAGTTATCCTGAGGTTCCAACATGTTTGGCGAGGTCGAGGGAACTTCGAGTATCCCTTCTTAGGTTTTCTTCGCCCTTACTCCTGGTCTGTAATTTAAATTGTCTTGGCTTGCTTGGCTTGAACCGAGGAGATACTGAGAAACCCCGTGGAGCGTTGCAAAAAGCCGTAGAGCCGTGTAGACGTCCATTACCTGCAATCTAGTACGATCAAGTCGGGTAGCGGAGAAGAATGCAGCAAGACTAGAATCTCAGCGCCCGACACATCTGCGGCGTGGCAAGCCACCAACAAGCAGAAGCTCGTAGTTGCGAACCCCAAGGCATTCCAGTTGCTTGTAACACTCTCCAGCACGAAGCCGTATCCCACAAATGACGCGACTTCATGGCTTGGTATCGCGTAAACCTATTCGTTCGTCTCGTCGGAGTCGCCGTGTCTCGTCAATCAACTCCTCTTCAAGACTGCTCAATCTGCTTCCGCAGCTCCCGCTCCTTCTGCAAGACCTGAAGCTCCAGCCGCTCCACACTGTACTTGAGCGCCTCCTTCCTCTGCCTTACAACCCGCGCCCTCAGCCGCGCCTCCTCGCCGAGCTGCGCCGTGCTGATCTTGGTGGCGCCGCGCTTCTTATTCTTGCTTTTGTTGCCGTGGCCGCCGTACTCGCCAAAGTCCTCGTCGTCCTCATCGTAACCGTACGCGCCGCTCGACGCCAGCCGGCCTTGCTGCAGCTCCGCGCGCGCTTTCAGGGACTCGATGCGCCGGTCCACGCGGTCGATGTGGGAGTCGGCGCGGTCGAGCAGGATGGCGATGGCGGGGCCGATCTCGTCGCGCAGGGAGGCTTCGGCGGCGGCGAGGGTGGGTTGGGGGATGAGCTCGTAGTGCTACATGTTTGGAGAACATTGGGTCGTTAGCAGCGGTCGGTCATCCATTGTTGTCGCTTCTTCGAGATGTAGATATTTCTTCTTCAATCATTCCCGGTGAAGAAGACAGTCGCTATTAAGGCAGAATACTCACCCGGACGGTCTTGAGGACGTTCACGAGACGTGGGAAGTCGGCGACGCCGGTGCCCAGGGTCGAGACGGAGCCTTCGAGGTGCGAGAGGGAGCCGCGCAGGGCGCTCACGCAGTCGCCGTAGGTAGCCATTGTCGCAAGCGGGTAGGGATAAAGGGCCAGTCGTGCAATCAGTCGTCCTTGTGTGTCGCCTGCCTCGCACCGGTTGGGCTGGGTGGTGGGCCGTCAAAGAATTGTGCACTTTGGTTTGGGCGAGATTGGTCTGATGTGTGTTTACATTTTGGGGGATCGACGGTGTGTTTGGGAAAGTTGGCGGGGCACACGCCTGGCGGGGTGGTTCAGCTTGCCCCGGGTTTCCCGACAGTGACTGTCCCCACTAGCAGCGACAGCTTCACTCCCTCCCGGGAGTCTTGTTCTTATCTGCCTTTCAGCAATTTGAAGATGTTCTGTAGCTTGAAGAGACGACGTTAATGAAAATATAGGAACAGTGTAAATCATTTTGATTGTCATATCTAGAATACATGACCAGGGTTTGCTCTGAAATGTCAAGACTGTCTTGGGTAAGTGCGTACGTATTCTGTGTGCAACTTGGCACCTTGTTTCGTAGATTCATTGGCATCATGGCTACAAATTGCCCAACCAATCCTAAGCACGCTTGTCGCTATGATCTCTTAGTTAAATCAGATCAGGTGTTACTTGAGACATATTTAGTCGTCTGTTTGAGCGTTGCCGGTTGCCTTGAGGGTCTGCAAATGGGCGAGCCAGTACTGGCATCCTTCCAAGTTCTCCATGAGATGCTTGGTCTCGGGGCCAATCAGGCACCGTTCAATATCCAAGGCCTTCTCAGCATACTCGATGGCCTTGTCTAGATCGCCAAGCCACGCGCAGTATCGCGAGCACGATCGATATCTGTCGGGTAATAGTTGCGTTAGTACAGCCATTCATCACTATAGGACTTCTTGCAATCGGGGTCGCTTTCAAAGCATCACTTACAGCGTGGCGAGATCCATGGTGACGAGTCCCTCCGAAACCATCAGCTTAGCCATTTGACTAGTCATTTCCAATGCCTCCTCGCGCGTTTGGATCGGCACCAGATTCATCAGTCTGGGGAATCGATCATCGCCATTCTCGTAGCTTGTCACCAAATCTCGCATAATTCCCATCTGTACGCGTCCCACGTCGGTATCCGGATTGAGGCAGGCCTTGCAGGCGCACTCGAAGCCCCAAGTCTCCTTCAGGCTCTTGACCCGCTCGGCACGACGCTCGTAGGCAAGCGGCAGGTACGAGACGAAGATCTGCTCGTCCTTCTCGATGTCGCGGCCGACGTGGACAGTAAGGCGCTTGATCGTGTCGTTCCAGCCGTAGCGGGCGTTGGGGACGCAGGAGTGATTGATGCGGCTGAAGACGGTGAAGACGCCGCGGCCTTTCTGACTGTTCATAATGTGTCCCGAAGAGTTGGTGAGAAAGATGCCAAACCACTTCAGCATCTTCTTGCGGTGTTCCTGTCGCTTCCGGCCCTTGAGCTCCTCGCCGTTGGCGTCGGTGACCGAGTTCTTATTGTACCACTCCAAGATTACATCCCTGTCGGTCTTCTCAAGCACTGTCTTGTTGCAATAAAGACGACTGAAGGTTACAATCTTCTCGTTGGGCAACTGCAAGGCCATGGCGCAGAATCGCTCGATGAGTTCGCTTCTGTACACCGGGTCGGGAAGCTCCGCGAGGGGCTCTTCGGAGACGATGCGTGTGCCTCGGGGGATCTTCTGGGTTGCAAAGAGACTACAACCCATGGTTTCCGTCTTGCGGACTTCCACCATGCTGTCGGACGGTTCGGCTTTTGCAACGTTGAATTGCGACGTCACATTTCCCTCGCCACTAGGTCCTGGTGAGGTCACTCCCACAGGGAAAGAGCCATCGTGGTCTTCCAAGTGCAGTTTCTCCATGGCAACAGTACAATCCATGTCGACTGGAAATTCAGGTTTGACTGATGCGGTGTTCATGGTCGCGGGAATGGTTGAGTTCTCCGAAGTGGCTTCCATTGCTGTATTGGTGTTACCAGCTACAGGCGAAAGATTAGATGTTGGGTTGGGTTGATCAAAGGCTTCTGAAGTTTGGTTGATGAAATATTACCAGGTGATTGTTGCTTAACAGCTCAAGAGATGCGCTTCTCGTAAAATAATGGTAGAAAGTGAACTGACTGAGGCCGATTGTTGCCATGGAGTGAATTCCCACACTGGCATTAATGGCAGGCAACTACAGTCCCTACAACAATACTGACAGATACCTTGCCTGCCACCCTGAGGCTGCATAAATGTAGGCAACATAAAACAGAAAGTTGCGAAACAATCGCTGTTTGGTTATTAGCTGTCTTACAACATTCCAGGTCTCCATTGATATCCAGTTGCCTTGACATACTCATTACCGACTTTGGCGTTTCATGGAGGCATACGCGAACCTTTGGATCAATGCCTTTCTCGAAGTTCTTTATATTTCAATGGCTATGCCCAAGGCCTGCCTAGTACTTTTGGCCATCAAGGTGATTGAATTTTTACGGGCCTCATACTCAAACCTCCGAGCCCGCAGGGCCATGACCCTTGGTTATAATGGTCTCAATATGTTTTGGATTTGACCTTTGGACAAGCTCAATGGGCCTTAGCGTTTTCAAAGGAGTATTTATGTTGTTGAAGTATGTATTTCAATGTATCAAAAACGTCTTGTGACCCTGGATACACCATATCCTTTGCCCAGCCACACTGTCCCGTACGAGAACAAACAAAACTAGATTTCGGTTACTCAACGTGGGATGCCAGAGGTGAATGTCGCGCTTTTGAAGTGGGCCTTTGAAATCGTGTGCAATTTGATAGTAATTGTTTCAAAGTCACAATCGTTTTGGGCATTGTATTATTAAACAATGTCCAAGTGAACAAGAAGTCGTCTGGAAACGGCTAGAAGAACAGCGCTTACCATTAACCCAACCTATGACTTCGATTGCATTAGGCGTATCATGTCGGACTGGGTCTCCCATTCTTCCCAGGTCGATAGCCCCGGAGTTGATCCCGCACCAACAAAGACAACGCATCTGTAGCTCGAGTATTCGAAAGTCATATACTCGAGGACATTCTCGATCCAGCCATACATCCATTGGAAATGCCTGCATCAAGTCAAAAACAATGTTATAGACTAGAAGAGAAATCTCCCAATAGATGTCTAGAGCCTTCCACATAGCATAAAGAGCATATATAGTCCATGCAACCCGATACAGGGGGGGGAAAGTCAGTATAATAACTACGTATAACAACCAAAGTTTCGACATCCCCAACCCTTATCAAACCCTCCCTGACTAACCCCCCGCCATGAACTTCGAGTACACCCACCCCGAAGGCCGCCCCACCGACCCCTTCGAAGTCGCCGTCCTCGAGGCCGGCTACAAATGGGTCCGCACCAACACCATCGTCGCCACCCGCCCGGGCGAGTTCAAGCCGGACCTCCCCGTCGATCGCCTCAACCCGCACCGGCATTCGGGCCACAACACCCACCTGATCGTCGCGGGCGACCTCCGCTTCGCCATCGAGCAGGACTACTACGACGAAGCCGCGTTCAAGCGAAAAAGGACGCCGCCGCGCGTCAAGACGGCCGAGCTCGAGGCCGCGGACCCGGACGCGCGCAAGGAGTTCTACGCCGCGCGCGAGCATCGCTACAAGGCCACTTCCCAGTCCGGCTGCAGTTTCGTCGAGGGGCATCGGTGCTTGAGCCCCACGACGGCGGAGCGGTTCATGGCTCGGGAGACGCTTCGGGCCGTACCTCTGGCCGACAGCGAGGGCGAGGGCGAGGGCAAAGACGAGGACGAGACGCATTGGCCGAGCCAGGATGAGATCCGAGATCTGCTGCACCGGGCTAAGTGGTACCCTCGTGGCGTCCCCAGCTTGGACAACTTCGGGAAGCCGGAAATGATCTGGGAAGAGGACGCCGGAGTGGAGAAGCCACGGACGCTTCGGAACGGCAAGGTCAGGCCGGAGATGAACCCGACGGAAGACAAGACCGGATCTGAGGGTGGGGAGAAAGCTACGAACAAAGAAAAAGATGGCAAGCGGGAATCTAAAGACACACCTGCTTTCGCTAGCGTTAAGAAGATGTTGGCCGACTGGTTCAAGGAGGAATGGGATGACCACCGTCGAACCAGCCATTGCGAGCCCCAATCTGTTCGCTATGACGATTTGTATTATTACGATGCCCATGAGGAGCCCGACGACGATATGACGGAAGCTGATGACATGCAAGACGACACTCAGGAGCACGAAGAAAAGGCCGGGCAGAGAACGTGTAAAGATCTGAAGACGACTCGTATGGAGGAGGACGAAGTGTCTGAGATGGAGGACATTTGAGATCCTGGCATCTGTACAGAAGTTGTTAAGAACTATTTGGGTGCCTGATTTAAGGGCAAAATGAGGGATCAGTTGCGTTGACGGCCGGCTGAGGAGTCTGTGTTTTTGGCCGCTCAGCTGGGCGATAACGACACGCTCAAAAATGTGCGAGATCCATGACAGTATCTAGCATAGAGAAGAGAATATCATGCACCCGACAATGGAAGGCCACAACTCCAAGGAGGATATAGAGGTTAGGTACCTCCCTGTGTTCGCTATACTTGAATGTAATTGCTGATCGATGCTAACTATTGACCGAACTGCTTCCAGTAACGTCAACAAGAACCCCATGAAACGAGAACGATGGGTGCTCGAAGACATTCGTAGATAGCATTGCATGCCTCTTCACCAAAACGCATTCAGACTACGTGGGTTATAACGAGAGTGTCGTCGAACTATACCTACACCGACTCATTTTCCAATCCTGCTACTGGAGTTAGTCGAATAAGATAGCGTCCCTGGCAATGTTATACGCGCTCAATTAAGTGTTTCAAAGTGGATACCTGTCCGCAAATGGCAATCGCGGGTTTCGACTAGCCACATTCTGAAACTAAATATAGCACGCACTTAGGCAGGGGACCTAGGATTAGCTTCCTTTTTTCCAGTCTTGGTCTTCAGCCTTGAACGATTGCATGCAGCTTACCGGCGCAGCTGCGCACGAACGACGGTGATTGGCTGGCAGATCCTCCCGACCCGGCATAAGCGGCACACCTTGGGTCGGGTACTTTTCTTGGGGGGCTGAGCATAAACTGGGGGCTAGTTGGACAACTCACAGGAGCCTGAACTGATCCTGTAAAGATGCCGACTCCCACGTGTGTTTGATCGCGCGCGATGTCTTAGATTTCGACTTTTTCAACTTAAACCATCCTAGTGTTTGAATGAAGCCTTACAAGCTGGAATTCCCGTGTTGTGTCAGTGCGCTTTGTTGTGTCCATCATGGCTGACCGGTCCAAGCCCCACATGTCGATGCGGGCCGAGCCCGTGGAATACCTCAGCCATCTGCAAACGCAAGACGACACGGCTAGACAGTTCTCCCCCGGTCCAGGCCAATACGAACTCCTCTCGAAGTCGCACGACGACGTCTCGGGCGCGGGCGCGAACGGCGCACGCGACGACAGACCGCCCTCGTGGACGGCCTGGCACCTGGAGATCTGGTCGATCCTGGGCAGCATCGCGTGCATGATCGGCGTCGTCGTGATCCTGTCCCGGATGAAGGACCAGCCGCTGTCGAACTGGACCATCATCCTCAACCTCAACTCGACCATCGCCGTCCTCATCACGGCGCTCAAGTCGTGGGCCATGCTCGCCGTCGCGTCCTGCCTCTCGCAGGGCAAGTGGATGTTCTTCCGGAAGAAGCGGGCGTCGCTGCGGCAGCTCGACATCTTCGACGACGCCAGCCGCGGGCCCCTCGGCACGCTCCGGCTCTTCTGGGCGCTCCGGCGCCGGCTCGACTTCGCGCTCATCGGGGCGTTCGTGACGGTCGTCGTGATGGGGGTCGACACGTTCGCCCAGCAGCTGATCCGGTTCGAATCGCGCGTCGATCCTGTCGACAACAACGGTACGGCGTCGTTCATGGTAAGCGACAGCTACTACGGTGGCGCGAGGGCGGGCAATGGGGGCATGACCCCCACGGCGCCTACAGGTTAGTAGAATTCCAGAACCAGATCAGCCGGGATAGTGCGTATTAACGACCATGACAATTCTAGCTTCAACCGTTGATACGGCAATGCAGGGCGCCATATACCGGGGCCTGTATAACACGGCATCATCCCCGCCCTTCAAATGCTCATCACAGTGCCAGTGGAACCTCACCGCCCGCTCGCTAGGATTCACCAGCCACTGCGAAGACGTCACGACCCAAGCCATGGCCACTTTAAACCAGACCCATTTCCCCAACGGAACCCTGTTTCAGACCGTCACCACGCCCGGCAACATCAACTTGACGTACATCAACGGGCGCACATCCTTCCACCCGGTCGCCGTCGTGTCCGCGGCCGACATAACCACCAAAGGCTACAACCAAAAGACAGGCGAGGCCTACGCGCCCGAGTTCGCCCGCATCGGCGTCCTGCGCATGCGGGAGCTCCGCAACGAGACGGAGGAGTACTACTGGTACCTCGGCGCCAACGTCAGCGAGGTGGTCGAGTGCACCGTCAAGTTCACGACGTTCGAATACACGGACATGCGCACGGCCGGCAGCGAGCTGGCGGTGCGCGACACGCGGGAGGTGCCCCTCGGCCGGGGGTACCGCTACGACGAGGACCACGAGCGAAGGACATGGTACGCCTACTTCAACCAGACGGACGACATGCCGGCGAACCGCACTCAGGACAAGGCCCAGTTCCGCATCGCGACGCCCGACATGGGCGCGCTGAGCGAGTTCTTCACGTCGACCCGGTTCAGCGGCAGCATCTACGACGGCGAGTCAGCGCTGCCGTCCGAGGGGCTCGGCATCGCCTTCATGAACGGGAACATCCCGGCCGTGTTTGCGAATATGACGCAGAGCATGACGGACCACCTGCGGTCCGGCTACGGCACGGTCCAGGCCGTCAGGGGGCAGACGCTGGTGCCGGTGACAGTGGTGAGGGTGTACTGGGTCTGGCTCAGCCTGCCGATCGGCGTGCTGGCCTTGTCGACGCTGTTCCTGGGCATCACCATCTGGGACTCGTGGGGTTGCCGGTCCACGCTGTGGAAGTCGTCGGTGGTGGCGGCCTTGTACCACAAAGTCGCCTCGGGGACCGGGTCGGGCGGTGTGCTCTTCACCGACCTGCAGAGCGTGAAGCAGATGGAGAAGATTTCGAAGGAAACAAGCTTGGTCTACGTTGGGAACGAGGGTAGGAATTAAACGTCTTGGAAGGGGCTCTCTAGGGGCTCTCAACGTTGAATAGAAGATGTAAAAGTGATATGAATACAGTCAAATGCAACACATGAGGCCAGAAGGCTCCGATGAAACTGCTTGCACTCTGCAAATGTCTCAACATGTAGAATGAGGAACCGTGCCAGCTCGGCATTCAGGACCGCTGTAGGTATGAGTGCGTATCAAACTTCTTGGCATGCTCTGCCATTCCAGGCACAGGCGACACATGGGGTCTGGAGGATGCGTATACTTGTTGGGCTTAATACTGGCAAGGCGGGCACTTCTTGTTGCTCTGCAGCCAGGTCTTGATATCATCCGACACATTGTCGATAAATTTGTGCCCCCATGCGTCAGTGGCGCAAACTGTCCAAACACGTTTGTGTCAGTCCGTATTCCATAATATTCAGCCTACGTCCCTGATGCAACAGCAGCACCACGAGACAGAGATGTTAGACTTACGGCAGTCGCACGGAGCCTCCTTGTGCATGTTGTCGGACTGTCTCCAGTTCCAGCTCTTGAGCTCGCAGACTGGGAGGTTGAAGAAGCCCGGCGTCTTGTAGGCTTCGTCCTGGTTGCTCTCCACCACGTACTTCTGCACAATTTGGTTGAAGTGGTAGCCCATGTCATTGTGAGCTTCGAGACCGTGGCCGGTGTACATGTTCAATGCGCTCTCGTAAAGAGATTGAAGAGCTGTTTTGGCGACAGTTAGTCACCAAGCTAGGGTAGACTCTAGAAGGTTGTGTGTGTGTGTGTGTTCAAGTGACTTACGGATATTGTAGTTTCCAATCGACGCCACATTCTCCGGCGAAACGCCCGCGGGCGCGCGGTACGTCTTGTAATTCTGGTCGCCGTTCCCGACCCCGGCCAAAAGGAGCATGCCGTTGGGCCCACAGAAGCGGAGGGGGTCCTTTTTGCCGCCCGTGTTCTTGTGCCACTTTGCGCAGTCGTTCGTCACGCCGGGGATGTAGACGAAGAAACCTCCCTGGCCCGCCCAGTAGGCCTCCAAGACTTTGATGGCCAAATAGCGGTTGTAGGCGCCGGTCAGTCCGTTCTCACCCTTCACGTAGGCCTGGACCACTTCGCCGCCGGCAAAGGCGCCGCCTTGGAGAAGGTCCTTCATCTGACAAACAGGTTCATAGGTTAGCATCCATATCACTTGGCCACAAGGAATAAGGGAGAAGAAGACTTACTGTTGCACTGCTCGTATCGCCGGCCTTACCGTTGGAGAAGGTGGCGTTGTGGGTTGCCTCGAAACCCGCCAAGGTACCCTCTTTGAGAGCCCGGCTCATGTCGGAGGACTCGAGCGCCGACAGCTCCCCCGACGCGTTCGAGTCGGCCGTGTCGGCCCCAATAGACTGGGCCGCGGACCCGACAGCCGCAACACCGCCCAACGCGGCGCCAGCAACGGGAAAGGCTACGCCAAGGACGGCGGAGCCGAAGGAGAGGAGACCAAAGATGCCGCTGAAGACGTTCTTCGCCACGAGGCTGCTGCCAGGGGTCTTGGGCGCAAATTTGGACTGGAAATCGACGGTGCTCTCGCTCAGGCTGTCGAGCCCGTTGGAGGCCACTTTTTCCCACTGCAGGAACAGCTGCTGCACGTTCATCATGGCCTTGATGCCCAGCCAGCCCTGCTCTTTCTGGGCGACCGACCCCTTGGTCAAGGAGGCGCAGCTGGACGGGGTGGAGTCGCAGTTGCCAAAGCTGTTGGGACAGTAGAAGTCGACGCCGTACTGGTCGGCAAACTCGTGGTGGAAGTCGAAGTTGGGGTCGGACATGCGCTTGCTGAACATGTCGCCGATCAGCTGGTCCATGTTGTGGCTCTTCCAGGTCTCCGGGTTCAGCGAAATGGGCCCATTGCCGCAGTCATCGGCCTTGCCGCCGCCGTTGTTGGGCTGGATGGCGAAGGAGGGGGGCGGCTTGTCGACGGTACCTCCCGAAGCAGGGGCCGCCATGGTTTCCAGAGGGAGCGAAAGGAGCGCCACGGTCAGGGCAGGGTATTTAGAAAACATCTTGAAAGAGTGAAGATAGTTGGGACGGATGTAGAGGCCAAAGAAGACGTCGAGTATAAAAATGGCGAAGTATCTGCCAGTGAGTCAACTCAGAAAGCACGAAGCAGACCAGAAACGAATGATGGAAAACTATTGGTCCTGCATAGGTGGGTTTCTACGATGGACAGGACGGTACTATGCCTACTCTTTATAATCAACCCTTTATAACGGCCCCCATCCAAACGGCGCAGTTGTCTTCGGCCCCTTCAAGATAATTATCGCCTAGAATAGATGATAGCCGGTTGAAAAAGAAAATGCTCGGCAATATTGCCAATCACATGGATGAAGCAGATTGGAGCTAGACCCCTGAGTGTAGTAAGGCTGGGCAAAGTGGATCGATCCTAGCCTGTATTGTCTCATGCAAACTGGCGACGGCATCTCTAATTATAGATCATTTCTGCTAATGGCGGCCAATGGGCGGGCAGCCCACGCTTATGTCAGTCAAGAACTGGTCTCCCTAATGAGTCTCAGGCCGCTGCTTTCGCCCATGCTGATTAGAAAAGCACCAGCTACAGGCCCGCTTTTGACCTGGTAATTGCTCTCTCCACATCACCGCACTTGATGGGCGGAGCAGATCGTTGAGACCAGGCCTAGTAAGCCTGGACAACCTAGTCCCGGCCTAGCCAGAACAAAAGCAACGTTCACATTGACAAGAGGAGGCAGGAGGGCCACATCAAGACCAGTTTTGCTTTCTGGTTCATGAGCTCCTTAATATGTCGTCTGGCCAAAAGCAAGCGTGCGCACCTTGTGTGGCAAAAATTATGTATCCACAAACCACATCGGCTTCTGAATTGCTTAGCAACGAGCATGAGTTCGCCAAGACATCTCATGCCGTCCGGGGGCCGCACGCAGCAATGGCGTATTACTGATAAATGAAAGCAATGAGAGCAGCAGCGACAACGGCAATACCAGCGAGACAACTCGTGACGTGCTTGCACCTTGTACCACTTTGTTGTTCCGACAATGGGGTCGGGGCGCTCGCAAGAAAGTAGTCGGCGATATAGGGAAAGTCATTCATATCGAGATCCCGACAGTAAGGTCCTTCGGGTCCGGAATCAACTCTCCCATATGCGGTGACGCAACCTCGCCAGTCAGAGTGATATCCTGGCCTCGTGGCCGTGATCGCTGCGATGCTCTTGTTTGTTGCCGACCCGTCGATCAAAGACTTCTTCCGGTAGGAGATGGAAATCCCGTCCCCGAATTCCCTGTTCGATACCGGATTGAGCACAACACTTTCCATCCCCTTCTCGTCGCATCCGAATCCGACAACCCAATGCACCCACCACGGCGATCGGCACCAATTGCCAAAGTGCCAGTCTAGCTCCGGCTTTGTATTCCCCGGGGAGATACGATGGTGCGGAAACAGCGACGGTCCGGGCGCGGCTCGGAAGCGTTGAAGGCGGCGTAAGATTCGCAAAGCAGCCCGTGGATGGGCCAGTCGCCGAGTTTACAGGCTCTGGAGCAGTAGAACGCGTTGTTGCATGTTTCGCATCGCGGCGAGCCTTGCTTTCCGCATGCGATGCATGAACCCAGTACAGCGGAAGTCATATTGTAGAAAGGATTTCATATAAGTACAATGATCAATGCTGACTTCAAGACGAACTGAGCGGATGATCTTGTGGTGTTAAGCAGGAAATATATGGGTTGCTAAAACCTTTCCTTAGATTGCTGCTTGTAAGCCCTGGAACCCTAAGGTAATCAGCAACCGGTAGAGGCACACTTACCTTTGAGGTTGTCCTTGCAGTTTCTTTCGTGCCAAGTCAATACATAGATTAATCTACCTAAACCAGTATGTGGAAGCACATTTTATTCCAGCATAATGAGAAACCTTCGTCAACAGTGAAGAGCAACAATGAAGAATCAGGTTTGTTCGCTGAATTTATGGCCTCGGCAGATTGACCAGTCCAATTTCAGATCAAGACTCTACACCTGATAAACCAACCATCAGATTGTGTATACGTATTGGAGCTCATCCAAAGATTGGTCTACGACTTTGCTGGTTAGCGGGATAGGGTAACCAACGGCCTCCTGGACTTCGAACAGAAATTCGAATTTCTCAGAATCAACGGGGGACTGAAAATCATACGAGCCCGCCTCTAACCAGGGCAAAATTACGTAGTGTTCACGAACGTCACCATTTAATTCGTCAACATGCCTAAATACAGATTCTCAATTGTTCTACTCAACTGCAACTAATAAGCAACTTTCAATTGCCTCTGACATTCTTTATGTGCGGAGGCGATTTCGCCGTGTGACCAGTAGCGAATCTCAAGAAGTAGAACCCAAGATCCAGTCTTCGATGTACCCTCTGTCAATACGATCTTGCCTTCAGTGTTCAAAGATCGCTGTCGTACGGAAACGGTACACCCTCCTTCTCCTCGTCCGTCTTTCCCTCGAGTAGTTTGTGCCAGTGAGTGGAGAATGTGGACCGGCAAACCTTGGCCGTGACCACCTCCTTGCTCGACTGATCTTGCTGATCTTGCTCCAATACTTGGGTTATGAGCGGGAGAATCTCGAACTCGCAGTACTTGGAGAGCGCCTCCGCATGCAGCACCCACAGTGGCTTCTTGTCTTGCCGGACCAGCAGCACGCTCCGGGCTCCGAACTGCCACCGCAGGCTCACCCATCCCCAGCCGAGGGTGCCCGACGCCAGGTCGGAGACGGCTGTCGTGTCGCAGCACATGAATAGGAAGGTGGCGGCTTGGTTGAAGGCCGGGCTATGGGAGGTCCCACAGCGAGACCATTCGAGGCTCGCGGGGCAGCGTCGTGCGAGGATAGGTAGTCCGATACGATCAGCAACGTCCGAAGTATCGCCATCAAAGAAGATGGGGTCTGAATGAGAGACGTCGACGGCCTCGAATTGGGGCTTGTTGAACGCGGCCTGGTCGCCCTCGCAATTGACCATGACCCCCTTGACAGGCGACGGTTGTTCGGGGCTAGCGGGTAGGGGCTCGTAACCGCACGAGAGAAAGTAGTCGGTGAGGTGGCGGAAGTCGTTCATGCCGAGGTCGCGGTAGCGGGTCTGGTCTGTCCCTGTACCGACTGTGCCGTATGCAGTGATAGGCCCCCGCCAGTCATGTGAGTAACCTGGGCGGGTGGCCGTGACCGACAAGAGGCTCTTATTGGGCTTCGAGCCATCAGACAAGTACTTGTCTCTCCATGCAATCCGAATGGTGTCATCGAGCCGTCTGTTCAATACTGGGTTGTACTGTACTGGTGTAATCTCCGGATGAGTTCCTGGGCCAATGACGGAGTCACTGACTGGGAAATGAAATATGGTATGGTCGGGCTTATTCCAGTTGCAATGGATCCAGACTAACTTGGGCTTTCTACCACCCTGCGGGAATGAGATCGCACGAAAGTGCTCACTGGTCGGGCGGGTAGAAATGTCAAAAGCACCAAAGCTTGCACATAAGAGCTTGTGAACAGGCCAATCTTGATGCTGGCACTCTTGGGAGCAGTAGTAGGTGCCATTGCATCGCCCACAGCGTTTGGCATCGGGCTTCTCGCAAATAATGCATGTTCGCGAACCAGTAGAGCTCATCTTGAAGTCGGTGTGGGTATGTCAGTGGAAGAGGAATGTAATATCGCAAAGTTGAAGGGCGGTGTCTTGGACTTTGTGGTGATTGAGAGGATGGGGGGCGAAGGGAAGGTTTGTGGTGATGGGGATGGGGAAAGATGGGGAAGAGATTCAAGCGAATTCAACCTGTAATGATTGAGTGGAGGTAAGGCAATACAGTAGGGCTCCTACAATGGTTGCGTTTGCCCAGGCATTTGGCTGCCTTAGACAGTGCGGTTGGTAAGGTTGAACCTGATGTACGCGTGACCTTGCTTTCACCTTTATTTCACCTTACCTTTGATACAGGTATTCTACCCTGATGCACCTGTACATTTGAGATTGGGTGCCTGTACGGTCGGCACATGCCTCACTCCATTGAGCTTGTTCAGTTGTCCAGGAGCAACACCCACGCTCCAACAATCTCGTCCAACTTCAATAACAGAAACGATCACTGCGGTGGTCGACCAAGCTGCAATGTAGAGCTGCCAGTAGATAGGTTCTAGCGACAAACGAGACAAATGAGCTGCATTGATTGCCCAGACCTTGTTTGCGTCCCAGTCCCGCCACTAATAACACTCCCATCATAATCATCAACGTCAAATATCTCCTCATATAGCCACATGCCTTGGCTGATAAGTAGATTATACCCTATGGTTCTCTCCTATGCCACCGCTTTACCTTCTAAGAAATTGTAAAAACAACGAAACACCGGCATGTCTGAGTATGCAAGTCAGATTGGACCATCTTGGCCCCGACGAAGCTGGGCGTCCACCTGGACCGTTGAGCAAACGAGGGACTTACATGAGCGGTGGTGGTTATCCTACGTAAGTAATCACAAGACATCATAAAGTGGGCAGTCCCGTTGAATCAAGTGAACCTGAGTTGTTGTTTTTCAGTATCAGATTCATACCGAAGGTTCTTCGAGCGTTTCAGTTCTCGTATCTCCTTTGTTCCTGCACAATGGATTACGGTCAGCATGGGGGCAGATTGATGAACCAACATCAATCGCCTAAACAAACCAACGACAGAGTAACAAAGCGGGCATCATATCCATTGTTTCTCGAGGTCCAGAAACCCCATTTGGTTTCAGAACCATCCTGCTGTACTTGATCATCTTTGTGGTTCTCCCCCCCTTTTCAGTATAAAGCAACGGCGACTTCCCGGCAGTTGTATTCGTCTTTTCTCGAGCCCACTCTCTGCACACCTTTCAGACCACAGATACCCTAGCCACGCATAAATTTCTCAACCCAGAACACCTAAAGTCACAATGGCGGATCTTATTCCCCACCCCGATGGCAGCCAAGAGCCTGCCCCTGGTAGTTTCATATTGGCCTCGCAGAACGCAGGCGTTGTTAGTGCCGCCGAAGGCGAGACCAAATTCCTGTATACTTTTGGCTTGAACACCTGCATGGGCATCGCCGTTAGCGGCGCCTACCCGATCCCGAAGCCCGCGGATGCCACCGAGGAGCGGCACGACCGGTTCATGATCCACATCGACGAGAGCGAGCCGGCGACCAAGTACGACGAGCTCGAAGCCGAAGTCAAGAAGGCCCAGGCCCAGGGCCTGACGGACCTGCACGTCTACTTCGCCGCCCCCGACCCGGTCAGCTTCCGGCGCGAGGGCGAGGCGGTGGTGCAGGAGGTCCGCGGCCTCCAGCAGTACCTGATGATGCGGTTCCGGATCCTCGTCGGCTCGGACCCCTCGTTCGACCACCAGCCGGCGATCCACTGGTACCCCTACCAGGCCCCGGAGACTCTCGACGGCTGCAACATGGCTTTGTTCGGCGACCGGCGCGTCGTCGTCGAGCGGGAGGAGCAGGACTTTGCCTCCTACAAGCGGTGGCCCATTGTCGAGCAGCAGTGGGCGAACGTCGCTGTTGTCTCGGCCGCGGCTCTGGCGGCGAAAGTCTCGCAGCTCGCCGTCGCCAGCGGAAAAAAACCTAACGGCGCACAGGTAAGTAAATCGCAGAAGAAGAAGCACTAAAAGGTAGGTACATTGTAGAAACACGGTATTAGAGTGCGAATGAATATCAGGTAAGCAAACTTTTCGTTTGTCTTTCTTTGTTATGGTTGACCCAGAAAATGCATTGTATATATATGATCCCCATCATTCGTGTTCTGTATTCATTATTACAACGTGGGTCTCGTTCAACGAAACCTCAAGTGTGTCTTGACGATTATAAGTTTCCAGCCAGTCTCGTCAAACGGCAAGCTCAGCTCCCGAGGCGTCTTATATCTGAATGTCACGGGGACGCAGCAGCCACCGACTCGACAAGAACCTCTGAACGCACTTAGTCATCACTTCGTCCTCTTCGTAGCAGCTGTAAAGGTGTTGGCTTTCCATAGGCTCCGGCAACAGCGGTTCGAGACCAACAGTAGGCCCGGTCCCACGCTTGGCCCGTTGCCGCCGTAGTATTCATCGTCGTCGCTACTGCCCGAATAATTAAGCCCACTGATCACGTCCTCGTCGCCAAGGGTAGCCCGCTGTACAAGACCCCCCACCACCCCGGGCGATTGCAAGAAGTCCAGATGCGAACCGGCAGAGACGGACCAGAGCCGCCAGGCCGTCCAGTTTCCACAGCTCGCGACACGGCGCGCAGTCGATGTGCTCATGCTGGTTGAAGGAAAGCCGGAGCTGGTCGGCAATCTTCACCTACGCAATGTCGGGAGAACTTTGTATTCCGAGTATGACCGCGTATCTACTCTTCTGGATGGAGATTGCAACTGTTTTCGTGTACTCGAGTTGGGTAGACCAAGACAGTCGGTCCGTGGGCGCCAGAATGAGATCGGGATGACGTATGCGGCTGATCGAGTCCGGTAAGGCTCACCTCGGTCAGCTGTGATTCGCCCCTGGAAGGTTGGACTAAGCCTAAAGGGTTGTTAGATTGCTAATGCACTAGCGGAATGACTTGCATATCAACAGCATATTGTCGCTTTACTACCTTGTGTTCCCAACGACATATCCTCCTTTTTTGTCTGCTTGTTCCCAGTCATATTCCCTTGATTCGTTGGTTTATAATGTTCATTTATTTCCCCGGATAAAGCGAAACTCTCACGGGAAGGATGTAAAATATATTTCCGTGGTGGTGTATGGAATAGGGGAAGGCGGAAAAGCGATTTGCCAAGATAAGAATAAGGTGGAGCAGCAGCGCAAGACTCAAGACTCAAGAGGTTTTGAGCGTGGAGGCTTTTCGTTCTCTGTCTGTACTACTAGCTGCCGATGGCATTTTAGTTCTTGGCTGGGGACCAGAGACCGTTTGGGGCGTCGGTGGTGTTGCTTGTGGTGTAGCAGAAAGGGGTGGTTGAGCGTGAGAGGTAGCAACCCCTAAAAGAAGGACGCCGAACATTCTCGTGGTTGGTATGGCAACTATCAGGATTGTACTGGAACCGTAGACCTCTTATGGTTAATGACGATCAATTTGAAAAAGAGATAGTGGTGACTGGTGAAGCCATTTTTCGATGAACGTAAAAGGCAGATCAAGAGGGGTTTTATATCATGTATAGCTGTACTACCAAATCTTCTGTTATACATGTCTTCCTATTCCAGTTTTGAGCTCTGTTACTGTATAATTAGAAGGCCAGATCCCTTATGGAGGCTCGGCCAACGGTCCTCCTGACAAACCACGTCGTTGAACGCCGACCGTACCGGCACTGCACTCAGCCGCACCAGCATTGGCGATACGAGCGGCCCGTTTCGCCATAAACGGCTAGTTGCTGTCGTGCAACAAGATGACCCCCCCATTCCCTACAAAGGGCGGCCAATTTCACCTGTTTAGTGGTCTGACTTCTTCCTTTTCTGGCAACAGAGTGCGATCCTCGCGCAACTTGGTGGAACGGCGCCCCAGTCTGCATCTGCATCGGAAGCAGCCCTAGAGAGTGATCGCGGGAAGGAGTGAACGCCAATGCCTGGTGTCCCCCATGGACGTGCATGCGATGCATGCCGAAGCCAGAAGAAGAAAGTAAGCCTCTTCCGCCATCCGTCAGCGAGACCGCTTCCGTCCTGTGGCTAAGTCTTTTCGTTCCCAGTGCGACTATGCTACGCCATCCTGCTCACGGTGCCAGCGCCTGGGACTCGAATGCGCCGGCTCTGGCGAGCGGAGATTTGTCTTCATAGACCAGCGATGCCGCCGACGTCGGCCAGAACAACAACAGCAACGGGTTAATACAGCGACTAGTCTAAGTCTAGCCGTCTCCCGACCTGCTTTGTCGTCTGCTTCCTTCGTGTCTGGGGCTACTCGGATGTCGCCATCGGTGCCCCAGACGGACGTTCAGACGCTCATTGGTGCTTTCGTGTCCGCCCTTGCGCCCACGACCGTCCGGGTCAATCTGGTGCAGACGTACGGACCGTTCCTCGCGATGGTGCCGCCGCGTCTCGGGACCAACGCCGCCCTCGACAATTCCGCCCGCGCGGTCGTGCGCGCACACCAGGACGCTTGTCTCGGCCGCCCGGCCGCCGAGCAGTCCCTGGCCAGCTATGCGCTGGCCATCCGCACGCTGAGCCGGTGCTTGGACGACCTGGATACGGCCCCTTCCACCGAAACGGTCTGTGCGATCATTATGGTCATGATGTGCCAAGTACGTCGCGGTCAGCCCAGCCCTTTTCCCCTTCGATTTATA
The DNA here is from genome assembly GCF_038362585.1 of Apiospora marii. Taxonomy (NCBI): domain Eukaryota; kingdom Fungi; phylum Ascomycota; class Sordariomycetes; order Amphisphaeriales; family Apiosporaceae; genus Apiospora; species Apiospora marii. The sequence goes on from NW_027117381.1 coordinate 3,960,763, forward strand.
GTACTCTCGCGACGGCTATCTATGAGTCACTAACGTCCGACTTTGGCTCTGTTTCGTAGGTAATGAACGGCATGAGTCTCAAAGACGCGACGAGTCATGCCGACGGGGGTGCGCGCCTCCTGGGCTTACGACTGGCCAGTGGCAGGCCTTTGGATGGGTTCGGGACCGCCGTGAGGTCGCATGTACGGGGCATGACGGTAAGTAGAAACGAGTTATTGCCTCCGTGCTGGTACGTGTCAGCTAAGCTGATTTTCCTCGGCGTTGCTCCAGTGGCTACAGGCGCTGTGGAGACGCGAACTACGGACGGATCCAGCACGCTTCGACCGCCTCGTCTCGGGCCTGTACGACGACAATGACGAGGGGGATGACGACGACACCATCCTGATGCGGCGCGTCCGGATACCCCGACTCCTGGCTCGAGCACGCGAGGCGCGCCGTAACAGTCGCATCAGCAGCCCCGAATCATCGGGCATCTTCATGGAGCTCTACGCCCTCTACGAGAGCGCGCGGGGTCATTCCCGGCGCCTCCGAACCCCCGGGACGGCGGCCGTCGCAGTGCCGCAGTACCTGGGCGTACCGACCTCCATCTCGCCCCACGGGATGCGGCTCGTCGTCGCCTGCGTCTGCAGCTGCATGCTGCGAGGCCTGCTGCTCGGGGGTAGGGACCAGCAGCAGCAGCAGCCCCGGTCCCCCTTCGAAGACGCGCTGTGCCGCGAGGCCGAGGAGCTCGCCGACGCTGCCTTTGTGCTGGCGCGGGAGGCGGCCCGGGGCCAGGACATGGGCGCCGGGCACGTCATCCTCAACTGCCTGGTGACTTGGGTCTGCACGGGGGATGCCGGGAAGCGGGCGCGGATCCAGGGCGTGTACGAGGAGTTCCTGTGTCAGTTCCGCCGGGCTTGGGCCTCTGGGAAAGGAGTGGTGATGTGGGAGGCCTTGGCAGCAGACCTCTTTCTGGTTTCGGATCCTTGATCATGGCGTGGATATCGCTCAATTACTCCAGTCCTATCAATGGTAAATCTACTTGCTGGGAAACGAAAACTCACAAGTTCATGTTTTGATTGATTGCATACCACTGCATGGACTATTAACCTAAACATTTGTTGGTGCCATTTCATGACCCAGGCCCATGAGCCCTGCCCGGTTTGTTACCTATGCGCCTGTCCCTTGCAACCTCCCAGGCCCAACGGTTGTTAATGCCTCAGTCGATCTAGAGAGGTCTACTACCTTGAGCTTATACTTTAATGGCCTTGAGGAAGGGTAGCCAGGTGTGTGTAGCTTTCTAAACGCATCAGTCTGGCCCACGGACTACGGTTGGCCTGGGAGAGGCCGGGCTGACTCCAGCAGCATCGGTGCCAGTAGGACAATGACCCGCATCCGCCTGTGGTCCCTGGCACGAAGGAGTGGCGCAACCGTCCACGGAGTTGGGGTCGGGCTGCCAGGTCGGGTCCTTGCAAAAGTAGTCGACGGGAATGTCGGTCTGGTGTTGATTGAAGCACGAGAGGTAGCCGAACCAGTTGTAGATGAAGCCGGTGTCTGTTGTTTGGTGGTGTTCGCCATTAGTTAGCCAAAATTCTGTGTCTCAATACGAAGCTTCTTGGTACCAAAACGAGGGATATATGAACTTACTCAGATTCAGCATGGACAAGGCCCAGTTCCCTGTTTGCTCATCCATGCAGACGCATTGCAGGCTGTCGTAGTTGCCTACGATGGAGCAGTCCTTGCAAGTGTTGCCGAAGTTGCCACTACAGTACAGGCATCAGCACTCTTATCGCGTTACTTATGACATTGGGGTAGGTCTGGCTGGGTCAAGGTAAAGGTGTCTAATAGTGGCCTGATGACGTACTCTTGGGCTGCGACTAATTGACCTCCCGTATTTCCAACGCAGAGGTTCAGGTTCAGGGCGGTCTGGACATTGCTGTCGCAGACATGTGTGGCGCAGTACGTTTTGGCCACGCCGTCCTCCAGGTACCAGGGCAGCTCGCTGGTGTTACAGCCCTGGTCCAGGAATCCGGTGGCGGCAGCGAGGATGGCGAAGATCGGGAGAAGTAGAGCCGAGATGAAGACACGGGCGGAAGCCATTGCGAATCGTCGGCTTGGTGGTATGCAGAGAAAGCGCTGGGTGTGGACAAGCTGGAGATACAGAGGTGATATGGTAAGCTGCTGAAACCACGTTTGGTGCATTTATACACTCAGAACATCGTTGAATACAGGGCAATATACTTCAAGGTTGATTATGTATTGAAGTTGTCACATAATCCACGCTTGGTTGAAGATTGACCTATACATTGTTTACAACGTAGAATTCAGTATTTGAGGACATCATGGACTTATCACGGGCTTTTCACAGGCTGGGGAGGCTTTAGCAACTTGAATGCAGTGTATTGAGTATCATTGAATGCATGCTGTAATCGTGACTTGCAATTGCGCGGAAACGATGTCGAGTGAGACTAATTTGTGGCTGTTATATGTAAACGTCTCTACTAACTCTGCAATATATATACGATACGACTAAACCTACTTCACGCCTTCGATAAGAGGTTGTTCTGTTTACTTTTGCTATGTCACAACCTAATCAGCCTAGCAACATGTCAAATCAAGCTCAGGGACATCCTCTCATTATGAGGCGACGCATGTGGTAGTGTGATGACTCCATCAACGTTAGCTAGTTAGGGAGCCTATACATACTACACATACCGCTTCATTGTGAGAGATTGGGGCATATTCCGGACACACACACACTATACCCACCTCATGCTATCGATCTGGGTTGCAGGAAACAAGAAATGGGTCTCAAATACTATAAGAGACGTCCATTCAACATACTGTCCTATCGAGTGACCTCATGGTCACCTCCGAAGACCGACTCCAATCAATGATCACAGCGGCCCCCTCTCGAAGCCATGCCGAGAGGCCAAAACGACATTGAGCGGCTGGGCAAAGCAATGATTGGCCAAGTCTTGTAAGATACCATACCCAGAACATGAACTACCGTCTCCTCAGGGCTGCAGGGCACTCAGCAACATAGCTACATCACAGGGCGTGCCGCAACGTAAAAGATAGAAATCATGCCAGCCAATGTCAAGAGATACCTGCACGTCACGGTAACACAACATGAGACATGTCACTAAGAACACTCATGATTATGGACATAATGCTGTGTAATCATTGACTAAATAACATAAATCGCACCAAACCAATGCTCGCGCCTCGCTATTTGGTAATATGGTAATAAGACAAAGAAGAAGGTATCAAGTCGTAAATCGTGTATCTTGCAACGTTCGTCACGCCCGACGGGGCTGCAGAAGCTCGGCTTCTAAGTCGTATAATGCATCCCATGCGTATGGGCTCGGGAAGTTTAGAGACCGTGACCTGCCATCATCAAGTATTAGTCATGCGCCACTCATTTTCAACTGGAGAAGATATATATGAGCAAGACGTACGGCCGAGCTGCTTGCCGCGCTTGGAGACCTCGGCGGCGTGGTGCTGCTTGATCTTGGCCAGGCGGGCCTCCTCCTTGGCCTCGAGCTCGAGGCGCTTGACCTCCTCGCGCGCCTCGCGCACCTGGGTCCGGGCCGCGTTGAGGGCGCGGTCGGCCTCGTGCTCGGCCGCCTCGGCGCCCATGACGCGCTCGCGCGCCTGCACGATGGAGGGGTCGAGCTCCATGTTCTTGTTGCCGTGGCCGAAGGAGCGTTGGAGGATGGAGCCTTTGCGACCTGTTCAATCCAAGAGGTGTGTTAGTAACATGATCGCTTTACTAGTTATTGTACAGGAGGGAGCAGAAAGAGGAGGAGGGAGGAAAATCCAAGTACGTACCAGTGCTGGTGGAGGAGTGCGAGGAGGTGGTGGTGCCGGTGCGGGTCGTCGAGGCGGGCGAGACGGAGCGCTCGCGGCGGCTGCCGAACAGGCCCCGCTTCTGGTGCTCTTCGTGCACAGGGGCGGGCTGCTCGACGACCTCGTCTTCGGGCTTGCGGCTGGAGAAGAACGGCATGGTGTGTGGATAAGGCTGGCTTTTCTTAAGGTGTGTTTGTAAGTGGATGGGAGTATATGCTAGAAAGCTTGTCGTGGATAATACGGCAACGGTTTTGGTGGATCTTCAATTGATGACAGAGGACAAGAGATGCTTATTGATGAAAGTGAAGGGGTATCGGCAGTTTTATCCGTGAATGCTTCTGCGGTCTATATATACATCAAGCCATCCCTCATCCATGCCAGCTATGCAATCTCCCTTTTGCCGTGATTGCTTGTCGACATCCTCTGACGTAAACCGGTTTTTTAGTTGTTGTTTGTTGTTCGAGCTGACCAGAGGGGATCGCCAGGAAAATGACGTAGCATCTGAGCCAATCAGAGACAGGTTCGAGACAAATCCGCCAATCACGGCCGACCAGTGACGAAGGTGGTGAGATTAAAGCATCCCCTGCCTCGCCTGGTGCCTTTAAATTGCCAAGACGCAGGGTCCTGACGGTCGGGGAAATACGCCATCATCGTCGTTAATCTCCAGGGACCGCAGGCAGTCTCGATCAGGCTTTCGCGGCCACGATGCACAGCGACATACGATGATGGAGTTCGAAGGGTCCAAACATGCTAGGGTCTAACTTGGCAAACCCCTGGGGAATACGCTAACACCAACTGTCAACTGTAGCAAGCGCCCAGATGGCTGCGGGCGACGTGGGGTCCAGAACGGTTTGACAGCCAGGTGCCAGGGCTGAACCTGAACTCGAGACACAGCAAAGACAACGCGGTCTGTCAATGCTACTCCTTGCCAACTTCACCCTACTTGCTGTTTCTCGATCGAGGTCAAGGCTTCTGGTTTCGATGTGCGTGCAGGTGACCTTAGATGTCGCATAGCACTTATCGTCATCATTGAAGCTCTCGATTGCTACGACTGGCCGGCCAATTGTCCGCTCTCACTAGACAGTCGTGTCGCAGGCCTACCACATGCCGGCGGATTGCCCGGTCTCTTGATAGTCAATGCCCTGCGAAATTGCGCAACGGTAGCGCAACCCGGCCGAGGACCAGCTTCACCCTTGAATGCCCACCTGTGTGATCGGAAGGGATGACTTCATACTTTTGTTTTAGTCGGGCACTGGATATCTGTTTCTGAAAGTTGAAAGTGTTTGAGTGATGGCATTGGTCAGTTTGCCGTTTTCAAATAGGCTATCCCAGTGAAATGACTTGCCCCAAAGATTTGGCTTGGACTCGGACAGCGCACCAAGGCCTTGCTGCCATACTACTTCCCCTCGATTCCCCAGCAGCAGCACCGCAAGTTTTACCAGTTACATCAAATACCATGTGTAAATATACCCACGGCCGAGTTGTCAAACAAAGCAGTAAAACATGGCCATCTAAGCTTCGTGATGCTTACGCTTATGTCAGGTAGATGGCGTCGGCGATAAGCTTTCAATTCGCCCGACCGAGAGGCACGCGGGCCAATTTTGGACCGACTACGGGACGGCACGCCCGCACAGTTGCTTACCGTACCTTGGGCCTTGAGGATGTATGCGCGTGGTGGTTTTCATGTAACCTCAACATTCTTGGGATTAAGAGGACGAAAGTGTATCCGATAACTTTGGTGCACAATGGCTTCTCACCCTAATCACCTCCTCGTCGGCGCCATGTTCGGTAAGCAGTGGGTGCAAGGGGAACTTCCCCCTCTGCTGCCCGCCGCGCCACCAAGCGATGACGAGAATTGGGATCCAAGTGTCGTAGTGCACGGCGACTGGATGCGCGTGCCGGCCGAGCGACGACACAGCGGTTGGAACACGGTCGAACGGCAATGGGTTGGTGTTGGTGGTGTTGAAAGACCAGCGGTCCGGGAAGACCCACCGGTGCAGTCGAAGACGCAGGCACCGCCAAGGTTCGGATAGGCTTCGGCATTAACGAGTGGAAACGAGCAAGTGTTGACTTTTGAATTGCGATGCAGCGGAATCTCCGGCCAGTCCGCCGACGATTTGGGCAACTTGCAGCCCGCCCTGTCGCTGCCGGCCCCCGGACTGGAACTCGACTTTCGGATGGTCCTGGAATTAAGCGATGCTACCGCGACGGTGGCGGCAGGGGATCACTTCAAGAAGTTCACGACGTTCACAGACGGCGCCTGGTCTGGGAGTATAGGGAGTGGCACCGTGATCGCAAGTAGATTGAACCTTGACCCGATGACCCGAAACTAATACGAGAGAGATGGTGTTATAGGGAGGTGACCAAGAGACCATGGATATGACCGTCGGCTCGACCTTAGCCACCCAAGTCGAGTCCAAGTACCGCCTACGAACAGGGGACGAGCCACCAGCAGTGTAGGTTCTACCTACTGATTAACCGCAATGCACTCTTCTAGCGGCGCTGACTTGTCAACAGCATCGACTGCCGGACTCGAGGGTTCTTGATTGCACCGGCGCAGATCACGGACGAGCTTCGCGATTGCGAGAAGGCTCGGGTGGTCGATCCTCGGATGTACCGGTATCGGGTATTCATCACGATGAGGACGGCGGATGCGCGATACGCCGCCAGAGTCAATACCGGCATGTGGGTGGGAACTTGTCTGTGGGATGTCGCGAAAGTGGTATACGAGTAAGTCAGCGATCTGCTGATGGCAATATCGCTTAGAACTGACAATATCGCAGTGCATATAGAGTCGTGTAGATTCGAGAGCAGCCTCGTGTGAATAGCACGGCTGTACGCAGCGTGTTGAAACTGTTGGACCAAATAGTGTTATGCTCATGCATTGAAAAGCAGAAAAGCTCGACGTCAAATGACGATTGGCCCATTACAATGAAGCCTTCCGGATAAGATCGACATCGGGTCCATTTACCCCGGATTGCCCCAGATTCTCGAGTGGAGTAACGGCGATCCTTGGCCATAAAGAACCCGTAGCGCCCAGGGACCTCAGATCTTTTGATGACAGGTACGATTGAGTAGAACCCAGTAACATCTATCTTGATAAGCCAAAATGGGACCCTTCAGCGTCCTGGCATTGCTCAGCGTCGGACTCGCATCCGCTGGCATCGACAGGGAGCCCATCGTGTCGAATTTCAACGTCGTTCGGACGAGCTTGATTGACAACGAAACATCCCCTCTCCAGGTCGGGAATGGGGACTTCGCTTTCAATGTGGACACTACGGGGATGCAGGTGCACACAGACTGAGCCAAAGTGAAAGACGATAAGATATATGTATGGCTGACTGTTACGCAGACGTTTCTTCCGTTTAACACTCTATCAACTTGGGCTTGGCACAATGATTTCCTGCCCACCAACGGGTAGGTCATGGATGTGAATGAAAAGTGCAAATAGAAACTGATCGGTTGGCTGCTCAGAGAGGTTCTGGATGACTACACAGGGGTTGCCATGCTGACCCATGGTCGGAACGTCTCCTACGACATTCCAGACCCCGACCTCCCCGAGATATCGCAATGGCTCATCGGGAACCCCAATCGGGTTAATATGGGTCGGATCGGTTTGAAGTTCAAAGGACAGTCCCTCTCAGCATCTGACATCTCCGAGCCACGGCAAGAGCTCCACCTGTGGAATGGCTTCATCACCTCCAAGTTCCAGATCAACAGGACGCTAGTGGAGGTGGTCACACAGTGCGATCTCGAGACTGATGCCGTCGCGTTCGAGATCGAGTCGGACCTCGTCGCGTCGGGAGATCTCGAGGTCGAGTTTGATTTCCCCTATCCGCCCATTCACGGCGCGGAGCACAAGTACGAGGTCTTCGCCGGCGTGTACGACTTCCCACTCAACCACACGACGGAGCTCGTGCGGGACGGTGGCCAGAAAAGCGGCAATACCACTGTCGCGCACATCTACCATGAGATGCAGGAAACCAAGTATTACGTCAATCTGCAGTGGGAAGCACCCGAAGCGCTAAGATCGACGCCTCCGACCCTCCGTCGCCACGAGCCCCCTGGCTCCGCCTCAAGAACAGCCCACAGATACACCTTGGCCCCGGGAAGAAGAGACACTGGTCATGTTCCTTCCCCCAGATCTTCCACATCGCCATCGAAAAGGCTCGCCTTCACGGCACACTTCGCCCCCACCAGTCAGACCCCCGCGCCGCCCGCCCTGATCCGCGCCCGCAGCTCCGCCGCCTGGGCCGCGTACTGGCGCGAGGGCGGCTTCGTGGACGTGATGACGGGCTCGTCGAACCCCAACGCCACGGAGCTGCAGCGGCGCATCGTCCTGAGCCAGTACCACGTGCGGGTCAACAGCGCCGCCAGCCGCCGTCGACACCCGCAGCCGCCGCAGGAGAGCGGGCTCGTGAACAACGGCTGGTACGGCAAGTTCCACATGGAGATGGTGGTCTGGCACGGCGCGCACTGGGCGACGTGGGGCCGGCAGGCTATCTTCGATGGGATATTTCCGGGTATCTACGAGAGGTTCTTGCAGTCGTCTCGGGAGAGGGCGCGGCGCATGGGTTGGGCGGGGGCGCGGTGGCCGAAGATGACGGAGTCGGTTACTGGGAGGAGTTCGCCGGGGGGGATTAATGGGCTTTTGATGTGGCAGCAGGTAAGTGGTAATGCTGAGTCCTTTTCCTGAGAAGGAGGAATTGCGGGGGTGGATAAAGTGCTCTCGGCTGATGACAGGTGTGAGGGATATCGCATATAGCCCCATCCCATGTACCTGGCCATGCTTGCGTACCAGGGTTCGTCCAACTCATCTAAGCGAGAAACGCTGGAGCGATGGGATCCCATCCTGACTGCGACTGCGGATTACATGGCGTCCTATGCGTGGAAGAATGAGACGTCAGGATTTTACGATTTGGGACCACCGTACGTTTCGTAACCTTATATATCTCGCGCAACCCCCAACTAAGCAGTATAGGGCGTACGGCGTGACCGAGAACACTCCGCCGACCGAGTCTTTGAACCTGGCATACGAGGTAAGTCCAAATTGAGCCCACTCCCGCTCCCGCTCTCGCACCTCCATCCTTTGATCCGGGTACTTCATGTTGCATAACCGATACACCCAATAGCTCGCCTACTGGCACTATGGCCTCCGCGTCGCGCAGCACTGGAAGACACTGCTAGGCCGCCCCGTCCCGGAAGCGTGGACGCGAGTGTCCGAGAACCTAGCCCCTCTACCCACGACGACCGACGCCGGGACCGGGGAAGTATACTACGCCGTCTACGAGGGTCTCAACAGCACCTGGTGGACCGATGGCGACGCGAAGCTCACCGGCGACCCCCGCAGCCTGGTCATGCTGCAAGGGATCCTGCCCGACCTACCGCCTCTGAGCCTGTCTTCCCATCACAATGACGGCACCGAGGAAAGGGAGCTGCGGGATGGAAGAGCGATGGTCGACCCCGAGATAGCCCGCGCCACGTCCGACCGGATCTGGGACGTCTGGGGCGACGAACAGATCCACGGATGGGGTCGGCCGGTGCTGGCTATCAACGCGGCCAGGATCGGGAGACCGGACAGGGCTGTGCATCACCTGACGGCGTTTGATTACTGGGCATTTGATGATGTCGGTAAGTTTTCATGGCCTGCTTGCTTGCTTGCAAATTGATCACTGACTGACTTTGGATAACCCACCCACGCAGGGTTCGCGCTTCGTGCCGAGCAGGGCGGGATACCACCCCCTTTCATGCCGGGCAATGCTGGGTTTCTGTATGCCGGTGAGTTCAGATGCAAATCCTCATTCCAATATCTATTCTTGGTCACGTTCATCTGGATGAAGACGGCTGATGAGGGTTTTCGTAGTCGGCTATATGGCGGCCGGCTGGGCCAGGTCCGAGGGTCATGCCCCTGGCTTCCCCAAAGACGGCAGCTGGGTCGTAAGGCACGAGGGGATGCTCAAGGCACTTTGATACGCAAATACCCTTCCCCTCTTCATAGCGAAACCACTGTATGCTCTGGCGCACATCAGATCGAGCGCGATTGACGATGGTGTTTATAGTTGTTTTGATTTTGATCTTAGTGTATGTGCAATTGGTCATGTTAAATGACGGCTGGGTAGATCGAGTACTACATACTGTCTGTCTACTTGTGCAATGCATACACCAAGGAGGAATTTTGCGCACAGCGTTGAATGAAGGGGGTATCCGTAGCACACCAAGGAAATCGTACAGAACGCTGAAATGACAGTTTTAATCCACCAATCGTACATACGTATGTACATTGATAGAAGTAAGCTCTCACAGCTACAACTCCAGCTCCAGCCCGAGCAGAGCCCAGACCATGTCGAGCTGCCGCTCGCACCACGTATTCATCCACACTATAGCCCGCAGCCGGTCCATTAGCACCTCCTTCTCGGTGATGGCCCGTTCCCGGCACAACCGCCGCAGCGCTAGCACGAAGAAGGGGCGGTGGTCGCGCGCCAGGAAGGTCGAGTCGAGCGTGGGGATTTCGTATTCATGGTGGCGGGGGTGGTGCGCCGGGCGCATCTGCACGCAGCAGCCGACGAACAGGATCCAGAGGAAGATGTCGTCGTGCAGGTCGTCTTGTAGGATGATGGGGAGGAGGCGGCCTGCGGCTCGGTTTCCGGTTCCAACTTCACTGGGACGGGCATGTTGTTGGAGTCGTTGAAGGGGGCGGTTTCCTGGTATGAGGATGATAATGCCCAGCTCTCTGAAGTATAGGCCTGCGCGCCAGGTGCGTCCGTCGTATAGTTTGCGGGGGGCGAAGGGTCACCGTTGGTACCGAACAGCCAACCCAGATGTATGAGCAACCCGGATAGGCTCGTCATCAGAGCTTCTGTCAGTGCCTTGTGCCGCTTCGCCGCGGGCGGCTGGCCCCGCAGAGCCAGGTGGAGGAACAGATGGCTAGCGTAGACTAGCGATTCCGACAAGTCGGTCGGGTTCGCGAGAGTGGCTCCGTGACCCAGGCGAGCGGCCTGGGCTCGTGATTGCTGCTCCATCGCGCACAGGCGGTACTCCATGAGATAGACCGTGTCGCTCATCTGGCTGCGCTGCTCCTTGAGCGCATCGATCCGGGCGAACTCGAAGTTGTTGACGGCCTCCGTGGTGGAGAAGAGGAGCTCGAAGAGCTCCGTGGCTTCACGGTCTAGAAGAAGTAGGCCGTGCCGCCCGTGCTGCTGCGACTGTTGGAAACCTCTTGCGGCGTTGTTGTTGATCGTCATCGACCGCGACATGAACCGGTCCTGTATATCTAGAGATCCGGAAATCTGTGGGACGAAGGGGAATGAGAGCGGCACGGCAGCCATGGTGGCGTAGGCGAAGTCGGCCCAGGATAAGGCGCGCTGGAGCAGGGGGCTGTAGCCCAGTCCGTCGATCAGTCCGCCGCGTAGCTCGACCATTCTCAATAACCCATTCATATGAGCTCTCGCGGAAGATACCGATCCGATAAACGACTATTTGATTAGACACTATCAGCAATCCATCACTAGGAGGGTGAGGTTTTGTCATGTGGACTGACTTCAATGTTGACCAGTAACGAGACGGAGACGATCACGCTGTCGGACACGGGCACATCTTGGCCCTTTGATTCCAAGTTTAGCCTCTTATTGATGGATTGGATCGTCTCTTGGCGATGGAAGTCAATAGTGGAAGAGTCGTCCCAGTCCGCAAGGGCATTATGCATCGCAGCCATGAAGCCCATGAAGGCGTGCGTCATGGCCGGGTCTACCGTCAACTACATGCGAGCCATTAGCAGAGGAATGCCGCGCTGGGACCATGTAAGTGGGACTTACAAAGTCGAAGAGATCACCGCCAGGGTTCATTGAATGCGAGTGGGCAAGGAAGCTAGAATGGTCTGGGCTTGCAATATCAGATATCATTATCGTAACAGCTTCTCGCTTATCTGTTTCGGTCTGCTTACAGTTTGTGAAATATGACGGGGCGCCGCACCTGTCGAACCATTTCTGCACGAACTTTTCTTTCGGCGACAGACAGACGCATAGCATATACCTGAACAGATTCTCCGTCATGGGCGTGGTTTGAATGGGAAGAGCCGATAGAGGCGGTAACTCCCGTATGATCATGTAGCCAAGCTCATTGGTGATCATTTCCACATGCCCCGAGTATGCGGCCAAGGATGTAGCAGATGCGGGATCGGCAGAGGAGGTGACATCGCCGCTCGAACCGCTCGACGGCGTCGAGCTTTCCTCGTTCGAGGCCGATGACGGCGGAGAGGCTCGCTTTTTGGAACTGTTAGGTGCGACCTTCTTCGATGCTGCTGTCGGCGTGCCCAGTCGAAACTTGGAGGTGCGGTCTTTCTGGGACGTGCTTCCGGACTTGGCGGAGGGTGCCTGCTCTGAGCTCGAGTCCTGAGTGAGTTTCTGTCGCCGCGCATGGGACCGGACCCGACGCCGGGTCTCTGCGTCACGGTCGATGGTGTTGATGGACGTGATGAACTGGAAACTCATATTGAACGGCGTATATAGGGGATCTCTTAAACAGCAGGACAGAAGACAGATCAGAAAGAGGGCCCGGGGACTGTCTTAAGAACAACCGCATGGCATGCAGGCCCAAGGATTGGGTTTCTTGACACAGGCAATTTCCAGAGCGAACGTTGAAAGAAGCAGGAGAAACCCGCCGGCCGAGTGAGCCCCGGGCATTACATCAATACTTGTACATGTCCATACTGGACATGGCCTTATTTAGTATCCTTTCCAGCGTATGTCCCGAGTGGCAGAGCGAGATGGCATGCCTGCAGGCTGGGTAGCTGCGCAGGTGCAGGTGCAGGTGTTCTCCTTCACTGCCACCAAATGCGACGCTACTGCAAGGACTCGGCAAATCCAGCGCCAGCCTAACTGGCTAGGGCTCAGCTGCAGGGCCGGTCAACGGTTTGGAACGACCAGGGAATTCCGTATTATGGGACGGGTAGCGCTTGATTAAACTCTAACCAGCATTTGGGGGCGCTGCCAGGGACCGACGCAACCTCTTACTTGACGGAATGCAACCTGGGCCTCTCCATCCCAACGTGCCACTTTCATGTCGATGCAGCCAGCCCCAGCCCAGCCCAGTGACTCGTCTAAGTCGTCTTCGGCGTTTACTATTTGATCGGGCGGGGTATCGGCGACGTTATGGGGATCAACCGCAGGCTCTGGTCTTTGATTTGGACGTCCATAAATAACATCTACATATACTGTACGTACCTGTATATTTCAAACATTATATACAGACGGTCAAGACGGAATGACTAGGCATCAAGCTGTCAGCGGTACCACCCCTCCATCAGGCACAGGGCGTGCGGAGTGCCAGGCCAGAATAGGCATTGAGCGACAAAAGATCTCAAAGTCAGTATTCTGGATCGACACGCGTGCATCCGTCAGCCCTGCGCCTCATCCTTTATCGTACATATGGCTGTGTATCCGGATGTGCGATGAGATCAGAAAACCCGTTTTTGCTTCGCTGTCTACATGGCAATACAACGTACCTGCCGATGAACGGAGATATAAAGCTGCGGCTTGAGATGACAGGGCGGATATTGCCGCTGAGACGTTGAACCGGTGGACGGCCAGCTGTGGCATAACAAGCATGAGTCGCGTATCCAGCAAAGTTTGTTCGTTGGCCGTTACCCCCTGGCAGCCCAACAATTGAATAAAAAAACCTCGTTCGCGATGTCGCATAGGATCGATTTCTACACCTTGTTGACCTCTCGAGTTGATAACCCATTTTTCCGTGCGTACGCTCCGGAGTATGCCTGCCGCGTGAGAGATATACCGCAGCTGGCCCATTGGCGGTTGGCTGACCGAGTCCGGGAGATCTCATTGTCCAAATGGGGGAATTCTGTAAGCGTCCCCCCGGGGCATCAATTCTAGTTACTGTTTTCAGCTGCGCTGCAGCCTGCAGGTCGGCCTGGCCGACGTCCGTCCCCAGCAGCCTGCCAAAAACAGAACAGTGACCGACATAAAGAACCCTGAGAAACTTGAAACATTCTCAACGAGGGTTCTGCCCAACTTGTCTTTTTTTATTTTTGTACCGGACGAAACATTTCATGCATTGCGGTTGGCTCTCTCCAATGGCGGGCGTTGCCTTTGCGAAACAGGCAGGTTTTCGCGACCCAGATTACCACTTGGAAGGATCTGTAGGAGCGGGCGCGCGCTATAAGCAACCAGACCGAAAGATTGGCAACGGAAGAAGCGCGATAGGGCATTAAAGGGGAGGCGTGCAGCGGCTACACCGAACGGACGACCTGACCTGGCCTTAAGTTGACCAGGTTCGCGCATCGCATCATCGCATGCATTCTCTCCCAGAATCCTCTTTCAACGACATGCCATCAAAATCAGTTCGATCACCGAAGGTTTCCCTACTTGCATGCATCTCAAAAATCACAGACGGGGGTTGCGCATACGTTACTGAAAGCATTCACCGAGATCCTTCTTCTTCGCTTCCTCGGGCAGGGACGTTGTGTCGGATTGAAAGACATTCGCTTACATGAGCGACAACACCACCAGTACTGAAGTCGGGGGTTCAGGTAGGTGGGCAGCTGATTGCGACACGGTTTTCGGGACAGGCGATGTGAGAAGACAATATGGACTCCCCGCCCAACACTGATTTGAAGACAGCTAGAGAGGTCAAAAGTTACCACATATGTTTGAAAATATGGCGCTCGAAAATTTCCCAGCGGAACTACACTTGCACGCGGTTGAAAGAGCACCAAACCCAGCCTGAGCGCAGGAGCGCAGCAGCTTGGTGGGCAAGCCAAACCACTGAATTCTCGGTTTCAAAGCATGGGGTAGCTGAGCATGCTGAGCAAACGAAACACGCAACTAGGTCCTGCGCCTCTTGACGGGGAGCGCGGAATGCACATTGCTATTTATTGCTTACGCCAGGTATGGACGAAGATAGTCCACACGCCGGTGGTTTTGCAAGCAGGTATATTTGTTATCGCGAGGGCAAAAGCAGGGAAGTAAGACTTTTTTGCTGATTGACTAAAGTAGACACAACTGCATAACCCAGTGACAGAAGGCGATGAACTCCACGTGGGGTTGTGTGAAAATGCCATTCCCTCCAGGCCAAATGCATCCAAGTCCGAGCGAGCCCAGATGGGAGACGGGGAAAAGGACGGAGAAAAAAGAGCGAAGAAAAAAAAAGCCATTGTTACCAAGCCCACTGTTACCAGGCTGACTTGACAACTGACGAAAACTGGAAAAGTGCTGACCAGCTGTTACCTACTCGGTCGCATTTGGCATCGGAGATAGACCGAGAACATGAAAATTTCGATAAGCCCCTCCTCAGTGCAGTCCCTTAAGCAGAGCCTTCGGCTGGCCCCTCTCCATTTCCCTGAGTGAAGACTGTGAAGACCCCTACAGAGGAAAGAACCCCTCCAGTACCAGTCTCTTGGGCACGGTCGCTTGTGACTTGGCTTGTTACCCCTCCTGTCAGCGCCTGCCAACTCCTGTTACCAGCCAAGAACCCCTGTCGTGTCAGCCCAATCTCTCACAAACTTCTGTCAGACCGATAAGCAGCCCCCCGCCTAAACTTTTTGGAAAATCCGACCCTTTACTTACCGACATCCTCACGATCGCTGAACGTGAGAAAGAGAGTTGCGAGCATCAACTTTCTCTGGTCTTCTTGACCGCATCTCCACTCCCTTTCTTTCTTTCTCCGATTGCTTGCTCCAGGGCATACAGAAGCCGAGCAATCTCGCCATCTCGCAGGCTCATTTTTGTCAAACCGACTTGTCTGCGCACCGCCTTAATTGCTGTTGATTGCTTCTTCGGTTTTTTCGCCCACCATGCCTCACCCTGTGTCGCCGCCAGTAATGGTGGCCAAGGGCGGCCCTGCCCCCTCTCAAGAAGATGTTCAGGCCATTCTCGACTCTGTCTTCAACGCCACCACCTCGAACGCTTCTATCGACGCCTCGTACGCCCTCTGCGAGTTGCTCAAGAACAGCGTCGGTTTCCGCGGCCTCTACAACTATGGCATCCTCGACGCCATCAAGAAGGCTGCCGCCGACAAGAAGTCCGGTCTGAAGCGCGAATCCGCCCAGAACCTGCTCGGTGCCCTCTTCGAGAAGATGCCCCCGACGCAGCCTCTCACCGAGATTTCCTTCCTCCTGCAAGACGGTGGCATGATCGGTGTCGCTTTCGACGCTCTTTCCGACAAGGGAACCGTCGTCCGCGACGCTGCCCAATACGGCCTCGATGCCCTGTTTGGCCACCTCAGCGCCGAAGCCCTGGTGGTTGGCCTGCTTCCTTCCCTCATCGGCTACTTGACCAGAAAGTCGGCCAAGTGGCAGGGAACCGTTGGCGCACTGAAGATGCTGCAGAAGATGGCCGATAAGGCCAAGATGGAGATCGGTGTCACCAAGGAACAAGCTCACGAGAGCGATTTCCTGCGTGAAGCCATGGGCGAGAAGTTGGCTAGCCTCATTCCCATTGTCGAGGGTCTCATGCACGACCTGAAGGCCGATGTCGAGAAGCAATCCGTTGCCACCATGACCTCGCTCACAACCCTCCTCTCCAACGACGATGTCGCCCCGAGAATCCCCCTTCTGATCGACACCATGCACCACCCCTCCGCCCAGACTCTGCAGAAGGCCATCCACGCCCTCTCGCAAACTACCTTTGTCGCCATCGTTACCTCGCCCGTGCTGGCGTTGCTGACGCCCTTCCTTGAGCGTACGCTCAACAACCCCTCCACCAACCAGGAGGTTCTCCGCCAGAGTGTAGTCATTACCGAGAACTTGACCAAGCTGGTCCACGATCCAATTGAGGCTCGTACCTTCTTGCCCAAGCTGAAGCCTGGTGTCAAGGGTGTTTTCGAGGGTGCCTCGCTTCCCGAGGTCCGTGACCTCGCGCAGCGTGCCCTGGGCGTCATGGACCACGCCATGGGCGTCGACAAGGAGGATGTTAAGATCATCGAGAAGACGTCGTCCGAGGATGTTGCCAAGGTCCTGGATGCCGAGATCAAGAAGAATGGCGGTGTCGGCGACGACGCCGATTTCTACAAGATTGCGCGTCCCTACATCAGCGACATGGTGGCCGAAGATGTCAACCACCGTCACCTGGACCGTCTCCCCGCCCGCATTGCCCCTTACGTCAAGGAGCTGTTGAAGAACCGCGAGGCCGCGGATGCTGTGGCCGATGCCGTCCACAAGATCTACGTCGCCGAGGATGAGCGCAAGTTCGGTGTCCCCGAAAAGGAGGATGATGGCGAGACTGAGATTGTCAACGCTGACTTCTCCCTTGCCTACGGTGGCATGCTGCTGCTTTCCCACACCAACCTTCGTCTGCTCAAGGGTCACAGGTACGGTCTTTGCGGACGCAACGGTGCCGGAAAGTCTACTTTGATGAAGGCTATTGCCAGTGGCAAGCTCGAGGGTTTCCCTTCGCAGGATGTCCTGCGCACCTGCTACGTCGAGCACAACCAGGGTGAAGATGCTGATATTACCATTCTTGGCTTCATGGTCAAGGATCCTACCATTGCCTCGGAAGGCGAGAAGCGTATCTCTGAGGTCCTGGCCGAGTTCGGCTTCACGGCTGGTCCCGAAGGTCGTCAGGCCCAAGCCGTCGGTTCGCTGTCTGGTGGTTGGAAGATGAAGCTCGCCTTGGCGCGTGCTATGCTTCAGAAGGCCGATGTTCTCCTGCTGGACGAACCTACTAACCACTTGGATGTTGCCAACATCGCATGGCTCGAGAACTACCTGAAGGCGCACACCGACATCACCAGTCTGATCGTTTCTCACGACTCTGGTTTCCTCGACAACGTCTGCACTGACATCTACCACTACGAGCCCGGCAAGAAGCTGGGTCACTTCAAGGGTAACCTGAACGCTTTCGTCCAGGTCCGCCCCGAGGCCAAGGCTTACTACACCCTGACTGCCTCGCAGGTCCAGTTCCGTTTCCCTCTCCCCCGGTATCTTGACCGGTGTCAAGTCTCAGACCCGTGCCATCATCCGCATGAGCGACGTTTCTTACCAATACCCCAAGGCCCCTAAGCCTTCGCTGTCTGGGGTCACTTGCCAGCTCTCCCTGTCATCCAGAGTCGCTGTCATCGGCCCCAACGGTGCTGGCAAGTCCACACTCATCAAGATCCTGACTGGTGAGGTTATTGCCAGTACCGGCCGCGTTGAGAAGCACCCCAACTTGCGTATCGGTTACATCAAGCAGCACGCCTTGGAGCACGTGGAAATGCATCTCGAGAAGACGCCTAACCAGTACCTCCAGTGGCGATACGCCAACGGTGACGATCGCGAGGTCTTCATGAAGCAGACCCGCATGTTGTCTGACAAGGACAAGGCCCAGATGGAGAAGCCGATTGATCTTGGCGATGGCAAGGCTCCCCGCCAAGTGGACTCCATTGTTGGTCGTCAAAAGTGGAAGAAGTCCTTCCAGTACGAAGTGTATGTACCGCTCCTCTCCTATCCTCACTTTACAGAACAACGCTAACAGCTAGACAGGCAATGGAAGGGTTGGCTCCCCAAGTACAACACCCAGGTGTCCCGCGAGACCCTGGTTGAGTGGGGATTCGATAAGCTGGTTCAGGAATTCGATGATCACGAGGCGTCTCGTGAGGGTCTGGGTTACCGTGAGCTGCAGCCGTCGGTCATCTCCAAGCACTTTGACGATCTCGGTCTCGACCCCGAGATTGCCAACCACAACGAGATTGGATCGCTGTCTGGAGGTCAGAAGGTCAAGGTCGTCATTGCCGGTGCCATGTGGAACAACCCGCATTTGCTGGTTCTTGACGAACCTACTAACTTCTTGGATCGTGACTCTCTGGGAGGTCTTGCCGTCGCCATTCGCGACTTCAAGGGTGGTGTCGTTATGATTTCCCATAACGAGGAGTTCGTTGGTGCCCTGGCCTCTGAGCAGTGGCACATCAACGATGGCCGCATGACCCTCAAGGGCAACACGGCCATCAGTGCCGACCGCTTCGAGGACTCGCGACCCAACTCGGGTCTCAACAGTGGCGTTACCAGCACCGCTGCCAGCAGTGCTATTAGCAGTGCCGTCAACACGGATGCTGAGGACAACTCGCCGCTGCAGTTCAAGTCCAAGAAGAAGAGAAAGAAGACCAAGAAGGAGATCAAGGAGACCGAAGTCCGTCGCCGACTTCGCCACATCGAGTGGCTCAACAGCCCCAAGGGCACTCCCCACCCTCCCGATACCGACGAGGAGGACTAAAAATATGGTGTGTGAGCGTGTGAACGAAAGTGATGCGACACGTGTCATGTCTTTTATTTTACACAATTTTTTCTTGCGGTTATCTGGGAACTTGCGTGCTGGTTGCATTAGAGTACCATCAAACGGTGTGGGCTTTTCTTCGGTAATTACATACCCATAGAAGACCTGCACAGCGGGAAGGGCATTCGATGATAGAAGCGATCATGCCATTCTTAGATAGATTGATTTTGGGAGCATAGAGGCGTTTCTTTTTCCTTTATCTCGACTATAGATCGGCTTCCCGGTGCGAGGCATGGTTTAATGAATATACCGGTTTTTCTTTGTGATGAATATACAGGTCTTCGCAGTATGCAGTAAAATCGTGACCATGTCATGTGAAGTTCGATTGATCGGCCAATACTAATGACTACAGATTTACCGCGGCGTTCGGCGGAGTAAACGAATGATAAGACGTTGAATGCAACAGCGCCGAGAAAAAGACATACATGACAATAGTTGGGTATCGGGCGACAGCGACCTTGGTGGTGTTGTATTTCAGCTCGGCTTGCCCTAGCGCGCGAACCATTGGCTTCAGCTGAACTACATGCTGGACGCCAACCGGGTTGTGAATCAAACCTCCTACCTCCGACGCAATATTGGGTTTCATCAATTTGGAAGCATTTTCAAGCGAGAGATGCAGCGTTTCTGGGGCGAAATGGCTTGTGAAGGCCTCAGCTTGGTTATTAAAGCAATATGAATCCCGTCAAAAGGTTTGATATGCTGACGCGTTTGAAATTGTTTCTGCTTCTTCCCTCGTAGACCGCAGCGAGACAAGAGGATGGGATCCTGAATCACAACACTTCAAGTCCAGGAGAACGCCTTTCAGCCGCACTTCGTTATGGCTGTCCAGCTGACTTAGCTGAGTTATCTGGGCCGCTGGTTCGGGCTTGGGGAAAGCAATCTGGAGCGGGCGGGCTCATGATATATCTTGGCTCTATCGCCCGTCGCGGTGACAAGGGCGAAAGTCTAATGTTGCGTCCATACTTGCAGTCTTCGAACAACCCTCGCGCGCGAGCCATCATCCTGCCGGGACACCCAGAGAGATAGTAGTGGCGATAGCCCCCAACGATTACCATGGAGAACCATCAACACCCCTACCAACAGGCCATAGTGAGTGGCATGCAAAATAGCCTTCTTTCGTTTTCCTGCTGTTGTCCTGATAGAATCAAGACCCTAACCAGAAGACCTCGACGCAGATGCATCCGGGTACCCCGGCCCCGCCGCCCGCGATCTACCAAGTCCCACACCCGATGCCCCCGCCGTCGCCCGCCCCGGTGATGCAGTTCGCCGACGTCAAGCAGCCCCAGCCTGTCGTTATGCAGCAGCAGTATCCGGGAATCCCGACGGTGGGCTCTCCGCCGCCGCCTTTCCAGCAGCAGCATCCAACACAGCAAATGGTCGGCCCCGTTCAGCCTGCCCCGGCGGCGACCATGCCAGTATATAACCAAGCCCAGTCTCCAGCACATGGTCACGGCGCCCATCTGAGTCCGTGGTCTGCGCCGATCTTTGACTGCTTCAATCCGGCCGATCAATGTTAGTACATATGTCATGGCACGACTCGGCCGACCTGCTATTAACCCCACCTCTCGGTCATCTTGACCACGCACATAGGCATAGTTCAGCAGCTGATCGTTCGCATACTCGTCCCAGTGTTCATGGCCTGTTTTTGCCCTTGCATCGTCTTCGGCAAGACGCGCGCGCGGCTTCGCGACCCGAGCATGGCCACCTACGATACCGTCAACTCCGACGTAAGTGCGATTTATGGTGTCACAAACCGAAGGTTCCCAAAGAGCATCGGCTGATGATCGAGTCGTTCAGTGTGCGATATGGAGTGTCCTCAACCTGTGCGGGTTCAGCTGGATGTAAGTCTTGTCTCTCCTCCACTTCTGGTCATCCGATCGGCAGTAGCAAGTAGTCGTATCCACATCGGCTCATCGGCTCATCGGCTGATTATTGGGACCATCATACATATAGATACCAGTGGACGTCCCGCAAGGAGATACGGGCCCGATACGCCATCAAGGGCGACTCGGCCGAGGACGCCATGCTGACGCTGTGTTGTCCCGTCTGCGCGCTCGTACAGGAGGAGAAGGAGGTCGTGCGACGAACCGCCCAGCAGGCGGTGCAGCAGCCGCCCCCCACGGGGTACATGGCCCAGCCGCCGATGCACATGTCACCCATGCAGGTGCAGATGCAGATGCAGTCGCCGCAATAGAAATCCCAACAACACAGGGTTGCTGATCAAGAGGGAGGCCTCGCGCGACCGACGGTCTCTAAATAACTAGCAAGTAGGTCATCGCTTCTAATTATCCTGCCACTTGACCCCGAACCTTCTTACTCGATACGGCGCATGACTCGATATCGTTTGGGGCAGTGTCTCGAATGTCTGCCGCGGCCGTGTCGTACGTGCATTCGATATCGGGCGGATATGCGTTAATCATGGGCAATTTGACAGTGATCATCCTTCGAATGCCGTTTCTGTTCTTAATCTGCATGTGGGATTCTGTAATAATGCTGGAGGTTCAGCTATTGTACATTTAGTGGTTGGAGGTGGGAGGCAGTGCTTTTGCTTGTTGCTGCTGCTGCTTCCTCGCCGCAACCGTCTGTCGCAGTGTCGCATGCGCTTCCGCGGGGGAGGGGTCTTGTCTTGCTCTATCTGTCACAATTAAATAAGGCCGGGTTAGACGCCCAAGAATGGGAAGGGGGACAGGAACGTCTTGTGCGTGCGCAGGTTTCTTTTTCCGATATTAAGTACCTGATCCTTCGAAGTGGGAAACAGGCGATTATTACAAGTCGTTTTTGTCAAATGTCAGGAAGTGACGTGACGCCGGCCTGCATGAGCAAAGACTTTACTCCGCTGACAGCTTCTCGTTGACGTCACCACAGCCCGGGTGCGCTGTTGCGAAACGCAGGTCCACCAACCGACCAGCCGTTATTCCCTTTTTCAGAAACCGTTATTGCCATTTTGGCCTCCAAAAACCATTCGTCATAGTATTTTGCTAGATACCTACGTGTGAACATTATACTTCCTTCGTCGTTCTAGACCATCCGTGTACAGACGCACACAGACTGCAACGGTCTACCGTCTACCTACATCGTCGCTTACTGAGCACTCAAGAGAACCAATCAACCAAGACCGCCCTTACTAAGGACCTACCGCCGTTTGTGGCTCGCTTTTCTTAGTCAGCGACCGACCAGGACCGAGGACCAAGGTGTGAAGATGCCCATCAGATTCAAGGCCGCCGAGGTCCCGACGAGCTATGCGACCTGCAGCATCGGGTACCAGGAGTCGCACACGCTGCCCCTCAAGCTCAAGGCCATCGCCGATGCCGGCTTCGACGCCGTCGAGCTGTCCATGCCCGACATCTTGTCGTACGGCAAGATGCTGAACGGCCAGGAGCCGGATCCCAAGGACTACGACGCGCTGGTGGAAGTCGGCAAGGCGGTCAAGGGCCAGATGGTGGAACACGGCCTCAAAGTCATGATGCTGCAGCCTTTTGCCAACTTCGAGGGCTGGCCCAAGGGCAGCAAGGAGCGGGAGGACGCCTTCGACCGTGCGCGGGGCTGGATTCGCATCATGGAGGCCGTGGGCACGGACTTGCTGCAGGTCGGATCGTCGGACGCGCCCGAGATCGCGGACGCCTCGTTTGAGGACATGGCGGCCGACCTGGCCGAGCTCGCGGACCTGTGCGCCCCGAAAGGGTTCCGCATCGCGTACGAGAACTGGTGTTGGGCGACACGGGCACCCTCGTGGAAGGACGTGTGGACCATCGTGCAGAAGGCGGACCGGCCCAACCTCGGCCTGTGCCTCGACACCTTCCAGAGCGGCGGCGGCGAGTGGGCGGACCCGACGACGCGGACGGGCCTGGTCGAGGTGGAGGAGGGGAGCGGCGCTCACGGCGACGAGAAGCGGCCCATGTACCGGGCGCAGGTGGAGCAGCGCTGGAACGCGTCGCTGGCCGAGCTGGTGGTGACGGTGCCGGCCGCCAAGATCTTCCTGCTGCAGATCTCGGACGCCTACAAGATGGACCCGCCCATTCCTGACGAGGTCGATAAAGAATCAGGTCTGCGCCCGCGCGGGCAGTGGAGCCACGACTACCGGCCCCTGCCCTACGACGGCGGCTACCTGCCCGTGCGCGAGTTCCTCAACGCGGTGCTGGACACGGGCTTCCGCGGGTACCTGTCGATGGAGGTGTTCGACCCCAAGGGCCAGGAGAAGCGGTACCCGGACATGGGCGCGTACGCCAAGAAGGCCATGGAGTCGCTGGAGAAGCTCTTGGTGGCCTAGCGCGTCGGCCAGGCGTATCTCGAGGACGGGGAGGTAAAAGCTGGACCGCCGCTCCTGCGTTCCGATGCGGAGAACTTGAGGTTGATGCGGATGAAGAGGATGTCGGGATCGAGCGGTAGTAGTCCCGATTCTAGCATGTAGTCGTAAAAACGGATGGACGGTTAAATATGTGCACAGCCGCCGCCTCGTTCTTCATACTAATAATACCTTCATTGCGATTGGTTGAGTTTCCCGCCGTTGCGCATGTGACGAAATCTACTTGCTTTTTTGAATCTGTCAATGAGAAGCTCTGAAGATCATCGAGATAAGCACTACAGTAGTGTCCTCTAGCTGCTAGGCGCCCGTTAGGGGCGGCAGCTAGCGGGCTCCCACGGTACCGAAGGCCTGAATCCATCACGTCATGCATTCTGCAAGGCACCTTGGCGGACGGCGATGAAAGCCAACGAAACGTTATCTTGGCATCTATCTCTTTGAAAGTGTTAACGGCCTTCATTCGCCCTGACTTCTAAGAACTGACTGGCAACAACGTTTTTGTCCTGTCTGCCTACCTAACTTACGTGGAAAATGTCTTGGCACGTGGACGTTCGCTGAGACTTGCAGGCTCGCATTCGGATTGGACTTGCAACAACGCACCAGAGGAACGACTCGTCAGCCGTGGCTTGGATAGATAGTTGCTATCGCGATCAGATCTCTTTCTCCTTGATGGGAGTTACCATCAATACCCGTGCCCATTTTTGCCAAGAGAGATAGACCTGTCCAGCCTTTCTATCTTCTCTCTTTTTTATCTCTCGGCTCTTAGTTGTCGACCTGGGTCAGTTCTGCATGCCCCTGGCTTTGTTATTCCCATTGTGCGCCGCAAGCAGTAAGTAGCATACACAACACACCAGAACAAGCATGACGAAGCCCCAGTCCAACTTCGCCCAGCTGCGCGACTTCCTCTCGTACCTGGCCACGGTAAAAGGCGACCTGTCCAACATCACGGCGCCGCCCTTTGTGCTGGCGCCCAAGTCCGTCGCCGAGATCCCGGCCACCTGGGCGGAGCACCATTCGCTCTTCCTGGCGCCCACGTCGGAGCCGGACCCGGCCCGGCGCGCCCTGCTGGTCCTGCAGAACTTCCTCTGCAGTCTCAAGCGCCAGGTGTACACGGCGGCGGTCGCCTCCGAGGAGGACGACTCTCCGGACGATGCCGGCGGTGGCGGTAGTGGCGGCGTCAAGAAGCCGCTCAACGCCTTCCTAGGCGAGCTCTTTCTCGGAACCTTTGAAAACGACGACGACGGCTCGACGACGCAGCTGATCGCGGAGCAGGTCTCGCACCACCCGCCCGTGACGGCCTGCCACCTCTACAACCGGGCCCGGGGCATCTCGTCGTCCGGGTACGTGGCCAACGAGACGACCTTCTCCGTCAGCCGGGGCGTCGTCGTGCGGCAGGTGGGCCACGCCGTCATCCGCGACGAGGCGCACGGCGAGAGCCACCTCATGACCCTGCCCACCATGGCCATCAAGAATCTGATGCTGGGCGCGCCCTACCCGGAGCTGACGGGGACGTGCTATCTTGTTTCTAGCTCGGGGTTCCGGTCGACGGTGGTGTTTGAGGGCAGGCGCACGAGTCTGTACGGCATGGGGAAGGGGGGCGGGGCGCGGAATAGCGTGCGCGCCACGCTCGTAAACTTACGCGAGGACGGTAAGCCCGTCTTCGAGGTCGCGGGGCAGTGGAACGGCGAGATGAAGGTCAAGGACCTCCGGGACGGGTCCGTGGTCGACTCGTTCCACGTCGACCGGGTGGCCCGCAGCAAGCTCCGGCTGAAGCCCGTCGCGGAGCAGAGCCCCTGGGAGTCGCGGCGGGCGTGGGCCGGCGTGCTGTCGGGGATCCGGGACGGGAACCTGCAGCGGGTGAGCGCGGCCAAGACGGACATCGAGGAGGGGCAGCGCGCCATCCGCCGCGCCGAGAAGCAGGCCGGGGTCGAGTGGCCGCGCATGTTCTTCCGGAAGGCCGACGGCGACCAGGCGTACGAGGTGCTGGCGCGCGCGATCCCGGACCCGGAGCAGAGGCGGCTGCAGACCGAGCGCACGGCAGGGGTCTGGAAGTTTGTCGGGGTGCCGGCGGCGGAGCGGCTGTTGGCGGCGAGTGGGGGGTTTCATCGGGGACTGGCGCCGACGGGGCAGATACCTGACTGCGAGAGCGGTGGTTTTGATGACGGGACACCTTCGCCAACGTCGTCTGCTAGTTCGATTGGGAAGACGTCGCTACAGTCTACCGTGTCGACTTATTCTTCGTCCTCTGGGGGAGATCGGTCTTGTTAGCGGGTCAGAGAGGGAGAGGAGGTGCAGGATTTCCCATGGGGGTTAGATTCCGTCGTTCCCGACACTTGTTCCAAGACAAGGTTTGCGGGAGTAGGTGAGAAGGGTTCGGCAGATACCCTTGATTTCATGATGAGACCCGGCGCCAGGAGTTGTGGGTTCATAGCGTGGGCATTATAATTCATAGATGGGTTGAATATAACATAAAGTTACTCAAGTCTGACAGTGTTCGTCTTCAATGGGTGGAGAGTTGAGTGCCGACAGCACACCATCAGAACACCAAGTCCCGTCCCGAACTCTATCGATTTCTGTAGGGATATATCTGTATACATACTAATCTCAATTGGTATTGTATCAAGGGTCTGCTCAACGTCTTTCCCCAATCTCTTCGACTGCGCATTCTTTGTCCGCGTTGTACATGATGTCCGTCCGCTGCAGAACATGTATGCCGCCCGGTGGCAGGACTATGACCTTCTCGCTGTCGTCGTCCGCCAAGTGCCTCACATGCGAGCTACTGGACACCTGGGCCTGGTAGTAGTAACTTCTGGGGCCGTTGTGATATTCGCTGTCAACCCCATCGCAGTGCCTGGGCATGACGACGGAGTCCAGCGGGATAGGTGGGCCCCCGCAGCCGTGGCGCGATATTTCATAGCTGTAGCTGCCGCCGGGGAGCACCGTCCTGGGTGCGCCCTTGAGGAGCTTGGTGAATAGGCTAAATAGGGGAAGGGATAGGTCGAATCAGTACCACATAGAACTGGAGGATATGTGCGCTTGTTTGCATGGTTGACTTACGGTCGAAGAGTCGGAAGAGATGCGGCGAGGATACCGACTTGGAGCTCAATGCTGTTCCATCGGATCAGTTTGGGCTATATCATACTAGGTAGGTTTTCGGGTATGGCAGCTTACTAGAACCATATCTGGAACCTGAAGTGCCTGCTTTCAAGCGGTCGTTAGCCTCTTTCATTAGACATGCGTTTGTCCGGTTATAATGGTCTCCTCACCTTGTATCATCAGGGTCCTTGAGTCTCTGGCGGCCGAAGACTATGCGCGCAACAGAGGCAGCACATGCACTGACATTCATTGACTGGGTATTAGTTGAGGTGACGATGGAACCCGTATGACTTGCATGGCCTTCACTTACAAGAGCCCAAGACTCAGAATTAGAAACAGCGTCACCCTAGTTCGGCGGTTTATCCTCAGAGCCAAGAGAACAGGGACAGGAAGAAGGCAGAAAATGATTTCGGTCAGGGCATTGATTACTCAAACACTTCTCGTCAGCATACAGATCGTAACGACATATACTTAGTCGACAAAGAGTACTTACCGCCGTTCACGGTGCCAATGATCGAGAGCACCTCCTTGCTCTGGCACTTTGTAGTCGGCGCCGCCCGCAGCGCCGGTACCCAGTTGGCCCGGAGCGGGGCACAGCTAATGGAGAAGGTGATGGTCGAGTAGACCATGAAGACGAACAAGAACAGGATCATGCCCAGTAGGAACCGGTGCTGCCCCGGGCTCTGAGCGAACCGTTTAAGCAGGAAGCCGATGGAGATCTTGACCAGGCAGATGCCCGTCACGAGGAAGAAGCCGAGGATATAGGTCCAGTATGCCAGACCTTCCCTCCTCTCGTCCTTGATGTCCGTTTGGTATCTGCCGGCGCCGTGCTGGACCATGCCGACGAAGCAGACCATGCTCATGATGGCCATGATCTGTGTCGAAGCCACCAGAGAGTGGAGGACGTCAGTGAAGAATCTAGCGTGTGTGGGAGTTTAGGGCAACTTACCAGCGCAACTATTATAACCGCATCATCGATACTGAAGGACTTGAGAAGCATCTGGCGAACATACAGCCGCAGCGAGACCACTACGAATGTGATACCCATCAAAGCGCCGGTGATGGCCAGTATATGACCTCCGTTTGATGAGACCACCCCCTCATCCCTGCTGCCGCTCTCCCGGATCCACATTGAAGCTGATATCAATGCCATCATTCATGTCGCGAGGATGTTGCGTGCCGCATATGCACCAGCGAAGCTGTCGAAAGGAAAGTTACATCTCAACGGAGCGCAGTAGTGGCGAATGAAGCACCGACTCCGAATCTATTTGAATTGATCCTTCGAGGGCGTATTTGCGGGAGATTCATTCCTCGTTTCATACTGACTCTACGTGCGAGTCACGAGGGTAGTGGTCGAGGCCGATGAGACGATATTCCACCGTCTGTGCGGACCCCGACCCTAATAGGATCGACGATGGGAATACTTTACTTAATCCGTCCAGTAGTTTTGATCATAATCCAAGAGCAAGGGTTACTCGTAGGACTTTATGGTCTTCCGTTCTGTCTAATTACTTAGCAAACCAAGATGAAAATGTCTTTCGAATCCGGTGCATGGGGTAAGCCGATCGATCCCACAGTCCAACGTCCGGGGACACTGCCCTACATCTCCAAGTTAAACTTCGACTCTTTCTGCTATTCCCCTCCTGCCAGTGTTTTGTCTTGTCTTGGTCTATCTTGTTGGGTAGGGGTAGGTTGATGCTGCGCTTCTGTTCATGGGGTTTGCCAAAGCCCGCTGGGCTGGGAAATTTGCTTTCGGCTGATGCCAACGACGAGGCGAATTCAAGTTGATAGTCTTTCCAGGGACTATCAGGAAGGGATAATTATCTTTGTTACCTCCGTAATGCCAAGCAAACGTGTTCGGCAGTGATCTGCTCATTGTTCAGAATCGCGATGGGAAATACCCACATGTCCAGAACGGATCAGATAAAAGAGAACCCAGTGGGGAGACCCCATGTGTTAAGCTGGGTATAGACTGCGAGATCTTGAAGAAACACGGATATTATTAATAATGTTGCTCCATACAGATCAGACACAAGGGCTCCGGCCTGGATGGTGCAAAGCTTTATTCGACCGGGCAGATGAAGTTCGCTAAGTATTACCGTGCGTAGAGAGAGTTGCGGCCCACAACCTTGAGGAGGACGATAGGCAGGGGATAGCCGGTTGCGCGGTCAGCAGATCCGCCCGTGCCGCAATTTCGGGTTCCCTTACAGGGATCATGATGACAGGCGCAGTAGGCATGTTGAACCGAGGTCGCTTAAACGGTTACACGGGACTTTTAAAGTTACACCGTCTTGAGAAATGCGCAGTATGCACGTTAGCTATGTGCCAAATAAATACTGAGTATTTGTAGCTATCAAGTGGATGAGATCACAGGATTCTATCTATCGTTGTGCCTCCAAACAGATATCCAACTCCTTTAACACAGGGATCTTGTCCATCTTCAAACAGCCAGCTGGCCATACAAGTACATTATCCCACAGCAGAGCCAAGCGTCTTGGGCTACTGGAAAACAACCCAAAGCTGACAAGCCGAAAGTAAAATCCTAGACCACTACTGCAAGTTCCAACGGAACAACTTCCGCCAATTCATGATGGTGTGAAGAAAATTGGTTCTAGACCCTTTCGTCCCAAATCGAGAAAGATTTGTCGCTATCATGCAAAAGGGCGGAGAAATTCCAGAGATTCCATAGGGCCATTGCTCCGACGGCTCGGACTAGCCCCTTTACAAGTCTTACGCCCAGCCCGATTGTGGGCCGGTGATTTGAGAAGGCCGTATATCAGCATGAACAAACTCCGCGCTGACGCGGAGTTCGCTTTTCTGTTCCCGTCTCCTAACATAGCATAACAAATACCGGTTGGTATACTTGTGTAGTTTGTGGTCTTCTCAACACCAACTACTCAGCCACACCCCCCTCAACCAACAAGATGCAGTTGCCTCTAGTGTCCCTGGCGCTGCTAGCGTCCGCCGCCTCGGTCGCCCAGTGCTGGACCCCTGCCCCGTCCGACGGATCCGACCTAGCCGCAACCGAGTCGCTCGAGATCCTGACGGCGGCATCGGCGGACGGCAGCCTGAAGAAAAAGCTAGTCACCCAGGACGTCGAACTGATGGCCGACGGGTGCACGATGGAGAACGCGGCGGTGCGGCGCGAGTACTCGACCCTGTCCAACGACGAGAAGCTCGACTACACCCGCGCCGTGCAGTGCCTCATGGCCAAGCCGCCCATCACCCCCGCCGACAAGGCGCCGGGGGCCCGGTCCCGCTACGACGACATCGTGGCGACGCACATCAACCAGACCCGCACCATCCACCGCAGCGGCTCCTTCCTGGCTTGGCACCGGCACTACGTCTGGACGTTTGAGCAGGCGTTGCGGAGCGAGTGCGGGTACCAGGGCTATGTTCCCTACTGGAGCTGGGCCAAGTCGTCGCAGGACCCGCTTAACTCTCCCTAGTGAGTCGTCGTCTGATGTTCAGCTGTATGACGCTGACTCGGTCCCCATCCAGCTTGGATGGAAGTGAATATTCCCAGGGAGGCAATGGCGAGTATGAGCCGCATAATTGTACTATTGGTTTGTCCAGCGGCCTCTTGTGCATCGAGCCTGGTCAAGGAGGTAAGTGTTTTTAAAATTTAGGAGTTTTTGCTTTGAAACCCAAAGTCAACTGCTGATAAATCCATCCCAGGCGGTTGCGTCAAAACAGGCCCCTATGCGGGCATCATGGCGAACCTGACAGCCACGGTCCCGTCCTGGCCCGGCGTCACCGCCAAGGCGCCCTTCAGCTACGACCCCCGCTGCATCCGGCACGACATCTCGGTGCCGCTGGCGCGGAAGTGGT
Organism: Apiospora marii; assembly: GCF_038362585.1. Classification (NCBI taxonomy): domain Eukaryota; kingdom Fungi; phylum Ascomycota; class Sordariomycetes; order Amphisphaeriales; family Apiosporaceae; genus Apiospora; species Apiospora marii. The sequence continues at coordinate 3,991,078 of NW_027117381.1, forward strand.
CGGGCGACGAGCACATCGTCGACCTGCTGCGGAACCCGCTGTACCAGACCGGCATCGGCGCGTTCCAGGACCGCTTGCAGTACACGGGCAACGACACCGTCGGGTGGTACGGCCTGCACCAGTTCGGGCACTTCCTGGTGAACGGCGACCCGGCCGGCGACGTAAGTGAAAAAAGGGGCTAGGGTGGATACGTTATTTCAGGGAAGCTCGAGACTGACGATGTACACAATAACAGTTCTTTAATTCGCCCAACGAGCCGCTTTTCTGGCTCCATCATGCCATGGTGGACCGGGTCTGGTGGACTTGGCAGAACCAAAAACCGGTCGAGCGCGCCTTTCAGGTTGCCGGCACCCGGACTATGAATAACAAACCGCCCAGTGACGATGTCACCATCGAAGACACCTTCGACATGGGCTACAACGGTGGCGAGGTGGCCATCAAGGACCTGGTTAGCACGGTAGCTGGGCCTTACTGTTATATCTACAGGTAATAACTTTACTATGCTAAATCCTTAAGGGTATTACGACTTATAGAACTATAATCTTAACATAACGTTAATTTTAATCAAGTGAAGAGGGAAAACAATATTCTCACGCCTACCACAAAACACAACTTATTCGTACTAAATCGATGCGTAGTTGCGCCTGTACTCAGACTTTTAAAACAGGAGTCGTGGATCGACCCAAAGGACACCATCTGAAGGATGGAAGGTGCATTCATACGTAGTCTCTGATGTTGCTTCTGCCAAGGGACCTACTGTAGAAAGCAGAAGAACCGAAAAAGGAAGCAGAAAAGGGTCCTTGTGTTCGCTAAGCAAGAGGGCGTCAATACGTGCCCAGGCAGATGTCGTACTAGGCGTGACAAGGGGTTACGGATGATCTGTTTTGCCGAACAGGATCATATAACTTCAAACGAGGAGGTTTGGGAGGATGAATGCTACCATTCCGACCTAACCTAGTACATACCTTGAGGTCCTGATGACAAACACATGGTGCAACTTCGCCATGACTTCCACGCTCCCGCCCCCAGCGCTCTTCGCCGAGCTTAGGTTCATGCGCCTGAAATGGTCTCTTTTCCGACCCGTGTCTGAAATCCAGGTTCTCAACATTGAGGGGGATGCGCCAGTCTGGACCCGGCTATTCGGTACCGGAGACCAGCCTGACCACCCCTTGGCCTCGCAAAGTGCCACAGACCCGCCACGCCACCGCATGATCGTGGTGTTGGATAGCGTGGAGTCATGGGAATACTGGCACGATGCGGAGGCCATGGACGACCGGCCTTTACCCCTAGTCATAGACAACAAAAACGGCGAGATGGTAACCATCGGCCAATTCGTCACCCAGGTCCACGCCTACGCCAGCTCCATCAAGACCGTGGTTTACGACTGCCTCGCAGTGCCTTCAACTAGAGACGATGTCGAATTTTACTACGATGGCTGCCTCAGTCCGCGGGCCTCGGCTGCAGCCGAGACTGATGTCACATTTTCCGTTTGCATGATGGACGATTACAATCTTCCTATTGTTGTGGAGGCTCATTGGGGTAACGTGGTGAAATGGGTGCAGCACTGGCAAGCCGTGGGTGGTTAATTGCAACGAGAAGGAATTCCGGTCTCCAGCAGAGTCCGGGTTCGGGACGTCAGATTGCAGTCAACGCCTACCTAACACAACTGTTCATCACCGACAGCTCAACCGACGGCTCTCAGGGCAACGTGCAGAGTTGCAAATACAAAGGCTCGAGATTTGAAGACTGCTTTCTAGCTGGAGGGTGCTGCAGTGCTGAGATTGAGCACGGCGGTCAGAGGTAGTGAGTCGCCGTTGTCCTCCATTTGTTGATGCGGACGATGACTGATCCATTCTTATCAGATGTATCCGATGCCTGGTACTCGCAATTGCTCCAATGTTTTTTCAGATCTCAGGAAGCTGTGCCAAGGGTAGCTACGCCTGTCAGGTCAGGCCATCTGATGGAATGTACTGTGCTGCCACCAGGCAATGTAAGTACCTACGGTAGCAATTACTCCTAGATGGTAAATCTCCATAAGCATTGATTAGTCGCAATCAGCAAGAGAAGGAAACTGCACATCAGAAAACTGCTACCTGGCCGCCACTTTCTCGGACGTCGTACAAGCAACCCGCAACTACGACTCGAAAACAAGAAAGGACCAAGAGGAAGGCGCCAGTCGCCGTTTACCCATCGGGTCTCAACGTCACAAATCTCTGGCCGAATGACCCGAACTTTCTAACGTTGGGTCCCATAAACAAAGGCGACTTTGACAAGTTTGATTTGGACGTGGTTCTGGACGCCTCAACAAACACTTTGGGTGAACCAAGCATCGCAACATCATTGATATCGTGGAACCCGACGGAGACCTTTCATTCTGCAAATTGAATCAGTACCAACATCGCAACGAAACATCAAAATAAGATGACTAAACGCCCTTCTCGCATTCTCCGATAGTATCGACATTCGCCTCACGTTCAATCCGCCAAAAGACTTTGCCGGGGCTTGCTCGAACCTTCTCCAGCACCCGGCCCTGCAGCTGAGGGCAACACCCCAATGATGGCGGTCACCCAGAGAAACCAACTCGGCCGTTTGGGCGTCCTGCCAGACGAGCTTCTGCTCGTGATCACCGACTACCTCGACTGCGCCGACCAATTTAAGCTCATGCTGACCTGCCACAAACTGTACCTCTTCCTCGAGAAGGACCTGGAGAAGGTGCCAGACAAGCACGGCAACAACCGCTACCTGTACAAGCTCCTCAGGACGGGCGATCTAACCAAGATCAGTGCCGCCTCTCTCGGTACGCCCGCGTCGGCCCTCTTCACGCTCGAGGGCGACATGCTCAAGAAGTACCAACTCAGGGCCCGCCGTGAAGTTGAAACCCGCATGAAACAGCTCAACGAGCCCCCGGGAGGAGGGCTGTCCGGCTGTCTCCGCCTCGCCAAGTCCGGGCTCATGGTGGCCCTCGACCACGAACAATGGGCCACGGCGGCCTACCTGCTGCGGCGCGACGGAGGTCGCGTCGGCTTCCTGGGGACCCGGGAATTCTATTGGCCGGTGCCCGTCTACGGGGCTGCAGGCAACCTCCTCACGCCCTTGACGCCTGTCTACCCGGACCCGGAAAGAGACCCCTATACGCGTGACACGTGGAAGCCGCCGCTGTGGGAGCGTTTCACGCGTACACACTGGCGCGGCAGACTCGCCGAAGGGGGCGATGCTAAGGATATCGCGGCATTGCTGGAGTTTATCGACGACAAACTGAGACAGCAAGCCGGGACGTAGTGGCACGTGTGCGCTTGGTTAAGAGGCCTTCGGCGAATACTTGGAGGCATTCCCGCCGCGTTTCCCCGACGAAAAGTCATCTAGTTTTGGCTACTGTGCCCCAAGCGTATTTGACATGGCATCATACTACGAGGCCTGCTTTTCACTGCAAGGCGGTAAACCGCCAGCCACCCTTGCTTGATCCTGTGTATCTCCACACGGGTTGTTACTAGACAACATCTGAAGAAACAGGGGAGCTATCGGCATCCTCCTCACTCTAGGTCCCATTCACAGCGACATAATGCAACTTCCGGAGCCCCAAAACGCGCGTACCCTTTCCACCTCAGCGTATACATCATGCCCCAAAGGAAAATGAAAGAGGGTAACCGAATGTATTATGATATTCAGTAGTTGCTATACCACAGCCACGTTGTTTTGCTACAGCCGTTCTTTTTTGCTTCTTCGATGAGAGAAAACGTGGCAGCGATGGTGGCTGATCAAGCTAGATCGAATCACATAGCTAATACACGAATGCATGAACTTGGGAACGTCCCGTTGCAGCGTATCTGCAAGCCACTGACGAGGGCGTCACGGCCTTGGCGTTCGGGGCTTGTCTGACAAGTGATCCGGTCCTGATATCGTGCAGACTATATCTCCGATTGATTACGTAGGCTCAAGCAGATCAGATCAGATCAAAATAAACGAGTGGGCTATTATGTTCGTAAAGATTGGTATGTGTTATTCAAGCGAGCATACTCAACATCGTTATCGTGGTTTGAGGGTTTACTGAAGCCGAGCCGCATGCTAGGTGATGCAGTATGTTGCCGTAGATGACCTTCAAATCCCGTAGGCACTAGCACTGATGCTGCTAAGCATTTGAGAAAATGCTGCTAAGCATTTCTAATCTGGAGACTACAACATTTCGGGAGTGCCAGAGCAGCAACTTGCAACTCAGATCTTGTAAGATTCATGGTGCTGCATGTTGGTTGCTTGTTTGCCTTTGCCCCCGCCCTCCCGAGAGGCTCTCGGGACCGAGATGTCAGACCACAAACGCGGGCACAGGGCCAAGGTCCAGCGCTTTAGGCTAGGTCCACGTGGGATGGTGCATTATCCCGGCCGTTGCCGAGTTGCTAATAAGCGTCGCGCGACCTGTCATTTGGCATGGCAGGTATCAGCGACCAAGATGTGCTGGTTCAAGAAACGTAGGCGAGATCCCGTGGGCGGAGATAAGAGGAGAGGTGCGAAACACCTACCTAGTTGCGAATCCGAACGCGCGGTGCACGACGTCGGTGGCACAGGGAGTGATATGACTTGGCCTCTCCTTGTCCTATGCATCGTCCCACGGTGACAAACTTTCCCCTTCCACGTGTTGCTGTTTCATGCTATTCTACAACTTGATCCTTACTACAGATGACCCACCACTCCGCCAGCATATTGATCCCCATTCGGTGTACGGCCGAAGTGGGCACCGCTCTTCGGGACCGGTGCTGTTTGTCGTTATGGCGGATGGCCCGTCAGTGGGTTTAAGAAGCCGTGCGACATGCCTTCAATGCAGCTTCAAGATTCCCGCATGCCCAGACCGCAGCTATAGTACCCATTTTGGCCGCCACTGCCACCCACCGTTATTGTGCGACCTCGTCCTGTCATACAGCGTCCGATCGTGACAGCAGTTGTGAAACCGCTCACGGACAAGGGACCGAGATAACCGAGATAGCATCATCCAGACGGCCGGATCTGGAAAACGTCAGTTTACCTACCATCTGAACTGACTGCATTCCACGGTCTACCAATTGATATAAGTCTTGGCTCGACCCAAAGCCCATCGCAAGCTCTTCACCAAAACAACACGAACAAAAAATGGCAACCAACAAGAAACCACTGAAAATTATCATCTTGGGAGGCGGCATCGCAGGCCTGACAACGGCCCTGGCCTTGACCAAGTTCGCGCCCCAAGATGCCGTTCCCCAAATCCAGATCTTCGAGATCCGACCGGTGCCTGCCACCATAGGCGGGGCGGTCAACCTCACCCCGAACGCGCTGCGCATGCTCGACCACCTGGGCGTCTTCGACGTCATCCGCGAGCGGGACTACGGCAAAGACATCGACGAGCTGGAAGTGTTCGACATCCACTCCACCAAGCTGGCCGCGTCCGACTTCGCGGGACCCGAGGGCAAGGGCATCGGCGACCCGCCCTTCAAGGCCCTGCGCATCACGCGCGGCGACTGCCTCAAGGCCGTGCTGGCGGTCCTCGAGCAAAAGGAAAACATCACGCTGACCTGCGGCAAGCGCACCGTCGACATCCGCGAGACCGACGACGACGTCACCCTCGCGTTCGAGGACGGCGCGACCTGCACCGCCGACATCCTGATGGGCTGCGACGGCATCCACTCGGTCGCGCGCCTGCGGCACGTCGACCCGGCGCGGCGGGAGACGTACACGGGCGTCTGCAACGCGTTCGGCTTCGCGAAAGTGCCCAAAGATTTCGAGGTGCACTTCAAGTGCACCGCGCTCAACTTCTCGCGGCGGGGGATCATGCTGACGAGCTACCACGACAGCAGCATGGAGTCGGTCTACGTCGGGGCGCTCATGGCGGTGCCCGACATCGGGGCCGGGCGCGACGGGTGGAGGCAGGTGGGCGCCGACGCCGAGGGGACGCGGGCGGATATCCTAAGGCGGTTTGGGGATGCGAAGATTGCTTGCGTGCGGCCGCTTATTGAGATGGCGGAGGATTTCTACATGTAAGTTAAGCATCTTGGGGGAATCATTCCCTACCTTCTGCCTTGCCAACTTGCCCATGCCCCTAAGTATTATAAAGCACGCACTCCATCATACGGAAAAAACGCAACATACACTAACACCCCGAACCAACAGGTGGCCCGTCTTCACCCTCTCCAAAGACGGCCGTTGGTCGACCAACCGCTGCATGCTCCTCGGCGACGCCGCGCACGCCATGCCGCCGCAGGGCGAGAGCACGGGCATCGTCTTCGAGGACACGGTCATCTTCTCGCGGTGCCTGACGCGGTGGATGGAAAGGGGGATGCCGGGCGGCCACCCCAAGGAGGCGTTTGAGGCGTACGAGCGGCTGCGCAAGCCGCGCATCGCAGCCGCGTTCGACGAATCCCGCGCCGTCGTCGGCTCGGTGGCCGAGTCGGGCTGGCTCGGGCACAGGCTCAGAACTTGGGTGATTCCTTGGTATCTGTGGTATACCCGTCGGAGCCGCGATAGGCACTTCGAGGAGGATGTGTCGCGGGTGGAGCTGGGCTACTAGACGGGGTATGATGGGGTGGCTGGTTCTCGCCTGGTTACTTAGATAGACCAACACACCGCAATGGACTTTATTTCGCTCAAAGGTCGAATGCTTCAGGTATTAGTGTTCTTTGCCGCCTGTCGTTCCTGTCCATGATGGTGTTCATAAAGAAGTAAATACCACTTTTATGCAGCTGGAGCTACCCCTGTTTTTGAGGTGCTGTAGCTCCAGCTTCAGTGGGTTAGTGGTGACGAGATGCTTGCTACCCCGCGTTCTCTGCCGCCCGCCCGTACCCCACCATCCACGGTTGTGTCGCAACAAGGACTCACGCTCCTCCAACAAAATCCACCGTACGATGTAATATGCATGGCCAAAACCAATGTTTTCTCTCAAGTTACTAATAATATACGATACAATGGAAGAAGAAAGAATCGAACTGATTCTAGTTTGTCCTGGTTCTTACGAATCTTGATACAGTTCTTGCGGCTTATAGTTGTCGAACCCACTCGACTAAAAACGCCGGACTTAGCGGGGTGGCCTTTGGAGATAGCTCGCCCTGTATCGTTTCACTTATTTCTCGCATCCCCCAACCGAGGCGACTATTATCCCTTGACCTCCCCTAATTTTGAAGAGCCCGACACCTGAAGAACAACGCAATCGAGCGACACGCACCCCGAAAGCCTATACCCCCGACAAAATCAAGCTAACCGACGCAACCTCCGTACGACCGACGACCCCACCATGACCGACACCATCCCCTCGCAGCGCGGTTCGCTCGCCCACCTCCTCCCCCCGAGCTGGAAGGCCCAGATCACCGCCTGGCTCGCCGAAGACACCCCCTCCTTCGACTACGCCGGCTTCGTCGTCGGCGAGCACCCCCGCACCGCGACGCTCTGGGGCAAGAGCCGCGGCGTCCTGGCCGGCGTTCCCTTCTTCGACGAGATCTTCGCGCAGTGCGGCTGCGCCGTCGAGTGGCACCTGGCCGAGGGCGACGAGGTCTCCGACGACGACAACGCCAAGACCAAGGTGGCGACCGTCACCGGCCCCGCGCGCGGGCTCCTGCTGGCCGAGCGCGTCGGCCTCAACCTGCTGGCAAGGTGCTCCGGCATCGCGACCCAGAGCCGCAAGATGGTGACGCTATGCCGCGAGGCGGGCTATAAGGGCATCCTGGCGGGGACGCGCAAGACGACGCCCGGGTTCCGGCTCGTGGAGAAGTACGGGATGCTGGTGGGCGGGGCGGACGCGCACCGGATGGACCTGAGCGCCATGATCATGCTGAAGGACAACCACGTCTGGAGCCGGGGCAGCATATCCGAAGCGGTGGCGGCGGCGCGGTCCGTCGGCGGGTTCGCGCTCAAGATCGAGGTCGAGGTGCGGGACGAGGCCGAGGCCGACGAGGCCATCGGGGCGGGGGCCGACGTCGTCATGCTCGACAACTTTACGGGGGAGGGGGTCAAGGTCGCGGCGCGCAGCTTGCGGGAGCGGTGGCGGGGCCAAAAGCACTTTTTGCTCGAGGTCAGCGGGGGGTTGCGCGAGGATAATATTTCGGCTTATGTCTGCAATGGTGAGTTTGCCTCTAGGGGGAGCGGCGCTGTGTCACCACTTCGGTATTCTTATACTAACCTGTGTCCCGACAGATATCGACATCATCTCGACAAGTTCCATCCACCAGGGCACGTCGCACGTCGACTTTTCACTCAAGATTGAGCAGGGTCAGACGAGGAATGCGGAGACGGTTGTATGATGTTCTTGATCTATAATTTGGTCGAGAGAAGCAACGTAAATCTGTTTGCTTGGTGTACATCTAAAGTCATGGGGTTTGTACGGGGTATGTACCAGCCAGCCCCTTAACTGTACATACTTGGATGATTCCGTTTATTGACAAAAAGTGACTCGTAGATGTTGCTATTATGGTGGGTCGGCTCCTTGTCAAAGGGATTTATGGCAATAGAGACCATGTACTCCATACCGGGATCATCATCACGGATGACTCATTAGAGAAATAGATAACCCTCCTCTTATCCAAAACATGTCTAATCCTTCTTCCCAAACACCCCGCTCAAGAGCGAACTAAACCTCTTCTTGTCCTTCTCCTTGCCCCCGCTACCGACGTCCTTGGGCTTCACGTCGGGCCCCGAGCCCTGCATGTGCGAGACGGGGTCCTCCTGCTGGGCGGTCGCCTTCTTGTCCTTGGCATCGCAGCAGGACGACGAGCCGGACACCAGGACGCTGGTCTCGTTCTTCGTCGAGGGAACGTCCAGGGCCGGGTTGCTGGTGAAGAAGTCGGCCGGCCGGATGTGGACTTGGTGAACCTCGACGGGCCTGTTGATGGATTAGCACACAGTTCGATTCCAACTGGGTATGTATCAAGAATTGGTGAATGACTTACATGACCGGCCAGTCCTCGACCCTGGGGTTGTGGGTCAATCCGAAAACAGACCTAGCAGAATGAACGTTAGCATAGTAACAAGTGGGAAGACTACATGGACTTCGACATACCAAACCACCGGCGTGCTGAGCCGCCCCTCTCCCCCATCTGCACTGCCATTGCTCGCCTCCCCGCCCCGGGCAAACCAGTCGCCGCGCTCGACCATGGCCTTGACCCCGCCTACCTCGCCGCGGGACTGGTTGGTGAACTCGCCGGCGGCCCAGAGCTCGCCGTCGCGGTGGCCCGTGACCCAGAGGTGGTGCTGCGCGAAGGGCGCGCGCTTCGCCTGCGTGCTGTCCGGGTGCGCGAGCAGCAGCTGCGTCGTGCTGGGCGCGAACTTGTAGCCCACGTTTTTACCGCTGATGACGTTTTTGTGGGTGCGGTTCTCGAGCCGCACCACCCGGTTCAGTTTCGGCTCCGCGTCGGCGTAGGCGGCTTTGTCGAGCGGGGTGCGCCGCACCTCGTAGCCGTTGCCGTGGGGGTTCGTCAGCGGGTCGATGGCGGGCAGCGGGTGACTCTCCTCGAGCACGACGGCCGTCTCGCCCGCGGCGTACGAGTCCACGGCCGGGTCCAGGCGGGCCGCAAAGATGTGCTGGTGGTTCTGGGCCAGCACGCCCGGCGCCACGAGGTTGCCGTACCCGCTCGTCTTGCCCTCGTCGATGGCGACGACGCTGACGATGCCCGTGGCGCGCGTCTCGAGCGTGATGTTGCCCGCCGTGTCCAGCTTGTAGGCGAAGATGTACTCGTAGTTGGCCAGCGTGATGATGAACTGCACCACGAGCTCGCGCAGCCGCGTCACCACGGCCCGGCCCGTGCGGAAGTTGGTGTGCTTCCAGCCTATGCCGGCGTCCTGCTCGTGCAGGCACACGACGTTTTTCGACAGCGTCGGCTGCCCCTCCGGGTCCGTGTCCCAGGCGTCGAAGTAGTGGATCGCGCCCAGGCAGTCGCAGCCGAGGCCCAGGTTGTTGGCGCTGCGGCCCGCGCCGCCGTCGCCAAAGTCGAAGGCCTGCTTGCGGTGGAAGGGGGGCCGGGGGTCGCCGTAGGGGACCGTCATCTCCGAGAAGGACATGCGGTAGAAGACGGGCCGGTTGTCGTAGCAGACGTCGTGCAGCACGGCGCCCTCGCGCGGGGGAGAAGCCGACGCGGAAGCGCCACTTCTGCCAGGAGACGAGCGACGCGTCCTCGACGGTGAAGGAGGCGCCGTCGGGCTGCGTGATGTTGATGGGCTTCATGTCGGTCCGCAGGGGCGGTCCCCGAGCAGCTCGGGGACGTACTCGGCCGACTTGGCGTTGGCGAACAGCTTCTTGGGCGTGTCGGAAGCCGCCGCGGGCTCCAGGGGATCGCCCTTGCCGCCGGTGGCCAGGCGGTCAATACGGACCAGCTCCTTCTTGTTGAAATCCATAACCGGGATGAGGGGAATGGGATAGGCGTAGTGGTTGGCGTCGAGGTTGTCCTTGGACGCATCGCGCGCAAAGACCAGGCCCTGCATGTAGCGGGGGATAGACTCGTCCGGGTCCAGCCCGCCATACGGCCAGGGGTCAATAGTGATGGTGAAGTTTTCGGGCAACTCGAACTCCTTGAGAGCTTCTTTGAACATGTCCGAGTTGGCACATGTTTCTTGGAACTGAGCAAACTCGAAGCTGAGATATAACATGTAAGCGTTTTGGTCACAGGGGAACGTATCACCATTGAACAGTAGGTAGAAACAACTTACGGGGCGTAACCGGCTTGGCTTTCTGTGGGATGCGTCTGCTTGTTGACGACCTCTCCTGAATCAATGTCGACTACGGCATCTGCGAGGATATGCTCGCCGGGGCTCTTGATCACATCGTAGACGAATTTGACCGTACGGGGCAGGTTTGGCAGAGTATCAGTGTTGCCAGCCTGATGCTCGGCAGCCAAATACTTGACCAGATCCTCACGCTTAGGCTCCTCGAGGTAGGTGAATCTGAACAGCAGGCTCTCCCCTGATTCATGGCTCTTGGCGAGGATGTTCTTGGCTTTGAGAATTTCCTCGTCGTTCAGTCTCTGCAGCGGATGTGGCCGCGCTGACGACGAAGTTGAAGCCATCGCAAGTTCCTGACAGACCAATCTGCAATGTTTGGTGGAGACTGACTCGTACGAGGGGATACGGGCGGTTGCAAGTCAGGTACGTTGGGGAGTACTAGTAGCCAGGAAAAGGTAGTGATGGGAGTTCTGATGGGAGTTCAGCTTCGGGTCTGGAGTTACTACATATGCGGGGTGATCTAGAGCTTCAAGTATTCACGGCTGACTGATGGGAAGACCGATCGCCGCGACTTCGGAGGCGAGAATCAAGGTACCAGATCCCCGCGATAAGCCGGCATGCAGGTATATCTGTTGGATGGGAGTCGATCCGCTAAAAAGATAGCAAAAGCAAGTCTCATATAACCTTATGAAGTGGTTGGCGGAGAGCCCCTCGCCTCATAGAGCAGGTCGAGTACCGAGGGGATAGTTGGTAGTGTCTTTGTTAGTGGTGGGGTGGGGGAGTCCACTGGGGTGTGAGGGTGTGCGCTATCAAATGCGGGGGAGGCTCGGGCGTGATGCGAATGGAGGTTATCTTGGTGGGTTAAACAACCACCCAATCGATATTATTACTTCATATTCAATGTTCATGTTAGCCTACTGAACAGCCTTTACATGCACCATTATCTTGGCCAGCTCGCATGGCGGTGGGGCTTTGCTGGTTGTGGCAGCTCCAGCCGATCTTATTTATCATCAGCTGCACCTCTTACATGGCATTGCCCATTTTCGGACTTTGAACGACAGATCCCGTCGTGGGTCCGTAGGTCCCGGTGTCCCACGAGCACCTGGGGTCGGCCGTTACCCCTCCACTAGTATCAGGTCCATCAACCCAATGCTAATAGTTGCCTTGGTTTCGATGTTGAGTTGAGAAACCGTAATACCGGAAAGTTTGGTTTGGTCTTTCTCGGGTACAGCACCCGCAACATGGTTCCGCTACCTACGTAGTCTTGCAGCCGTAAGCAAGCGCTATCTCTGAATGGCCATTTCCCCTTCGTTTCTGCTCCCGCGTTGCCGTAGTAGTTGCAGTTTGATTACATACTGCTCCTTGGACTTGGCATGGGCAGCATACGGACGCAGTTAGCTACAGACATACATGTGAATCTACCGATAGGGGCTTCAGCCTGTGGACGAAGGCTCCAAGAAAGTGCATCATCTGATCCAAAGCATCAATTGGAAACAGGGTGTGCGTGCGTGAGAAAAACGAGATGATACCAATTACAGCCATAAGCCTGGAGCGACAATCGGTGGCCAATGTGGTCGTACTCGGTCAAGAATACGGGACCTGCGGTCGGAGACACACCACCTCAGGTCACTCGACAGTCAGGCCGTTCGCCGAACCCGGGTTGACCACGAGAAAGGACCCACCTCCCTCTGCTGCCTCGGCATTACCACCATAAGTACCTATCAACAGCAATCAATCCAAGGCACACCCTGTTCGCTATCGAAAGACATTGACTAGTCAGTCTGGGATGCGCCTGGCGCCCCATTGACAACCAAATGTGCCGCGAGGGAACCTCGGTACGGGTCAGAGTTCAGCTGAAGTGCTGTATGCATGAACTAGAGACGGGAACTTGGGACGAGTAAGAGACAAATTTAGCACAGACGAACTGCCGAGCCCAGCCGTCCGCAACTCTCGGGTCCCGGGCGGCAGGGATATGTAGCCCGCAGTGAGACAGCTGCCAGCTGGAGAGATCCGAGACAGATCAATTCGGCATGCAACCTGGCCGTTATCGCGCTGGAGTAAGAAGACTGGAGGAAAAGTGGGCAATGATGGGGGTTGGCTCAGCCTCAAGGCTCGAAGAAGGAGCGAGACGGACAAATGCGATTGACGGCTTTCGGCAACATCGGCGCGCAGGATCATCAGGTGAACAGTAAGAATATGTTGACGCGATTGGTTCAGTGGATTTTGTTTCAATGCCGTGGGGAGAAAGGAGGCATTGGTTTTCAGGTGGCCCCTACAGTGGCTTGGCCTGTGGGTAGAATGAGTACCGTCTCTTACTCCATTGCTCTGGTTGGCAACAGACACACGCCACTACCCCTTAATCCAACGTCAAAAGCGCATCGTCGAACATATCTTTTATCAATCAAAAAATTCGATAGCACGCTATGAGCCACCGATACTGTTAGTGAGCGGTAGCCAAATGCTGCGTTGGAATAACCGGGCACGGAGTGGAAGTGCACCCACAGTACATGAGGTTTTCGATGAACATAGCCCTCCTTTGGCAGTGGTCAAAATACATTTCGACGGCTGATCAGCATCTAGCAACATTCAAGCTTCGATCACGCAGTCATGCGAATGCATCAATAATGTGGTGCCGGGCATAGTTGGTTGTATTAGGAGCTAAAAGCAAAAACGAACAATCGATGACGGACCATCTTCAGCTGAAGTAATCAAAGAGTGGACAGGCTCTCCAAAAAGCCATTGTTCTAGGAAATAAACTCTCCCTCTCTCTCTCTCCTTTCGAAGCGCTAAACATAGCTGTCGGTTGGGTGAACTCAGGTAGTTGGGACGTGACCGGCAAGGACGCATGTCGCGGTCGTGTGTTTTTTCCTCCTTGATGCCTTCGTCACTCTTCTGTTGCCGCAGCCGTATTGAGTTCCTCCCCTCAGGAGGTTTTCTTCAGCTTGGCTTTTGTCAATCTTTGGGCATACCCGTTGTTCACCCAAGATTCGTAACATCTCCCATTGTCCCTCCTATCTGCCTCTCGGTTGGCAAAGCAGTCATGGCACATAAACACCGTTCTGCCGCCCTCATATTCACCATATCTGTTCCGTCCTAAACTTTCGTCTTCTTCTTTGTTCGGGCAATCGTGCGCTTCACAGCCGCATTTCATCTTCTGGGCAAATAGTCAGTAACACTGCGCTGACCGGAATTGGCGTTCGCAGACGACAGAACATGGAACGAAAGCACTCACGGGAGCCATTGTGGTTTGAATTCTTTCCTCTGATGCGCAGGTAGATATATGGAATCGGTCGGATTCGTGCGTTCATGGAACATGTATGGCTTGGCTTGCTGCCTCGAAACCAGAATTGCCTCCAAAACATGACCCTTTATATCCCCAAAGGCTTTCCATGCAGTGAGAAGCATCCTCCGTTTTCGGTATCAGGACTGGTGTTGGCAGGCTCGACTCGAGGACGAGGAATCTAACTACCGGGGGAAAGAGTGAGAATGCGGAGCTATTGCATGGCAGATATTGGGGTTTGTGTCGCGTTTCTTGATAGCTGAGATGAAGCAATTGCCTGTTCGAAGCCGCATGCGGCAGAAAGTCGCAGTTTGGTCCGCGATGTTGGTGGGCGCGTCATGAGGAACGGATTCGCAGGAAGCAACCAGCCAACATCCAGACATCCTTCAATCTGGCACGACATATGGCCACTTCCCTGTATATCGATTAGCATATAGTGACTTGGAATTCTTGACGGCGTTGGATCTGACCGTGTTGATGCAGTAGCATGCCTACTTTACGTGGCGAGCAAACCACCTTCGGTTCTCTCTAGATAATGGTACATCACGACGGCTCCCCCGTTGTAAGACATCGTACAACGAATCAAGAGCTATGTTAATCCTTTTGGAGGACCTTCGTTGGATGACCAAGTAGCTTTTCAACGAAGGTGATGATGTTAGGTCGTCGTGGCATGTGCTCAAGGGGGCCGGCCAGTACGGATGGAGATGTGCGATTCCGCACTCCTAGGTTTTTGTTGGTGTCTGCCTTCGCGGGCCCAAGGTTCTCCGAAGTATGTAAGTACATGACAGAATGCCATTCCGTATGGCGGAAATTGTTCAGCAAGCCAGGAACACTGATGCACAGCGTAACCTGACGACTGAAGAATGAGCTCTCTCGGGTCAGGCAATCTGAAGCGCAAGCATGTATAAAGAACTTTTCCGACTACTTATTCAAACCGCGATCAGACCGATTAGCGGTAGATAGAAGTTAATTTCATCTGCCGTATATGTTAGATGGAAGTTGAACGTGGTGGCATCCAACAGCCTACCAAGAGTGTTACCCCTTACTTCCCCAACCTTGAGAGTAAGTGAAAACGGAGCATTTTCTATCATGTGCTCGCTTGAAATCATACATCCCGCACTTATCTTATCATCTTTACTCCTTCCCATATTCGTACTAGAAACATACGTCTCGATTACTACTCTGCTCGTAGCGAAACTTGGCAGCAGGATGAAGGTATGCGTGGAATTAGTCACCTCCATATGAATTTGGCGAGAAGATCATCAGTATTTCTAACGAGAGTCGCGGATACGGCTACACCAACATCGATATCATTCTAAGGAAATCAGACGGCAGTTTCCAGCTCGATGTCCGAAGAAAAGAACATTGGAGATATTGAGTGAACAGATGAGATGTCAATCCACAATAGCTGACTTCAAGCTAGCTAGATGAAGGTAGAGTAGTTACGAGCATTCTCGAGTCACCATCCAATTAGAGAGAGGTCTAGTGGTGTTGCTCATCTGTCTGATGACATTAATATGGTAGCATGGACCTCGTGTCGGCCACCTGCGAAGCCCTGGTATAAGAAAACATGACGGTGGTTTTTCGTATTGCTGATGCAGCAGACGAAGAGACCAGCTGACATATTACGGTGCCAACGGTCAGCAGCTCATGGTTATAGGCGCGTAAGACTCTGAGTCGGCTCGCGCGGGTATAAGAGCTGAAAAGATTCGAGGCTAGAATTTTAAAATAAGTATACGAAGACTCATATTTTGGCTGACATCCGCCATGGCAGGGGTTGACATCTCTGTAGCTGAGGTAATTTCAAGGTGGGGTCCTTCCTACCTGCAGCGTAATGTTATTAAAGAGCGGCCGGCAGAATTGATTTATGCACCTATGAAAAGGCACGTGGGCTAAACTGGCTCCATCAGTTGAAACACCTGACGAAATATACGACAAGAAGCGGACGATGAATCGAACAACTTGACCATCACACAAACTGATGTGTAATCGACGATAAAGTGACTGACTAGGCATTTGGGGGAACCGGTGTTTGGTTTACGCAATTGCGCATGTCGCTGTAACCGGAAGCTTGGGGGTTCGCGGGCCTAGGGTCGAAAAGAGTGGGGGGACCTGCGGCCCTGAAGCTTGAAGAAACACAGCCAAGCTGGGCCAAGGTCTTCGCATAGTTCGCCCGGCAGCGTTCAGGGTCCCTCCAATCAATCCGCGATGACCTGTTCTGACTAAAGAAAATATACCTGAGGAAAGGGGAAGGTTTGGCACTTTAAAAAAAGAATCGATGGACGGATAGGTTCGTTACGATCGTGAACCCTGGTACCAATTGATTCGTTTCTTCTTTTTCTTCTTCTTAACCCTTTGAGACCGACCGGACCGACCCAGAACGCTGCGTGCGACCTAATGGAGATACCTCTCTTGCATCCCGCCGCTACCTACTGTATTTTTTCCTCATCTCCCGCTTTCTTACTATCGTTCAACCTAGGGTGCTAGCTGGGTGGAGGTTTGGTTTGGTTGTGTACACCCTTTCGTTTCCTCTGACCGACTTGGAGCACCATCACACACATCAGCAGCAAAAAAAGCAGTGCTACGTATCCATTTCGCCCAATCCGCTGCAGATCGGCACTGCTTGCGTTGCTTGACTTCGTTGTCGTGTCGTCCTCACACCTTACCTGTACTTTGTATCTCCATAATAAGGCCGGCTGCCTGCCTATTACCTTCGCGACGATCCTACCAGTCCTTCTCTTCCTCGATCGCATTACGCCCTCCAATTGATCTCCGACCAAGCCGTCCTGCGCCGTGCCGTCGAGGTGCTGTTGTTGCCCAATCCCAAGCAGGGGAAGGCTCTTTTTTTCCTCGACCAACCACCGACCGCCGACCATGTTGTCCTTTAAACGCGCCCTCATTTTCGCCGCCTTCCTTCTTACCGCCTTCTTCCTCCTCCGACGCTCCCACGGCACCACCGCGGACGACGACTCGGTACCCGACCTCCCCAAGAACCGACCCGCCGACGCCGAGAAGGGCGCATCGTCGCACGCCAAAGGCGAATCCGTCGTCGCCGGCGCGCCGGGTCCCGACAAGCATGTCGCGCAGAAGCCCATGATCGACACGTCCAAGATGTCGCTGTACGACAAGCTCGCCTACCAGTACCCCTACGACGTCGAGACCAAGTTCCCGGCCTACATCTGGCAGACGTGGCGGTACACGCCGGCGGACGAGGAGTTTGCGTTCCGGGAGCAGGAGGCCAGCTGGAGCCAGCAGCACCCGGGCTTCGTGCACGAGGTCATCACCGACCAGGTGGCGGTGCACCTGCTGCGGGTGCTGTACGCGGCGGTGCCCGAGGTGCTCGAGGCGTACCACGCGCTGCCGCAGCCCGTCCTGAAAGCCGACTTCTTCCGGTACCTGATCCTGCTGGCCCGCGGCGGCATCTACTCGGACATCGACACCTTCGCCCTCAAGAGCGCGCTGCAGTGGATCCCCGACCACGTGCCCAAGGAGAGCATCGGCCTGGTCGTGGGCATCGAGGCGGACCCGGACCGCGCCGACTGGAAGGAATGGTACAGCCGCCGCATCCAGTTCTGCCAGTGGACCATCCAGGCCAAGGCGGGCCACCCCGTCCTGCGCGACATCGTGACGCGCATCACCAAGGAGACGCTGCGGCGGGCCAAGCTGGGCGGGCCCTTCATCTCCAAGGACCAGAGCGTCGTCGAGTTCACGGGCCCGGCCATCTGGACCGACACCATCTTCGACTACCTCAACGACGGCCGCTACTTCGACATGAGCAGCAGCACCGGCAACATCACCTTCCAGAACTTCACAGGCATAGAGAGCCCCAAGAAGGTGGGCGATGTGGTGGTGCTGCCCATCACCAGCTTCTCGCCCGGCGTGCAGCAGATGGGCGCCAAGGAGCCCGACGACCCCATGGCCTTCGTTAAGCACGATTTTGAAGGTGAGTTTGCCGCAGCAACTATCATGCTCTAATCTCAGAAGTTTGCTGTTGTACGTGATACTAACTCGATATGATACTCAGGCACCTGGAAACCCGAGAGCGAGCGCCACATTGGCGAGCAGATGACTTAGAAACTCATCATGGCACCTTGGAGCACCTAAACCTTTTCAACTCCTTAAAGCCGCAAAACTTCGTTGTATTATATTTGTAGGGCTTTTTTACTTTTTTCATGTCTTTTGGGGTATAATCTAGACTATAAGGGGCGCCTGGCGCGGTTCATGTGTGTACGAAGAAACGGCATCACCAATTCACAACAAAGGAAAGGGGAAGTGGGACGGAAAAGACGGCCGAGAACACCAAACACACACACACACAACCACACTACTATCACCTACCTGTATATACTCGTTATAAGTGCATAGAGCATGGCGTTACTAGCATGGCATCGTCAGGCAACAACCGCAGGAGGGAAAGGCACTGTCGTTCAGGAGGGGGAAAAGGGGTACATAGATGTTGGCTTTAGAGAGAGAGAGAGAGAGAGCGAGATTGGAGGACAAACAGCATACCACTTGTAATAACGCCAGGGTAAGCGTTATACACGCCCTAACTTGAAGGCTGCCTGAATAGCATTTTTACTACGCCTTATGGGCTCTTTGGCTTCAGCAACATTACAGTCGTGGTCGTGAAGGTTTGGGCTTATGCGGCCAATGTACGCCGTGTAAGAAGTCTCGCTACTATACTGATGAACAGAAAGCTTCGGCATATATCACCGCAACTGTATGAACTGGGCAAAGTAAGGGGTAGAGGAACAGATGGAATGTTGGAAGGGGGGCGGGCGCTTTCTCCGCAAAACCCCAGACTTCAATCGCGCCTAGAGCCAAGATCCGGCCGCCCGCGCTTTTACCCCACACTCCTCTGAGATCTCCAAGACAGATTGCAGAGCAAACATAACATAAAGATGTTTGCTCCGAGTTGGGGTTCGATGGGGTTTCTGGGACTGCGAGTCTAACAATTCAGATGCCTCGACATACATTCGAATTTTATCCCTTATCGCAGTATAATACCGCAATAGGTGGAAGTGGATGAGATCCCCGGCTGCAGCATTACGTAGCAGGTCACCCCATTACTTGATAGAAGCGGCAGCAGAGTGGACTTGCTTGGGGCACGTCCAACCCCGCATGGAGCCGTCCGTAGCGGACAGTTCGTGTGCGCGTGTGACCTGGGATCCCGTGTCTTAAAAACCTGACCGGGCGTTGCGATCAAGAGGGGTGTTGTTTTACCTGAATTGACGAGAATACTACTGATTTTGCCCTTCCCTTTTGACACGGGAATATCACCAAAGAGGTTATTGGCCGGCGGGTGGATTTGGAGGAACGAGGCGACAATGGCTCTCCGCTCGAGATATACGTTGCGATTGGCGCAGTATATGCTAAGGGGCCTTCCGTCTCGATGCTATGGCCTCCAGAGGAGGACGATGTCGGGTGGGAGCTTGAGTTACTCTGAAGGACTTACCGAGGTAAGCCGCCGTTTGTCCACCCCGAATGGTTCTACAGCTCGTTTCGAGATTGTGGCAATACAGAGGTCCATCTGAGTTTGCCTGCCTCGGGAACGAGGATACTTCGTGAAACATCAACTCTACAATATTCCCTTCGCTCACCTCGTGCCAGCGTCGTACGCAAGAAACTGCTGCTAACACATCAATAGCCCCCGCTATCCTACGACACCATATCAGAGCACTTCGCCGGCATCGTCTCTCAGCATGGCGACCGCCCGGCCGTCATGTGCCGGGCGCCCACAACGGCAGACCTCCTGGCGTGCTCCCAGAACTCCAACGGGTTCGAGGCGCCACCGCACACCGAGATCCTCACCTACGAAGGGCTGGACGTCCTGTCCAACCGGCTCGCGCACGCGCTACGGTCCACCGGCGTCCGGAAGGGAGACCGCGTCGCCGTCAGCCTGGGAAACGTCATGGAGAACGCGGCCCTGACGTACGCCGTCTTCAAGCTGGGCGCCATCCTGGTGCCGCTCAACCCCTCCTTCAACCAGCAGCAGCTCACGGCGGCGCTGGCGCACCTGGGCGCCAAGACGCTCATTATCGGGGCTGTGACCGATCTGCCCTACAAGCCGTGCCGGGGGCGGAGCAATCTGCCGCTGCTTGAGTCCTTTATTCCCGATATGGCCACCGCGGGAATATCCTCCGAACAGGTCCCGACACTCGAGTCCGTCATCATTGTGGACAATCGTTCTTGGCACCCGAAGGTCGACTTCCCGCTCGAGAAACTGCGAGCCCTCACGCCCTTGTCGGAGCTCCTCACGTCAACGTCGCCAAAGGGCTCTTCCTCATCGCAGACCGTCGTCCCCGACAGCCCCCTGTCGGCCGACGAGACCATCAACATCCAGTTCACGTCGGGCACCACCTCGCTGCCCAAAGCGGCCCAGCTGTCGCACACCTGCATCCTCAACAACGGGCGCCTGATCGCGGCGCGCATGGGCCTCGCGCCCGCCGACCGCGTCGTGGTGCCGCCGCCGCTCTTCCACTGCTTCGGCTGCGTGCTGGGCTACATGGCGACGGCGACGACGGGCGCCGCCATCCTCTTTCCCTCGCCCGCCTTCGACCCGGCCGCCAGCCTGCTCATGGCCGCCGAGCAGGACGCCACGGGCCTGTACGGCGTCGCCACCATGTTCGTCGCCGAGCTGGAGCTGCTCGAGTCCTCGCCGGCCCTGCGCGCGCAGCTCCGACGCGTGCACCCGACCCAGCAGCCGTTCCGGGGCCTGCGCAAGGGCATCGCGGCCGGCAGCTCCGTGCCCGAGAGCCTGATGCGCCGGCTGTACGCGACGCTCGGCCTGCAAGACTTGGTGATTTGCTACGGCCAGACCGAGACGAGCCCCGTGAGCCTCATGACGAGCCCGCGGGACCCCCTCGAGCGCCGCACCGGCACCGTCGGCCGCGCCATGCCGCACACGGCCGTGAAAGTCGTCGACCCGGCCGACCGGTCCGTGGTCCTCCCCCGGGGCGCGCGCGGGGAGCTGGCGGCGAGTGGTTATTTGGTGATGCAGGGGTATTTTAACGACGCGGCGCGGACGCGGGAGGACTGCGTGGCGGCGGCGGACTCGCCCGACGGGCGGACCTGGATGTACAGCGGGGACGAGGCGCGCATGGACTCCGAGGGCTACGTGGCCATCACGGGGCGGATCAAGGACCTGATCATCCGCGGCGGCGAGAATATTCACCCGCTCGAGGTCGAGAATTGTCTGTTGCAGTGTCCCGGGGTCGGGGACGTGAGCGTGGTCGGGGTGCCGCATGCGCGGTACGGGGAGGTGGTGGGGGCGTTTGTGGTGCCGCATGCGGGGTGGACTGTTGAAGGTAAGGAGCAGGAGCAGGAGGCGAACAAGGGACAGGTCTTGAAGGTGGAGGATCTGAAGGCTTGGGTCCGCGAGACGCTGAGTTCGCACTTGGTGCCGAGTCATGTCTGGTTCGTGGACGACTATCCCAAGACGGCCAGTGGGAAGATTCAGAAGTATAAGTTGCGGGATATGGCGGTTGGCATGTTGGCGGAATCATCGTCGTGAGATTGCGAGGCATGGGGCGATGTAGCGTAGCGTAGCGTTTGAACGAGTTGCTATATAGTGGTTCACTGGGAGCATATATATCTGGTTTAGACGTAGTTCTCGGTCTGGTTTCGGGCGTCAGTGATGTTGCCAACCTCTGCCTCTGCTTCACCCTCGGCTTCCATGTGTACGCACGAGTCTGTGGGGATGTCATGTGTTTTTCCTGAACTACTCATATGCTCGGCAGTATATTGACCAGAAGAAAAAAACAAGCAACTGCTGAGGCCACCAGTTACCCTCTTGACATGTCATGTGTTCACGTCACATTCATGAAAATAGATGCACGTAAGGTGTGGCAGGGTGCAAAATATTTGATTGTTCTCTTCCAACACAGCTAACTAGGTCGTGTGTCTGAAATCGCACCTCCAGATCGAAATCCTTCGCGAGGTTGCCTCATCCCCTGTTCCAAGTGAAAGTACTGTGCCTAACGAGGGATACCAAACGTCTCTTGTCATGTCTGCTGCTCATATCATTTTGCTTTCCAACCACCAACCCAAAGATAAGCTGAGATACAAAAAGAAACAATGATGAAATGCAGCAGTGAAGCTGACTTCGCTTCTTCTTCCTCGTTCTTCCATTTCCTTTCCCCATCTAAGATGTGTGTCGTAAAACCCCTCCCAGAAAACCAAAAACCGCAAGAATATGTATATCATCCATCAACAAGTATAACTCCAAATCCAGATCTATTAACAGTTGTGCGTTCGGGATGCCAGATACTAAAAAGGAAGAAAACGAACGAGGAGGGCAAGGATTAACATTAGTGTTTTTTATAATGTTCGTCATGGACGCATTGCAGGCCACTTTCTTCCATTGGAAACGACCGACTTCTTTTTTCTTTTCATCTTCATCTTCGGCTTCATTTTTGACGACGACGATACCAACCTCCGTTTACCAGGAGAAGGTCATGAGAGCCGGGTTGAGGGCCAGCGGCAGCAGCAAGTGCGACACGGCGACCGTGGCCATGGGCAGGATGGCGACGAAGTCGGTGATGCGCCAGTCGTAGGGGATGAAAGGCGCCTGGGCCATGATGACCATGGCGATGATGAAGAAGATGGAGAAGAGCATCGAGAATTTGAACTAGAGGATGCGTTAGTAACCAGGTATTCACATTGAGAGAGATGATGAATGCTTACCTTTTTCAACACCTTGGGAATCTCAATGAAGAAGTTGGAGAACTCGGCCTCCTTGGACGTGGCACCCCAAGTCATGTCGATCTCGAACATGTGCGCCAGCAGGGCCTGGGAGACGTGCAGCGACAGACCACCGAGGAAGATGGCGAGCATGATGGTCCACTTGAAGTTCTCGTAGAGGGCGTAGAGCAGGCTGCGCTCGCCGATGCGGTAGCGCATGATGGCGAGGGCGACGTTGCCGAGGCCGTTGAAGACGATGATGATGGAGAACCAGACCTGCCACGAGTCGACGTAGTACTTGTCGAGGTAGCCGTTGAACCAGCCCATGACGAAGTAGTTGACCGACGTCAGGATCCAGGCCGCGCCGATGGCGTAGTAGGTGCCGATGTACGAGATGACGGTGATCTTGGAGGTGAAGCGGATGTTGGAGAACAAGAAACGGCGGAACAGCGGCGTGAAGGGGCCGCGCCACAGCCAGGTCCGGATCGGGTGGAAAAGTAGCTCGTTGCAGCCGTAGGCGTACTTCTCCCAGCGGGCCAGCTCGTCGTACACGGTCAGGGACACGCCCTCCTTGAAGCCTTCACCAGCCCACGCAGCCAAACGAATGATGTAACCGGCACACTGGAGACGGAGCGACATATCGAAATCCTCGGACACGTGGCTCTCGGACCAGAACTTCTCGTAGCCGTCCTCGTCCTCGTAGCTGACCTGCTGAATGGCGCTCCAGCGGAGGATGGCGTTGTGACCGACGAAGGGGGCGACGTCACCGTTGGAGACGGTGTAGCGGATGGCGGTGTAGATGAGGTTGGTGAAGAAGGTGATGCCGTTCTCGAAGTAGGTGTGGACGACCTGCATGACGCCGGAGGAGAACTGCATGATGCCGACATCGGGGGACTGCTCCATCTCGGAGACGGCGTCGAGCAGGCAGTCGGCGGGCACACGGGTGTCAGAGTCAACTGCGAGTGTTGTTAGTCATGGCTTGGTGAAGGACAGAGTGGTTAAGCACTTACTGATAAGGATATAGTCGCCAACACGGACGTTTCCATCGGCCCAGGCGCGGCCGTCCTCCTCGAGGACCTCCTTGAGGGACTGCTCGTAGGCCTGGGCCTCGTCGGCCTGGGTCCAGTCGTTGCCGCGCTGGTAGCGGCCGAGCTTCTCCTCGACCTTGCACGAGATCATGAGGGCGAAGTTCATGTTGGAGGCCTTCTTGAACTTGCCGCGGCGCAGGAAGCCGTTCTCGCCGTGCTTGGGCCGGGCGACCCAGCCGATGCTGTGGTCGGCGTAGAACTCGATGCGGGCGCGGCGCTCCTCCTCGGGGATCAGCTGCAGGCCGTCGTCGTTCATGAACATGTTGGCCGACCCGCCCTGCAGCTCGTACGTGCTGATGGCCTGCTTGATCGACTTGACGGTGGGCGCGATGACGCCCTGCAGGCCCTCCTTGTAGACGGGGCACTGCACCGTCAGGTGCGGCAGGTGGTCCGAGTGCAGGCGCGGCGGCGGGCGCGCCGAGAAGAACTTGGAGTTGATGGTGAGCTGGCGGATGGGGCCGAAGATCTGCGCCAGGCACCCCACGATGACCTGCGCGAAGAAGAGGGTGAAGAAGACCTGGATCGGCGCCAGGGCCACCAGCGCCAGCCGCACGTAGCTGCCGTCGACCGAGACCTCGATGGCCAGGGCGCGCCAGGCGGCGCCCAGCGAGACCGTCACGATGCACATGACGATGGAGACGAGGTAGGTGTTGAGCATGTGCACCGGCCGCTTCTCGGGCTTGATCTGGCCGCTCTCCTCGTCGATCTCGTACTCGGTCACGGCGACGGGCCCTTGCTTCTTCTCGTCGTCCTCGCCCTCGCCCGTCTTCCAGACCAGCTCCATCAGCTCCGACTCGATGGCCTTGGCCCGCTGCACCAGGTGCAGCGCGTCGTCGTCCCAGACCACCAGCAGCGCCTCGGACGCCACGAAGGCGGCGAACTGGTGCTTGCGCGCCCGCGGCAGGTCCTCGACCGTCGGCAGGATTTGGATGCGCAGCCCGTTCATCAGGGGCACGTCGACGGCGTCGGGCGACCACGACAGGAACGTCTTGATGATTCGGGAGTTGACCGTCATGGCGCACTAAAGAAGTTATTTGTCAGCTTTTATAAAGAGAGAGATGGAAAGGGGCGTAAACCCAACTTACATGAACGTTGAGTTCCGAGCAGGCCCGGGCAAAGGGCGAGTTGCCGAGCTCCTGCGGGCAGGCCATGTAGTTGCCCTTCCACTTGCGGAGGAGCACGCCCTCGACCTCGCCGCTGCCGTCGCTGACCCAGAGGTGCGAGCACTGCTGCTGGTAGAGGTAGTTGACCATGACCTCGTGCTTAATGTCGTCGAGGAACATGGAGCTGGCGCCCGACCGCGCCGACCGGATCGAGTTGCGCGACGAGTGCACATTGGGCGTCGGCGGCTGCAGCTCGATGTCGTTGGCGCCGAGGGGCGCACGGCTCTTCTCCAGCACGCCGCCTGATGAGGATCCAGCAGCAGCAGCGCCGGCGGGAGGTGCTACAGCCGAGACTGCCGGCCGCTTCTGCTTTTGATCAGGCTTCTCCGCCTTGAAGTAACTTCCGAGACCCATCTTGGCCTGCCGGTTGGCTCACGGGCCAAACTTTCTCCGTCCGTGTCCTGGTTTTCCTTGGAAAAAGCGAGTGACGTGAAATAAAAACCCAACACTGCCTGATGAATTACCCAAACAAGGTCGAAAGGGGGGCTAATAAGCCGGTCGAAGTATCGGACTGTATATGACTGTGTTAGCTGACAGGGAGTAATGGCGTATTGGGATGTGAGACTCGGGATCCATGACTGTGAAACGAATATGTCTCCGGCGAGAAACGTCTTGGGGTAGCAAGCAGGCAAGGAAGGGCAGTGAGTGATGGGGTAGGCAAGCAGCAGCAGCAACAAGACGACTAACAGGAAGCGAGTGGATGGTTTCCAAAAGTCGAAACCCAAGATTATGCTCAGCTATATCCTGGCCGAGTCAGTCATGGAGACAAGACACACGAGGATACACTTCTTGAAGGTATCTCCAGTATCGATCCACGAGAACGAAGGCCAGCGAGCGAATAGCACGACGTGAGGACCCTTGTGGTTGGGTATATTATGGATTATGCTTGGCGATGAGAAATAGAAAAAGAGAGAGGGAAGAGCAAAAGGAATTGGGGATCGAACGGCATGGTGGCAGGTAACAGACTTCTGTAAGTCGGTTTTCGGGTCCTCGTGATCACATACACCCGGAAGCAAGTGACAAAGGAGATAAGACATGGGATTGCACCAACATACCTTTCGTTCAGCTGGCTGGTTCTATTCCTTGGCTAGGCTTTGGGGAGGCTTCGTATTGGACTCTTTTCCGGAATCGTTGGAGCGAGAGGCGTTCCTTGGGGGGAGAGTGGGGGGAGGAGGAAGAACGAAAGAAGATTCACAAGGGGGGTGGTCCAGGTCCTTGCCGAAAAGTAATAGACGCGGGCGTGTTATTGCGAACGAATGTGGTATGTGAGCAGTCTACTACACCTTCTCTTCGAATTAACGATAAGAGAGAGAGAGAGGTAAAGCTACTATGGACTGCCTGCGGCTGCAATAGTATTGCAGGGGGGGATAATGGAGGAAACGATAGTTGAGGACCTGGAGGCGTCCGCAAAGGCGTAAGAGGACGACAACCCAAAGTGATGAACCCGGCGCGCGTGGAAAAGGGACAAGAGGCAGTCGAGAGCGAAAGAGGAGATGTGCGATATGTGTAAATGAAGTACCTGGAGCGTGGCTTGGGCCTAGTGTTCGGTCGCCGTGTCGGAACTGACGTGCTGCGATCTACGTCCCCCCTCCAGCGTATGAAGTTTTTCGCCGCTTCTACCTACTATCTGGGTTTTTTTTCTCCTCTAGCTAGAGAGAAGGGCCTGGCTGGAAAGTAGGTTGAAGCGATCGCCTGGTGCTGGAACGAACGGACGGACAGGCGATTCGGCAGCGAGCGAGCGAACCACACACCAACAAGGTGTGAACACGGAGTCGCAGGTCCTCTCAGTCGCTCGCTGGTCTGGTTGCCCTCCTCGTTGGGATCGATCAACCCGCCAGAGCCGGCAGGGGTGCCCTGGTAACTGACAGGGGCAGGCCGGCAGGGGTGTGTGCAGGGGGGGGGGGGGGGTTACCAGTCTGTCTGCCAGAGAGAGAGCTACTACTACCTATGTACGGTGCAGTCCGATAGTCTGGTCCGGCTAGCCCAACATTGGTACACACACAGGCAGGCGTACCGCCCAAACTACCCGCATCGAGCAGGGGAACATGACAAGAGGAGTGTGAGAGTGAGAGCACGGATGGTGGTGACATATGGGTGGGTATGGTTCTGGGCCAGACTGTCAGTGAGCTCTCTGTTCCACTTGCTCGGTTCTACTACAGGGACCCAGGAACCCAGAACCCAACCTCACGCCGCCCACTTCCTCAGTTGGGAAATCTACCATTATCACTGCAGCATGTTAGGATTTTCCTAGTCAGACGTAATTCTCAGGTACTAGACCCGGTGGCTACTGGCTACTGCACGGTATTCCACAGCCGTGGCGCGGGTGAGTTTGCCGGGCCAGGTCCCGTTGCTGGCCAGTAGCTACCCAGGGGCGAACAGTCGAGTGCTTCATCCTGTCTCTGTGTCAAGGGGATCAAGTGCGAGTGACTGGTCGTTGGATGACGGATGGAAGTCCAAGCTGCTATCCTGTCGCCTGGGAGATGTGTGCCTGTTGGGCCTTGATTTGCCCCATCATCATCGTCAGTGGGCGTAAGCAAGCAAGATAGGCCAGATAGATAACGGGAATATGGCCTCTTTAGGGCTTACGGGGCCATATCGAGCAGGTGTGATGTGGTTTGGTTTGGCCAGGTTATTTTTTCAGTTTCCCATGGGTATTAATTGGCAAGTATCGTCCATGCGCCATGTACCGGTACTCCAGCCCGAAAAGGTGCAAAATAATCATGGCGATAAATTGGCCAGAGCAATTTTCTGATTGGACAATCCGGCGAGTCAGCATTTTGATGGAGACTGCGAGCCGGCTAGCCCAGGGCCCCAGATGGGAAGTAGTCGATACCTCCAGTACCTCGATACCTCTCTCCACTCCATGGCAGAGAGCAAAGCCAGCGAGCGAACTGGCGCCGTGCTGCACTGACAGGGATCACCCGTCTGGGTCTGGTCCGGAATCAGAAGAAGTGACTGACTGCACCTCCACCGTCCGAGATTCTCGTATCTTATTTTTCTTTCCTTTTCCAAGCAAGCAGCTAGGCTGCTAGCCAGCATGAAAACTTTCACTAGCATCGTGCGCTGTCGTTGTAAGGTGCCGACCGTAGCTATGTTATTTTTCCAAGAAATTCATTCAGCAAGCCTTGGAGACCTGGCTATTCCCTAGAGCTGAAGCCACCAAAACGTCCGGCGCCAGGCACTCCCGTGCGCCCTCCCCTGAAGAGGCAAATATAGGCGGCCGGCGTGAAAGCACCAGACATACGTGGCGCTCGAAAATTGGTGGCCGCCCGGCGCATGTACCCTGGTGGTGGAAAAGGCGCCGGCGCGAGCTTCAGGTCGAGCGCACGTGGTTCCGTGAGCGTGTGTCTGTGTTGGCACTGAAACGACAGGTAGATGCAGGTTCAAGTGGTGTAGATTGATAGCAATGTACGGAGAGAAAATATGACAGCTTTCCTACCTACACGTCACATTGGGGATATTTTTACCTTGCTCCCGTTGCCGCTGTAGGTCTCAAAGATGATCTGATGAGACAAACATGGAGCGGGCCGGCGGTAGGACTCGAAACGGCAGGGACGCGGATAAAGGAATTACACATCACGTTCAACAGCAGGCAGGCAGCCAAGAAAGTTGGGCCCATTGACCGCTATTAGAACGGGCATCTACTGAATCACTTTACTCGTTACTCACTGTGCCGCTTACCATCGATGTAAGCACCCAAAATAGAAGGGTCGCCGCCCTCAAGCCACATCTAGACCCGGCGAGGGCAATCCTCTCCCAGCAGGAATCCGCCGTGGCTTTCCGCAATTTGGCAGGTTTTGTGTCACGCCGGGCAACGAACGGCCAAAGTCAAAGATTGATCAATTCCGGCGCCACTTTGCCCAATGATGAACCTCTCCGGCAGTCCACATATCAGTCATGCAAGTACATACAAGTCTGGATGTGTCCGGTTTTTGCGCCGGGAACCAAGATACACATTTCTTCCAACAGCTCCCAATTGATCAATCAGATTCGACGGCAATCATCAGCCATGACTGCATGCCTTTGATAGGCAAGATAACGAGGAACGCCTCCGAATCCTCCGACTCCCCAAAACCTGCCCAACACTGCCTATCCAGGAACTAGAGGCGCACCATCCCAGAGCTGAGAGACAGAGTTTCCGTCAAAGCTTGTCATCGCCGCATAACAGGTTCGCAGCATGTAGGACGGTACGGTGCACGCCATACGTATGGCACGATGATGCGTTGCCGCCGCACACCCATTGCCCACTCACCCTTTGCTATTGGTTTCCGATGAGCCAAACTTTGTGGTCGTGCTATCCGCACCGGCGGGAGCGTCTAAGGCAGGCCTGGGCTGCACAAGATCTGGGACGAGAGCCAGAGGCTGCAAAGTCTATTCGACACACCTCGACATGCAGGTATCGAGAACCAAGAACTCAATCAATTCGATTCCAGATATGTCGGCTTGAAGACAGGACTCAACTCCGACTGCAACCTACCCCGCAATGTGGGGCACTTTTCCCTCTGTGCATGCGTTTTTTGTCTCCCTTCAAATTCTGCAGACTTCATGTTGTGTTCGTCTCTTAGGCAACGCTGTCCTACAATCCTCATCTCAATATTACATCAAAGTCCTCTAAGAAGTACAGAATCCAAACTGCCGCTCGGCCGGCTCCTGCCGTCACAGCCGTGTGGCCTGGCAAACTGCCTCCGTGGAAATGGAAGGAGAGCCCTGCAAGATTCTTGAGCGCCGTCGCCGCCTGCACGTACCAGAGAGAGAAGCTTGGGGGAAAGACCCATTGAACTGGGTTCTAAAGTGCCCGCGCCAGAAAGGCTCGTTCGCCGTTGAGCACGGCTAGTCGTTCGTGTCGACAAAATATTGTCGTCGGCGAAAGTGGGAAATGGCATACCTAATTCCAAAATAGTATCCGCAGTCCGGCAAATGTTCTTGGGCTAACAAACATCGATTGATGCTCGGCAGGGGTCAGGCCTGAGGTCTCAGGCGGTTCGCTTTTTTAGCGGTGAACTGAGCGTCTTCAGGTGGGCGTGGTGGGCGAGGTCCCTGGAAGATCCCTGCTGCTCATCCGCCCAACAGGCCCGAGACAAAGGTACGCGAACGGGAAGAGGTCCGCATGCCGCAATTGAATCCTCTCAGCCGCAAGGGAAATAGAAAAAGGTGGGACCTTGTTCCCCCGATTTCCATTCGGGCGGTTCATCTGAATTTTGATGAAAATCTGGAAAGCACTGATTTTCCACAAAATACACCCTAGCAGGACTAACACATAATACCGAACCAACCGGTATGATATGGAAGGGGCCTTCAGTTCTGACTCGCCTCGGCTCAACAGACACACGTTCTGGCCAGCCGGACAGCAGGTGCATCATATTACGTCGGCGACAGCGAGCGCAACCGCTAACAAGAAGTCCTTCGAGCCTTGAAGGCATCGTGGGCCTCTCCCTCCCGCCGCCAGCTCTCCGGCACCCGCTTTCTAGCCTGCCCGGGACTCGGCACTACCTGAAAACTACCGAGGCAATCTCCTTTTGCCTCTAGTTCTTTTCGATGAATCAAGACCTGTTGTCCACACGCAATTTTGCCTAGGCATCTGTTTTTAGTCAACCAGACCAGACTGTCCAAATCGAAGGGTGTCTTTCGGCCCAGATATGGGCACCGGGCTCCGAGAGAGAAGAATTTCCCCGCCATGGGACGTATCGTACCATTCTGTGGGGAACACAGACACGTTTTCGATCCGCGGTTGGGTTGGGGGCTGGAAAAGATGCCTCGGGCGACCAGCACTGCCAATGATCGAGACCATGCTGCTCCTGCTGGCTGCCTCCTACATACATAGATTAAACGAGAACTCCACACAATCTACCGTGTTCGAGATTTAGAGGATGGGTCTGTAAGTGGAGATGAACGTGCTACTATAAACCACGTTCGGCCGAGGAAGGAGGGTGCTTGCTGCAGGCCGTAGCTGCGCAGTAGTCGGCCCCGTCCGCTTGCACGAAGTTTTTTCATCCTCGTTGGGAGGAACATGCAACTCGAACTGCTGCATGGTGGATTCTCTCTCCTTAGCCAGCAGTCTAGCTGACCTAAACGCCTGCCTGCCAATGAACGTAGGCTCCGGGTATGTAGGTCGCCAGGCCTGAGGACTTGGGCGTATCAGGGTAGTCCAGGGCGAGTGAGTGTGCAGTCGAATGGGCCGTCCTTGTTGATTCGCCGAAGCCCACGCTGCCAAGGCGGAGCGACAGCTGTGCATATGCGAAATCCCATAATAATTACCCTTTCTCAGCAAACCTGTATGGGACAACGCCTACGACAGCTGAGGTGCGGGCGACTTGCATACACGAGACCAGGGTAGCCCAGTTTGCTGGTAGGGCGAACGTTGCTGGGCGTCGAACGCATATCGCTTACCTCTGGTGTGTGTTGTTGTAAGTGAGCGAGTGTGTTCAGCTTACATACATCGATGTTGGAAACGCCAATCTATTCACCGGCCATGGGCAGCTGACTGACTCCCAGGCTCCCCCGGGGAAAATCAAGTTTTGTCGGGCGCCTACATACCTCATGTAGACATGACATGGTGATCAATGCAAGCCCCATCCATGCAGCTCGGTGCGTGTGATGTAGAGATGGCAGTTCGCTCCGAGTTCCCCAACGCAAATCAAACCCGCATTCTCGTGTGGCGTAGATAAGGTGCTCTGGACATGTGGTACCGACTGACAGGGAGCTGGGGTTCGGATGGTTTACGTCGGCTAAGCAGCCACGCGAAGGTGAGGCGCAGATAGGTAATTAGATGGCAAATTCGATGTGAGACATTGAACAACGACAATCGGCATCAAGGACAGAGCAAGATATGGCTATGAGAGTTTGAGTGCTGATGCTGTGCATGTTTGGTATCATTGAATGTTCTGTAATTCTTCGTTATATCTCGAAGTAGCTTTGCGACTAACACGTGAAATCATCGTTTATACACCCAGAAGACCGAGTCGCAGTTGATCGTAGCAAACACCTCCCAAATTACTGATTTTTCACCCTCTCTAACCGTAGGAATAAACCATCCCAATCTATAAATGAAAATTTCCATGTGACTCCATCCCACCGAACAGCAAAAACCAAATAAAGCACACCTACAGCTCGACGTTCTCGTCGCCGTCGCACTGCTGCATCATGAGGACCTTGCTGACCTGCATGGCCGGGTCGGTCCAGGTGGGGTACCACTCGTCCTTGGCGGACCAGAAGTCCTTCTTGGCGTTGGGGCTGGCGTCGAGCCAGGGCTTGCCCGACTGGCCGTCCTCGAACCAGCCGTTGGTGCCGCCGACGGCGACGTTCATGATGAGGTAGAACTTCTGGTCGAAGGGGGTGTTGAGCCGGCCCGTCTGGGACCAGGGGTCGGCCATGCGGGTGCCGTTGGCGTCGACGTTGGGGAAGTTGCCGCGCTGGAAGAGGGGCTGGTCGAAGTTGGTGTAGAGGACCTGCAGCAGGCGCGAGTTGATGTAGGTAAACAGGTACTTTTGCGACCACTCGAGCCCGAACGTGTTGAAGCCGGCCGAGTAGGTCGTGTGCAGGGCCGGGCGCTTCACGTTGGTGCGGAACCAGGCGTCGTTGGCCGGGTCGGGCCCCCAGTGCAGGGCCGACGAGGCGATGTTGTTGCCGCCCTGGGCGTAGGTGTAGTTGTTGCCGCGGGCCTCCATGATGTCGATCTCGCCCGAGGCCGGCCAGGGGCCGTACTTGTCCTCGACCGGCATCATCCAGATGGCCGGCCAGAGCCAGTCGCCCTTGGGCAGCTTGGCAGTCACCTCGACGCGGCCGTACTTGATGGTGGCCGGCCCGTTCTTGGTCACAAGCCGGGCCGACTTGGTGGGCGGGACGATGGTGGCGTTGCCGTTGGTCGTGTTGGTCACGGCCACGCAGTCGAGCAGCGACTTGGACGTGCAGGTGCCGTCCCGCGTCAGGTTGATGACCGAGTTCTGCTCGATCAGGTTGGCGTCCTGGAGCGTGGGCTTGATGTAGAGGATTCCGTTTTCCACGTAGACGTTGGCCGGGTCGTCGGTGGCCTGTTCGAACTCGCCGTTGCTGTTTGCCAAACCAGTCAGTATGTGGTTCCTGTACGATATATATGGAGAGAAACCAGAGGTATATCAAACTTACCCAAAGCCGCCCACCTGGACCTCGGGGGTCCAAATATCCTTGTCGAAGCCGTTCTGGAAGTTGTCCTCGTACACGACGCAGTACTTGTGGTGCACCACGCTGCGCAGGCCGTCCCAGACCAGGACGCCCGAGACGGCAAGGCCGACCACAATACCGATGATGGGCAGGATGGTGACCCACTTCTCCTTGGGGTCCTTCTTCTCGAGCCAGGGCTTCTCGACCTCGCCCTTCTTGACGCGCCGCGAGTGGAAGTAGCGCTGGTTGCGCTCGTCCATGCCGCGGCCCAGCGCGCTCGAGCTGCCGAAGCTCGACGCCGGCCGCGAGGGTTCGGGGGAGACGAACGGGTTGTGCTGGCTCGTCGCCCGCCCGGCCTGCGAGCGCGAGTCCGCCCGCTCGTCGCCGAACGGGTTCCGGTCAGTGTTGGGCGTGCCAGGGCGCAGGGGCGTGTGGTTGGCCGTCGTCACGGCCGAGGGGCCGCCCGCGATGGGACGGCCGCCGTAGAAGCTTTGGTAGCTGTTGTTGTCTTGGTGCTCCATGGTGGGAGATGGGATGTCCCCAGGAGAAGACGGGACGGTAGCAAGGGGCTTCGTCCAAAGATGAGAGCAATTAAGGATTAAAGGCGACGTATGTTATGTGATGGTATGTAAGAGTGAGTAAGTATGAGGTTGTTGGGAAGGAAGTGAGCGACGACAACAACACCAAGTGAATGGGTAAGTAGACTAGGGATGCAGTTGGGTGTCTTTTGAGAGAAACTGACGTGGACCAAGTCTTCCTGTACCTTTCAGACGGCTGTCAATAAAAAAATGTCCAACAGTAAAAACAACTGAGCATCCCATTAAGAGAGGTGCAGTGCAGCATGGGAGATAGAAGAGCGATACATCGATGGTAGGGAACCGAGGTGGAGCTATGGCGAACACCCCCCCCCCCCAGGTCCAACAGGGGTGCATCCCACGACCGACCTGGGCCCCTGTCTGCTCGTGGTCCTAGATCACATCAAATCCGCTTTTTATCGATTCTGCGTACAGGGTACTTGACCAAACAGCCACCGTAGACCACACGAGAACGTGGCTGCAGTTGCGTGCAGTGTCAAACAAACTGACCTGGGCCTGACGACGGCCCATGTATTGCTAGGGGGGGTTAAAGTGCAGACCAGGCTAGACCGGGAACCAACCGAAATGCCATAGCAGATCATCAGTACGTATTTTCTTCGTGTGCTGTGCTGTGCTAGGTGATGTACTAGTTCCCATCTCTTTACTGTAGGGACGTATCTGCCGTCTCAGCCGGCTATCTTTTGTCGAAGCTTGGATGCATCCGTACAAGTCGGCGACCTGACTGATATTGTTGAGCTATGTGTTATGTGTAAGTGCCCTCCCCATTCTTCGGGACCGGACACAGCGAAAGAAAGAGACCAAATTCCGTAGACTAAGAGAATCCAAAAATATTCTGCAAGCGATTCTCTTGGACTGGACTGTTGGGGCAGAAAAAAAGAAAAGAAAAACCAAACAAACGAATCAGCGTTCTGCCCTAGCCAGCAGAGCCTTCACGATAAAGGCCGAGGAAGAAGTACAGTAGTCTGTCTGGCTCGTTCTCTCTACCGGACCTTTACCGGATCTTGACGTCAAGGTTCTCGAGGAAGCGGGCCCGCTCTAACAACTCTTGCCCAAAAATAATACCGACTAAGCAACTTAGAGACCTGTCCGGCCCTCTACCTTATCGAGCGCGACCGCACGCGAATCTGAACGTTCCGCACACAAGCCGGGGGTCCACTATCTCTTTTACCTAGGGGGCGCCGTAGCGCGCGGTCTAGCTATATAGACCAACAAGGGAATAAAGAAAAAAAAAATAAAGAAAAGGGAAACCGCGGCCTTTACTCCGTAGATAGTGTTGTGACTGACTGGTGCGGCGTTCTGGAAGGTCCAAGCTGCCAAGAGTGCGTAGGCAGACCGAGCAGAGTGAAGGTGGAAATGAGCGGCTGGTCGTGATGGACGTGGACGGCGATTCGAGAGCTGGCGGCGGCACCAAAATGGATCAATGAATGCCCAATGTGTGTTCGTCTACGCCGCAGCTGAAGCTCGGCTATTTTCGACAGTTAAAAAAAAGATGGCCAAATTCCCATCACTGGCCGAATTCAGGAAAGGGCATGCATACATGGCGATGGCCAATATTGAATCGTGCAGGAGTATCTGGCCAACGTATGTACGCTGGCGGGGTACCCAGGTAGGGTATCCTACCAGGTTTGGTACATGCGTCAATCAGCACCTGATAATCTTAACAAGGAAGGTATTCTTAGAACGGAAAGGAAATCAATCAAATCTATCAAACCTGAAGTCTATCAACCGGATCAGAGACATGTCGTTCATCTGTCCATCTGACCGTATTGATCCTGCCCTCCACGTTTTCAATCAATCTGTAACGGTTGACTCACCCACTCCCTCCAGCAAATCTGGATACCTACGTGGTGGCTGCTGGCAGTATCCAGATCTAGGATCTATATTTGCTTATTCTATACTACTGTACAGCACACACGCTGCTTGCTGACCTTGCCTTGATACGAGATTTCTCTCAACTGATAACATCGAATGGCCGACATACCCGAGCGCCAGCGCTACAGGTACTTGGACACGGGCAAATCAGCAGCTAGCAACTAGAGCGAAAGGAAAAAAAGCAGTGGGCGCTAGGTGGCTGGCAACGGCGCTCCCCCGTTCCTGCAGTAGAGACCCCCCCAGTCAGAACCTAAAAAGGAAAGAAGACGGAAAACAGACGAGATGTACTGCTAGAGGACAAAGTACCGCTACGAACCTCGCGAGGTTCAGGTTCAGCGAGGCCCCTGATCGCCTGCCCGAAATGGCTAGACTGTTTAGGTGGGGGGTGGCTTCGGCATACTTCCCGCTAAAAGTGTGGACGGACGTCTTTGGTCCTCTCGCTTTTTTTCGCAGCAAACTCAATTCTCCAGCGCGGAGCCAAAAACTAGAGTACTTACATCTTGGCGGCTTTCATTTCCACACTGGCCTCAGGTGGTGGTGATAGTGTCAAGGTCAACCTGAAGGGCTGCTACCGCCGCCCAGCGCTAGCGACAACACGGCTCCAGCTCGTTCTGCCACTACCGTATTCACTTTCGGCCCCTGCCTGCCTGTCCCCTCTTGGGCCCCCCATTTCCCTTTGTTAGCATCGGCATCGTGCACTGCGTATCGTGAGTTGCACTGGCAATTGTCTGCTGACAGTCATGCTTCTGTCTCCCTCCCCCCACCACCAAGCGACGGAAAGCGGGCTCTCTTTAGGACTAGCCTAGAGGACCCGACGAAAAGTCAAGGCCCGGCCGGTTCCTTCTAGCGACCGGCGCCGGGCTTCAGACGGGCCCCTCCGCTCAGGTTGCGCAAAGATCGTGGCCTCGCCTGAGTTGGTCTCGGCACATTGCCGTGGACGGTGATAGGCACGGCTCTCTCTTAGCCCTTCGCTTCTAAACTCGACGGGGATTTTCATCGAGATCGCGATTAGACTTGGCCTTCCAGATCTGGCTGACCCGGCTGAAAGGTTGCAAAGACGTCTTCTTTTTTTCATCGACGCTATATAAGCAGCGAACGCCAGCCGTGAACCCCTGAACCACTGACTCGAGAATGATGCTGAGCAGGTTTTCCCCCTTTCGCTGCCTTTGTTGACCCGAACTGCTGGTCGTTGTCTAGCCGGACTGGCGCATGCGAAAGACATGTGCTTCGGCACCGACCGCTTGAGATGGACGTCACCACCAAGTTTCAATGAACTACTATGTATGCCTCTACAACTACTACGGACATGAGCGACCCGGATGTAGAGATCTAGAATACATCTTCTATCGATAGCCTGGTGGGTATTGCTCGCAGATCTCCTCAGCTCGGAGAACCGTGCGGCTGGGCTCGTGATCGTCGCCGATGGACCTGCTCGCTTGCTGCACTGCACCACATGCAATTTTTTATGTATGCTGGGTGGGGGTTACTGGGCTACCTCCAGAACTTGGCACTATCTTGCCCGATGCGCGCCGACTTGAATGCAACGATAATGCCCCTCTCCATCATCTGGCCTGGGCAGTGAGTATGTCTATCTACATACAGCCCATGCCTATGCCGAGGGGGGTCACCTTGGGCTTCTGGGCGAGATGTGTCGATCGATAAGCATGCATAATGTGGTCGTATACGGGTGAACAACGCACCAAGGAGGCCTGAGGTGCATGCCTGCCTGCTAACCCCCATGTCCCACGGTATCTTGAATCTGCCTGTGTATGACCACAACATTCACAGAGCCTATATGTTGCAGTATATATGTTCACTGTTATCGGTGAGCGAGGTCAATATAGCTCGGTGCCCTTCTCTGCCTATCAGCTGCTTGCTTGCTGCATGCAATAAGATCAATCCCGGCTGCTATACTGTTGATGACCAGTCACTTCGCCATTGGCGGAATCGTGCCGTGGGCAATTTCTAAAATTATCTATCTGCATTATTAGCACGCGCGAGCAAATACATATCGCGGAACTTTTGGTTGTTTTTGGTCGTTTGTCGTTTCTTTTTTGTGTTCCACGTCAACCACGCAGCATGCATATGCAGCCGGCGGCCTAGTGTAACTGGTTTTGTGTGTGTGGGTGTGCTCGTGAGAGAGAGAGTTGGAGAGAAGAGTGTGTCCCAGAAGGACGGGAAGGCCAATCATCCCAGTTTTCTGCACGATGCACCTCTCGTTATATCGTATATGCAAGAGCAGGCCGCGAAACTGGAAAACATGGCGTGGCGAATAAACTTCTTCCTTGCTGTAGCGAGGAGGTGGGCTGGCCGGCCCGATCGACGACATGTCACGAATATGCAAACACTAACACCCAATGACATGTTACAGGGAACGAGATATGTATGTATGTGAGCAAAGAAATCGGTTAGACACACCGGGCGCGATAAGTGTCCTGCAGATGCAAGCGCTAGAGAGGACATCGCTTAGGTGAAGCAGGGCCAGAGATATGATTGATAGTGTGGTGATACGTTGCGAGAAGCTGACAGGATGCGGTGCTTGCCGCTTATGCTGTGCAGCAAACATGTCAGCGCCAGCGTTCGAGTGCCCGTCAGCATTTGGGATTCTTTGAAGAAAGCGGGCCTGAGCGGTTTTCTCTCGGTTCCGGAGCAACAGGTTCGAAACCGCTTCCTACCTACCGATGTTTTTGAAGCATCTCTTTCGGAGCAGAAGCGGTTAAGGGGTTGGCTCCCACGACCGGGCGGCTGGCAAATGCATTTTGCAATGCAGGCGCATGGGTGGGGTTTTGTTTTCGGGGAGGGGCTGGCGGTTGGATCGAATTGGCTTTTGCTTTGTCGTTGCATGTCCACCTCCCATTCCGAGCAAGACCTACATGCAGGACTAGGCAGTCGGTCGGCGAGGCGGCACGGAGTGGGAGGCAATGTCTTTCTCTTGTTCCCCTCCCCTCTTTCTCTTTTTGCCCCCCGTTCTCCCCCAATCGCCGTCCTGCGACTTGGTGGTGTGTCTGCCGTGGACCAACAACTATGGATTCTGATCTCGTATATGCACATAGGGTCCATGGGGCTGCTGTGGCATTCCTCCGGTGAGGAGTGACGAGAGACAGAAAGAAAAACCCACCCACAGAGGGAGGTAGCTGTACAGGCAGGATAGATCCTCCGGCAGTGGCGTGTTGGGCCTTGGAGGAGAATGCTGCGGCTGTTCGCAGAGTGCTATGTGGAAGGATCAAACGACCCCCAAACATTGCCAGAAATAACGACTGGAACGAACGGTGGGTGTGCTTGCAGGCGTTAGGTGTGGGATCCTCAATGCAATGCCACCTTGAGTGTAAATACATACATACCTCTCATCGACAAACGCAAGTTGGCCTCGGGGGCTCCTCCCAGCCTCCGAGAATAGACCTCACACGACGAATGGCCTCAAACACCTGAGGTACACACTACTGGGGGCTGCATGCGACATACAGAAACGGCCGTACAATTGCCCGGCGCGAGACCCGATGTTGAAAGATACGGCGTGGCTGGCGCACCTTGTCACATCTCGGAATAACCTCTCAGATATCACCATCGCCGAATCGATGGTTCATACCATGGCCAGATAGATAGTATTCAGAACAAAGACAACACCATCTCCAGCTGACCCTCTTGGCGCCGTCTTTGGATCTATCGTCTTGGACTCAGCTAGACAAGCGACGACCAGCCTGGGATGTCTCCATTGCAAGTCTGTATGCGATAGACCCTGGTCATGTCACCTCAAATATTGCAACGCATATTGGCACATTTGGCTATTGCTGGCAGGGCTAATAGTGGCCGTTGCTACTACCTTGCCAATAGAACGATAGATTGACTCGCCTAACTATGCGTTTTGGGACAACTGCAGGAGGTGAAAATGATACCCCATCGCCCGGAACAGTAACGTCCCCGTCGCAAATGGACAGCATGGGTGTTCTGGGCCGCTGTGCTACCTTTTTGGTTCTGTGTGCCCACGATGGTTAAGGTATTGAAGATATATGTACGGACTAGCTAGATGATATTAATAACCATGGCATGACCAAACCCGAATGCGCCACCACCCTCTACATTACTTGTAGGACTCAAGTTCCGGTTGATACTTGGCAGTAGACGTCCCTGTCGCTCGTTATCGTGGAGTGCGTGATCATTGAAATCGTTGATTGCGATCTGCGAGGTGGAAAACAATCCTTCGTCCGGCCAGTCACATCACGCACGCGCGCGCGCTGTACGTTCTTTGACGGAGGGTAGTTTGGTTGGTCTCTGGGACCTGGGAAGCTTTCATCCAGGGCAGCAGCTGGTCCTGTGACCAGGGGCATACAAGGTGGTCCGAACCACGCGACGGGATCGGCGACGTTGTTCACCCATCAGACCACTGGAGGAAGATCTGGCAGTGGGACGACGATACAAGTCTGGGGAACTGGAACTGAGCAAGACTACTTGTTCAGAAAAAGAGCTTCGAATTTGAGGGACGGGAGCCATGTCGTCTCTGAACATGGGGATTATAGGGGCATTGAAGCTATTCGGTGTCATCTCCCTGCTGATGTGCTCCGTGTTTTCGGCCGGGGCTGCGGGACAGGCCGGGAAGACGATGGATCTGGGTACGGTTCTTGCGGGGGAGAAGAACCTCACTACGTTTTACGATCTGATCCGAGTAAGTCCAGACCCATACGCGCACCTGGAGGCAACGTACCCGCGAGGGCGGCATGAGTGGGTGAGTCTAAGGGAACTAGTCTAACATGCATCTTCTACAGAAATTTCCAGAGCTGCTGCTACAGCTACCGAATCTGAACGGCATCACCGTGAGTCGGACTAAGCCCCTATTTACGTACCAGACAGCATCCTCCTAACCACTCACCAGATCGTAGCGCCCACCAACGAAGCCTTCGAGCGGATCCCCCTGACCTCGCTCAACGCCATCTGGAAAGCCGACGACGCCTCCGTCGCCGTGCCCATCCTGCAGTACCACATCGTCATGGGCCAGTTCCCGGCCGACGCCATGACGCCCGGCGCCCCCGTGTTCGCGCCGACCCTGCTGACGGACCCGCGCTGGACGAACCTTTCCGCGGGTGGGCAACTGGTGCGCGCCGACAAGCAGCCCGACGGCTTCGTGGCCCTGACCTCGGGCTTCGGCAGCCGGTCCAGCCTCGTCCCCTTTTCCAAGGACGGAAGGCGCGACCTCCGCTTCGCCGGCGGCATCGTCCAGGCCGTCGACAACCTGCTCGTCCCGCCCACGGCCCTCAACGAGACCCTGACGGCCTACAGCGATTTGTCCTTCCTGGGCGCGCTCTACGCCGCGGGGCTCTACGACGAGTTCGCCACGTGCGGCGCGAGCGGGAACTGCACCATCTTCGCGCCCTCGGTCCGCGCCTTCCGCGCCGTCAACAGCACGCTCGCCTCCCTGAGCCGCGACGATTTGATTAAAGTCCTGCGGTACCACATGGTCCCCGGCCAAGTTCTCACCTCGAACCTCCTGTCCAACGGCACGACCCTCCCATCCGCCCTCGCGTCCGGGTCTGCGCAAAAGCAGCTCCAAGTCCGCCGAGCGGGCAACTACCTCTACCTCAACTCCGCCCATGTCGTGCAGCAGGACCTCCTCTTCGCCAACGGCGTCGCCCACCTCCTCGACAACGTCCTGAACCCCTTTCCCGATCCCGCGGGCGACGCGCAGCAGCCGACGCCCAACCCGGAGCTCGGCACCCAGGTCCCCGTCTTCAGCACCGGCAGTGCCGAGGCGGGGTACGCGACCGTCACGGACGCGGATGCGATGAACTCGCTGCCGTTGCCTTTCACGACGGCGCTGCCCTGCACGGTGAGCTGTCCGGAGCCGACGGTGACGGATCCGGCGGCGGCGGCTGGTGGCTCGGGTCGTGGGGCTTCGTCCACGCACAGCGCGAGGGCGACGACGAGTAGCAGCAAGGGCCTGGCTGCCGCGGCGCGGTGTACGGGGCTCGCGCGGCCGGCTTCGGCGGCGGTGGCGGCGGCGTTGGCGTGGGGGGTGGGTGGGTACTGGGCTGGCGTATGATATTAGGAGAAGTAGCAGCAGCGAGTAGGGATGGTTCCTGGGGCCTTGGTTGGGTGATACAGGGGAAGATTGAGGAATCCTGACGTGATGGGCGACGATGCAGAAGCCAGAAGGGACATCTCACTGCG
Source organism: Apiospora marii (assembly GCF_038362585.1). NCBI lineage: Eukaryota > Fungi > Ascomycota > Sordariomycetes > Amphisphaeriales > Apiosporaceae > Apiospora > Apiospora marii. The sequence continues at coordinate 4,032,713 of NW_027117381.1, forward strand.
TAGTGAGGTTGCGGGCGTAAGGGGATGCATTTTTCTTTTCTCGACACCCGCACACACACATCTATGCTGTGATACCTGGTGATGAATCGAGTCAAAGGGCTGAATGAAGGGGGCCGGAACGGTCGGTCTCTCGGGGCCGCAGAAGCATCAGGGTGCATACCTTTGTGTCTTCTTCGGGCCCGAAAGCCCGGTTTCTATTCTGGTGTTGAGAGACACAGCAGCAGCTTACGCTTACTTGCCTGGCTTATAAGCTGGTAAACATTAATAATTATAATTTTCGCTTCTTCGGGCCTCGGGAATTGGTCTGCAAGGCGAAGGGAGGAAGGCTTAGAGAATCGTACTCGACGGTGAAACCAACAGATACCAATTCATAGCCCACGGGGAAACCATGCGTCCATCACTCGCACGTTGCAGTAAGCCCTGGTTAACATGTCGCCATTTTCCTTGATCTTCATTCGAACGGTTAGCTTCCTACAGCTCGGCATCGCGATTCTTGTTGGGACCAGGATGCTGCAGCAACCTGATAAACATTGCAGTGTCAGTTGGAGATCCGCCCGCGTGAACGGCGCGACACGTGAGGGCGACGGCCGAGGGCAGTTGGGAGCATGAAACGAAGTAATTCCTCAATCAAAAGAGCGCAAATCCTAATTCAAGTGCTCTAGCTATCTTACATAATTACAAAAACGAGTGTTGCAAATCCTCTGCCCCCATGCCGAGGGCATGGCATCAGCGCGGAGAAATGTGGCGGCCAAAGATGACTGCCGAAAGACTCGCGAGCTGACCCGCCCCCAGATATGCCAAGCGATGTAAAGAAACAAGTGCCATGAGGCTCTATCTAGATCTATTTGGTAAATGACGAAATGAGAGAGGGAAAGGGGGTTTGCCCGAGTTATCCGACCGGAACTACCGATCAAGCCAATTGTTCATCCACCGAGTAAACTTCTTCCCTATATGCCGAACCAATAACACCCAAGATGAAACCCAAAAAATGCTCGTAAGGGGGGATCTCAGAAAATAGGAATGTGTAAGGAAACGTTCTGACCACACGCGGGAAAGGACTAGATCAGAAGTAGAAAATGAACATATGGAGTAGCGGGCTGGCTGGTTGGAGACGGGAACCTCAGCCGCTTCTCTCGTAAGCACTGTTCCCTGCCAACACCAGTTTTCAATATCCGAACATCATGTTCTTCCTCACCAGAGTCTGGAGATCTCTGCACATTTCGCAGTCGCAACTGGAAGGGCGCTGCTCTCCGCTAACATACACCCGCTGTCGAGTGCCGTGGGTTCCAGGCGACAACTAATCGGCCGGAGGTATAACACGCCGGCATCGACTAGGTTTAGTATATATGAGTATCTCTTCTGAGGGGGATGATTCCGGTATCAGCCCTTCTCGCTGCTGCAAGGGTGTATCCTGTGCGACCCCCCACTCGTGGCATCCATCAGTTCCCGCAACAAGGAACCTGGGACAGTGCATGTATGATGGTATTGCATCCACGGGGTCGCTTGGCGCGCGATGCTGAAGTCTGCCATTGCATACAGTTGTTGAACTTGGACTGTGTTGTGAGTCGCCAGATCCTTCTCCAGACATGGCCATGGCCGTGCGTGGTCCATTTGCCATTAGGAATGCAAGAATAGGGTATCCTCAACTTGGTAAGCTGCTCATCTACACGAGACTCGCCTGATCACCGCTAGGAATGTGTTCCCAGTCTACTTGGCTTAGCAATCAGGGACGATGAGGCCCGGTGTTTCTAAGTGAGCTGGCGCAGGCCCAACGGCATCTGCCTGCGCATGCGGCACAGACGGGGAATAGTGGAGCTTGTAAGCCAGCAAACCAGAGCCAACAGCGGATGCCAAGAAATGGAATGCTGCTAGAATCAGGAGCTGCAAGAGTCCAGCTGGGCTACTCCCATGGGTAGAACAATCTTTCTGAGCCCCAGTCTCGCTATGATCAGTGGCGAGGATTGCAGCCAGAAGCTTCCTGCTGTTGAACCCCGAGATTGTTGCAAGGCGGGCTATAGTGGAACCTCCTCTTCGACGGGGACTTGGGGGAGGCGTTGGCTCCGGTGGACGCGGTGGTCCCAAAGGGCCTGGTCGGGGCTGCGGACCTGGAGTTGGTGGTCGAGGAGGATGTGGAAACTGTCTATATGGCGACTTGTCCCTGGGAGGAAGTTGTCGCAGGGTGGCTTTCTGGACGCGGGCACCAGGTCCGCCAGTGCTCTCGGTTCTGATGCTTGATTGTTGAAAAGTCTTTGGCGTATCAAGGTCTGCTCTTGCCGTAATGATACGGTAAGAGGTAGGGCGATCCTGGAAGGGCTTGGAAGGAAATAAAACCAACATACTGATTGGCTATGTGACTGTGTCTCTCAATGACGAGTATGCAGTAGTTTCGAGATGCTGTAAGTGACAGGGCAGGCGATTGGCTGTCAAAGGTTGATGAGGTGTGAGGATGTCTGTCAGTATGGAGATCAGGATGATAGGATCTGTCAAGAGAGTTCATACCTCATTATATACAACTCGACGAGCTTCCTCAAGTCAAACAGAGGCTGGTTGCAAGTTGAGTCAATATGGCACTGCTACTTCCTCCGCCCCCATATTGAAAGATGAAGCAGTATTCTGTCTGGGGTGAAGGATGTTCCTCCGAGGGATCCTGATAGCGGGCCAGTCAGTCTATACACCGCGGGTCCCATTGCGCGTCTCCTCTGTCAAAGACGGGGACATGGTAGGCACAGAAGTGAGCAGTCTGGGTCGCTGAGTGGACTGATGACCTGACACTGATGACCGCGGCATCAGCCCGTCTTGTCCTATCCGAGGGAGCGACATATCTGACAGCCTGAGCCACGGCTCAAGGAGACATGATAGTGATAGAGGTTGGTAGGCTGTTGGACCAAGTAATCGACTTCACCGAACGTAAGTTTCCAGAATCATTAGACGCACCCGCTGACTGCTGCATAGGCATGGCACAGCACGGAGGAACCGGTAATCTGTTAGCACCGCCTTGAAGTTCCAGGTATACGAATCGAGTTGGCCGAGGAATGCACTGAGCCTAGGCAGAGAGAGATCCTGGGAGAGCGAACAGATGGTACGCCATATTTCCGTCTTGCGGAAGCAAGGCAGGCCTTGCTCGGACATGAGCCTGAGTAGGCATCCATTGTACCAGACGATTGGGAATGTTTCGTTGAAGGGGAAGTAAGGGGGTGAGAGGTCGTCGTGTGGGATTGCTAAGCAGCGGCGCGGCAATGAGTCGCATATGGTTGACATGAGCAAACACAGAATAGATCAGATGCGTGGTTGGTCAGACAATCAGCCCGCCAGCCCTATGATCTCAAGTGAGTCAATAGGCGTGGTTTGTGTAACTGTAACCCCATGGCTATCTCGGTATCCACAAAACATCCCTTGGGGGATGAAGCTATTTCGGTGATGAAGGTTCGATCAACCAGAAGGCGATGTCGGGATTGAGGCATTCTTTCAGCCCCCGTTGTCCAATTTGAGTTGGAAGGATTGCCAGGAGGGAATGGGAGCTTCAGGGGAGCAAGGTCGTTCCAAATGCGTACATGCACGCAGACCTTACAGAGGAAGGTGCAAATCAAGTGGGGGGTAGAAAGAGCCAATTAGGCAACTTCCTGTCGTTACTGCTGAAGTGAGAAGCACGCTGTTTCTTCTGAGGCAGGTAAGTGATGACTTCCAGCAATTCGGAATGGATTCATGTTGCCTTCAATCAAATGACTTAGATGCCTACCTCAATTGGCATGAAACTAATGTACTCGACTCCATGATTACATGATGCACGTAACATTGAAGGTCAGGTCTGCAGGTAGGTAGGCAGCAGGATCGTTGATGGAGATAGGTCTGATAACTGGCCACCTGAAGTTTGGCTCGATTCAATTGGAAGGTAGCCGCGCCCCCGCTGGAGGCTGCGCTGTACCTGCATATCACCCTCTACTGGGCTTGGGTCAGACCACTAACACTGGGTTGATCGCTACTGCCTTCCACAATTTAGGCATTCTTTATGTCACCCAAACACCAAGCTCCCAAAATATCCGTCAACCCTCCCACGACCAACAGCAATTGACCAACTGAACTGCCTTGTGTTCACGGCAATGCCTCCGTATAGCCACTGCGGCACCATCTGGGTTCAGCCCTACGGGTTGGTCACTTTTTGCGACATTACATCATCTTGAAGGGCATGCAACCCCCAAATTGGTCTTGTACCACACAAGAGACTTCATGTTGCCAGCTTTCCGCTTTCCGCTTTCCGTTTTCGTTGCAATGAGATGACACATGCTCAAGTCGTTTCATGTGATCGGCCAATCGACTTAGGCTGCAATCATGCCTCTTCCGGCACCGGGATATGATCACCAAAGAAACGAGTTCTGCAACGTCGAGCTGACGGTGACTCCCTGGCATACACCAAGCGACATCGATCGTCAGGCCAAGCCTGCAATTTTGTCCTTGATGTCGCGGCTGTTCGGACTGTTCCGACCCTTGTCGCCTACTGACTCTCAACCTGGCATCTACAATCTGCTGCCGCCAATCAAGAGTTTCTGTTGAACCCTGCCATGTAGGGGAGCCAGATGCACCTCAAGCGATACACGCCGGTATTGCCGCAGGACGCGTCAAGTTGTCGCGTGCGATTGAGGACAGCCGCCGGCCAGTCCGCAGCGGCAACCTCCCCCGAGAAGACCTCATTGCCTCCCAAGGCCCGGAATGGGCGCGGGATTGTCGGAATCACCAATGCATCTGCCAAACTCATTATTGCATTTGCCCATATATCATTATATGCCAATATTAAGAACTTGGAGTTCCTGTGGAGTCCTTTTGATACCTTTCACATATACACATATTATACACGCTTTACATTGACAAGCGACCAAAGTAACCGTGGAAGACTACTGCAGCGACTTGGTCGGGGTGATGGGCGAGTGCATCTTGGGAGACTGCGTCAGCTCCACCTCGTACGTGTAGTCGGCGCGGATGCCGTGCATGCTCTCCTTGTCCGAGGAGGAGTCGCGAAGGCGCCGCCAGTCCCCGTCTCCTTGGGCGTGGACCGTCGCGATGGTGTGGCCTAGGTCGGTCGGGTTGCGAAAGGTGCTCTTCTTGCGGCCGTTGATGCCGCCGCCCGGCGTGCCCCCAAACGTCACGAGCCCCACGGGCATGCTCGCGCCGTTGTTGTAGCCGCTGGATGCTCCCTCTTGCGAAGACGACTTCTTGACCTTGGCCATGATCAGCCGCCGCAGCGAAGGCAGCGAGCCCGCCACTAGACCGATGGCCGACTCGATGTTGGACCAGAGCACGATGTTTCCGACATGGTCTAAAAAGGGGGCAATGCATATTAGCAAGGGCGCACGATTGACTAGATTGGCCGAAACAGCTTTATCTGGCACTTACATGGTAGGTTGTCCAGCGGCGTTCGGTAGTACTCGATATAAGGGGTTCTGATCATGGTCGAAATCGAAGCACTAGACAAGACGTTGGTCAGTTCCTTGCCTCGAGGGAATGTTGAAAATGCGGCGAAAACCTTACAAAGAACCGAAAGAAAGCAGGACCGTGACGGAAATCTTGGTCCTGAAGGCCATTTGCGTGCGCCAGAGAATCACACCCGGCAAGACGGCGCACGCCATGTCGGTGGCGATGGAGACGGCCGTCGAGGTGTACGACAGGCCGATCATGGCATCGGTGGACGCGCACGTCGCTTTACCCTGTGCCACCAGGGCCGTATTCCAGTTGGCCTCAACCGGCGAACACAGCAACAAGACACCTACGAATGTCGTGAAGAAGTTGCCGGCGATGATGACCAGGAGAACGATGATGCATAGCCGGTATACCTTGTTGGTGCTCGCGATTCGAAACAGGGTAATGCAAATCGACGCCTTGATCAACATCAGGCCACAGACGTAGATCAACATCCAGATCATCAGGTACTTGGTCGCCTCGATCATCATGTTCGTGTTGAGTTTGGCATTTACGGTCCCGAGACCGTGCATCGAACCGATGCTGCCGAGAGCGACATCCACGATGTAGAGAAGCTATTTTCCGCGCCAGGTTAGATTCTGTTGCTCGCGTCGTGTATTTCTTTTCTCATGCGGCATGCCAGTCCAGCCGGCTGCCCCGGAGGTGAAACTTACCAGTCCTCCGAACATCAATCCATCATCCAGACCAAACGTCTGATCTCGGGTACGCACAAAACATCTCAGGCCGACGACGACGATGGAAATGACGCCGCAGATGACGGAGGTGACGACAGTGGCGAGTCCGGTGCCGTCCAGATGTTCGACCCAGAGGCGGTTCGGGTCGACGGTCGCTGACATGGCGAGTGGGCGACCTCCTCCCTCTCGATCGCTTGGGCGTGTTCAATCTAGGTGTCCCTGGGAAAACTATGGAAAGTCGAAACCTGACGGGATGTTCGTGTATGTGATCCCGGGTCCCCACTGAATTCGTTCGTTGATGCTAGTTCATGGCATACGGATTGGCGGGTGTACTAAGCGAGGACCACGCATACGACAGTAGTCACAACGGCGGGCGCGACGCTAATATAGGGAAAACCGGCGACAGCGACAGGGCGCTATTCGCCTAATATAAGAAGGTTAGATGGGAGAATGGAAAATGTGATGATGATAGTCCAAGTGGCAGTATGGGGGGAGGAAGGACCAGGTGTAGTAGTTCATCTGGTCAAGACGACGCTTGTCAGGGAGGCATATTCCGCTAACCTAGTCCCCAGGGAAACCCCAGTTGCCACTTCTTTTTTTTTTATACGACTACATACATACATAACAAATACGCAAGGCTAGGCAGATTATACAGGGCATTATCACGAACAGCCCAGCGTGGGCAGAGCGTTGTGCTACGAACTAGGCCATCTTCCGACCCAATGGGTCGGTTCCAGTGGTTCGCCCAAGGGTGGGAGCGAGGGAACGCTCTTGGCTCTCGCTCTCGCTCTCTCTCACAGTCTCACAATCTCACTCTTCACTTGTTTCAACGGGGCAGGCATGCTGGGCCGTCTCGGCCGGGGGCATGGTGGTAATTTTTCTCTCGTGATGTTTTCCAGGATCCCCTCGATTTTGCTCCCATTGATGCGACATGATGGCAGGCCCTCTGCCAGGGCGCTGGGCCTTTGGCAGATGAGCGAGTGCTACCCTACTTGCTTTTCTCGAGGCCGGATCCTGGCTCCCGGGAAGCCGTCAGCAAATAGGACGCGGCAAGATGAGGATGGGGGGTCCTTTCTTATGGGGCCCTCTTCCACGCTCTTTCCAAGATAGGATCATCGCCCCAAATACCTGGTAGGGCCAGGGGAAACAGAAGGGGGGCCGTCCTGCTTGGCTATGCAGCTGCTGGGAATGGAACTTGGTAGCGGCATAATTATCCCGTGCAGTCCAAGTTCTGCTTGTTGCTGCTTGTGTGTCCGATTGGTATCTGACGTGAGAGCCTCGGGTCGGGGGAGGAGGAGAAGGAGGAAGCGGAGGAGTAGGAGAAGGAGGAGTAACAAGCCGCGGCCCAAGCAGCCAGTCCGGCCTGCCAGTCCAGTCCTGATCTGGGAAGGAGCACTGTTCGCCGGGTGCGCGCAGCCCGCCTCCAATATACATGAATGGTGTAGTAAACCACTGGGATCATGCTGGATGGCAAATGGAACGCAAGCACACAATTGTGCCTTGCACATACCACCACACCACCACACCACACCGACGGAAAGTTTAATATAGGTATCTGGCAATAACAATCATACATACCTATCACTTCTCATATCATGGCACCCGCCGCTGCAAGCAAATGCACGACAGCCAACTACCGGAACACACAATCCATAGATCTGGATCGGCAACTCTATTAGCCACATGGCCGACCAGCCAGCCAGCGTACATGTGCATATATTCGAGTCAGCATACTCCGTACATACACTTACATATCGTCATTGTCCATGTCCAATGGTCCTCAGCCCTTACCCGCTGCCCGCTATACCCTTAGCCTACCAATCTTAACAAAATCTTTATTTTCCTTTTCCTCTTTATGTCCATGCGGCGCGCCATAACCCAAATAGGTGAAAACTGCACAATGTCACCCTTATTTTCCGAACGTCTTTCGTGGTACATACTAGGTAGGTCGTAGTGAATTGAAACCAAGTGCGCCGGTGGAGCTGACTGCTGCAGGCAAGCAGCTTGTAAGTTGGGTGTCAATGTCGGCTGTCGCTCATGAAGGTGAAAGTCTATTATCTGCAGCAAGCCCCCTTCTTCTGAGGCCCAAGCAGGGAAGCTCCTGGTGATCACTTGCCCTGTTGGGAAGCTCGCAATAAAAAGGCGCAGGCCAATCCCATTGACTGTGCCCTCGGTGACCAGCTCACTTTTATCAGTCTGGAAATCATGCCGCGTCCCTTGTTTACGCCAGCGACGGATACCCACTTGCTCCAAAAGCGGGCCGTTCAGCGTTCACGGGCTCAGAAACGGGCTGACGGGCTCGAACTCCTCTCCTCTCGGGTTTGGATTGGAAACTTGGGGAGTTTCTGGGCTGGGTCTGGTCGGTCGCGATCAGAAAAGTACCTTGGCCCCACGTGGGGTTTACCAAGGAAAAGACGGCCACGGGAACCTCGAGAGTTAAACAGAAATGGCGTCGCGGCCGACGTACTACTACCTATGTAGTACGTATGCCACCACTAATTCCAGCCCTGCTATCCAGGAAATTCGAGAAGGAAAAGGAAAAATGATAGAGAAATTGGTCAGGCTCAAGCTGAGTGCAATTGAACCATGATCTTCGTAGCATACGAGCGGCAAAGAAGCTGACAGATGTCAGAGGAGGGAGGAGCCCATTTTTGCTACCACGAGGGCGGCGCACAAACAAGGACCGGTGCACTAGAACCCATCCGAAATCGTCCCTAAAACATTCGATCTGGTATCCGTCTTGCCGTTCGATTGTAGCGTCGTATGGATTAGTCAAACTTGAGGGACTCCGTACACAAAGTACGGAGCTAATTACGCCAAAAGTTCAAACGCTCCAGTCGAAATTGGGCGCACATCATCCTGCAGCAGTGGTTCCAACGTTCGCCGCAAGCCGTTGGATGGCTTGCGTTCTGGCTTGTGGGATATCCGTATGTAGTCAAGCAGCAAGCAGCAAGGGCAAGGCAAGCAATACCTACATACACAGCAGGCTGCATGCAGGGGAATCGGCTGTCGGACATTGTCAGTAAGGAAACCACCTGAGATGATTTTGCGTGGCTCGTGATGTGCGTATCCTTTCTGTCCCGGGACTAGGTAGAGCACCGCGACAGCACTGGCCACTGCCGACAGACCTCGCTGCTGCGCCGTAGAACAAAGGCATCTGATTGGCCTTGAAGACCCGGAAACCTGAGTCGTGTATGTTGCATTCTGTCCTTCTTGAAGAATCAATAAAAACGGTGAGTACGTATGCGTACACATGTACACACTCCGTACCCTATTTATATTTTTTGACTTCCTGAGGCCACGGCTGCACCAGCCTATCGACATGGCCTTCCCAATCTCCTGGGAACTGATGAGTCCCTTCTGACAAGGCGCAAAAAGGATCGAGCCGTCTGCCGTCCGGAGACAGGCGCCAGCAACACCCGCCCAGATCTGCTGGAGCGAGTCGTGATGAACGGCCGTGCTTTCTCCATCTCGCTCCTCTCTTTGCCGTCGATGTGTCTGGGCAGTGGGAGGTGGGAGGAGGAGAGCATCGTGAAAAATTGAAACCCTGATCCCGGCCAAAACGCCCCCGGTCCTCAATCTTAGCGGTGGGGAGCGTTGGCTGGTTCCCTCATCAAGCTCCACCCCGCGGCCAACCCGTACCACTCGACTCCCAAAGAGGGTTGGTTTTCCATGCGGCAGGCAGAATGTAGTAGCAAAGTGGTACATAGCATCTTTCCTGGACACTCGCAGTCGTACTTGCACTTGCTGGCTGGCCTGTCTTGTCTGGTCTGGTTGCTGGCCAGGACGCACCCAGTGATTTTCATTGCCTCGTCCACGTTGTGGCTTGCGTGTGTGATGGTGGCTCGTGGCAATGGGAGTCCCCTCAGCCATTTGCCATGTGGTATCGGTGTCCTTAAAGCAGAGTAGTGCTATTTGTACTGCAGTCCCCGCCGTTACCGCCATCAGAACCGCAGTTTGGAGGACGTTGTTTGGACTATCTGGCATGCCTGTCCCTGACCGCTACTGGCCCGACTGGGGAAACCCTCTCTCACACACCCTCAAGATAGCCATTGGAAAGGCCAGACATGGCGTTTCCCATCCAGATGGCCAGGTGCGGACATGGTGCGCACCCATCGCGATAGTTCGACTGGCCGGATCGTTTGACGGGCGGGGTTGGATAGAAGCCGTATAGGAGTGCAAAAGGAGTAGATAAAAGGGCAAATATCTGATGCCATGCGTCGCTAGTCGTCGAGAAGAAAGAAACAATACTACCTTCATACTTTTTTCCTCCTGCCGATCATCTAACCACTTACCAGCCAAACTTCCCTTCAGCTTCGTTTACCCAGACGAAGATCCCCAGACCAATCACGAACTCTAAATCAGCCATGGCCTCTTCCGCAGCAGTCAACATGGCCAACGGCCGGGTGCACGAAGGAAAGCTGGCCCTCATCACCGGCTCCGCCCGAAGTCAGTAGATTCTCGTCCCATTCTCGTAATCTGAAAGAAAGGAGAACCACCCCTAGCCAGCGCAGAGCAGAGATAACTGATCAGGAGCCATGTGGTGACACGCAACAGGCATCGGCGCCTCCATCGCCACCAAGTTGGCCGCCCAGGGCGCCAACGTGTGCATCATCTACAAGACCCCCACGTCCGACGAGCCGGCCCAGAAGCTCGCCGCCGAGCTGGCCAAGACCCACGGCGTCAAGGCCGTGCCCTGCCGCGCCGACATCACCACCAACGAGGGCTGCGCCACCATCCTGAAGACGGCCGAGGCCTCCTTCCCCGCCAACAAGAACGCCGCCACCAGCAAGCTGCAGGTCGACATCCTCGTGCACAGCGCGGCCCTCTTCCACGCCATGCCGCTCGAGGCCGTGACGGTCGAGGACTTCGACCAGGTCTACCGCACCAACGTGCTGGGCCCGATCCTGCTGACGCAGGCGGTGCAGCCGCACCTGCCGCACGACCGGTCGGGCCGCGTCGTGCTGCTGTCGAGCGTGGGCAGCAAGGTCGGGCTGGCGTACCTGACGCTGTACGGCGGCACCAAGGGCGCCGTCGAGTCCATGACGCGCACGTGGTCGCGCGAGCTGGCCGAGCGCTGCACCGTCAACAGCGTCTGCGTCGGCAGCACCCACACCGACATGTTCGCGCACGCGTCCGAGGAGGCCAAGCAGGCCATCGCCCTCTTCTACCCCCTCACCCCGCTCTCGGGCGTGCGCGAGTGGGACTCGCCCGCCATGCAGGAGATGGGCAAGAAGTACGGCGGCCGCGTCGCCTACCCCGAGGAGATCGCCGCCATCGTCGCCAACATCTGCAGCCCCGACGCCGCCTACCAGACCGGCTGCCTCATCAGCGCCAACGGCGGCCAGTGGATGAGCGGTTAGGTGGAAGCTAAGGGGTGGCAAGGAAAGAATGAGACGAAGAAGAAGAAGAGAAGTAAATAGCGTAATGCTAATGAGAAATGAACAAACAAACAAACAACACGAACACACTTGCTCGGATGGGTGCACGTCGTATTTAGGGCTTTTGATTACCCAGTGGGCTGGCTCGCATGTTCAATTAGCCGAGTGTTTCACAGAAGACTGTGACGGTGACTGTCAGTCGTGCTGTCTCGCTTGATGCGCCTCTTCTTCCCAATGGGGGAGGTGGAATCGTCCCGAAGCGAAGGAGAGAGAAGCCTGTGAGCGAATTAGTGCCTCCTTCGCGTCGTCCACATATTAAGCGAGAGGGACATGCCCCATCTGAACGGTTTGTCGTAAATTGCCATGCAACCTCTCGTAGTACTTAGAACATCTTTTGGAAGAATATCAGCGCAGAAATCAGAAGTGACACGGGTCATCGTGGGGACGTCATGCATCTTCCTGCACCCCGCGCTGCCCGTCATCGAGAAATCCAGGAAGAGAAAAAGCAAAAAAAAAAAAAGAAAAAAGAGCCACACATCTGCAGTACAGTTCAGCTTCTGGATACCTATCCACCGAATTATTACGTGTTTGGTGTGACCTGTCCGATGGGAAAACTTTACTCGAACGACGCGGATGCAAGTCATGGATGACATATCAGACTCTCTTGGTTGGGGACCGGTTGAGCAATTTTTTGAGAATGATAATAACAAGATGCGTACAATACATCAAGTTCTCAAGGATGGATCAAACAGGTTTCGTTTAATAATTACAAAATGAAATACTTCCGTGTTCTCATTTCGACATTCATGTTCTATCTAACTTGCATTATCAAAGATAATCAACGAGGGTATCGAAACCAACAAATTACTCTAGAAGACACCAGACTGGTCTCCCGTCTCTATCCCCCTTCTCGTGAAACAGGTAACTCTAAAATTACTCAGCAACAACACCCTCTTTCGCCTCCTGCTTCTTAACCGGCGGCGTCTCCCCACCACTCCCAACCTTCTCACTCCCCGCCGCGGCCCCGTCCCGGGCAGCCGCCACCTCGGCGTGGATAGTCTTGGGATGCTTCCGGCCCGTGACGTCGGCGACGATGAACCGGAAAGTGCGGGCGAGGGTGTGCCGGCCCTCGAAGACGGGGAAGAGCCCGACGGCGCCCAGGCTGCAGAAGATCCAGATGATGCCCACGGTGACCCAGCCGGTGAAGAAGGGCTTGCTGAAGATGTAGCCGGACCCGTACATGGGGAAGGGCCAGAGGACGAGGAAGGCCAGCGTCAGCACCACGGTCGTCCACTTGGAGATGCGGCTCGCGCGCGCCAGCTTGCTCTGCTCCGACCGGAACTCGTCGGCCGTCTCCTCGCGCCCGCCCACTGTGCCCTCCAGGTCTACCCCGGCCGACGTCGCGAGGTCGTGGTCGTCGCCCTTGCGGATGGCCAGCATGCTCTGCCAGTCGTAGCGGTCCATCCCGAAGATCAGCGTAAACACCGGGATCAGCACGAGCGGCGACAGCAGGGCCACGACGTTGCCCGCCAGCATCGGGTTGTTGGACCCCGTGCACTCGACGCCCAGGTTGCCGCACTCCTTCTTGGCCGTGACGAGCCAGGCGATGAGCGCAAAGGCCAGCCCCAGGATCGGCGACAGGGCCGCGGCCCACTTGTTCTGCCCGGCCCAAACGAGCGTCAGGGTGGCGGGGATGACGGCCGCCGAGATGATGACGCCCATCATTAGGTACAGGTAGCCCATGGAGATCCCCGCGTAGTACAGCCCGACGCTAAAGCTCGAGATGAAGAGGGCGTAGCCGACGACGATGACGTGCGACATGTAGATGAGGCGCCGCCCGCTCGCGCGGGGGTTGAGGTAGGTCCGGTAGAAGTCGTAGGTGAAGATGGACGAGACGGCGATGAGCTCCGACGACGTCGCCGACGTCACCGCCATGAAGACGATGAGCAGCGTCGCGACGGCGCCCCCTCTACCGAGCAGCGCGACGGCCGCGTACGGCAGCACCAGCCCCGCCGTCACGTCGGCCTCGGACATGCGGTCCGGGTAGGTCGGGAAGCGGGGCGTGTCTTCCAGCGCCAGGGCCGACAGGCCCATGGTGGTGGCAGTAAGCCAGGGAATCGCGAACCAGCTGAGGCCGCCCAGGATGTAGCCCGGCAGGGCGTGGACGGGAGAGGCGGCGATGGCCTTGTTGTAGTAGCCGTTGTCGAGGAAGACGGTGCCGAAGTTGCCCACGATGTTGATGACGAAGAAGATGGCGCCTTCCTTGGATCGCATGGTCAGGTACGAGCCCTCGGCGTTACCCTCGACGGGGTGGGCTGCGGCGGCTTTGACCTGTAGTTACCCAGCGTGTCAGCAGGTGAAAGGTATGAAAGCCACATCTGGTTATCGTTCAGGGAGCTCCTTACCAACAAGTCGTAAACGGCGGACGGGGAGCCCAGCGCTTCGCCTGAAGCATACGCCGTCAAAGAGAAGACGATGATAATGATGATCAGGATGAAGGTGTGCACCCAATCGGTCAAGATGGTCGCCTTCAGGCCGCCCACGATGGTGTACTGCACGACGAGAGGAAGTCAGTCCATTGCCCTACTAGCTTCCCATCAGTATGCTTACCAGTACGACACCCAGCGGCAGCAAGTAGATGGCCGCCACCGTATTCATCCCCGTCAACGCGCTCACCGTCGCGGACCCGCCCACAATGAGCATCAAGCTCACCAGAATATTGGTCGCCAGCCCAAACACCATGAACACGATATGGGGGACCGTCCCGTAGCGGGCCTTGATGACCTCGAGGAAGGTGTGGCCGTGGGGCGCGCGCCGCTTCAGCTCGATGGCCAGCGTCGCGAACAGCAGGATCTGCACCGTCGCGCCCGAGGCGTACCAGAAGGGGCCCGACACGCCGTACCGGTAGCAGACGCCCGTGCTCTGCAGCAGGGTGGCGGCCCAGGTCCACGACGACACGACGGCGGACCCCACCAGGCCGCTCTTGACGGTGCGGCCCGCCGTGTTGAACATCTCGGACGTGACGAGTTCGGAGTTGTACCGTTTCAGGATGAAGGTGGTCAGGATCTGTGGCGGGAAAGGTATTACATGTTAGATTGTCTACATTGTCACGTTGGAGGAAAGTGCGCCCTCGTCAATGACAGCGCCCCCAATCGCTGGGAGGCCTAGGCGGGAGGTCATAATACACAGAACGTAGACAACTTACCATTCCCAAGGCAAAGGCGAAGCCCAAGCCGAGAACGATGCCGTAGCCCACGCCGGGCTCGAGGGGTGGGGTGACCATGTCGACGGTCGCAGGCTCGTTGCTTTGGGGAAGAAAACCGCTTCAATGCGTCTGTCGCACGACCCGGCGTCACGGTTGAAGGAGGAAGTGTGTCTGTGTGACGACCCGACAGGCAGGTCCTGCAGCCGCTATATAGCAAAGAGCGTAACCCGAGATCGCAGACAAGATAGATCTACGCGAGCCAATGGAGGGGTATTGGTTGTTATGTCTATCGCCCAACTTCACCGTCCGATCTCTCAAGTACGGACAGAGCTTCATATCAGCTCACATCTTCCCCCGCGTGGGTTCAGGGTCCCAACATGGACCGGGGCGGCGTAAAGTACCCCCCACCTGCAGGGCGTAGGCCGGTATATGCACGAGTCGTCTCCGAGTAAAGGCATCGAATCATGTCTTTCCAAATTTTTCAGATATAGATACACGGCAGACATAGCTGTTGCACTGCTTGGTGCGGTGTTGGGTGGTGTGGCATCTGGAACGGGCTGCATGGGCAAGGGAGCATCCAAACTTTCTACCGGCGCTACGCCACATGCAGATGCTCACTGATAAGCATGTTTCACTGACCAAATCTGCTCACCTACACGCCCTGAAGTACGTAGCTAGATGATCTACATAATTAGATACATATGTGGTCGTCTCGAGGCCTTGATAACATGTTACCTGGCTAGAGCACGTCTATTTTCTGCTACACGAGAGAGTGATTTCTCGGTCGGACTTGAGTCGACCAGCTGTCGAAGAAAGTCTACCAAGTATCCGCCTTCGCGGACAGCCATAATATCGGTGTACGAGATAGAGACTGATGCTTGTCGACTCGACGCTGGTCATGATATGTTGTAATGAAAGCGCACAATGAGAAGATGTGACTCCATCCTGACATGTAAGTGGAAGAGCTTATCTCCAAGCATTGGCCAATCAGGGGTCGCAATACGCATCGCTGATAAGCAGATGCGATCGGCATGCGGGAGTTATCTATTTAGCTCGCCTACCTAGGATTCTCGTCTGGGGTTTGCCAACCATCTGCGGCGCCCTCCGCCGAGCCGTATCGCTGCTTCTCCACGAATGATAGATTTGGTTTTCTCATTAGTGAAAATGATGACATCGCGAGCTTTGCTTCCCCTTCTGGTCGCGCTGGCTGGCTGTAGCTGCTTCGCCCCGCTTAACACCAGGGTTACACTGAGATCTTTGTAGTGCATCGTTTGTGACATATGAGGCAGTATTGGTAATATGAACGGCCATCGCACCTTGGGATCTGCCATCCGGAGATGTATGTTTTCGATCTGAGAAACTGGTTGTGTGCTTTCGGCGCCGTAACGGTATGAGCCAAAAGCTCCAGGCAGCCAGGCACGCCCCGGGCGACCGATAAGGCCCAGATGGACTTCTCGACAAGCCACTGCGGCTGAGGTGTCGCTGGAGATGCATCACCGCGGAACGACCAAGACAGCGCCCTGAGAGATATGCCAAGGTACATGGCTTATTCGTTTTTTCACGCGCTGCGTAGGTACTAGGTACGTGGGGTGAAGGAAACCGCCCGCTGGGAGACACATCGCGAAGGGCTGCTGCTGGTCGTCTTCGAAACATCAATGACTCCAGACAACCTACTTCATTCGACCTTATGTACCTGAAAAACTGCAATTGATGTTTTGATAGTCCACAGATGCCAAAGAAGAAGCAAGTTGATTACCGGTATCTGCTGCGATACGGCGGAATGACAAAAGATATGGCAAAAAGAATAAAAAAAAAAAAAAAAGACAACCTTATTTCTTTGACTCGGCTGGGGCTCGATCCCAGGACCTTCAGTGTGTTAGACTGACGTGATAACCAACTACACCACCAAGCCATTGTATCTGCAGGTTGAAGTACGGATGAGAACAAAAGTGCTTACCAGCACCTAAGACAGCTCATCTTGAATTCACAAAGCGCGCCCAAGTCTAAGGTACCTCACCATTCCGCTAAATCTGCATTTTGGAAGTAGAACCACACACATGCTCTCACCAGAAGTCGCTAACTCATAGTCTAAGCATTCAATTCAACCCAAATCTCCCACTAGCAGCCATCTATATAAACACCCGCAAAAACTCTACCAAAGCCATGATCGCCATCGCCTGGCCATACGGCATACTGGTAATGGGAATATCGTAGTAGTGCTGCAAGTCGTGCCCCATGCCCGTCCCGAAACTCGTGTTGCGCAGCTCCCCCCGCTCGTCGATGTTGTCCAGCACGGCCTTGATCGCCTTGACGGCCACCGCCTCGTGCTCCTTCCCAATGTACCGCTTCCGCTGCCCTTTTAACAAACCGAACGCGAATCCCGCCGTCGCGCTCGCCTCGGGGTACGAGCCCTCCGACTCGGGCCGGTCGAGCACCGTCCGCCACAGCCCCGTGTCCGCTTGTAACGGCGCCAACGCCTCGCACTGAGCCCGCAGGATGTCGACGAGGTGGGCGCGCAGCGGGTCGTGCTCGTCGAAGCCGATCAGCTCCAGGAACTCGGGCAGCACGATGGTCAACCAGGAGTTGCCCCGCGCCCAGCGCGCATTAGCAAAGTTATGCCCGCCCTCCTTGAACGTCCAGCCGTGGTAGAACAAGCCCGTGCGCGCGTCGAAGAGGTACTGGATATGCAGCAGGAACTGCCGCTTGGCCTCGTCGACGTAGCGCGGCCGGTTCAAAAGTAAACCGATCTTGGCCAGCGGCAGCACCGTCATCATCAGCGTGTCGTCCCAGAGCTGCTGCTCGTTGGTCTCGAGGTAGGTGATGTGCTGCATGCCGCCGAAGCGCGTGCGCGGCAGCTCGTGCATGGCCCACTCGGCCCAGCGGTCGAGCCAGGGCAGGTAGACCGGGTTGCGCGTGTGCTCGTACACGCGCGCCATGGCGAGGAAGACGGACATGGTGTTGATGTTCTTGGTGGTGCCGCCGGCGGCGAAGCGGCCGGCGAACCAGGCTTCGATCAGCTCGAGGTACCGCGCCTCGCCCGTCAGCTCGTAGTAGGCCCAGAGGCCGTTCAGGCCGATGCCGTGCGTCCACTCCCAGTCGTGCCAGCCCTTGGTGTCGATGACCCGGCCGTCCGCCAGCGTCATCAGGAACTCCCCCGTCTGGTCTTTGATGTTGACGAGGCCATCGATCAGGAGCTGGATCTTGGCGTGGATGTCGCTCGCCTTGAGGCCGTACGCTTCGGCAGGCATCTTGGATGTATGCAATGAAATAGGGTATTACTACAAGGGACTGATCCAGCTATCGGTATGGTGTATTTTCTTTTTACTGAAAGGAGTAACCCGCCAGCAATGGGCTTGCAAGTACAATTGCCAGTCGTCTTTTCTATACCAATCTTCTATGTACATTTTGGGGAAGCGACTTAAGCGACTTGTTCGTACCCTTTAGAACATTGTGCCGGCCAATCTCGCCATGCCGTTGGTGGAGAAATCGCTTGGCTTGGAGATGCCACGCTTCCTCGGTCCGAAGCAGACCGAAGCATTATCAAGACTTTGGGGGTTGTGGGGAAATGAAGCTTCTCCAAGATATTGCCAACCCTTTCTCCCGTCTGTCAACGGATGTCTGGCCCGGCTGCAGTCGAATGAGATCAGCCTTTGTTCCACATACATGCTAGCTTTTGCGAGCCTGGAAAAAGAACTCTCTTGTCGCATCTTACAGTATGGGTCGACAGCCTAGCCGACCTTCTCTTTTCATCGCAAGGAATACAACAGTCTTCCTCAAGCGATGCGGGGTTGGCGCATATCATTCAAGGTTAAGGAACGAAAGGTGGACCAGTGTTGCTTACACCTACAGCAACCCTGGTCATTCTCCCCAGACGAACCCCAGACCCCAGATTCTCGGCCCAATATTGCCCCATTACTGTTATGGGCGGATGAGTCGTCCGTAGGGGACTACCAGACGGCAGAATCAGCGGCCATTTGGATTATGTGGTAGCGAGACTGACCGCTTGCACCAACTCGTATAACACGTCAATTAGAGTAGCTGTCATGGAGGGAACCAGCACCAATGCGAGACCTTGCCGAAAGTTGGGGAAAGTGGTACAGTTATAAGCCGGAAGGCCTGCCCACATTCACATCCGACCATACTGGCGTGACTGATTAGGTTCCTCTCTTATTCTCCTGTTGACGAAAGTAAAGAGAGCCGAGATAGAATAATCGCAGAGCACCTTGAGAGTACCGCCACAGCAATCATGTCGGGAATTGAGGGGCCCGACCCGGACCTCGTCCAGCCAGCGCACCCGCACCATGACCACACGACCAAAAGGAAGTCCAAGTCCATCCACGAAGCCGAAAGGACCATATCGCACGCCGAAGATGCCGACCCCAAGCACGACCACGCCAACCTCGACCGCATCGACAAGGAGGTGGCCGAGTACATGGCGACGGACGGCCAGGAAGGGCCGGCCATCAGCCCCGAGGAGAACACGCGGCTGCGGCGGCTGATCGACCGGCGCGTCCTGACCGTCATGATCGCGACCTACTTCCTGCAGGCCATCGACAAGGGCACCATGTCCTTCTCGTCCATCATGGGCATCCGCGAGGACGCCAACCTGAAGGGACCGGAGTACAGCTGGCTGACGACGTGCATCTACATCGCCATCCTCGTGGTCGAGTACCCGCAGAACTACATTATCGCGCGCGTGCCCGTGGCCAAGTACCTCAGCTTCTCCATCGTGGCCTGGTCCGTCGTGCTGGCCTGCCACGCTGCCTGCCGCAGCTTCGTCGGGCTGGTGATTTGCCGCACCCTGCTCGGCATCTTCGAGTCGGCCTGCCAGCCCGCCTTCGTCGTGCTGTCGGCCATGTGGTACCGCCGCGAGGAGCAGTCGGCCCGCGTCACCTACTGGTACATGATGAACGGGGCGCAGCAGATCGTGGGCGGGCTGCTGGCCTACTGCTTCTCCCTCATCCGGACGGGCCCGCTGCGGTCCTGGCAGTGGCTGTACCTGTCGTACGGCGTCGTGTCCGTCTTTTTCGGTATTTTTGTGTTTATCTGGATGCCCGACTCGCCCATGCGCGCCAAGTGCTTCTCGGAGCGCGACAAGCGCCTCATGGTCGAGCGCGTCCGGTCCAACCAGACGGGCCTCCAGAACCGCACCTTCAAGCGCGGCCACGTCGTCGACGCCCTCACCGACCCCCAGACCTGGTGCTACGCCGGCATCCAGCTCTCGACCACGCTGCCCACGAGCGGCCTCGGCTCCTTCTACGGCATCATCGTCAACGAGAGCCTGGGCTTCAGCGTGCTGCAGACCCAGCTCCTCGCCATGGTGCTGGGCTTCTACATCATCTTCATCCTGCTAGGCTCCAACTGGATCGTCAACAAGTGGAAGAACGGCAACATCCTGACCATGTTGGGCTTCATCGTCCCGTCCTTCGTCGGCACCATTCTGCTCATGACCATTCCAAACCAGACCTTCTCGCAGCATGTCGGCCTGCTCATCTGCTACTACATCACCCTGTCGTTCTGGTCGGCGCAGACCCTAGGCCTGTCCCTGATGTCGCGCAACGTCGGCGGCATCACCAAAAAGACCGTGGTCGTCGCCATCAACTTCATCTTCTGGTAAGCGCCCCTTTTAGCATCCAAGATGTCGCCTTTCAGAACCACTAACCTGAATGTCACCCACAGGTCGGCGGGCAACGCCATCGGCCCCCAAGTCTTCCTGGAGCGCGACAAGCCGCGCTACTTCATCGCCTTCGCGACGCACCTGGGCTGCTACTCGCTGCTCGTCGTGATCCTCGTCTTCTTCCGCTGGTGGCTCGTGCGGCAGAACCGGCAGCGCGACGCCCTGGCCGCCGCGGGCGTCGTCGAGGCCTCGGACCGCCGTACCACCCACGCCTTCGAGGACCTGACGGACCGCGAGAACCTCAGCTTCCGCTACGTCTTCTGAGGGGGATGTGGGATGGCAAATGTACTAGATTTCAAGGAGGGGAAAGTGAGGGGCCAGATTAGAATTTCATGGTTTGTCCCAAGGGTGCTTAGCCCAGGTACAATTGACAGCTCATCATAAGTGCAATTGAAACGTCTCTTACAGTAAACACATTATTGTGATTTCCTTCACCCGAATTTTCCATCAGACCATATAAATTGTTATCATCATTTGTTATTCTATTAACATTATTCATATTTGGGACCAACATCTTAAACTTGGAACCCCGCCAACACCAACACCGGGTCTCAGTTTACCTAACCTTGGATGCTTCATTTAAGAACACCCCTGAGACCATCTATCGTACCTATGGTTATTTATTGCCTATTATAGGCGTCGGGCGTTCATCGTCGCATCGTTCAAGAAGGACAAAACTTTCACGCCTTCCCCGAACCCGCAGCCCGGGGCTTCTTCCCTTTCCACGCCACCCACGCCCCCGCAATGCCAAACTTGACCGCGCCCGCCACCCACAGCGCAACCCCCATGCCCGCCCGAGTACGACTCAGCCACCCCCCGCAGACGCCCCCGACCAGCATGAGCACCACGGCCGACGCCCGGCGGTTGCGCTTCGGGTTGGCCCGCCAGGGCGCCAGCAGCAGGGGGTCGCTCATCAGGTCGCAGTAGACGCTCGTCAGTACGTTGGTCGGCACCTCGTTGAACCCGAGCAGGCGCGTCGTCACGATCTGCCCGCCAAACTGGAACGCCAGCAGCATAATCGGGCCCAGGGCCCGCAGGTCCAGGACCCCATCGCGCTGCATCGCCTCCGCAAGGTCCAGACTACCAAAGGCGGGAGCAGCGCCGCCCTGCGCCAGAGCGGCGGCGGCCCAGATCAGCAGGGCCTGCGCGAGGAAGCTGGCGGCGAGGGTGCGCTTGGCGCGGGGGCGGACGGCGCGGGTCTGGCTGAAGACGAGCACACCTAGCAAAAAGGCGAGGATGGAGCAGAGGGCTTTGAGCCACATGAGCGGGGCGCCGCGCGGCAGCGAGGAGGCGCCCAGGGCCAGGAAGATGGTGTTGCCCGTCTGCATCGAGACGAAGACGGCGCTGGCGTTGAAGGCGGTGCTGTCGCAGAGGCCCGACACCAGGCTGCACAGGCAGATGGGGACGTCGGCGTAGTCGAGGTCGATGTCGTCGCGGAGACTGGCAAAGAAGGAGGGGCGCTTCACTGCGGCATCTGGGTCGGTCGACGACCTGACGGAGGCGGTCGCCGAGGTCTCGTGGGACGTGGGGAGGATGGGCTCTTGGGGCATATTGATGGCTGCGATGACTTGATTGATGCGACTTCGCGCCAAACGGTGAAGTCGATAACAGGACAGCGTAGGTTTCCAATGCGAAAGAAGTAATTCAGGGGCCCAATGAAGAGTTACGGGAAAGAGACGCCCTGGACTTATAAAGAACCCGAGAGGACAAAACCTTTGAGCAGACTACTACAAAGACATTATTGTCCTGGGAATACAAGGGATTCGGGACTAAGAAGACTATGAGACTACGGCGATGGCGACATCTCGCCGGACTACGCTTGCCGGGCGGTCCCGCTTCTAGCGTTATCGAAAAGACAAATAGGGAGGACCCGCGCACGCCCTAGGGAAGCCAATGGGTGAGGCGATATTGCTAGACCGAAGTCGGCATCGTGGGTTTCGGACTTCCGGCACGCATTTTGCAGCAGGATTCGCAGTACACGCAGTGGGAAAACAGCAAACAGTATTTTACTGTGGATCATGCATCATGTTCAGCAAGGCATGTGTCGAGTCTATCGTGGATTTATATGGAAATCTAGGCCGCGCACCCGTGGTGATTGATCTTGCTTGTGCTAGTTCATAGGGCCAGCCAAGAGGCATCGATCAGTGCCAATGATCTCTCCCCATCACTCTCTCTCATCTCCCCCTTTATACAGTACTCTCCTCCGACCTCCCCCTCTCACCCCCGCCCCCGCCGCTCCGCACGTCCCGGAACAGCCCCCGCGCGATACCCGCCATGGTGCCCCGGCTCTCCACCAGCGGCCAGACGACGCAGATGCCCATGCTGCACCAGACCCAGATAAAACTCACCACGCACCAGCCCCGGAACCCGGCGAGGGTGAACTCCCACTGCGTCCCGAACAGGGTGAAGGGCACCAGCAAGATGACGAGCAGCCAGTAGACCAGGTTGAAGCCCTGGGCCAGCCGCGTGGCTTTGCGCACCTCGTCCGGCGCCATCGGCTCGATGTACGACGCCTCCAGGAAGTCGACGATGGCGTTGCCGGTTGAGGCTAGGGTATCCGTCGGAGGCGGATCCAAGGCGGTATCGGGTGGTGTCGTGGCGTCGGAGGGCTCCCTATCGCCGCGGCCATCTCGTGACTTCTCGCCCGCGACTTGTTGCGAATCGGAAACACCGTCAGTGCTGGCGCGAGGAGGCCGCACCCCATTAATCTTATCCATGCGCCTCCTCGCCTCTGGATCGTCACCCGACGCAGCGTGCTGCCCGGGATAGACGAAAGACAGCACGACCGCCAGGACGGTGCCCGTGCCCGCCGACACCAGGTTGCCGGCGAGGGCGTTGAGGACGTCGCCGCTCGTCTCGACCGTGATGCGGCCGCTGCGGTAGCGCGTGGTGAGGAGCCAGGCCAGCATGCCGAACGCGAGCCCGACCCACGGCGCCGCCAGCGTCGCGACCGTCGACATCCGGGGCCACAGCAGGACGAGGCCCACGGGGATCGAGGCGCCGCCGACGAGGACGCCGAGGATGGTGAGGACCCAGGTCAGGTTGATGTTGACAGCGTTGAGGATGCAGCAGAATCTGGCAACGCGGACACGTTAGTATGATGCAGAGGGAGCCTGACTTCGGACTCGAATGCGTGGGTTGAGGTAGGTAGGTCACTTACGCGGCAAGTATAAGTGCATAGATAATAATTCCCAAATGCGAAATCTTAACCAACTCCGTCGAGCTCGCCGCGGGCTTCAGGTAAGTCTTATACACATCAAACGTAATCAGCGACGAGACCGCAATGAGCTCCGCGCTGGTACTCGACGTAACCGCCATGAACAGCAACAACAACATCAGCCCCGCCCCGCCCCGTCCCAGCAGCGCCACCGCGCTGGCGGGGGCCGACAGCCCGGCCCCGTTCTGGGCGGCCGTGAGCGGGTCCGGGAAAGTGGGAAAGGACGCGGTGCCCGTCAGGGCCACGCAGCCGAGTCCCATGGCCGTGCCGAAGGCGAACGGGATCCCGTACCAGGCGACGCCGCCGAACAGGTAGGCCCGGACCGACGTCTCGGGCCGCGAGGCGATGGCGCGCTGCCAGTAGGCCTGGTCGAGCCAGACGTTGGCGAAGCCGGCCACGAGCAGGTCGACGGCGAAGACGAGGCCGTCGTTGCTCTTGAAGGTCAGGTAGGACCCGCCGTGGTTGCCCGGGACGGGGTTCGTTTCGCCCGCCTCCTGCAGGGCGCGGTAGAAGCCGTCGATGCCGCCGGACAGCCGCCCGGCGATGCTGCCGGCGCTGCTGAGGGAGGGGACGTACATCTCGAAGCAGAAGACGAAG
Source organism: Apiospora marii (assembly GCF_038362585.1). Lineage (NCBI taxonomy): Eukaryota > Fungi > Ascomycota > Sordariomycetes > Amphisphaeriales > Apiosporaceae > Apiospora > Apiospora marii. The sequence goes on from NW_027117381.1 coordinate 4,056,933, forward strand.
ATGGCGGCGAAGTGGATGACGGTGTGGGCGTAGTCGGCGATGAAGGTGCTGCGCAGCCCCCCCGCGATGACGTAGGCGGCCACCACCAGGGGGATCAGGAAGATGGTGCCGTAGACGTTGACGCCCGAGAGGCCGGCCGTGACCTGGGCGCCGCCGAGGACCAGGCAGGCGCCCACCAGCATGTTGGTCGCGAGGCCGAAGAAGAGGTACGTCAGGTGGGCCGGCTTGCCGTGGCGGCTCAGGATGATCTCGGGCATGGTGTGCGCTGCGTTGGCCCGTCCGGTTAGACGGTGCTTCTCGATGGGCTCTGATGAGAGCACGACTCACCTCCAGGGGCGTTTGACTTGATCTTGATGGCGATCAGACTAAAGAGCAGGATCTGGGAGGTTCCCATGGCCCCGTACCACATCGGGCCACATATCTGAATGACACAAATCTTTGTCAGTATGCGATGACCCTATATTATCCCAGCACACTTCCGGATGGCGATGCGGGGAGACGTACCCCGTACGAATACGCAAACGTGCTCGAGGTCAAGAGGGTTGAGCTCCACGTCCACGAACTGACGATGCCCGCCGCGATGAGGCCGGGCTTGACGCTGCGCGACGCCGTGTTGAACTCCTCGGCCTGCTTGGTCGAGTAGGCCGTGTACCGGTTCTGCAGCCATGTCAAGGCGAGCCTGGGTAGCAGTCGGGTTAGTCCACATGATCGATTGCGTATTGTTAAGAGAGAAGGGCGGAAACAAAGAAGATAAAGCGATTGGAATGAGGTATATGCAAAGCGGGAAAAGAATGAGTAAGAGAGAACGAGAGCACAGCACGTACATGAGAAGAGCAAAGAATGCACCTATTCCAATCACAACGCCGTACCCGACCCCAGAGTCCAAGACTTGAATCCCATCATGTGTCGCCATCATTGCCCAAGAAGTATAGCTAGGCGACTTTCGCATGGCTCGCGGGGAAACCAAGACGTCCCCACGCTTATATATGTACAATCGCGTCGCATCATTGCCGGTGCGCGATGAGACATACATCTCAGCTTAGGACCCAGCAACAATGGAAGGGAGAGAGCAAGGTAAGCGGCACCATGTGTAACGCCATGATTGCAGGGGGTCGAGGGACGCGGTTCCAGCTATCGGGCCAGTCGCATCGGCACATACTGAGGTCTTGAGTCTGCAGCGTTCGATAGGTCGTCGCCGCCGATACCTCGCCCTGTCTGATAACGAGGTGGGTAAATCATGCATATCTTGCCCAGTTACCTATCCAGACAGGAAAAGTATATGCTCCAACGATATACCCCCAACGTTGCGTGCAAAGCATTGGGGTAAGTTACCCCTCGTTATCACCATGATAAGTCGTGGTGGTTTCCGTATCGGAGGGGTCCCGTACTGTACTGTACTGTACTTTCGCGGGGTTAGAAAAGTTGGAGTACCCTGGGATACGCGATAAGCTTGCAGAACGATGCCGATCACCGACCATAAACTGTTAGATCTCTAGGCTTGCGCATGCGTGCGTGTGATTGAGGGATATCATTCCGAAGCTGCCGGATGTGTTGGCCGACGGGTTCTTTTCCGTGGCGCATCTGCCGTGCGACATTGACCGACATCGTTGGCGGGCAGAGGTCAGTGGAGTGTGAGTCCAAAAGATTGAAGTGTCAATCAAGCTCTGCACCCCGAGTCTAGTGTATTCAAACTGCACCTAGCAGTAGTTCATGCGCATGTTCTTGGAGTGAATCAGATGGCATCATGGCCATTAGCGGTTTTCGGATGAACGCCAAGACGGGACGCCACAGTAGTCGTTCGTGACCTTTTTTCGTGTTCCTCGAAGTTGAAGACTCTGGTCCCCGGACCCGAACTAGACAAGATTGGTCGCGTGGGCAGTAAGAGATGACCATGATTTTATGGGTATCAATTCTCTCTTCCATTAGGTTGGTACCTAATATCCTCTCAATAATGAGTCGTCCTGCATCTTCTGTTGGGTTTACCCAGGTTCATATCATACCAGATGCTTGCGCGTTGACCCGAACCGAATAAATCATCTAGTGTACACAGCTGCCACATAGGCATGTTGATTGTTCATTGCTCGTCTGCCGGTCGCCGACAGGTCGTAAAGACGGCCGTCATGTAAACCCTTATCCCACCGCGCGTTATCGACTCCCTCATGCGGTTAACCAGCGCCATATATCTTGGGAGATCCCAACCACTGCTGACGAAGAGTTGCCTCGACTTACCCTCCCAGCCTAGAAAGGTAAAGTCAGTCAACTTGACATGTAGAGATCGGCAACTGCTAGATCGTAAAGAAACCGAGAAAATGAGAGGGGGACGACAAGAGGACGTACCGCTTATCTCAAGCAAATCCTTATAAAGAGTGGCCCTCTGGTGCAGCTTGGCATCCTTGGACCAGTTGCCGACGGGGATGATCTCGCTCCGCTGCGCGGCCTTCTCGAAGCCGGCATTGTCCAGCCACATGGGCAGCCTCTCCGATGGGTCCAGGTCCACCCCCATCTTCGCGCTCAGCTCGGCCGACATCTGCTCCCCCTCCGGCAGCACGTCCGTGACCGCGAACTGGCCGTCAAAGTCCCAGAACCGCGGCCGGATCTCCGAAACCTCGAGCTGCCCGCCCGGCCGCAGGGCTCGGAGGGCTTGGCCGAGGACAAAGGGCCAGCTGACGACGTCGTCGCTCATGGCGCGTATGTGGATCAAGTCCAGCGAGTTGGGCTCGACGGGCCAGTCTCGGTTCAGATCCGCCACGTGGAGGGACACGTTGGAGGGGGCGTCCCGGAGACAAACGGCGTGGTGATCGATGCAAGTAACTTGAGCTTCGGGATGTTGGCGGGCAATATCCACAGCCCAGCAGCCGATGCCGGAGCCAATATCCAGGACCCGGTTGACTTTTGAGGGGAGTTTACAGCATGTGAGGTTTCCATCTAGGACTGCCGTGTAGAGCCGATGCCGTGCACGAGCTTGGCGTTGTTGGCTGTCAGACTCCGGGAGGAGCTCTTTTCTCAGAGCTAGATACTGGGCTCTGGCCTCCAGCATATTCCGATCTTCGGGCGGTGGCTCACTCCGGCTTTCCGGGGTCTCCGCACGTTTGGGCTGGTCTCGTTAGACACGTAGGATAAATATTGCATGTTGGAGGTGCCATATACTTACGGCATGATCTGGGTTGCACGGCTTGCCGGCCGCTGGCTTCCTGTCCATGATGAATGTGCTGCAGGGTGGGGGGACGGTTATGTGTCCGAACCGTCAACTAGAGGGCTTGTTGCCGGCCTAGGGAAAGAGCCGGCCTAAAAGGCCAATAAGGCTGATGTGACTGGAGAACCTGGGTTCGAGTAGTGCATCCACTATGCTATCGTTCAACGTGGCCTAAAAAGTTGCCGGGTTCAGATTCGATGTTGCGCGGATGCAACATTGCCAACCCTCAGCAACAACAGCATTTGCTTTTCCCCGGCTGTCTGTCCAGTGGTCTCGAGGAAGCTGCTGCTGTATACATACTTATGTGAGCTTTTGAATCGAAATCCGAATCCCGCACGAAGAGGGGGGTGGTGTGGGAAGTCGAAAGAAAGACACGAGGGATACGGGGTACCCTGGCGCGCGAAGTCCGAGAGAATGTAACGGTCCAGCGGTAATCTGTCAAATCCCGCATGGAAGATGACACCATCTCTTACCAGATCGGGCGGACAAGAGCCTTGGATGGACGAGGACACGAGATTGGCAATAAGACAAAACGTGGCAGCCAGGGCGGAGTGGGTGCAGCTGGTTTCCACATGGTAGATGATGGTGATCAAGGATTCTTGGATGATGCAGGCTGCCATGTGCGCACATGGCATCGGAACGCATGGAGGTTCATGTCCTGGGCTGTCTGCGCGCTGCACGCTGGAGGGGGTGTGTAGGGGCCACCCAATAGCGCTGGCTGCTAGGCCAAGGGTAAACTTTATAGGCGACGGATAGCCCCTGTCAGACCCTGCGAGCCCAGCTAGCTGCAGACCTGAAATCCTTCCAGAAGCCATGCGGCCCCCTGCTAGCCCCAGAAAGGCCCGCTGCGGGCACAGGCAGGCTAGAGGCACCGTCAATAAATGCCAATTGGCCCAAGCAGCAGCCAAGCTCCCTCTCATCAGGATCAACTCCACGCCGTCAAGTCGTGTGATAGATATTCTCTACCTACTATTACCTGCGGCACAGTCGCAGCTCCAGCCGTGACATCAAGCATCCAACCCTGAGACTCAGGTAGGAGCAATCCACGATCAGCTATCCCATATAAGCAGGTAGGTGGAGCAGAGGGTTTCGAGAGCCAATCTCACCATCGCAGCCCATAGAGACTCGGAGTATAGACCTGATGTGTGAGACGCGCCATGCGGAAAAAATAGAACATTCGCCGTGGATGTGTACTTGGAGCGGGCTGGCAGCTGGAGCTGAAAGGAAGTTGCCGGCAATTCTGTCCAAGGTGGTGGTCAGCTTACTTACTGCCCAGTCTCGAACCAGCCGAGGCCTGCAAGGACCAGCCAGGACGGTAGCGGAAGTTCAGCCAGCAGCAGCACATATGAGACAGCCCTACCGAACAAATCGCGGCAACGGGATCCTGACCCGCCGCGGGCTGGATGCGGGAGGAGGTGAAGCGCGTGGGATGCACCCACCACGCGAAAAATTGCACAGCTGCTAAGTTTATGTGAGTACGCTCATGGTCATGGCCGAGGGTTGCTGAATCATTCTGGCGCTTATGCGGTTCTGGCGGCGCGGTTCATAGCTGGAGGCTAGGCAATTAGTTGACTTGTTTCAAGCACCAACCACCTGAGCCTAGATCGTCACATTGAAACTGGAGCTGGAATCGATAAAATCGCATTGACTTGATCGCAAGATTTTCGTTTGGCCGCATGTCGCATAGAGTGTGCATAGCGCGTGCATCCTGAGAAGTAAGATTGACAAGCATTTCGTGTAAGCAGACTCCCACACGTTTCAGCTTCAGCGCGGAAGGGGGGGGGGAAAGGGGAAGAGGGGCCGTTGAGAATGGTCGGAAGAGAAGAAGATGGGGAAAGAGGTATGAAGGAAAGCGCAGAGAGCGACGATCGTGCGAATCAAACCTCCCAGCCAGCAAGGGATGGGTTCAGGGAAAGTGCAAAAGAGATTCATGCTCGAAGCTCCCTTCGTTCACTAAACAATTCAGACCAAACAGGCATGCTAGGCGACTCCCACCCTCTCACGTCAGCCGCCAGATTTTGGCGCTTAGCCCAGTTGGAACCACCTTCAATTGATGAAGTGTTATCCGTAGAACCAACAACATTAGCAAATATTGGGGCATCGATGGGACTCGTACAGTAAGCAATCTGTACAAGATGCCCCTTCCGCTCTTCTTTGTGAATAGAAATTCCATGAAAATCCACCCCAACCAAACTTGAACACACCTTCCATCTCTCAACTCAATCTTCCTCAGGACTGGCAAGACTCGACCTGGTCGGCTGAGAATTCGTTTCCTGGAGGTTGCATGGCCTGTTGCTCGATTCATTTGGGCCGATCACAATGGAGTCGGTAGATGTAGAACCAGGGAAGCACACCCAGAAGAAGAGGGTCGCAATCATCGGCGCAGGTGAGTCTCAACTTTCAAGCTCTCGTAGCCCCCCCACACAGACACAAAACACCCCTGTGCCTGTCAGAGTCAGCTTGCAGGCCACGAAAAAAGAAGGATCGCAGCCATGCGTGAGAAAAATGCCCAGCACTCTACGGAGTATGCATACCACCCTTTCCCAGCCAAGAGGTGACCTCATCCATTTCTCATGCATGCCGTTCATTGGCCACACGGCCCAGAAGCCGTCTATCTAATGTTCAACGTGCAGCGCATGGATAAGAATGGGGAAGGTGGTTTTCATGCGCGAGATGTATAACACATACAGGAACTCTACCATCTAACTATATGACTTTGCACATCGGAGCCAATCATGTCGCACAATCGCTAACCTGAGTCTATCTGACGCAGGACTTTCGGGCCTTGTCGCCTGCAAGGAGTGCCTCGCGGAAGGAGCAGATGGAGGCGTCGAGATCGTCCCCGAGGTCTTCGAGACCCGCCCGGAGATCGGCGGCCAATGGGCGTATCAAGCGGAGCCTGACAAGGCCTCAGGCGAGCTGCACTCGTCCATCTACGACGGCGTGGTTTTGAACTCGTGCCGCGACACCACGGGCTTCAGTGACTTCCCCATAGATCCTGCCCGCCATGGCGACTACTTTAGTCACTGGGAGATGCACCAGTACCTCGTCGAGTACGCGGACCACTTCAAACTGCACCCGCACATTCGCCTGAGCACCAAGATCCTGCGGTGCGTGCCTGACCGCAGCAGCGGCGATGGAGCGGACGAGCACGACGATCAGGGCACGACCTGGACCGTCACCTTCCAGGGACCCGACGACAAGGAGCCCCAGCAGCGCACGTACGACGCCGTCATCTCGGCCATCGGGTACAACACGATCCCGCGCGTGCCGGACTTCCAGGGCCTCAAGGAGAATTTTAAAGGGGAGTTCTTCCACACGCACTACTACCGGCGCCCGGGCCGCTTCGCGGGCCAGCGCGTGGCCCTCATCGGCGCGGGCTCGTCGGCCATCGACATCGCGTGCGAGCTGACGGCGGCCGGCTGCCGCGAGGTGCACCTGGTGACGCGGCGCGGGACCTGGGTCATCCCGCGCTACGTCCTGGGCAAGACGGCCGAGGCGTGGGACAACCGCGCGACGCAGGTCTGGATGCCGGGCCGGCTCGGCGAGTGGACGCAGCAGAAGCTGCTCGACGCGGTGCAGGGCCCGCACCCGGACGAGCTGAAGCCCAAGCACAGCATGATGCAGCAGAACCCGACGATCCGCAGCGAGTTCCTGGAGCGGGTGCGCACGCGGGCGATCAAGGTCCACCGCGCCGACGTCGACGGCTTCGAGGGCGACCGCGGCCTCGTGCTGTCGGACGGCACGCGCCTCGAGAACCTCGACACGGTCATCGCCTGCACGGGCTACCACCGCACCCAGCCCCACCTCCCCGCCGACGTCCTGCGCGGCGACGACGGCGACGGCGACGACGACAGCATTAACCTCTACAAGATGGTGGTGCCGCAGCGCTACCGCAACCTCTACTTCGTCGGCATGACCGAGCTCCCCGGTCCCGCCCCGCCCGCCGCCGAGGCCTCGGCGCGCTACGTCGTGAGCGCGCTCGCGGGCCACCACGCGCCGCCCCGGGGCGCGGCCCTGGCCGCCGCGATCCGCAAGGAGCAGGCGTGGCGGCGGGCCAACTACGTCGACTCGCCCCGGCACGCCAACAGCGAGTCGTACGTGCCGCTGATCGACAGCCTGCTGGCGCCGCTGGGGGCGAACCCGACCATGGGCCGGCTGCTGGCCCCGCGGCTCCTGCTGCGCAACGGCGGCCTCCTCGATGGGCTGCGCTGCTTGAGCGCGGTCTACTTCGACGTGACTTGCAACGCGCAGTGGCGGCTCTGCGGGCGCGGGGCGAATCCGGAGCTCGCCGCCGCGACGATTTTGCGGACGGCGAGGGGGGATAAGGAGTTTTCGAGGAGGGAGAAGGAGTTGCTGGGGCTCAAATAGTGAATCTTTGGAAGCCTCCATAACTTAGCAATGGCGTTGAGTAGACCTATAATACTTGGGTGTAAAGGTCGTACACGTGGAGGTAGCAGCAAATCACTGCCTTTTTTTTTTTCACATAATCTATCAATACGTGACACTTCTACGATATACCAAATTGTCCATAGATCGACACGAGTAGGGTTAAGGGTTAACTAATATATATTATTCATTATTGCTTTGTACATAGATGATGGTGTCCTATTTGCAAGAAAATAGACTTGGGCATGACGTTGAAATATCAAGCCAGTTTTTGTGTTTCTAGTTGTCGGCGACCATGTGCTGGTTGGCCATAAAGACCCACGACTTCTCGCCGGGCGCCTTCTGCGCCTCGGCCTCGGCCTGGCGCTTGACGACGCTCTGGCCGACGGGGACGCGCATCGGCACGGGGCGCGCCTTGGGGATGGTGAAGCGCGGCTTGCCGAAGGGCGCGATGCGGCTGTTCGCGGTCTCGCTCTCGCTGCGGGCGGCCGTGGTCTTGGCCGAAGCGGAGGCGGAGTGGTCGATGGCGCCAAAGGCGCACTTGCCGCCCTTGAAGGCGGCGGTCGCCGCCGCGGTCCAGAGGTTGGTGATGTCCTTGTGCATGTCGGCCTGCCAGAAGAGGCGGCAGTCGGCGTACTCGGCGACGAATTGGGCGGGGGTGCCGTCGTCCCAGTTTTCGCGCAGGATCTCGTCCTTGACGTTGATGCCGGCGTTGGAGGTGCGGGCGAAGGCGTAGGGGGTGAAGCGGTCGAGCTGCTTGACGAGCTCCGGGTCTGAGGTGTGCTTGCGCGCGAGCTGGGTGTAGCTGTAGACCGAACTAAACGAGTAGGACTGGGAGCCCTTGACGCCGCCGACGCCCTGGATCTTGTCCTGGACCGAGGGCCGGCCGCCCATGGCGATGAACTGCACGCCGGCGTCGTGCTTCATGAACTGGGAGAAGAGGGTGCAGGTCGAGGCGCAGTAGCCGTCGAAGAGGACGACGATGTTCTCGGGCCCGCCGAAGGGGCGCGACGTGTAGTTCTTGCGCGTGCCGTAGCCCGTGATGTCGTAGCCGATGCCGTACGTCTGGTTGATGGTGTCGAGCGGGTTGTCGAAGTTCCACTGCATCAGCTCCGTGTACGGGTCGCCCTTGGACTCGGCCGGCGGGAACTTGTCCTCGTAGGACGTGAAGTTCTTGTTGTCGCGGTCGTAGTCGTACTGCCAGTTGTACACGCTCTCGCACTGCTGGATCAGCTCGTCGGGCGCGGTGTACGGGTCGAAGCCCTCGCAGTTCTTGGCGAAGACCTTGGAGACGGCCTCGAAACCGGGCGAGTAGCGCCAGCGACCGGTGCCCTCCTGCTCGATGTCGGGGAAGATCTGGCGGAAGCTGTGTAACGAATTAGCATTCTGGTTCGAATTGATAATAGAGTGGGGTAGAGGGCAATACTTACGTATCGTAGCCCTGGAAGATGTAGCCACCGCCGTTGACCTGAACATCCACAACAAGCTTCTTCTTGCCCGCCGCGACAGCCTTGTCGAAGAAGCTCTCGACGACGCGCTGGAACTCCGCGGGGTTCTCAGGCGAGAAGGACAGCATGGAGAGCACCGCCACATCCTCAAATCCGGGCTGGTCGAGGAAGTAGCCCGAGACAACGGTGTCGGAGCTGACGATGACGGGCTTGGGGTAGCCGGGCACGCCCGTGGGCGTAGCGACGGCGGGAGCCGACGACGTGGAAGACGGGGGTGGGCCGCTGCTGCTCTTGGCGGGGTCGGCGTAGGGCGCGAACTGGGCGAAGAAGGTGGGCCCGTCGACGACGCCGGTCCAGTTGCCCTTGATGAGGGCCGAGTTGGGCAGCTCGAGCTCGGTGCCGTTGGCAAACACAAAAGAGGTGGCGGCGCCCGGGTAGACGTAGCGGGTGCGGCCGCCCTGCTTGAAGTAGCCGGTGCCCTTGGAGGCCGCGAAGGCCTTCTCGTAGAACATGGAGTTGTAGGCCGAGTCCTTGTCCTGGTTGCCCGAGACGGCGAAGATGGCGTCCTCGATGAAGGCGGCGGCGTCCTTGCCGTTGATTTTGGTGATGGTCGAGGCCGTGTCGGGCGAGGTCATGACGTCGTCGTAGACCTTGATCTCGGGCGTGGCACTCCCGTCGGCGCTGACGGAGACGAGCGCAAAGGGCCGGGCGAACTCGAGCGCGTTGGTCAGCACGTCCGAGTAGACGTACAGGTGGCCGTCGTGGCCCGGGCCGAAGACGCGCAGGTACATGTCGGCCTGCCAGGCGTACTCGCTCGCGTACTTGTCGGCCTCGATGCCGGCGCGCACCGAGGCAAGCTCGGCCCACATGTCGTGGGGCGGGTAGAAGTAGCTCGCGGGCGGGTCCTTCTTCCAGGCCGTGTCCGACTGCCACTCGAGGTAGGGCACGAGCCCGTCCACGAACCGCAGCGCCTCCGCCTTGGCGACGGGCACCGAGTTGAGGCACTCGTAGGCCACCTTGGCCTCCACCGTGGGCGTGGCCGAGGGCGACGCCGCGACTTGCGAGGCCCACGCGGCGCTGACGACGGCGCAGGCGGCGGTGGCCGATGTGGGCGTCGCCGAGGTGGAGGCTGTGGCGGGATAGCTGGCGCTGGCGGAGCTGGCGGCGGTGACACCACTAGCCAGTGCGAGCACCGCAGCGCTGCTCTGAGCGACGGGACCCCTCATGATGGCAATTCAAAAGGAAACAGAAGGCTGTTCTGTCTGTATTGGGCCACGATCAGGTGGGCGGGAGTCAAGGTCAGAAGCGAGAAGAGCTCTGGAACATCTTCTTGCTCCCAAGCAGGACGCGACCCTCGGCAGGGTCCCTTATATAGGTGATCATCCATGATGGGCGGCCTGGCTAACCTAGCAAGTGGACATACCCTGCAGCCGCTACCTTTAGATAGCAGATTGCATTACACGGCGAATGGAGGAGTGACATTGAGATATGTCTCTTTCCCCTCATGGGCTGGGCTGGCTGCTGCATGTCGGTTGCACGGCCTAAGACCCTGCAAGGAACTGCTGGCCGCGGGTCGTCGTGGGTGGCGACGGCGGCGATAGCATATCTTCCAGGCCTATTCTCCGTTCGATGACCCCGGCTTGCGGCCTACCTATCTGCAAACCAACAACCAACACCCCACTGGCTGACTGGCCTGACTCCATATCAGTGCTGGTAATCATGCAGGTCGCAGACGCTTAGGCGAGGGGGGGTTTAGGTGGCTTTTCGGCTGCGGGCAGGGCCGGCTTCCATGATCCGTATGGGGATTATCCAAGACACCTGCCGGAAGAGGCAGGTCCTCGGGGCGGGACCAAATGAGGGTAGCATGCGACATGGGAGCTTGGGGGAGCTAGCAGACCACCCCCTGGGCTAGTCTCGCTGTAAACAAAGAGGCAAAATGCACGATACCAGATGCTCCGAAGACCAGCCAGCCAGGCAGATGCGATATGCGATTCGTGATTGTTTGGTCGTCTGTTGTGCGACATGCGCCTCCCCAGCGCGCCAACGGTCTGGATTGCGCCTATTTGCTGCCTTGGGTGCACACCGCTGGACATGCTGATTCATGAGTGGGCGCTATATATGCAACGCAGCCACTGCGCATCACGGGAGAGTCTCACCTCTAAGGACCAGAAAGAAAGAAAACGACGGGTCCCTAAAGTCATGTTTCGGCCCGAGAGCTGGGCGTACGTCGAGAATCACCGTCGTATCCATCATGTCACCCTCAACAGCCCGTTGGTGGAAGCTGCTAACTCGCTCTGTCACTCGAACGATAGCGGATGCTACTTACTGTTTGAGGTGGGGAGGGCCGTAGTGCGACCGGGTTAGCCCATAGCTTCGATTGTACAAGCACGCACGCATATGGTCGTACGCCAATCACGGACCTGATATAGCGGCAATTGCCAGAGGACAAGCCATGGTGTTTGGTTGCGGCGCAGAAAACAAACAAGAGAAGGGATGCGGCATCGGAGAGGGCTTGGCAGTTTGTTGTTGAAGCTTGATGCGCAATTTCCTTCTTAGCAATGCCAACCTCCCCGGTCCTTGATGTGAGAAGGAGGCTATCTAGATCACCCGCGGGCAGTAACCTGGTTGGCCAATGGGCTCCAAAACAAGCAAGTAAAGTCTGCCGGTTAGGATCATTAAGCGAAGTTGTCGCATTGAAATTACGGAGTGAGTCGTGAGATTTGTCCGTCTGCAGGAACCATGCCATGGTAGCTTTGCATGCAGCCACAGTCGCAACGGCCAGGAAGCATCGCCCCATGGCCATGTTCAAGTCACCAGCTACCAGGATCTCCCCTCTTGGTCGCCAACGTCAATCTGGATCTCTGAACTTTCCGTCAGTTGGATGAATCCAGCCTCCTGGGCTCGTTCGTATTATAGAATTACTGCTTTTCAGTTAAGCTTTCCGATTTCCGTATATGCTGCCCCTGACCAGGCCAATTGAGTTTCGTCACGCAAATTGCTTGACACTTGCATTTCATGATACACTCACATCGTAGAGCGTTTGGTTCTCATGTCGCCCTCCTGCCACCCTTTTAGCAGTAATTCGCGCGGCCTCGTATATCGATGGAATACCTATCATGCACCACATACCACCAGCGAGTCACGTCAATTAAGACCGCAGAGGCGAGGCTGGTCGCACCATGCATGTCTCGTAAGTTGGTGACGTCTGCAAAGGCGATCTGAATCAGAAGCCACAGGTCCTAGATTGTCTCGTCTCGTCAGCATGCATAGAGACAGGAAGAAGAAGGAAATCAAAGAAGAAGAAGAAGAAGAAGAAGAAAATCGAAGCAAGCCATCAACGGCCTCCCGCTGCTGCTTCCCCGATCTGCATATGCGGGCATCTTGTCATTTTCCCTTGAACCTCGGAGGCATGCGGCGATAAGTGAGGCTTGGTCAACAATACATAACTCCAGCATGATGTAGGTCAGGCTGAACAGTAAGCATCCACTAGAATGGGAGAAAAACACTGCAAGTCTTACTCTTACTCTAGTTTTCAATGGGCGTTACGGGTAGCACCAAGATAAATTCTTGTGATGATGTCGAATAAAATTCGAGTCAATCGTATTCAACAGCATCAGTCCCGGTCTTGCACGCCAGAACATGAAGGGGACAATCTGAATATCTTTCTACTACTATTACTCATACTGACTCCCATTTAGAATGAGTAACAGCTGCCTTCCCCATATTTGCTTTGAGGCTCTTCAGCAAGAATGCCGTGCCCCTCCGGCGCCGAAGCCGGAAAGGCGGCGGTGGTGTTCGGCGGGAACCAGAGCCATATCTGATGAAATAGGCCCATTTTGAAAAGACTTCCCGCTCTGGATAGATCATGCGCATGCGCGCGACACAGCACTAGGGGGTGAACCTTCCCTCCGTGAGAACAACGGAAGCCGTCTTCTTGACCATGGGGCTCGCCAAGCTCATCCTGGGGCACCTAGACGACGTGTGGACCTCATGTTCCTGCGGCGCGTGTGCCTAGAACGCCGTTCTACATCACCAATCCTGATACGGATAGCGAGTGTGGCTTCTAAGACTTCCGGTGGCACAGGAAGATATTAGGCGTTGATCGCGCGGCACCATCAACAGCAGCATCACCACCACGTCGACAGAGCGACAACAGGCTTTTTCCACAGCCATAATTCGACGAGATGTGTCATTATTATTCCATAACGTCATTATTATGCCATAACCGCCTCGGACAGGCGCAAGTGCGTGTCAGCCTCCGTATGGGTTGCCTGAACAATCTCGTATACTAGGCGCAATAGCAGACCGGGGGGTTGGTTGCTTGATTCCAAAGTGGTCTGGCAATATCGACAACGGGGTCCAGGTGCTCTTCCACGATCACGACTGTCGCCTGCCGGAAGATGCGGGCTAGAACGAAGACGTGGTGGGACGGCAAGTTCGCGAAAGCTGCGTTTGGGGAAGAGCCGCACCCCTGGGATTTAGTGCCGGTGTTTTGGGTCAGTCACCCTCATGATGCAAGCAGGGGCTATCCTAACTACCTTCAACTAGACTGATCTCATACTTACCTCTCAGTCTCTTGTACGATATCCTATTGCGCATAACATACTTCCGTGCACGGCTAATACACACTGGCAGCACTGCGGGTCAAGTGCCACGCCCCATGGCATCACCAAACCTTGATAGCCCGCTCAACCACTCGAGTGCGAAGTATTGCCTTGTCACGCTGTCTTTATAACCCGAGTTGACATAGATATCCCTTGACCGGGCTGGTGTAGCCTAGCGGTAGTATTCTTATTCATATACTTAAAGGCAAGAGGGTTCGATTCCCTCTGCGGTCACTTTCTTTTTCTTTTTCTACTCATTACCCCTTTCCTCTTTTTCTCACAATCATATCCCTTTCCTTTTACCACTGTCTACTCAACGGTACCTTGACTATAATTGTGATTCTAGCATCGACTGAATTGTGACAATCTTTGTTGCCATGTTTATAATGTTTACCTCCCAGCACTGCTCCCGGGCTTTGTCGCGATGGCGTCAACAATATCCCCTTTCTCATCCACATGCAGCTATTAATCATGAATTTATGTCAAACACTTAGGGTAGAGAGGGAAAGAACATACGAATCTATCCAGTCACCTCCCGGTTGAGTAGGAATCTTCCATATACCCGAGACACAAACTCAAGGGTGGCCGACAAAGGTCCATTGATCAACCGTGGTACATGGGTTCGCAAACAATTCGTAGTTAATAAGCAAATGGCACCTTGGAGAAAGCCTTGATTCGAATATTGAACCTAGAAGATGCATCAAGAAACCCATCTTAGTATGGCTTGGATGAAAGGTGGTCAAGAACGCGGGACACTGAGCAAACAAGCAATGCGATGGGATATATACTAGATCGATCTGCCAGTGTCCTCTTCTAACACGATTACCGCCTATCGCTCGTACGCATACCTCAAGATTGTCCACGGCCCCTCGCAGCAGCAGCAACCTAAAATGTCCAGAACCATGCCGCCCAGCTTCGAGCTGCCGCCACCGACACCACCGCCAACCCGACCAGCCACGCCGGACAGCATGAGCAGCAACGCAAGCAGCGACCAACAGCCACCCTCGTCTCCCGCCTCCACCGAGCAGCCGCAGCAGCAAGCGCAACAACCGCCAGCCTTACCCCCTCTCTCCTTCAGCCAATTCAGCCCCGGACCCCTATTCGGCCGTCCCCCTCCTCCTCATCCCCCCGCGCCCACTCCCGCCACCGACCTCCCCCCAACGCCTCCGCGCACCCCAGCATCCGGCCAAACCAACCCCCAGGCCGCCCTCCGCCCCCTCGACTTCTACTTCGGCCCCCACCTCAACAACGACCTCAAGCGCCGCCGCGCCGTGCACGAGTACATGCTCTGCCGCATGACCCAAGACCTAACCGCCCTCTACACCCAGCGCGCCCTGCTAGCCCTCGCCCTCCTCATGCCGCTCCCGCCCCCGCCCTCCCCGACCGCGCCCCTGACATCCGCGTCCAGCAGCCCCGAAACCATCCTCACCGCCCTCCTCGCCACCGAGCTCCTAACCCTGCTAGAGCGCCAAGCCGCCCTGCGCGCCGCCGCCCTCCGCACCGTCCGCACCATGTGGTCCCTAGGCCTGCCCAGCCGCACCGTCGCCCGCGCCGACGCCTTCGTCCGCGGGACGCCGCCGCCCTCCTCTATCTCCTCGCCTCTACGTCACGCCGCCCCCTACCGCCGCTCACTCGCGGAGCGGTTCCGCGCCGTGTACGGGGCTTCGTATAGGGACTACCGCCGGCACAGCTACGACCCGCACAGCTTCCGGCGCAACGACAACCACGCTAGCTGGAGCTACCATCTCGGTCTGAACGAGTTTGAGATTGGGCCCTAGAAGGCTGCGACAACGGTGGGCGGGAAGGTGAAAGTGCTGTCGTTGCGTCCACGATCATTATCATCACCACTACCACGGTAACATTTGCGGCGGCGGCCGCGATGGTTTGAACAGGGTGTTTCGCCGGGTCAGGGCGGTACGACAGGAGTGTGTTCATCTGCCATTCTCTGCCCGGTATATCCGATCTCTTACCAGGCCTCAAGATACCTTGGATGACGATGTACGAATTCGATGCGTCTCAGAGGAGGTTTGGCTGCACGTATTGGAAGGTAATTCCTGGATGGCATCGAAACTGGCGCCCAATAATGCCGAAATGCGCAATCACATGTGGCAGCATGTCGCCTGTGTCAATAGCCACCGTCCAATTTGACTGTGGGGAGCTTGACTGTAACCAGAGAGCTTGTGGTATTGTGTGAAGTCCAGTAGACCGGAGCAAGGTAGAAAGTAGAATCAAGTCGCACGTCGAGGAACGAAACATGTAGTCGCCAAATATGTAGGGGAAACTAGTTCTGGAAATCAATGTCAATTCAGACTACGGCAGTGAGAAAGCTCACCATGTGTGACCACGCTTCTCCCTATATGCCTAGGTATCGATCTTTTATCCCGTCCGAGAACGCCTCTTTTAAACATAGACCAAGCGCACGTATCGATTCTTCGTATCATTATCCGCTCCTGTTGGGGGGTCTGGGTTTCTAGCGATAGGCACGGCCCCGGCTTCGCGAGCGACTGCGGTAGCTGTCGTAACTAGGGCTGCGCTTCCGGTCGTCGTCGAAACTATCGCGCCTACCACCGCCGGCGCCACCTCGACCACCACCGCGCCTTTTGGGAGGGGGCGAAGGGGACCGCGAACCGTAAGAAGGCGAGCGGCCTCGGCGGGGAGGAGGCGAAAAGGAGCCGGAGCGTTCCCGGGGACGGTAGACATCGACGTTATCCCGTTCGCGATCTCTTCCTCCGCGTCCACCGCCACCAAATCTTCCACCAGGCGATCCGCCGCGCCGTCCTCGTCCTCCACCTCCACCTCCGCCACCAAATCCACCGAATCCACGACCTCCTCGACCACCGCCACCGCCTCGTCCGGGCGCGGGCACTCTGGGATCGATGTTCGCTCCACGGCTAGCCGTGGGCGGCGAGGGTGAAAATTTGCGTCGGGGCAATACTATCGAGACGTTGATGGTGGCACCGTCGACCTGGGCCTCGTGCATGTGCGCAATGGCGGCTTCGGCATCGGCTTCGTGGTTGAAGAGAATGTAGGCAGTACCGCGATTCGTGTTGACTGTAGATCCAACGACTGTCAGTAAATGTGTCTATCCACCGAAGGAAAATTGGGGTCACGCGACTGGTAACTTACATTGGCGGTTCATGGGCAGGTCGAGATCTTTGATGGGGCCATATTGGCCAAAAACTTCGCGAAGATGGTCCTCGTTGATGTTCTTTGTGAGCTTTTCAACTACAATCTGTGTGACATTGCGCCAAGTTAGCAATTGCCCCGCGATCACCGCGCTCGCGCGTGGGAGAGAGTAATGGGATTGTCTTGTTATATTGGGAACAACGACGGCACTGAAGAACGAGGTCTTCGGTGACTGGGAAAAAGGCAAATATGGAAGAGGCTGACCTTAGTGCTTCCTCGCAAAGGACTCTCGCTCCTTCCGCGACTAAAGCTGCGAGAGCGAGTCCTGCTACGGCTCCGGGTTTCGCTGCGATCGTCACGGTACCTCCCATTGCGACGAGGCGCGGGTGAGGCTGATCTGGTGGGCGACCGACGGCGGCGCACGGGCGAGGGCGATCGCGAGTATCGTGAAGGCGGCGTGGGGGAGCGGCCGTATCGCTCGCGCGATGGCGATCTGGAGTCCATGGTGGGAAACTCGAAAGGCTTCGCTTTTTCGGCGCCTGGATCACGAGGCGAAATCTGGCCGGCAGTTCGTCGCGCAGTCGTAACGAAATACTCGGCGAAGTGGTAGGTAGGAGGCTTTTAACTGCTACAGTGCTGTAGGCTTATTTCGTAAAGAAAACGGGATCGAGAACAATTGGCGGCCCCTGCTCCTAAATCATGCTATTGTTGTTTCGAGGATGGGATGAGGCTGTGAGGCAAGCAAGCAACAGGACTGAGCTTGCTGAACTTGGCAAGCCTGGCAGGTGCTGTGACGTTTTTGGTGCTGGGGCCCAGGCGCGGCAAAGGTTACCTAAGCCCGCTAACATTTTAGTGGGTTCTTGAAGCGCGTCGGGTCGCGGCAGAGCTGCAGCTGGATTTCGGGGTTTAGAAAAAGGCTTGTCTGCAGCAACCAGGTGGAATGCAAGCACCTGCAACAATGCGCTGCAAACCAAACAGAGTAACAATCAAGGCTCATCTTGCCTCCTGGTTGAGCAACCTCTCAAGCACAACTTGAAGCATGACCGTATTAATGGCACCTAAGGAGCAAGCAGGCATGTACATGGCTCTTTTCAATAACTCAATTAGATTTGAGGAAAACAGGAACTGCCAGTTCAGTGCGTTGTGAGGCAAAGGGATGTGGTCAAGTTCAAACAGTACTAGCACATGCCAGTCACTCAAGGACAGAGCTACCAAATATGTACACATATTCGAATCGCCAACTTCGCCGGTTGATTCTAGAGAGGGAATGGCCAACTAAAATATTCAAGAGAGAAAGCAGTATTGTATTTTTGGCATTTAATAAAAACGCCTACATACAATGAGGTTTGCACGCCTGATGTGTTGTGAATTGATGTTGATCTCCTAGAAAATCTAGAAGGCGAGGGAACTGTCATGCCCCGATTCTGATTGGTCCGCCATAGCAGAACCTACCGACTTACATGGACCCCGGCCCAGCCATTTCCCTCCACTACAGCTCGCGCGTCGGGCCCGACTGCCTCTTATATATGACACAGGACTGTCTTTGGATCAAGGGAAGATATGTGTGTGATAAGGGTGACATTTTAATAGAGTTACCATGACACCTCCAGAGCCGCATCATCCCGACACCACTCGCAATGAGAAGCACAACGCTTCGCCCGGCGCCGTGGAAAACCAGGTCGACTCGACAACGGCCCCCGAGCACCACGATGTCCGGAAGGTGTCAGCCTTTAAAGCCCTCGGCCTACTTGATCGATTTCTCGCAGTCTGGATCTTCCTCGCCATGGTCGTGGGCGTTCTCCTCGGCAACTTCGTCCCCCAGACCGGCCCTGCGCTAGAAAGGGGCAAATTCGTCGGTGTCTCTGTACCTATAGGTATGTGCTGACTGATATAAATGCGAGGAGATGAGGGATTCGCACTAAACATTCAGTTGCTAATGTTGATGGAAATTTGACATATCTTAGCTGTGGGCCTGCTTGTCATGATGTACCCTATTCTCTGCAAAGTCCGCTACGAGTCGCTACACGAGATCATGTCGCACCGAGGCATCTGGAAACAGATCGCCTTCAGCGTCTTCATGAATTGGATCGTCGCCCCCTTTCTGATGGTGAGATATTTGGACCAACCCTCTTGTGTATTGCATCGGATCAATGGCGCTAATGATCGTGATGGCAGCTCGGACTGGCTTGGGCGTTCCTTCCCGACAAGAGCGAGCTTCGCGCGGGTCTGATCCTCGTGGGACTGGGTCGGTGTATTGCCATGGTATGTTTTACGTTGACTCCAACCCTACATATGCGGGCGTCTCGCTAATACGAAGCCTGCAAATAGGTCTTGATCTGGACCGGCCTGGCCGGCGGCAACAACGAGTACTGCGCCATCCTCGTCGCCGTCAACTCGATCCTGCAAATGGTCCTCTTCGCGCCCCTAGCCGTGCTCTTCATCCGCGTCATCAGCCACGACACCACCAGCGGCCTCAACGACGTCTCGTACTCCGTCGTCGCCACGAGCGTCGCCGCCTTCCTGGGCATCCCCCTCGGCGCCGCGGTGCTGAGCCGCTTCGCCTTACGATCGCTCGCCGGCCCGGCCTGGTACGAGCGCGTCTTCCTGCGGTACGCGGCCCCTTGGTCCCTGATCGGGCTGCTGTACACCATCCTGGTCCTGTTCGCGTCGCAGGGCCACCAGGTCGTGCACCAGGTCGTCTCCGTCGTCCGGGTCGCGGCGCCCCTCGTCGTGTACTTTGTCGTCATCTTCACGTTCACGCTCTGGGTCGCCCACCGGCTCGGGTTCGGCTACGCCCTCGCCGCCACCCAGAGCTTCACCGCGGCCAGCAACAACTTCGAGCTCGCCATCGCCGTCGCCGTCGCCACGTTCGGTCCCGACAGCGACCAGGCGCTGGCGGCGACCGTCGGCCCGCTTATCGAGGTGCCGGTGCTGTTGGGCCTCGTCTATGTTGTGAGGCTGGTAGGAGAGCGATATAAGTGGAAGTAAATGTTGTAGCAGATTCAGATACCGTCTTTCAATTGGAGAGCGCGTCTTGGGGAAAGTTCAGAATGCTTCGGCAGTCCACATAGTGTAGACCAGAACTCAATCAAACTCCAACCAGAATTACTCAGTCCCGCTTGTCCATAAGCTCAAATAAACGCAGGTTTCTCACGGAACAAGGGCCGCGAGTTGTGCATCCAAGAAACGATCGAGCCTTGGACACATCGTCGAGTCCGTGTAGCTCCGAGATGATAGTGGCCGCCGTGTCGCAAGACGTCTCCTGCCCGGGAAGCTTCTGTGACTCGCCCAGTGACAGCTCATTACGCGGACTAGCATGGCAAGCATCGGCGTTCTGTCCGCAGCCTCCAGTCTCTCCTGGCGGCGGTCTGCCACAACCGCCAAGAGGCCCGTGAGATGATTGAACTGCGACTCGCGGAGAATTTACCGAAGACATCTCTTTATATTGTGGAGCGGGCACGGGGTGCGTTTCCGTTTCCCGTTGGCCAGTCGGCACTTCAACTGCCGAGACCACCGGCTGCAGCGAGCCAGACCTGCCATGCCCCGCGGGATGAGAGACACCGCACGATGCTCTCGAGACCGCTTTCTCCTCGCCCATGGTGGCTGGCTCCCGGAGAAAAGCGTCGATCTCGGTATCCTGCACGCCGTGGATCTTCAGCAACGCAAGGAGCTTCTCATTCGTTGCCGCGACGGCGCGAGCAGCTCGCTGGACCTCAATGGTGGCCTGGACTCCCCGGCTCTCATGCTCTGCCAGTCGCCTCTCCAGGCTGGCGACATACTCGCGCTGACGCTGGCGCGCCTGTTGCTGGCTCTGGCGATTGGCCTCGCGGTCCGCGGGCACTCTGACCTATGACCTCATCGTCTTATCAGTTATTCTGCTGTCGCCAAAAATGCCAATCGTTACTCTGTGGAAACAAACCTTCCTGGGCATTTGGTTAGGTAACTTTTTGCAAGTCAGTTGTCAGATATGTATGTAGTTTGGACCATTGCATTATGGAATTTGTTTGCACTCTGTGTTGGAAGAAGTTAGTACTTCATATTGGACCGACTCTACGTAACGCTCTAGGTGCTAGGCCTGGACCCCCACTCCGGGGAAATCGTGGCGGGCCCCATTTAAAAAACATGTCCTCTGCATTCCAAAAGCCCCTTTTACTTGACGTCTTCACGACTACGACGTGGTGACCCAGCTAGCCCCTGCAGGAACAAAGCGATCAAGTCTACCATGGCGGAAGGTTACTATTTCAATTGAACGGCCACTTATCCAGCCCGTTTACTTCACTGTCGTACCCGGCAGAAAGTGGACTAATAAGCAAAGTACAGGTGTATTTCGTACGGTTCCTTCCAGTGGCCGCTTGCCAGTGGCTTCCCAAGTTCGCGCATTTGATCATTGAGAACCCCAGTATCAATTGAGCCACCAATCCAAGCCTCCAAAAAGCGTATGGCGCTGATCCCTCACCCACAAGTCAATCAAGCTCAGGCGACAACATATTACAACGGAGGGCAACTTTAACAAAGAATAGGGTTCGTGGCAGGCCCTTTAGATAATGCATACCATTTCGTATAATGAGTGCCTACTTGGTATGATGTCTTGACATATTCTAGAGATGTCCTCTGGGTAAAGAATCCAGCTATGAACCAGCATGCCTATCTCTCAACCCAACCCCAAGTCTCAGTCGGAAGGACCATGTCCCAACGATATATCCGACCTACGCCGGATGGCAACCTTGCTACCGACTGGCCTTCGGAGCCTTGAAGTTTGTACCCTACATCGTGGGAGCCGGATGGGGAGGCCCCGCCGCGGTATGAGTCTCGTGAGAGTGACCGCCTCCGTGAGGCCGCTCGCCGTCCTCAGTGTTCTTACCCGCGCCCTGGTCCGCGTGGGCCGGCGGCGGCATGGGGTTAGGGCGGGAGACGGGTTCTCCTCCTTTGCCGACGGGCTCGAACCCGACCTCACGGGCTGCGGGCTTGTTGCGCTTGTTTTGCCCGTAGTCGTGGTCAGTAACAGTGCTGACGCTGACCTCGCGGGCAAGATTGTGGGAGTCTGGGGATGGCCAAGCCGAGGCCACGGAGAGCAGGCTGGCAATAACGAGGAGAGGGGTCTGGAAACGCATCTTGCTTGGTAGGTACGGATGCTGAGAGAAGGCTTGTGGAGTATCGAGGGTCTGAAATGCTAACACCGATGATAGGATATGGGGTTCTGGGTGATTCTGGTCGTGGAGGAAGTTGCCAGAAACACCTGGGACGGTACTCAATCTTTATATTCGATTATTCGCGACACTCCGACAGCCTTGTGGCGTCTTTGGCGCGATGCCGCACAGGCAACGGGACCGAGCCCCACGGTGGGCTGAGCGAGGCTCGCCTGGTGTGTAGCCTCCCCCGTTTCGAACTGTAGCAAACAATGAGCGTTTGACGAGTCCGATTGGTTCAGTTGGGTAGTCTTTGACGACTTCTGGGGTATTACGGCCGGATGCAGTGACGCTCAAGATGGGCTTGGGGTCTCTTTTGAGGGCTGTGATATGCTTTTGATGTGCAAAGTGCTGGCAATGCCAATCAAGTCCAGGCGATATGGATGTAACATCATACAGACGGTTGGGGGCTGCAATACTTTACAGCCTACATCGTGCGACAATCTGGAAGCAGGCTGAGAGTGTGGGTATACCATTCCTGATCTTGCCTCGTATCTTGAGCATAGCCATCAGTATTCTGTCCTTCTCCTCTTCAGGAATGGTTCAGCGGTTGGCCGATCGTGATCACCATCCTGCTGTACCCTGATCTTGAGAACGTACTCTCTCGACGTGGCGGAGTTCGCTTCGCTTGCCCCTCCCTGCACCTGTCTTTGCTTCCGGGGCCGAGGTAGGAGAACGACACTGACAACGGCACCTCCGTCCTCATCGACGGTAATCGCCGGATACGCTGGGACGGTCGCCACCTGGTAATGGAGCTCCTCTGCTATCCCCACGTAAATGCCTGAGACCGTTTCGTCCAGTGGATTGCCCAGCCGTTTCCTTGTCCCCTGTCCTAGTGCCAGGACCCCAGCGCACGGGAAGCTTCTTTCGTCCAGGTTGATTATGACATCCAGCTGGAACCTGGATGCTCCGCTGCGCAATTCCATGTTGATGAAGACCAGCCGGTTGGGCTCGACCATGAGCTCATTCGACGTTAGGCGTGGCCTAGAAAAGCTCCCGTACAAGGATTTCAGTCGCGGGTGTGACGCGTGAAAGTCGACAAAGTATTTATTGCCGACCTCAATCTCTCTGGGGTAGTCCAGGGTGAAGACCGACGAGGACGTGACGATGCTCGAGTAATTGCTGGCGCGGATCACTGCCGGCTCTTTGCTAGGCACCTCTTTCCACTCCTGGGACCGAATCATGGTCATGTCGTAGAGCTCGTCCAGGTTGATGCGGCCGTAAGTACCGTCCACGTGCTCGAGTAGCGGGATGGCGAGGTGCTGGAAGGCGCCGAGGCCGCAGTTGAGGCGGATCAGGCACCGGTTCGTGTTGTCCGTGCGCCGCCAGCGCTGGGCGTCAATCTCCAGGCCTTTGTTTGTCATAGAGAAGCTGTTGTCGAAGCTAAAGGCTTCTATGCTGGCCGCGTCCCAGTATTCTCTGATCGAGGGCGCGAGAATGCCGCGGCCATGCTCATTAGCCGCTGTGAATGGTGTTAGTAGATTGTTACATCCCGGGGAGTGTTTCTTTAATCGTCGCTTAGGGAGAAGTCAAGTCCGTACCTTTCTGCTTCTGCGACCCAGTCATCTCGTGCCCGTTACTCGACGACTGCGACTCGAACTTCCACGCGAAGATGGAGTCGTCGTTGTAGACCGTAATGAGCTCCCGCTGCAGTCGGTTGAACGCCCGCCACCGCCCCTCGCCGTAGATCAGCGGCAAGCTGATCCCGAAGAGCCCGAGGAGCGAGTAGGTCTCGTCCTCCTCGACAGTCGTCAGGCGGCGGGACGCCCAGGAGAATCACATGGCGATAGAGCAGGAAGTGAAGTCAGTCGGGTTGAAGTTAGTCAAGTGGCGTGCCTCGATCTTGCTGGCCTCGCGGATCTCGTCGTACCAACTCTCGCGCGTGCCTATACGGCGCCATGTGCGGTCGACGAAGACCAGGTACGGGGGCGCCAGCAGCTCCTGAAGCGTTCAACCACGAGTGAACCACTTGGCCTGGATTAGATCAGACGCGAGTTCCAGGTGGGACGAGCTCGCGGGGTCGGCGACGTTGTCGCGGCCCGCGACGTCGTCCAGGTCGCAGCCCACGGGGACGGGGCGGCCGAGGGCCTCGTTGGCGTCCACGTCGTCGAGGTAGGCGTAACAGATGCCGGCGCTCTGGTACCAGCGGAACATGGCATTGATGGCCTCTTGCGTATCGGCGGGATTTGTCTTGTCGATGCAGCACGTGTCCATCCACGCCCATTCCCAGCCATCTCTGGCGGCGCGGTCACAATATTCTCGCAGCTTGGCCCACCCCTTTTGCTTGAAGATGTCATTTTCTATGTCGCCTTTCCTCTGCTTGAAGTCCTGGTATGTGATCTCGTCTTTGGGCGATATCCAAGTGTGAGAAAGGATGGCGTACTCTGGAATAGGAGTAGGCAAGTCGTTGACTTCAACCAACTTGTATTGGTCGGTTTTGAGGAGCCGCATGTTGCCAGAAAGCGGCAGGCACCGGCCATTCGTTAAGACCACGAAGACCCCGAGTGTCTGAAAGATAGTCGTGGGACTTCTTCACCCTTTCAATTGGTACGACCTCATTGTGGTTTTACATACCCTATCCATTTTCTGCAGTTCAGCAATGGGGAAACCACTTGGCTTAGAAACCGCCAGAAAATCGTAAAAGCCAAGGCCCGCTACTGCAAGTCGCACTGCGAACTTAAATTACGGCCCAGCAGAGCATGGGATCACGCACTTGACAATTGCGAAAATAAAAAGGTCGAAAAGTTCGAGGGGATTTCATAGTTCAGAATAACGCGTTGCTGTTCACCCGGCAGGTCTAGCTGAGCGATGCGTGGCATATACGGCCTAGCCATAGACCAACCCTGTGGCGAGCTCTGCGGGGTGCCTGAATCGAGAATTACCTACAGAGCCACATCCAAGCTGCAGGGATACCAAAATCACGAATTAAAAATTGATACCTGTCCCGCCCAAAGATTTTGTGTAAAACACGGAGCCGAAGGATCTGCTTCAACTTCACAGATCGGCGCGCCTCTAAGGTGGGCGCAGCCTCTTGGTTGTAAGACTCAACCACAAAAGCCAGTGAGTGGCTGGCTCCCTTCACTGTGAATGGTATTCGTTCCTTTGCCGTTGTTAATGGCCCCGCGGCGTCACAGCGCTCGCTGCCTGCAGCTGGACTCCTTAGTCCTTCACACCTGTGGTGCTCATCGGCAGAGATAGGTTACGGCTTAGCAGGCTACAGGACGAAAACTGCAAAATCAAGAAATTGCGGAAAGAAAACATTAGGACAGATGCCATAGGTCAGAATACTACGATTGCATCTAAGATGGTGGTCAGCCGGCATGCCCACATCAGCCACCAAAACCGCAAGCCGGTTACATGGTACCGCCCACATACGGTAGTCCTCTCAAAGATAAGTAATTGGGAAGGTTTGTAGCACTTCAGGCAAATGACTTACCTAGAGCTCGCCTGAGAAAGGCTCATGGAAGTTGACACTGCATACATCTAAATGAAACTTGAATCGTCGAAATCCACATGATTGAAGAATTCAAACGAACTCCATAGATCGGAAATCTCTCCACGGTATTCAATCTCTGCCGCTAATTGCGTACGATGCCCAGGCGATAGTCTTCGCAAGCCGCAGGCTGATGAACCACGACTTAGCTGTGTACAGGCTAGTAACGGGCCTCCCCAAACACTTACTGGCATCGCTGGAGGCGTCGATGCTGTCCAAATTTCAAAACTATAGAAGTCGAAGATTCTGACGAACTTCATAAGTCAGAGCTGTCTCTAAGGCGGGCTCATCCCCCAAGAGTCCAAGGTGGTGAGTTGCGTACCGACCCATGCGATAGGATAGTCTTTAAAAGTTGCGGGTTGAGGAATTACGGCTTGGCTGTGCAAGGGGGCCTATGGCCTACAATACTGCTTGACTGCCTGCTGTGAAGTCAGAATTACGGTGCCAAAGAATTTGGACGAACTTCATAGGTCGGGGTTGCCTCCAAGCACAGGTGGGTTCAGTGTCCAGGGTTTTGAAGGGATTGAGGGGTCATTCGGGAGGCCCAGCCCGCTGCCCACTATGGTCCCTCTTATTAGTACTGCTCTTAGCTCAACGCCGGCCACGTTTTGCGGCAAGCGGGGCGTACAGTACAACCCCTAGACATGTTTCTTTTATTATATACTTAATTCAATATTGTAAGTTGATGGACTTGGCAAGTGTCAGATTCTAACTAAGGCTGCCAAAATGATTCGATATGTTAAGACTCTCATTCCAAGCCGTTGATACCCCGCCCCTCTTCTGTGCTGTTCTTAGCTCCGAGTTATGAGACGCGCCACTGGTGTACCTGGGCTTGGCTGCTGAGCCCTGTGGGAATCGGCATTGGTAATGTCGCCGCCGCGCATGTCCTCAAGCTGTCCGGATGGGGGATCTTGGCGTCGATGTCTCCGAAGATATTGCTCATGGCGGTGGCTCCACCTAATATCGGCCGCAGAGTGGAGGCACACCGTGCTGTGCTGCCCTCATTCATCGTCTTCCCTCTTCACTCCTGGTCCGGAACCGCAGGATGGCCTTGTCTTGCGCAGTCGGAAGTTTTTACAGGCGGACGAGGTCGGGCTCTTCGCCAAAAAAGTCCTATGGCTCGGCGATTCGCCTGTGGATCTCCATCTGCGTGGCTTCGTCAGTCGTAAGTCGCTTCTGTGCACTCTGTTGCTGCTGGCGGCTATGTTCATGGTGGAACAAGGTAGCACGTTCGTCAGAAGCTGGTACGTGAGAAAGCCTATACTAGAGTAAAAAGCATGCATTTGAAAGCCCAATCAAACCGAAGGCTTATCGGCTATCTACTTAATATGTGGCAGTGCTATACGCCCCGTTGGGGCGAGGGGCCTAATATTAATAGATGCAGGTGTCAGATCTTCTGCATCTGGATTCAGACACCGCCATATTGGTGGTGGCTGGCTGTCAGCAGCCTTGTAGCCCAATGCTTTCTTTTTTCGTGGGCAAAACCTGTGGGATAGCTAGGTATAAATGACTACTTTCCTCCAGCTTACCAACGCTCAGCACAGTCAAGCGATCGCGGGTACAAGGCATGTTCTCCCCCCATCGCCCCTTTTCTCACTCACTTTGATTGTAGAACCAGCCCAGGACTGCCTTGTGTCTCGTCTGTTATTTCGAGATGCAAGAAACTCCACATCCACCTTCCGAAAGACCAAGGCCACCATGCCGCTCGCCGTCTCCAACATCGACGGCGGTGGCTTCGGCGGAATCAGAGACGATGCCACGCCCATCACGAGAAAGCCGCCCTTTTATCAATGGTCACATTGCGTCCCAAGACTCGCAGGTCTTGTACTCCGATTCGACTGGTGGAAGATCCGGTGAATATAAGCCTGTGGCTGCAGAAGAAGCATCTCTATCGCACGTTCAACGCTCGAAACGCGACATCAAACTGGCCACACTACTCACCGACTGTGTCGTAATTATATTGCCTGTCGCCCTGCTTGTCTTTGTGGCCATCTTGTGGTCTTTGAAAGATTCTCAAGTCAGCGAAGAGTCATATACGTCCTGGAACAACGCCATCAAAGTGGTAAGCGACTTCCACTGCACCGTACCATAGGTTATATTGACTCCATCTAGATGGCAACAGCATTGCCAATTATATATGCTACGGTGGTTGGCCGTCTCATGTCTGAGGCAACACGTTGGAGATTAGAGCATGGTGCCAGCGTAGGCTCACTAGAGCAGCTGATGGGCAGCCAGACAGTTGGCGGCACTATTACCACACTGTTCCAGTTCCAAATTTGGAACTTACTGACCCTAGCACTTTTGGCTATCTGGGCTCTTTCGCCTCTGGGAACCCAGTCTCTTCTGCAATTATCGCACCTAAAATCTGACCTTGAATGGAGCGATTCGAATACAACCTACTTTGACAATAGCGCAAAGAGCCATCTGGTCAAATGGTCTAGCTTTGAATTAGGCGTGGAAGAGCATCAGACCTTGAAGGCGAACCTTGGTGCCGTTGCAAGACTGTACACGACACTTGTTTCGACGCCCGAGTCCTCCAAGCTGAGTACCATGGACCTGTGGGGAAATGTCAAGATCCCATATTTGGATTCTGCGGACGACGACTGGAAAGATGTTACTCGGAATCTTAACAGTGACGGGTATTCCTCGTTAGCTGGCGTACCTCTCGGTCATATCAGTCCCGATCACAACGCTTCCTTCCCCCTTGAGTCAACCTACATTCAACTGCAGTGCGAATTGATCAAGAACAAGCATATAATGCCTGGGGCAGGCAATATGAGGAGTGACATGCTTGTGAATGCGTCTCTCGATTATGCCTCTTACGGTAGTGGCTTTAATCATCGCGTCTACCAGCTTCCAAATGGCACTTGGCATGGCATTCCCTTTCCCAGACAGGACACTAGCGGTCCAGCGACGTGGAGCCTAGGGCTTAATCGCTTCGTGGACCCGCTGTGGTTTGGAGGCAACAAGACCCATTATGCCGAGTTCTACCCTTCACCCAAGAACCCGCACGATGCCGACCTTCATCGACCCAACCTCTTTGCAAATCGGGGGGACATCAGAGCGGAGCCTGCAGGGCTCTTCTTCCGAGCCAGATGTCTATCTAACCAGGTGCAACATCCAATGTATTTCAACGGCCATTGTAGTGTCAGCCAGGCATACGTAGAGTCACGTGTGAACTGCACTCGGAAGCCAAACAGCCAGCACAGTTGTGCCGTGACAGCTCAACGACCTTCACGTCAGCCTCATGCCCCCAAGGCCATTACGCCGCTGTCTTTCCCCACAATATTTCGCTGGGTGTCCCAGGAGCTGCCCATAACCACCGGCGGTGACATTTCTTATCAGTCGGAGCCCTCCCTCTACTACCTAGCCGATCCCAGTCTCATGGCCATGGCCGACGACAATTTACCAATTGCGTTTTTAAAAAATGTGACCAATAGGGACCTGGAAGTCCGCCTCGGCCAACTCTTAAACACATACTATCAGCTTACCCAGATGACTCTAAATATCATGAGAGGGACCGATGGTGGATTGGTAGGTGACCCCAACATCACAGCCCCCGCCCAATACAATAAGAGCGTGCTCCGATTCGGCATTTCGGATGCTTGGGCGGCTCTGTGTCTCGCTTCCTGTGTCGTCATGCTGGCGGCGGGTGTCCTGAGCGTCATCATCGCCCACTGGGCTCGTGGCCCGGAGATATTGGGTTACGTGTCCACCGTGTTCCGAGACTCGAGACACATGGATTTGGCAGAAGGGTCCGGCCAACTCACGGCGGTGGACCTGTCCAAGAGCATGGCGAAGGAGAGGATACGGTACGGCGCTTTGCGAAACGGAGACGGCGACGAGCTGTGCATGGGTGTTGGGCGCGAAGAAGATACCGGGGGCATCACGGGAAAGCGAGGCCAACTTTAGCTATTGTTTAATCGTAGCCGGAATCTAACTACATCCTTCCTTCTATTATTTGAAGTTCTTTCAAAATTCCTGGTTTTTTAATTGCGAATTCTAAGACTCATTCACGGGCCGATCGTCAGCTTCTGCTTAGCCGTTACAAGATCCATGTAATCGATTATACCGATGCCGGGCATTTCCCCACACCGAAAGCGCCTTTCAGCACTTCCGCAGACGCGAAAGATGCCTCGGACATGTAATCAATCCAACTGGTATCGTGACTGCTGAGGCTTTCCGTCACCTCCTCTCCCATGAGGAGCTTTAACCAGGCCTCCCGTCGAGGATGCGGGACCAAGATGTTATCCATCCAGCTCGAGGCCGTGCTTCCGCCAAGCAGCTGGGTGGCGCCCATCATGGCATACCGCCCACCGAACTCAAAGCTTTGCACTTCGGCGTCAACGCCCTCTCGTGCCAGCCAGTCGCGGGCGAGATCGCGGCCAGACCAGGACCACCGAAGGGCCCAATGGATGGCGAGGAGAGCCAGCATTATCGCCCCATCCCAGCCTTCCTGCGCGGCTACGAAGAGCATGACCGCGAGCTGTAGCAGGTTGGCGGACCAGATCCACCTGGCCGCGAGGTGAGCTGATCTCCCCTCAGGCACCACGAACATGGGCTTGTTGAGCGGCGTGTCGACTATGCCCCTATCGCCAATATACGGATGCCACTCGGTCGCGTTCTCATGTGGTGCAGTCAGCATGCATGCATCGTGTGCCTCAATGCTTTTGAGATAGCTAGACGGACGGCGTATCGGTCCGCGCATCGCCACGAGCTCGGATGCGGAAGTGCAGACGATGATTGCTGCCGATCCGAAACAATTGAAGAGGCAGAGAACAGTCGCAACGCCGATAAGTGCAATGAAGTATGCCAGCTGGCCCAGGAGCGAGAGTCGCAGCGCGCTGATCCGACCTCCCATGGAATGCCGCCTTGGCGTCCGTTACAGCCAGCCCATAAGTGCCACGTCCCCATTCGTCTTCTGACCATCTCGCTATCCTGTGAGGTGGCATACGAGCAGCAGTATCGCCGCCCATTCAGCGACGATGTTGGGGAGTGGCGGGCAAGGGAGCGGTGATTTGATGTTTAGAGATCCTAGGTTGGCTCCGTCCGGGTTGGAGAATATCGCCATCGTTAGGTACTGGCGAGCCAGGGTTTTACTGCTTGATAGATGCATCACGTTGTTCACTGGATCAGACAGGGGTGAAGATTGAGGGTCATGCGATTATACACCATGACTAACTGCTTGTATTTCCAGTTCTCTGCCTGCGTACCGGAGGTTTCGAGGTAGAAAGCTTGTATGCTAATGGGACATGCCACTAAGAAGTGCACCACGCTGCCTAGGCACTGTACCTTGGGGGCAAAGATGACTCTTCTATGGGGCCACGTTGAGGATTGGCGACGTTGGTGGGTGTTGTCAGTTTACTTGACCAGTAAAGTCGAAGATACCCCCGAGTGCATTCTGTGCTATAGGGTTTCTTTTGTCCACTGTCCAGGCACGCTGTGAAACAGGCTGAGCCGTACTGACGCTGGGTCAAGGCGCTGGCGCTGGCGGGGTATCAGTATCAGCCTGGCAAGCGGCCGCAGGAATAAACCATACTTTCTCCATAACAGCATCTAACCCGTGACTATTCCACCTACTCCAGATTACAGCAGTAGAATAAACGGATACTAGTGTAGTATTATTGTATATATGGAACTGCGTGTTTATAAAGAGACTTGACTGGTTCATTCTCGCTCAAGTTAAGCCAACCTGCCAACCTAGGGGCCATATGTTCCAATCCAAGGGTGGCAGTCTTCTAGGGCCGGTCAAATTGAAGACATCGAGGCCAAGCGTGATTTTGGAGTTTCCATCGCCGGAGCGCAATTGTACCTTCGCTACTACTTGGTATTATTGTGCTTGCTCTTCCAATTCTTGTTGCCGAGCCTGTATGCAAGAACGCCCGATCCGAGACTCGTGATGCTTGCGCAAGGTATCCGCCCGAGCGAAGGATCTACCGCAGCCCCAAGTCTGCCCGTTCTTTAAAGTGCCGCGGCAGACAAAGTTTTCATCGCCGTGTGGCTGCTCATGTGACGCTTCAGATCTCCCGCCCGCGCGAAGACCTTTTGGCAAACCGAACAGACGTGCTCGCGGTGCGGGTCATGCGTCAGGCGGTGCGACGTCAAGTCATGCTGCTTCTGGAATACCATGTCGCAGTCTTCGCATCGGAACTCTGTCTGCCGCGACCTGCCCAGTGCTTCGGGCTCCGACTCGGACTCTGATCCAGGCTGCTCCGTCGCGGCTGTTTTGACAACAGCAGCATCTCCTGTCGTCGCTTCTGGATTGACAGGATCCTCTGGGGTATGGCTGTCATCTGCAGCTGTTTGGTCATTCGCAGTTCGAAGGCTGCGCTCAATCTCTTCGTGAGGCGGGTACTCCTCGTCCCGAACGGTGCTTTCGAGATGGTGCTCCCGCATGTGCTTGTCGCGTTGTACATCAGAAGAAAAACCAAAGGTGTGGCCAGGGCATCTCTCGTGCGGGCAGCGGAAGGGCCGGTCGTGCTTGCTGATATGTTCGTCTCGCTCGGCGGCCGACGCGAAGCCGAGGGTGAAGAACTGGCAACTGAACCGGGGGCACTTGAAGAGATTGGTTCCGTATCTCTCCTTGAGGATCATTTGGTTCATCGGCTCCAGTTCATCGGAAACGACCTTCTCCAGGACGTGCCGGACGTTGCGGACCATGCCATCAAGATTCAGGGCGATCTCTCGCGTGCTGAGGTTGCTGAAGTGTTTAAGCTGCTTCCTGGTCGACGCTACGACTGTCTCCAGTCGTTCGTAGTAGGGCTTGGCCCGGAAGTGCTGCAGCTTATCGCTGTGCCGCTTGGATAGTGGCAGGATGTTGGTAGGGTTGTTCCAATGTTGCTCGATGAAAACTCCCAGCGATTCGGCGAGTTGGCCCATCGGCTC
Source organism: Apiospora marii (assembly GCF_038362585.1). Lineage (NCBI taxonomy): Eukaryota > Fungi > Ascomycota > Sordariomycetes > Amphisphaeriales > Apiosporaceae > Apiospora > Apiospora marii. Next base: position 4,089,257 of record NW_027117381.1, read on the forward strand.
GTCGTCTCCTTCAACGTTGATGAGGCTGGCCCCAGATTCTAAGTGCCGAAGCCAAAATAGAACGGCATAGTCCATGACGCTGTAGTCGCCGTTCAAGACCCCCTCAGCTGTAGGCGGATTGATGAAGGCTGGGAGATTCAAGTAGTCGACACAGAGATTCGCCAGGTTGATCTCTTCGTTTGAGAGTACCACATACTCTTCGTCAAGCAGAAACCTATCATTACGAAGTCTAGTCAATTTCAAATCTTCTGTTTTGCTTGCCGATTGGAACCTGGAAACTCACGACTTGACCGACGAATGCACAAATTCGAGGCTGCCATCTGCGCGCGTTTCCACCAAGGACCCCAAAAGGTCCTTGGGGGAGTTGATGAAACTCCGACGTTCAAAATCGACCCGCCTTGTTTTTAGGTTGATCGACTTCATTCCCTGTATCTCGTGCCATTTGAGCGGCCTCTTCGCGCACACGAGCCAACCTAAGAGCCGGAACGCGTCCTCTTTCGCTGATGGCAAAGCCTGTTCACTGATCTGAATCACAATGCGGCGGTATCTACTCCAGGGTCAGTTGAAGTACCCAAGACAATTTCCCGTCAAACTTACGCTTCGTTGATCTGCCGGGGGAAAACATTGGGCTTGAGCTCCTCTTCCATTCTGGCGATTGAGGTATGATAGCTGAGGTTCGTCCAGATTAGTTTCGCAAGCAAGAAAAGTCCTTCAGCTCCTCTGTTAGCCAATTATACCAATGGAGTAATCAGCGAGATAATAGGAGTGATATACCTCCAACTTTGTTTGCAACAGTCTCGGCAATTGAATGTACCCTTTCAGCGGGAAGCGATGGCCAATTTTCAAGGAGCTTGCCAGCTTCTATACGGCAATACTCTCTGATGTCGTTTTGACTGTCCCTCGTATCGATCTTGATGCGTCGGTCCAGTCCGTCAAAGTCCTTCCGGGCAGGCCCGTCGTCTTGACTGACGAAGAGACAACGCAACCTGTCCGGCTCATCATTCGGAAGATTCTCTACTAGCTCACGAAACCATTTTACGATGATTTGCCGTTCTTGGCGCGGGCACTGGTCCAGACCATCGAGGATGATGTAAGCGCTCTTGCAATTCCCAAAAGCTAGGGTCAGTAGTTCTTTGACAGCTCTCGGTGAAGAGAGTATGGACTCGACGCTGCGACAAGACTCCTGGTATAAAGTAGGCAACAAACCGTTGTCATGATGCAAGAGCTGCGCCAGCAGACTTCGTCCAAGAGAGACAAAGTTGTCCCGTTCCGGGTCATCGTACCTGCAGTAAAAGTACAGCACTGTCGGCGCCGGCTCGAGCTCTCTTGCTTTTTGCACCACCAGAGACGCGAGCATGGTTTTGCCTGCCGTGGTGTCAGATTGTCATCGGGTAGGATACACAATATTGAGCGTTTACCTGCTCCAGGGATACCGATGATCCACAGCAGTGGAGGTATCGTAGGAAATCGCGGATCAAACCACTCTTTGAAAAGCTTGTTTTCGAGGAGCCACTGGCCGGTCCCGGGATACTCTGCCCGAGCCTCGACGAGTGAAGCTTGATCGAGCCCAACATTCGTTGGCCTGAGCCAATTATAAACATCTTTAGTCTGCTGCAAGGTTTGCTCGTCGAATTGACGCTCCTCGAACTGCAGCGAGCGCTCAGTGCTCTCCCGAGCTCCTTCGACTTGGAAATCAAGTATAAATTCCCAGTTCTCAGCTTCTTCAAGCGGTGGTGGCTCATCTTCAAAGTTTTCCTTGAATCCGGTTCTTGTAGCAGCCTGCGGTACGGACCCAGAGCGCAATTCAGTTATATGACTTATGTGTCGGGCCCCGTCTTGATCGACAGCTGTTTCGGGAATATCGCTGAGTTTGTCGTCCCTCGACGTGCTCGTTGCAACGCCGCCATCGTGGCCATTTTCAGCATTCCCGCTGCCTGCTCCCTCACTCGTATCCTCGTCATAATCCAGGTCAATGTAGGAGAGAGAGAAGAAGGACAAGTGCCGGAGATGGTAGCCGATGTGCCTTGCCAGCATATTGGGCTTTTCGGAGAGGTAGGGGCCTAAGCTTTCGGGTACGCAGTCGCAGAGTGGACAGGCAAAGACCTCTTCTCTTTTCGCTTCACGCCTGTTGCGACGCACACGCCCTTGTATCTGAGACTTGGTGAGCCTTGGGCTATGTCGCTCCTCAAAGTGCTTCAGGAGGCTGATCTTGTCCTCAAATTCAACCGGAGGGTCATGGCAGAGATCGCAGTAAAACTGCTCGGTATGTATCTTCTGGGCCCAATTAATAGTGTGTTGTTTTAACATATGATCCAGCCAATCCTTGAATTGAACGAAGAATCGAGGAGGGTCCTGGCATTCCGCCGCCAAGCAGACGTAAGGCTCGAGGTCCTTGTGGACATGTATCCTAATTGGATGAGGTCAGAACTTTTATATCCAAGAATATGGAGGGAACGTGGTAAATGCAATTTGGAGGCATACTCCCAATCACGCTTTTGCATCGTTCCGAGCTCCAGTGGGTCAGAACAGATGCTACACTTTGGCTCTCCTTTAGGGAAAGGGGGATAAGGCAATTGGTCGACTTCGCCCTCTGGGACTACCGAGCCTCCGCTGATAATTGAAGCGGTTGGCCTTTTCTTGTCCTGGCGGTATCGCTCCAAATTTGACTGAGTAAAATCAGTATGCTTAGTACCCTCAATCGAGACCGCTGCCTCCTTTTTGCGCAGGGTGTTTGGTGCGACTATCGATGATGGAGTCGGTGTTGGCTCCTCTGGTAGTGGTATAGAGACCTCGGTCTCATCTACCAGGTAAACATGATGGTCCTTCCGGTCTCTAGCGAGCTTTTCATTGTGCATTTGGAGATATCGTAACGATACACCTCTTACATGAATGGATGTCGCCAGTTGCCTTAAGAGGCTTGGTCTGGCATGAGGGTACCGTAGTTTCAACAGCGAGTAGACTGTGTCTGGCTGTGTACTCCCGGCGTCTTCTCGCATCTGATGCGACTGTCTCGAAGAGCGGCGAATCTCTACGGCTAACACGGAAAGTCTCCCCAACGCTGCAGCCACGGCATTGAGTCCCGGTGAGTCTTGACCGTCTCCAGCATCATAGCCCGGTTGAGCTTTGAAGATGTAAGTATAACCATCTACATCAGGGCCGTCAAAGCTCACTTTGAGACCATATCCAAGCCAGGTTTACATTGATCATGTGGAGGAGTTCGAGCACCATGTCCCTTGTCGGGAGGTGGGTAGAAAGTCGTGCGTCGAGTGACGATCTTACGTCGCTAAATGCGCCGATATAGGCTGCCCACTGAATGAAGCTACCCCGCAGCTCTAGGCAAGTGTCATAGGTATGAGTGCCTTCCTCGTGACGCCCTAAATGATCCTCGAAGGACTTGCGACATGATACTGCCGCATCGTAAATTGAGGTGTCTTCATTGAAATGGGGAATGCCTGCCTTCTGTGCATTCATGTTGTTGCAAGAATTGTGTTTCCTGTTTCTAACATGATTGACATGGGGAGGGATAGCTGAAAGGATCGATACCCCGTGGTTGTAGGGATTGGAGAGGCCATGCGGTGTCGTTTCTTCTGCTGATCCTCAGGCATCAATGCATGACACCAATTTGTCCATGGACTCGTAAGAGCGCGAGGTAATATCTCCTCCTGATACTCAAAAGCTCAGCTCCGGATCAAAGAGAAGGAATGAAAGAGTGGCAAGCAGGATTTGTCTCTAAGTGTCATGTCAACCACTGCAACTACCGTCGCGTCTTCGACCACGATGCCTTTGGATAAGACCAAATCTCAACTAGTCCTTGTCGCTTTCCCCGCATTCATCGCGCAGCTCCCCAACCCTGTGTCGCCGGTCGATGGCGACGACAACTCTATGCGACTGTGGAATGCCACAAAGTTTTTAAAGCTTGCCATTACACGCGTCCACGAGTGTTTCAATGAGACACACGCAGTGACAAACTTGTCACCAGATGATACCCAGAAGGTGGAAGTTGTTATTGAAGACGTCCTGTCGCTACTGGACGATCTGGTGGACGACGCGATCCTTCCCGGCCGCGCGACTCTTGGTGTGAGCATCTCGACTTCCCGGTAATAACATTTCAAGAATCTTGGAAACTCCATGCTAATGCTACTACACTGTTTCTTTAGCTAAAAGGCCCGACCAAGTTGCGTGCTTTCGCAAGTGCTATATCCGAGCCGACACGACCAGGCTGTCCCCCAACAGTAAACGGATACGTACGTTACTATAACCGATCCGACAGACGAACGGAGGCTGAACAATATCAACATATCACGAGTAGATTCGACAAATTTGACGAAACATTGCGGACCGTTTTCAACTCGCAAATATTGACAGCGGATCTTCAAGCGAGCCGACCTCTGGGACCCTATGCTAGCGAGGAGCTCGAGAGTGACAAGAAGACTGAATACAATGCCGTCCTATCAGCAACAAGGTTTTGCGAAGTTACCAAAGGCTTTGCAAGGATGATGGCGAGGGGCGATGCTGACCCCTGCGAGCCACCACACAGCACATTCATATGTCTGAACGGCTTCGATACATCCAATATGGAACTTATTATGACCCTCTGCGGCAAGCCCGACGTTTGTTGTACGATGACTTGCTCAAGCTGCCCCCATGGCGAGGTAACTGAGAAAAAGCTCATCTGCCACGAACTGAAGGAGAAGGGAAGTTCGAAGCGGAGAACGAAGAGACTACATATCAAGGTTCGATTGGATGGATCGTGGAAAAGCGAATTACGGTATGGAGAGTCCTACAATCGAGGCCCCGTGGTGAAGCCAAATTTGACTCTACGCGCCGCGCTTTTCCCCAAACTCGCTCGCAGAGGTCCCAGAAAGCCCGAAGATGGTGTTAAAAATGTGCAACGGCTGGAGCTTGCGCTCAACATTGCAAAGTCGTTCATATGTCTGATCTGGAGCCCCTTACTGACAACTCCCTGGAGGTCCGAAAACGTCGTCGTCATGAAGGACGAGATATATGATTCGGGCGACTTGCATCCATATATCATAGGACACTTTGATCAGATCGAAGTAGCTAACGTGACGAGTTCAAATTGCGGCAATCGCAAGTCCTTCGTTCTTGATCTTGGCTCCCTCCTCTGGGAGATCATTTTCATGGAGAAGGTCGTCATTATAGACGATGACAAGGAGGAGGATGACAGCGAGACACACTACAATGCACTCAATCGAACTCAAGGGATGTGGAAACATAGACTCTCGGACTTGGCCGGCGTCCAATTCTTCAAACAGTGTCTCCCCATTACTGACCAATGCCTCCAACTCTACGAATGGTTTGACGATCACGACGACTTGGACCTTCGAGACTTCCTAGGTAAGATCTACAGCAATGTTATCAAACCTCTTCAGGATCTTCACAGGTCATACCAATATCACAAACACACGGAATGTCATGACCAGCGACTTACTTCGGCCGAGAATACAAAGATATCGGAAAAGCCCACCCTGAAGAAGATTTCATCACCGCATCGCAAACTACCTACCATCGTGGAAACACCTCCGTTTGCACCCTGCACAGACGCAATGTCAACGTTCGGCATGCAAGAGAAGTCAGCACTGCTAAGCTCAGGCCGATATGTACGTAGACGCCATACGACTAGGAAACATAGATGAAGGCTGATGCTGACGTTTACCATGGGTGGCAGATTACGAACAGCGCCAGTTGGATGGACGAGTACGATAGACTTCTGATATCTATGGGAAGAGAACTCACGTACTCTGTGAAGATTGCTGTCCTCGACACGGGCTGCGATATTGAACATGGAGTCTTCCAAGGAGCGGGAAATGATTACATTGACAGCCTTGAGAGTCACTGGAAAGACTTTGTGAGCGACGAGCCCGAACCTGTTGACGATGATCCCGAGAAACATGGAACAGCCATGACCGCTATCACCCTTCGTCTGGCTCCGCATCGTCACGAAGTATACGTTGCACGTGTAGCAAGGAATAAAGATGGACTTACTAATAGTAAAAGCAACATTGTGGAGGTATGTCTAGTGGCCCCATCCCATTAACACATTCGACTTGAGCCGAATACCATGGTTTGCTGACTGATATGACTCCCTAGGCTATCAAGCATGCCGTCAACAAATGGGGAGTGGACATTATATCAATGTCGTTTGGCTTCGGCAAGGAGATTCAATCAATCAAGAGGGCACTCATCGAGGCAGAGCAGATACGGGACTACAACATTGTATTCTTTGCAGCGGCAAACAACTCTGGCCTGAATGAATCTGAGCTATTCCCGGCCCACATGGAAAACGTCATGTCGGTCCGTGGCACAACCCATGATGGGCTGTTCACACAAAAGTACGATCCTAGCCCCAGGGTTCACAACCATGGCTCCGAACAGTACGGGACCCTTGCCGTTGATGTCCCTTGGGGGTGGCATGATTTCCGACTAACGAAATCGGGCTGCTCCGCCGCTACGCCTATTGTCGTAGCTATCGCAGCCATGGTGATGTCTTATGCTTTGTCACCCGCCCGGGCGAAGCGATTCAGGGAAGACGACTTAGATATCGACGCTATTAGGACTCGCAGGGGTATCGAATCTGTATTCCGAGATATGTCAGTGTCTCGCGAACCAAAGCGGCGCTACCTCGCGCCATGGTTCTTATTTGAGGGAAATTCGCCTCAGTACTTGATTGGAAATGCGCTGAGACGATTACCACGCCAGGATAGGTAGGATATCAAGAGTAAACTTGGGCAAGGTTTCGTTCCTGGTAGAGATGGACATTGTATACAACATATGAAATATGCATCATTTCCATAGAAACGCTGCCTTATCTTTACTGCCGACTGTAAATCTAGGAGCGTCACAGCCACTCATACGTCTCCGAGCGAGGAACTATGCATTAGCGTAGGGCTTTCATATCATCCGAAGCGGGGTAAGCACGGCGTCAGGCTCTGAGTATTCGCATGTAGGTGTCAATGCAAAGGATTCCGAGCACTTCCTACTGAAGAACCATATTCTTCCAACTCTGTGACTTTGGTTCCAGTCGTTGTCGGTTTTGCTCTGATTCGCTGCCACCACTACAATATTCACTCAGTTTGGTTGTTATAAACACGTCATTGGCTTTCCTGGCAACGCTTTCGTGGAGAGCCAAGATGAGCTTTGTTCAGAACCCAACGTATTTCCTCGCCCCAAACTGGACATTCAGGCCCGGTGGGAAACTGAATCTGGGCAACATTGTGAGTTCGGAGCTCTTCATCCCAGCCTGCCTTGCCACGACGGCTGACCCGCGTACCTTCAAGGTCGTGAACCCACTAAAGCCACACATTGCCCTGACAAAAGCCGACCCTGACCGCCCTTCTCCAGTCGAGGTAGCCGCCGATCGAGACTGGCAGATAGGCCTGCAGAAGGCACGAAACCTGAGCCTCGGCCTCTGGGGCGTCTTCGTCGAGAAGATCTACCTTGCGCTGTCGTTTGAGCGCGAGAGCACCAGAAACTCCACCTACTCCATGTCGTCGCTCCACACCGTCTCTTACGCGGAGGACCCATCCAACGCCGAGATCCAGGCGCGGTGCAACGCCCCAGAGGTCCGCGAGTTCATGCGCCTCGACAGCGTCCTCTGCAAGCCCGTCTACATGGTGACCGGCGTCAAGGTCGCCCGCGACTTCAAGCTCGAGGCCGCCGGCGCCGAGTCGCAGGGCGTCGCGGTCAAAGCGGGGGCCGAGGCCGGGCCGGAAGCGTCGGCGGGTGCCGGCGCTGCCGCGAAGAACGCGGCTCGCTGGGAGCATAGCTTCAGCTCCGACAACGACATTGTCTTTGCGTACCAGCTGATCCGGATCAAGCCCGGGGGTTGGAACCCCGATAATCGCAAGCTAGGTTGGACAGAGTTTCAACACCGCAAGGCGTTTCTGTCCGATGACGACAAGCCATCAGTGGAGCAAGAGGTCAGGGGGGAGATAGAGGCCGTCACATCCGAGGACCTCGGAGGAATGGGCTCAGTCGCCGAAGTTGTTGAAGTAGAGGGTGCATGGGTTGCTGTACCAGCGCCTAAAAAGTAAGGAGGTGTATGAATTAAGGTTATATAGGTATAGTATCGTGCTATAGGGCTTTTAGCATACTTTCATAATTTTCAACTCATCACTCTTACTCATATGTGCGGCCTACAGGGTGACTTGGTGCAACTGAAGAACCCGTCAATGGCGCTTGCGAGGTCAAACCCTTATTACTGGCGAGCACTTTTCCACGACCCTCCAACCCTTAGAAACGAATTCATCAGCTTCGCTGTTTGTCACTCCGACCAGCACTTTCATGCACTACCCGACACCAAATAAGTTGACTCTTAAGAAAGTGGTATAACTATCTAAATAAAAAAATTCTGTCAAATAAAGAAAGACTATTAACTTGTGGGTACTGCTTGCCTCCCCCATCGCCTCTAGGTGTGGTCATCTTGAATTTGTAACCGCATCAGGTTTACCTCCCTTGATGTTAAGCGTCTTTATTTCAAGTGATCCTTCAGGAGCTCCAAGATGAACTCGTCCGTCTTCCCCTTAACCCCTAGAAGCTCGTTATCCACCTGGTCGTCCGAAAAGACACCACCGCACTCCGGATCCGCAATGGCGCGCTTGAGGAAAGGCCCGATGGTTTCGAAGTCGAAGATGCCCTTGGCCATACGCTGCTCCGCCACGGCGACCAGGTCGTCGAGAACAACCGACTCGGGCTCCCAGGTCCGGTCGGGCCGGGCCTGGCGCGCGAGCTCCAGCAGCCGGCTCTGGCTGGTCACCAGGTCGTGGACGTAGACGGCCCGGTTCTTGGTCTCCTCGGTGGAGCATCACCCCCACCAGCCCGTCGGCGACGCTCTGCATGGTGGTCGCGCTGAACGGCGTGTCGCCGCCGTCGAGGACCTGGGGGTTGGGCTTGGTGAAATCGACGATGAAGTTGGCGCGCAGCGCCCAGTCGAGGAAGGCGTTGTTGTAGAAGAACGTGTAAGTCAGGCCCGTCGACTGGGCCTTCTCGATCAGGTAGTCCTCGGTCACGACCTTGTGCTTGAAGACCGGGTTGGCGCGCGTCTTGGGGTTGGCCAGGTTGGAGCCGAACTCGGACGGGACGAAGCGCCGGACGCCGGCGGCGATGGCGGCGTCGATGAGGGCCAGCTGCGTCATGGCGGCGGGGGTGGTGATGAGGGAGATGACGGCGTCTTGGCCTGCCAGCGCGGCTTGCAGGGACTCGGGGGAGGAGTAGTCGACCTCGACTATCTCGACGCCCTCGGGGAGGCCGGCGGTTGACGAACCTTGGCGGGTGAGGACGCGGACGTTGAACTTGCCGCTTGAGACGAAGGTGGGGGTGACGATCTTGCCCAGGTTTCCGCCTGCACCGGCAATTGCGACGTTCTGGATAGTGTAAGACATCTTGGTGACTAAGGGATCTTGTACAATCGATATGCGAACAGGTAAGGACTTATGACTGAATGCTCTAGGTAATAGACTGTAAAGGGGTTGATGTTTCTGTAGCAGTGTTGTGGGTGGTGATGGAGATGAGATTGGGATCCAACATTCGACCATGACCTTGAGGTGAATGCCTGGGTTTAAGTATGCGTTCCATCTCGATATATCTTCGTATATTCCTTCGATGATGCGACAGACTATGAAGTGTTGTTCCCACCATGTCGGATCCGCGAATACAGTAATACACCAAAATCCTGGGCCCACCGGCCGATAGGTTGAGAAACCGATGGGATGCCGGTGGGATATCGGCCGAGATCCCGGCCGAGTGCACGGACAGAATCTTCATGACAATCAATTCAATGCCATATTGCGTATTTCAAAGCACTCTTATTGCATCGCTTATACTTTGGGTAAATGCAGTTACCGGCAAGCATGTCAATAGTTCCGTAGACTTCGGCGACAAGTCTCGTATAACCGAGAAGTGCGAGATGTGCGAAGATGCAGAGAATCAGCCCGTCTGGTGGACTAACTGAATTGCGTCGGCTTGACATGGATGCCCGCCCAGCACTGAAGCGCTAGCTGACCATATCCCACCGGTCGCAACAATCTCATCCCACTCAGCACCGGCTTGGCACTTTCACATTCACCACCACATGCAATCCGACGTGGATAGATTGCCGGTATTCGACTGATTAATAATCTATTGACCTACATTATCTGTCTCTCGACAATTCCCGCGTGGAGGAGGATTTGAACAAGATGCAGGTTCTGATTGAAGCTGTCGAGGGCGACCGTAGACGACCATGTCGAACGCCGATCCTGCGCCAACGCGCCATACATGCCAATGCGGCAGGAGCTTCATACGGAAAGAACACCTGATTCGCCATCAAGCCTCACACGGCAATCCATCCCACGTCTGTCCTCAATGCCAGAGATCTTTTACGAGAAAGTATGTAGACATGTCGTATTGGTTTATGTATCTATGAGTCCACTGCCTGCAAGAGCTGCTGACCAATTGAGCAAGTGATCTACTGCGGCGTCACCTTCACAGGCACGTCGAGACCATAGCAAATGGCAGAAGAGGTGTTACTCGGGCTTGCGACGCTTGCCATAGCAACAAGGTAGGCCGAACATTCGTGGTGTATTTTAACCCTACAAGCCCTGCTTTTCAATTAACACTGGGTAGACCCGATGCATAGGCGGAACGCCCTGTGCCTTGTGCGTCAAAAGAGGCATCACCTGCTCCTTGGCGCCGAAAGGCCCCGAGCATGGCGCTGCGAGCAGCACCGAGATACCACAGAACCCTGCTGGGCTTTTTCAACCACCTCAGCCGGATCATGGCAAATCCACATCTGCAGAGACAGAGAGCGAACCATCGCTTGACCCAATGCAAATTATCGGTACGATGATGGTTCGAGGGGAGCAGAATGACCAGCCCATGGATTATGTTGAGCGTATGCGAGCGATTCATCGCGCGCATGGCCCCGAAGAGGCAATGCGACAACTGTTGTCCGACAATCAATCGCCTTCGCTATCCCTTCTCGGCGGAACCGATGGTCAGTTCGAGACATTCGCCGAGGAACACCAGAAGACATATGTTGAAGTGTTTCACGAAGTTTGGCCGTTCCTCCACGTAATCACACTCGATGCGCGCATGGACAATCTGCATCTTGCATCCTCTGTCATTATCATAGGGATCCTGCTGAAGAAAGACGCGACGGATTTATCCAGGGCTCAAGCCATTTCTTGTCATGATCTCATGATGGGCCAGTTTTTCCAACGTCTGGTCGGTGTCTTGATATATTCTCCGTGTCCAGCCACCGTCACACCAACTAACCTTGCTTTGACAGTGCGAGACCCCTCGAGGTTCAATGGAGCAGGCGTGGCCGATGGAATGGTATCAGGCTGTGCTGCTCAACATTATCATGGGGGTAATACGCAATGAGTTACCGCGGTCGCGTTTACTCTGCAGCCTGTTCATCACCCATCTGAGACTGGTCGGGGTCTTCGACTCCACGGTCGCGGAAGCCCAAAGAGAGAAGTACCATCCAGGGACTTTTCTTCCATTCGTGCTGAACGTCGGCGAACAACGCGGGAGACTCATCGGGTACTTGTTCAAAGTCGACGCATTACTTTCGCTTTTGAATGAGCAGTCGCTGATGCTGCACGCCGAGGAGCTGGATGTCCGGCTTCCCCAGACATTTGCTCTCTGGAATGCATACGGCCTGCATGTGTTTTCCAAGAGATACAGAGATGAGCCCGGCCATCGCATTTCACTCAAGCTGAGGGATGTTATAAGCAGTCCGTTCGCTTTCACGACGGCTTCGATTGTCGCAGAGGATGTTGAATTCGGTCTTTGGGCTCTGACCCGTGAGATATGGCAGCTTCGTCAACGCCAACAGATGGCGCGAGGGAGAACCCCCGACGCTACGATCACCAATGGTAACGATAATACCCTGAAAGCGCTGGCGCACAGGCTCAGAGGATGGAAGTACCATCTCGCTGGCCTGCAGCGGCTGTGCAGCATCAGCGATGCGGCTACAGAAGAGGAGAAAGCGAACGCGCTCCGTCTCTTCCGGGCCTACCGCGGTGACGATGACGCGAAGACCAATGAGGAATGGCAACAACTCGCGCGCAATCGCGCCGGCAACCGAGTGCGAGAGGCCATGAACCTGCATGACGTCCTCGAATCATGGCTGCATGGCTGCAATACGGATTCCAATCAGACTGATGCCGGCAGTCGTGTTGTTGGGATGCGCCACACCCTCCTGCAATCCCTCGACATGAGCGGACCTTAAATCAGGCAGCCGTTTAACAGCGAACCCACACCTTCTTCGTGCCGCACCGAGTCGGCCAATTGGGTTTGGCGTCGCGCCGTACTAACTTGCTGTACCTGCAGCAGTACGGCGATGTTTTCCTGTCAATTGGCCAGTTGATCGACTGCCAATTCCCCAATACGAGGATGGTCCTCATCCTTTGGCATGGGTGTGATTCCTTCCCGCGATCCGGAAAAGGGGATTGCATGCTTCCTCGACACAGCCATAGGCCCCAATTAAACTCACTGGTCTCCATTGTTGCTGCCATAGTCTTTCTGACTGCTTTTCCTTGGGGGCTTGCTTGTATGTCAGAACCTTCAACCGATTACATGTATTGGCATCGCCGCAGACCACAATGAGGGAACTGCTGCTGCTCTGCCTCGTCCTATTCGATGGCTTTCATCTTGCCCGGTCGGCCCAGACGGCCTTTAACCCAAACTCCCTCGCAGTGGAAACTCGATGTACGTCGAACGAAGCACCTGCCATGACACACGTCTGTCTATGCCGATAGAATGCTGACGCTTTTATTGTAGTATCATGGTGTACAGACCAGATGAACAGCTGTGCCGAGCTGTGCGCCGGCCCGGGTTTGGGCGCAAACTCCTGCGATCATGTAAGTATCTCTTTCTTATTCCCCGAAGCTTCTCAATCAGTTCCCGATTGGATGTTGTCGCACTGCTGGTTGAACTCGGGTGCTGATCCTCAATCCAAGATGACGCTCAATTATGCCTGCACATGCGCCAATGGCACCGCGCCCGGCTTGCCCTACTACGCGAGGACGATGCCGACGTTCATCTGCGAACAAAACAAGAAGGACTGCATAGCCGATGCCAAAGGGGATGCGGCGGCCGAGAAGGAATGCGGGGGCTCGAGTAAGTCGGCGTGCGGTACCCTGGACCCCATGTCGGCCACCAAGAAAGCCGACGACAAGCCCACCACGACGGCGACTGCGACGGGGAAGGATACGACGAGTACAGCTACATCCACCTCGAAATCGGACTCGACAGAGTCCAGCAGTTCGTCATCAGGAGGAGGTGGAGAAGGAGGAGGAAAGCCCTCAGTGGGGTGGCTGGCCGCCGTCGTAGCCGGCGTACTAATCTTCGTGGGCGCGCTCGCAGGCGGGTTCTACTGGCTCGGCAAGCGGCGCAGCCGGAACAAGAAGCGGAAGTCGATGATGGCCGGCACCGACGGCGAGACGGGCGACGACAGCAGCAGGACAGGACCCTACAAGACGCTGTCCGAGGGACAGGGCGGCTCCTCCTCCCAGTGGTCCGTCTACGAGCTGCACACGACCAAGGAGATCCCGGCCGAGATGGACTCGCTGCAGCCGTCGCCCGTGGTCTCGGAGCTGCCCAGCCCGGGCGCAAGTCACTTCGTCGCGGAGCTCGATGGGCGCATGGTGCCGAGTGTGACGAGGCCGGGGGCGACGTACAATCAGGATGATGGGCGGAAGTACCGGATGCCTGATGAGGGGCGATGAAGGAACCTTAGTGAAATTCTGCATAATAACCAATCTAATTTGTCAATTATATTTGGTGATCAAGTGTCAAAGTAAAGCTGAAGCGCTGGGCTACCAATCTCATGGCGGCTCAGCCGTTTGAAAGTTCCCAGCCAATTGAGCCAACATTCAACCTTTCATTGGCCTTGTAAGTTAGGGGTACGTGAGTTGATGTTGTCCCAAAGTACTCCTCTTCCCATACTGTCGGTCGTCTAGCAGCTGGGTCGACATGGGGATGCCGCAGTGGTTAGGGGGCTTCATCACTGAGGAAGAAGGCAAAAGTGGCGGGGTTCCACCGCAGCCACCTGGTCTGCCGGCAGCAGCCCCACCTGAACCACCCTGTGTAGAGATCACAACTATCGACCCTCTCTCAACCGATCTGATTGTGGTGAGCCAAAAGGAGCACGCGGCGACAATCGAGATGTTTAAGGAAGAGATTAGAAGAGATGAGGCTTGATGATGCCATGCGGGTACTAAATGCCAGAGTGATCAAGGCAACTCAAACCAGTCCTGACTTGCCTTTCCAAGCTCGGCTCAAACTGACGTGGTCGTAGCAAGAAGATGTACCAGACTCAGTTGTGGAAGTGGAAGTTCTTCAAACAGGAAATCCGACGTCGCGGCCAATCTGAAAACCCAGCGCCATCCCGCTTCCACTGGTAAGCTACCTGGCCAGGGCCGAGTCAACGGACAATGGAGGACGACCTCCTTCAGTGAAGTACCGAGACCGCGGTAAGCGACTTTTGGCGTTTATTCCTTTCTACGCCAGTTAAATCCAGTGTTTATTCCACATTATCCCAAGGCTTCGTAATGGAAGGCATAGCCGTTTTTTTCGAGAGATTCCCAGTAGTTCCTATTGAGACATCTTAATCCTCGATAGTTCTCTTGCTGTGTGCCTAACCCCAAAGGCTTCACCCAACCCAACCCCGCTTCGCGAAACCGATGCGCCGCCCGCCCCCATTGAAGCTTCCATTCTCGTGCACCAGCTTAGCCATGATGCCTTCATCCGCGTCGATTGACTTAATTGGATTGTTGGACGTCCAAACGCCCTTGGCGGCCATTTGAGGTCGATTTTTGGCTTTTCTGTCCAAGGGCACTGCCAGTGATCCGACTGGCCTCCAGCTGTCCAGATGGCGTTGCATCCGCGGACGATGCTTTGCCCAACATCATTTGCAACCAGCTTCAAATCGCCTATCTTATTTAACGAGCTGCAACACCACTACGACGATGTTGAAAGAAATCAGCCAGTGACGTATAAAGAAAGTAACAATTGTTTCCAGATTTTACACCTGAACCCCCTGAGTTGAATCTCTCTCGGGCTGTCATGCTTCCAGGTTCTCATTGAGTTGCCTCTCAAACCGCAGGTCCCCAGGCTCATGAGCTTTTGGTACATCTCTTTGTAGAGACAGGTAATCATCATCCCTGATAGCTTTCCTTACATCTTCTGTGTTGGAAGGGCTACTCAGCAAGATCTTGAAGACTGTATGTCCATGAGTCAGATCTAGTAGAAACCGTATGGTATCCGCCGTATCCTCGAGGAGCTCTGCCCGACCCTCGTAGAAGTTGATGCCGTCGATGATGCAAAACACGGTGTCGTCTGGATCAATCTGTTGCACTAGCTGGCCGAAGACGAAGCAGAAGGTCTTTACGTTACCCAGGTCCATCTGGTAAACATGATCGTGCTGGATAAAGCTGAGGTCGAAGGGCCGTTTCCGGAGAAGCTGCGAGATGAGACTGGCGATCAAGGTGCGTGCTCCCCCGTACTCCTCGTACGGGTGGCACCCACAGAAGAAGGCCAGCGTCCAGAAGTTATCCAACCTACGTAGGTTCTGTACCAACAAGGCGCAAAAGAGGGTCAGAGGAGATACAGGGAGCGGGTCAGAGTTCCCATGTATCAAGAGTTCCTGGGATGATGCATTCACCAACCAATTCCGGAACTGCGGCGTAGGCATAATAACTTCAGTCCGATCGTGGCCACGCGATAGGAACCCTTCCCGATAGTCCATGATGTACTCAATATCATTGCTGTCCAGATGAGCTGCCTGGAGGAACTCGAGGAGGTCCTCTTGCGACACAATTGGTTGGGCAGGGCGGAGGTGAGGAGCTACAAGTTGAAACTGGAACGGTTGTGGTTGACGTTGAGCATTTTGGGCTGCTGTATGTTAGCAGTTGATATAAGAGGTTCTCGGAAAGAGGTACCTGTCGCTTCAATCTGACGCGAGAGCCTTTGAGTCTCCTCATATAGTTGTCTGGCTTCCTCACGCTCTTTCTCCCTCTCCAGGCGATGTTCTTTGGCTAGGGTCTCGAGCAGTTGGCGCATGTTATTGAGTGAATCTTTCACACTGTCTGCCCTTTTCGCTACTACGATGAAGTTAGCTAATAACATCCGTTTAGTTCCGATAGCTGTTCGTTGAGGTTTCTCACAAGTTTTGGTGCTTTTGAGAGTTTCATGCGTCTCCTCCATTTGAGTATAATGGGCTGCCTCAACAAGCTTCTTGCCGTTTTCGTTGATCTTCTCCAAGGAACTTAATAGGGACTGCTCGTAGTGTTCACCACTCCACACCGCATCGATACCCTTGATCGCTACAGGCATTCAGTCGAGAGGCTAGTACATGTGTCAGTCTTGGAGGCGGCTTACCGATGTTGCGTGTGTAGAAACCAATAACATCTTCAATGCCTTTTAGCATTGATGTATACAGTATCTCTACAGCGTCCTGGATCTTTGGCCTTGTGGGGTAAAGCCTGAGATAATCTTCAATGTCCTCAAATTTGTCCATTAGACTCTGCAAACCAGTCTTGACATCTTCTCGCACTTTCCGAGTTTGCTTAAAGGCCTGATGAACGGTTTGTCAGTCATATCCAAGTGAACACCGAGGTGGATAATCTTGCCTCCAAGAGAAACGTTAGGGCTCCAAGAATGGGCTTAGAGTAGTCGATCTCAGGGATAACTCCAGCCACTCTCTTCATAACATCTGCCTTGTCTCCCATGAATCTCCCTGCCTTTCGGAGCTTTCCTTTGAAACCAGTCTCCGACTGGTAGTCCGCTCCTACTGATTGCAGCAGTTGGAGCACGCCTTCCCAAGTTGTCTCATTGCGGATGCTGCAGCATTTTTCGACACGGCCTCTAGGTTCATTGGGATATGTCTCGATAAACAGTCTCATGATATCTGAGAAAGGCCGCCCGTGCGATTGTCCTTCTACCGCGCCTGCGTTCTCCACCAGCGCCATGCTTTCTGGTTCGCTTGACAACGGCCCATTCTGCAGCAGATTCATGCCACGACTGCTTGGTTCAGCCACATAACGGTTCAAATTGTGGTCGAAGTGAGCCGCAGGATCCACAGACGATAATGACTGGTGATATTCTGGTAAATGGTTATCGATGAAATCAACGGCGGGCGAGACAAGCCGAATTCTGGTGGGTGATGCCATTTGGTGAAGGGGACGCCTGACTCCACGGTCATACACCTTTGCTGCCAACTGTTGTCGGATAGAATATCCAGCGGGGCGTGCCAAAGATACCTGTGGTCTAGGACTATTGACTACTTAATGATGCGCCGGTGAGAAGATCTCCCCGGCCGGTCAGGAAATCATGCAGTCAGAGCCTAGTCTTGGCATATCGGAGAGTCACGCCCGCATTGCTTACGATCCAATCAGAAGATAACACAACTCAGATTTGAGGGGCCATTGCCTATACGCGCTGGCCGCATATGCACAGCAGAGAAGTATCTGCTAGTGCTTATCTTACTCGGACATCACAAACCCGACGTGAGCTATCGGGAGTACACATAACTGCCAACCTCATCTCGTCCCTTCTTCAGGCGATTCAATTGTCGACAATCTTGTGCTAGTCGAGAATTGAAATGCTTCCAATAACCGACCGTGCCCAATCTTGGTAAGCGACTTTCGGGGTTTATTCCTTCCTGATTTATTGTTTATTCCATATTATCCCAGTGTCTTACGAAGAAAGAGGAATCTTTTATTCGAGAGAATTATATTATTCCCTCTTAAGATATCCCATTCCCTTTAAGGAGAGTAAATGCTAACGCCGAGAGTCGATAGGTTTCTGGTACACAATTGAGATGTCGCACACGATGGGGCAACCTGAACCAACGCTGGTGCGATTTACGACAAACTGCTTTGCGGTCAGAGATTCGTCAGGCCCACCGCGGGACTCATGTATCCTCACTTACTCAAAGGACGACGAGCCTCCGGAAAACAAGTCTGAACCAATTTTAGAGGTGGTTACTGATGTGCAGGCTGCCAAGTCAGGACTTGCAAATGGGGGAAGGTCTCTGCAAGAATCTCATGACATGGTCATAAACAATACACGAAGTACTTCACTTGTCGTACGCTCCGAACTGCTGGTACAGGCAATCAGGGATGTGGTGGCATTCTATCCAAGGTAGGGATTGGAGTCCTCTCTGTCCGGTATTGCGATGAAGTTGACCGAAGTCAGCCAAAGTTTCGCAGGAAGCTGCCTGACTATCAAGGAACCCTATGCCGTTTTGATGCATCATATTCCCGAGCTCGAAGCACTGAAGCGGAAATTGGAGACTCAATCAACCGAACCCGGGACATCAGATGACACAAAGCTCAAACATCTCCAAGTCCTTGTTGATTACATTAACGACCAGTATCAGAGACTATGCTTTCACGCGAACGAGCGTATGTTACAAGCTGAACCAACAGTCAGGTTCGAAGATGTCTGGTTCCTCATGAGGCCAGGGGCACTGGCATACACAAGATGGGACCGAATATGGATAGGCTGCAGCATTGAGCAAGTCTACAAGCTTGATACCGGCCAAGAGGAAGGTAAGCCCGAAGCGTGGGTTATCGGGATATGCTTTCTCCAAATGTCTCGGGACTCGGGTGAACTTGAGTGCGGGTCAGCCAAGATCACAATTGACCGCTTCAGCGGAGCAAAACCTATTGTGAGCTTGCCTGTGTTCCCACGGGAATTTCACGACAGGCGAGACTCGGGCCTACGGAGGGAAGAGGCCAAGAAATGGGGCGGTAAAATCGCAAAGATGCTCTGGGAGGGACCCAAGCACATGACATACGAAGGCGAATGCCTGGATGAATTCCGGCAGTATGTAAGTCTGGTTCAATTGCCATCACTTGATCGAAGCTGTTCTAATTGACGATCAGTACAAAGGCCAAGTCGTTGTCGATGGCTCACACGAGGTGGAACAATATTTGCCATCGCACAATTGGACTGCGGCATTGGAACCATTTGCCAGGATATACCAGAGAGCGGTTCCACAACCTAGACCAGGACCGGATGATAGTCTTTACGAATCAAACTCACCGGAGGTCTTGACCAGCGATCATTACTTTTTAATATCACCCTGTCTTTGTGCGTTTGCAATCAATACTCAATCCTGGAGTAAGTTTCCCTCTATCTCTACATGTCTCTTCTTCAGCTCTTTGTAAAAAGGGTCCACATGCTTCGTTCCGCATATTGATCGAATAACATATAGTACTGATACATGTCAAACATCTGAGACCACTTGAAGTACCCTCGAACAGCCCTGAGTCTATACTAGAGCCAGAAAAGCTGAAGGTACTCAACGCAATGGTGCATTCGCACCTGGCCAACAAAACCCTGCTACCAGCCCATTCAACTGACTACCGGGGCAATGGATTGACGATTGTCATTCATGGTATGTTGAGTCTAGGAAATGACTCGTGCAAGCTGACTGAATGCTCGAAGGTCCCTTGGGATGTGGGAAGACTACCACAGTCGGTAAGTTTTGAAGAGCAATTCCAACAAGCAGAATGGCTGACTTTACTCTCTCAGAAGCCATATGCCTACAAACCCAGCGACCACTGGTGCACCTCACAGATAGGAATAGCCCAGGCACCTACATGAAGGTCGAAGAGCTACAGGATTGGGTGATCCTGGGTGAAAGGTGGGGTGCGATATATCTCCTCAAGCCCGAAAGATACCACAACGAATTACTCAGATGTAAGGTGCTGTCCTCTTCAGAAGGCATTGAGGATTGACTTGACTGACCGGATGTATCAGATATGCACTACCTTCGCTCCAACTCCACCGGCATCTTTTTCCTGGTGGCTAGAGATGTCGACGATTTGGAGACACGAATGGGGTATTCCGTCCACCTGATGGTTAGGTTCACAGAACTTGATGACATGAAACGCAAGGCGATCTGGAATAAACTCCAGCAAGACTTGAAAGACCAATCGGGTTCCAAGATTCGACTCAACAACAGCGCAAACAACCTACTCAACCACAGCGATATCCATGAGCTGAAATGGAACGGCCACACAATCTTGCAGTGTTTCAAAGCCGCTGTAGCTCTGGCGGAGTCCGATTCCAAGAAGCATCCGGAACCAAAGGTGGACGGAGTAATCACCGTTGACGCCGAGCATTTCAAGGATGCTATCAACACAACTGAGACCAAGCTGCCCTCGGGTACATTTGATCATTACTCCGATGATGAGGACACGAAGCATCGATTCAAACAAAGGAAACGGAAGGAAAAACCTGCAATTGTAAAGTCCAAATTATGGCCTTTGTCTTCCGACGCCGATATAGACTTGTGCATCCCGCAGCTGAATCGTGTAGAATGGGAGAGGTTCAAGGCCGCGGCTAGCGACGAACTATTTCGCAAAACGAAATTCTATGCGATTGACGTTCTTCTGAAAGAACCGGTCATCAAGTTCCGAGCTGGCCAGAGAAGCACTCGGAGGGGAAAGGTACTGGCAGGAAGCACAGCAGAGCATGGAGGTTTGGAACACGAATACAAGGCAAGAGACGAGTTACCCAACACTGTTCAAGGGCAGGCACCTCTGCCTGAGAGAATCCGTATCAACTCCACGACCATCTTGAAAGTATTTCAAGAAATCAACGAGGAGGGAAACATCGAAGCGAAGGGCTCGACTTTGTTTTTTCGACCTTTCAGGTCCTTGGTATACTATGAGCCGGAATTCAGAGGGTGGGTTTCTCGGCAGGAAACCAAACTCCAAGGTGAGTGGGCCCAAATACATCGCATGTTTGACTTGGAATTTGATGCTGACAGGTCACTTAGGACTCCTCAACCTTCTCCAGAAGCCTGAGACATCCCAGGGCCCTCCAAACAGCGATGGCAATGCAGTCAACGACGAGCAAAGCCCCAACATGGACATCGACAGAGAGAAAGCTGCACTCGACAACGTGGGTTGCCTGCTGAACTTTTTCGACGATTACATCAAACCAAAACAGGAATTCCTCAGGACTGCTACCTATGATTCTGTTACCTTCGCAGACATATGGTATTTGTTTAACCCCGGAGATACTGTCATAGACAGACAGACTGGGCAAGCATATAGGGTTATCGAGGTCAAGAGCACGAAGCACCGTGTCCGAAAGCCCAACAAAGAGATGCCTAACTTCTGGCGAGATGATTCCACCGCCGAGTTCGAGGACAACCCGGTCTTCATCCACTGTGTCTACGTGGATTTCAATGGCTCGTGGATGGGGCCGGTGAACGAAGTGTTCTGCATCTCGAGGTTCCCGAACTCGAAGCCAGTCTCCACGCTTCCAATCTTTCCAGTCCGTTTCGCCATGAAGGCCGGTCTTGAAGAAGACCTCGTGCAGAGAGGCAAGCTCTTCGTCGAGGTCGCCAAAGTCAAGCATATGCACTATTCTGGCTTGACACTGCACACGCACGATGACGTTGACAGTCAAGTGATTGTAGACTTTGAGGAGGCATTCAATCGGAACCCCGGATGGAAACCAGAGATCCAATCGGTATTCAGCGTGGACATGGAAGACATGATGGAACAAGTCGCGGTCGATCCTATTTTCACCAGGACGACGAAGGAGAAGGATGACGATGACAGCGACATCGTGGTGGGTTGGTGTGTTGAGGAATGTTGTGAGAATGAGACTGCTCACGATGACGAGTACATCGAAGCCCGTCTAAGAGACGAGCATATCGGTACGCGCATGAGCAGTGCGACAAGTACAGTCGCCTCGGTCGCCATTGTACCACGGGATTTCAGCTCACCGAGTAGCGACGCTACTTTCGACAAGGACGATCTGATGATCATGTCCCATCGCGTCCCCGGTTTCGTTCTGCGCAATCGCAAATGGGGTATGTATCTTGCCCATTCCGAATATATCCGCCTTGAGACACAAAACTGACATTAGGATAGCTTGGCTCGACTTGAAAAACATGACCGAGGTTGCAGTCATCGGCGAGGACGAAGGTTTCGGCCAGCTTGTTCTCCCAACTGGGCACAAAGACATGGTGAAGTCCATGATCCGACAGCACTTCAAGAGTAGGAAGTATATGAAGGACGAAAACAACAAGTCGGATATCGTCCGTGGCAAAGGTAGGAGATGATTTTTGATCTTTTTATATCCGACCCAGAATACTGATGCGAAGCGCAGGCAAAGGCTTAATCATGCTGTTACATGGAGTGCCCGGTGTAGGAAAGACCTCGACAGCTGGTACGTTGCGTTCGGGGGTCATTCAATTCACCTTGTATGGACTTACTGCTGATGATGCTTCCCAGAGTGTGTCGCCGATTCTTTCCAGCGTCCGCTGTTTCAAATCACCAGCGGTATGTCCCTCTAAGACTCAAGTACATGGTCGTAGTATTTGAAAGAAATGCTGACCCATTCTATAGGAGACCTCGGGACCACAGCCAAGGAAGTGGAAGAGGCTCTTGAGACCAACTTCGCCCTGGCGCACCGCTGGAACTGCATCCTACTCATTGACGAAGCCGACGTCTTTCTTGCAGAGAGAACTAGGGACGACTTCGTACGAAACAGTCTGGTGGCAGGTACGTAATCAGCTCAAAACCAAATACCCCTATTATCCCACTAACCTCTCCACAGTGTTCCTCCGCATCATGGAGTACTACGCCGGCGTACTAATCCTCACCACCAACCGCGTCGGCGTGTTCGACGAGGCGTTTACGTCGCGGATCCACATCAGTCTGTATTATCCGCCGCTCAAACGGGACGCCACCCGCGAGATCTTCCAGAAGAACATCGAGCGGACCAAGGCCCGCTACGAGCTCAACGCCCGGGCGATCGACATCCGCGAGTACGACATCACCAAGTTCGCCGGCGACTACTACGACGACAACAAGGACGCCCGCTGGAACGGCCGCCAGATCCGCAACGCCTTCCACTCGGCCATCGCCCTGGCCGAGCTCGAGGCCAACGACGGCGACGGGGACGCGGACCGGGCCGTGGTGCTGAGCGCGTCGCACTTTGAGACGGTGGCGGCCGCGTACAAGGCCTTCACGGACTACCTGCATCAGACGTACGGCGTTGACCCCGCGCGCAGGGCTCGGGAGAACGTGTGGCGCTCCGACAACTTCGGGCAGGCTAGGGCACCTAACGCCCTGACCACGAGGTTGAACGTCGCTGATCCCAGGCCGCCGGCGCCGCCTCCTGGCGCTCCCTGGCCCTCGACCAACTATGCCGGTTACGGGGCGGGCGGTGACCCCCGGTTTGCCTATCCTCCTGGATACCCTGCTTACCCGTATTCGGCACCGGACGCCAGCTATACGACCGTAGCCCCTGGTCAAACACGGGATCCCATGACAGGCCAGATGCCGTATGGTGCACACGCGGGCAATATACCTAGGCCTGCTGAGCATTACGCAGGTGGACCGCATACAGATGTCCGCCAACCACAGTTTCCTGGGGCGCCATCCACCGGGGCCACTGGTGGCCACGGAAATGCCATACCGTAGGACTGTCAGTCATTATCAAGTGAGGACTTTGGATATTTCGAACAGGAGAAACTTGATATTGCTTATTTCTTAGTTTTTAAAAGAAAACACTCGCTTACTTATATCTGTGGTTTGAAATGCTCCAATCATGCCATATGCCAGATGGAATATCCAGCTATATGTTGATTTCCGTCCTATGAGCTACTATTGTTGTATGATGTCCTTATAAACCTATGAACAGCCGCTGATTGACGTCGAAAAGCAACCTCATCCTAGAGTATTACCAATATCCTGAGAGCTGTCTGCGTGCTACATGGTATCGTAAGTCTTGGCTTGATAGTATGTATGGCACTGGCCACCAGCATTCTTTTCAGTCAACAAGTCAATGGCCGCGATTGAGAGCCATATTGACAGTCTACGGCGGGAAATGTAGCTTTTCCTGGATGTCGGTACCTACGGGGCTGCTGGTAGACTGGTACTGTCGCAGGAGGCTGAAGATTTCATATGGTGAGGACATAGATGTTTTGAGGCATGCGAGATGTGTTGTGTTCTGTACTAGCCTCCGCCCCCTTTTTCTTCTTATTCTCTCCGCTATACAAAAATAACTGACCGTACGTTTGAACGGAATATTGATGAAACTTGAAAGGGTGTAACTGTTCAAATTTGATACATGCATCTTCAATGATCACATCTTCTTTAGATCCAATCATTTTCCGACGCGTTTCGTGCACTGCCTACGCCAACAAATGGTGGCTTGCATGCCACGTATGCCCCACCCCCTTTTGAAGTCTTCCAATCAAGGGATGTCAGAGTCCAAAGTTCCCCGCACTCCAGGCAGCCTCACCCAGCCTGCTCGCCGCCGTAGAACTGAAGAGTCGCAATTTTGGCATTCGACCCAACACGCACAGAAAGTTGAGCATACTTGAACATGTCGGGTCTCGAGCCTATAGCGGCCTTGAGCCTCGCTTGCAACATTCTGCAGGTTGTCGGCGTCGGCCGCGACACGGTGCGGATAGCCAAACAGGTGTATCAGGATGGCACACTAGACCCCGCGCTTACGGAGAGCGCAGGGGTCCTCAACGACCTCTCTAGCCAGATCCGCGTGACCACGGAGGCAGCATCGGCGGCGAAACCAAAGGCTCAGGATAAGCAGCTACTTGATCTTGCCGACAAGTGCCAAGGTGCCGCGCGGGACCTTCGGGAGGAGGTCAACTTCCTCAACGGCCCACCAACCAAGGCCAAGCTGGTCGCGACGCTCAAGATTGCGGCAAAGACGACATGGAGGAAGAGGCGCCTGGAGAAACTGGACCAGAGGCTGAAGGACGCGGAGAGTTTCCTGCAGACTGGATTGCTGACACGGATCTAGTCAGTTGACCTTTCCCTTCACACCATGTTTCGTCCCTGGCGCTAGCCTGTGTAGTGTCTTTTTGATCGACGGGAATGCTGACCTTTTCCAGTGAGCGGTCTGTGAAGATGAACGGTGATCTCTTGGAACTAAGAGTAGACGTCCGAGCTTTCCTCGAGGAATATCGTAACGGACGCGCCAGCTCCATTGATCTCATGAAGAAGCACGTCACTACGGAAACCAAGAGGAGCGAAGATGCTGTGAGATCTCATGTTACCCTGACATCCAACCAAACCAAGAATTCCCTGAAAGAGCACATCGGGATTGCTATCAGAGGGGTGGCAAACCAGGTCCAGGACACTCGGCTACAGGCCAAGAGGGACCAGCTCTTACGGAGCCTCAAGTTCGACCGTATGAACGAGCGTCGTAACCAAGTGAGCGCTTCGCACCCCGACACTTTCACATGGGTACTGCAGGACGGGAGCGAAGGCGACGGACGCCAGAGCACAGTCAAAATCTCCTGGGGCAAGGACAACGCCGATCGGGTGAACAAAAACATGTCCTGGGATAGCTTCACCGATTGGCTAAGATCAACGGAGTCGGTATACTGGATCAGTGGCATGCCCGGATCAGGAAAATCAACTCTCACTAAATACCTTTTGGGTCAGTCTCAGACACAGAAATGCTTGGACATATGGAAGCCCAATGCTATCATTATTTCTCACTTTTTCTGGAGGCCCGGTACTGCGATGCAGCAGAGTATAAGAGGCCTTTTGTTCTCTTTGCTTTACCAATTACTTCTCGAGGACGTCCCCGCCGTTGATGAAGTCCGCTTGAATTATGATAAGAAGTCAACCAAAGACAGCGAGACGGACTGGTCAGACAGGGAACTGAAGAGTGCGCTTCATCTTACAGTAGACCGATATCCAAGGCCGATCGCTATCTTCCTTGACGGCCTCGATGAGGTGCTTCCCAGTGATGGTGTCCTCAAACTGCTCGAAGTGGTGGATGGGCTGAAAGCGCTGTGCGCCCACACTGGGGCGCTAAAGATCTGCCTTGGCTCCCGCCGAGAGCCGCTGTTTTGCAAGCGGCTGAGTGCCTACCCTCAACTTCGTCTGGAGCAGCTCAACTTCGTTGATCTTCGGAGGTATGGCAGGGACCACATTGAGATTCCGTCTGACTATCATATAACTGGGGTTGAGATCCCATTTGACTATCATATAATCGGGGAAACACAGAGTTGGCCACAAGATCAGGAGGGGTTCAAAATGTGGCTCGTGGACTCTCTCGTATACAAAGCCGATGGAGTCTTTCTTTGGTTGTGCCTCACTGTTTCGACGATTACGAAGGCTCTCAATGAGGGCGAACCCGTGGAGGATTTGGTACACCGCATCGACAATCTCCCTAACGGCCTCGCAGACTTGTATGCGGATATGTGGGCCAGGATGAACCACAACAGTGATTATCTGAGAGCCCGCGCAGCGTCTTACCTCCAAGTGGCACTCGAGGGACTGGAAGAACGCGGGCGCAGAGACTCCCGGTGCCCTTTGAGCCCCTACATCATGATGGCGGCAACCACGCCTGGTATCACCGATCTACTTCTGCAGCCAGATCTTTCAGATCAGATGCCGGCGGCGTCACAGATATTGGAAGCATGTGAGACAACGAGGCGGGACATTGCAAACCGATGTGGTGGACTCCTTGTGTGCCCAAGCCCAACAAACGCCCATAACCAGGGAGATAAGAAGCTCATCCCCTGGTATGGGGATGAGTACAACAGCTTAACTCCCTACATCGCACTTTCTGGAGATTTGACATGCTTCTTCCTGCATCGTACCGCGCGAGACTTTCTTACAGATACCGAGGAGGGCCAGAAGATTCTAAGCTGGGGCAGTTTTGCTGGTGAACGCGCTGCCCTCCAGGTGGCCAAAGCTCGTTTGACAATATATCGGCTGTTCAGGGTGCCACTATGGAATTGGGATGACAACAAATTCACGTATTCCTGGTACAACAACGAGGTCTCTGATGTTTTCGACGGTGCGTTGTTCCCAGTTCACGACCTTGGAACAGGCATCGGTTGGAAGCAGCTCGACAAATGCACGAAGTCAGAGGTCCTTAAACTGTTGCTGGTGTGTGAGAAGCTATTCAACTACGGCTATCTTTGCGGTAAACCAACGGTCGCGCCCAACTCGAGGCCGTCGGAACAATACCCCGGATATATGGTGTACCACGTTTACCACGAAAACACTGTACACCGCCAGCACGAGTTCCTCATCGAGGCCGCCCATTACGCTTTTTATAAGCCAAGCTTCTGGGATGACATCTTGCCAATCATTGAAAGTCGAAAGCTCGATGACAACACGATGTCCCAGCTCCTCGTCTGCGCCTGTTCGCTTTGTAGAGCCGACGTGATGACAACCACATCGTCGGGACTAAGACCCTGTATGAGCGCCATACGGGCCCTGGTGGGTTGGGGCGCATCTCCATGCCACAAAACGCTGAAACGGGAACGGCGTGAGGACCTGACTATAGAGTACTTGATTCTGACTTTAGAGACTCCTTTCCAGACATTGATGACTTCCATCTGGTCTCTCGCCACCAATTGCGCATTCGACGTTAGCTTTGCTCAAGAACTACTGGACCTCGTTTCTCTATTCGTTACTCGTGGAGCCGACCTTGAACAAGAGATACACATGGTCCTTGAGGTAGAGGCGGATGGGGAGCACATGACATTCACGGAGCTGTGGCAAAGGCTCGAGTACCTTCGCTCCCTGGTTCTAATCGTGCGGTACTCAGCCTTGTCGGTTCTTGCCAACGTCCTCAAAATTTGGCGGCTAGCAGACTTTTCCCAGATGGGCTGGCTCCCTGACCCACAGGAGATGGCCAACAGTGGGTTTGAACGGGGCCAACCGATCGCCTTGATCGAAACAGGCAGATACCTCCAACGGGGCAAGCACCAGTTCACACCGGATCTGTTTGTCGCGGATGACATCTTTTCCCTGGGGCCCGAGGATTGGTTGGACAAGTACTTATTGCCTCTGCTGCACCTCTTGGACGAGGAATTTCAGGCCAATGGCGTGAGCTTGCTGCAGCGACAGGGACATGAATATACCTATACGGGTGAGGATATTATATACCAAGTTGTTATTCCACCAGAGGCCCAGGCAGGAGCAGCTCGCGCTGTCCAACAGTTGCGATCCACTACGGTGCCAGTGGCCGAAAGACGGAAAGAGGTCCGGGTGAGGCTCGGCATTTGCACGCCTTTGGAGGAGATGATATGTTGGGAGAATGTCTAGAATTGTCCTGAGAAGAAACAATCAGTGGAAAATACTATTACGCCACTGAGACCCGGTGAAAATTCGCTGGGTTACTCTAGTTGAATAATGGAAGCGAAGCAGGTGGGGCATATATTTCACAGTTAGAGGACAGGATGGGTGCCACCTTCAGATCAAATGTTGATGCGTCACTGAGTTGCAACATGTTATGTCCTTACGTAGAAGGTGCATCCAGATAGACTAACACCATTTCATTACATCTCCCACCATTGAAATTTGACCAGCTCTACGAGTGCGCAAGCACATAATCCCGAATCGTCAAGTTAGGCCCCGGCCAATTCTTCCGCGCCCACCCAAACCACATCCCAAACGTAAACACCAAAATGAACGCCACCACGATGGCGCAGTAGTTCATGGTCGCGGCGTCCACGGGCGTGGTCGACGGGAACGGCAGCCAGACCATCATGTAGAGCGTGTAGGCCAGCGCGGCGCTGTTGATGGCGAAGCCGTACCGGCCCAGGTTCCAGTTCCCCAGCTTGAGGTCGGCGCCCTGCTCGATGCGCGCCAGCACCATGCTCATGATGCAGATGGCGTAGCTCAGGTACAGGGCCCAGCTGCAGAGGCTGGTGATGGCGTTGAAGACGACGTAGGTCGAGCTGCCGATGTTGAGGAGGCAGAGCAGGCTCGTCAGGATGACGCAGAGGACGACGGCGCGGATGGGGACGTGGCGCTTGGGGTCGATCTAAATCAAGTTGAGAGCATACGGTTAATGCCGTCAAAGAGGACGAGGAGAGGGGGGTGCCCAGAATAAAGGGGGCGAAAAGGGGGCTTACATAAGCAAAGTAGATGGGGAGTCCTCCGTCCCTGGCCCAAGCCCAGCTGAGCCGGGAAACGGAAGCGATCGAGGCCAGGTTGCTCGACATGCTGACAAACCAGAACAGCGTCCACACGGTGGTGGCAGCGGCTTTGTTCTTGACCGTGTTGTACAGAACCGCCAGCGAGGGTACGTACGCCTCCATGGCGACGTCAATCGGACCCATCGAGATGAGGAACACCGACATCTGGACGATGGCCATGATGCCGTTCATGAAGATGGACCAGAAGATGGCGCGGGGAACGGCCGACTTGGCTTTCTTCGTCTCCTCGCTCATGTGGATGGCACTGTCAAAGCCTAAAGGCACAGGTATTGCGTCAGCATCGGGACCACCCAGTTTAATATAAACAGGGAGAAGGTCAAGGCTCCATACCTGTCAGAGCCCAAGTTAGAGCGACGGCGCCGAGGTGCCAGGATACTACTGGTCTGTCAACCCATCCTGAGGTTGTGCTGTCCACGAACAAGAAGTCTGGATCGTGGCGTGGTCCCATCGCGGCAAAGATGACTATGAAGGCTACCCAGTTGGCGACATGAAGGACTCCACCTATTGAGATCCCAATTAGTCATGACTCAAAACCAGTAGCAGAAAGGGGGGGACAGCAACTAACCTGTCAACTCGATCCATGGCACCAATCGGAAAGCGTACATGTTCAGAGCCCCCAAGACGACGAGTAAAGCAATCACGATGACGGAAGTATGCCACCCTCCCGGGACATAGTTCTCGTGGTTAAACTGCACGATACCCTCGAGCTGGATAGCAGTCGTATTGGCCACTCCCGCCAAGAGCGCCACGTACCCGAACCAGGAGGCCCAGCCCTGGAGATAGCACATGAACCGATTGCAGCTCTTGGGGGCCAGGAGGTAGGTCCAGTGGTACTGCGCGCCCGCGACGGGCTGGAGCGACGACATCTCGGCGATGGAGGCGGCCTGGGCGAGCGCGCCGGCGACGGCCAGGAAGCCGCCCCAAAAGATGGCGCGCGGGCCCCCGTTGTAGAGCGGGGAGTAGATGCTCTGGTGCCACGCCTCCCACGTGCCCATGTACGTCAGGGAGAAGGCGAAGAGCTGCGACATGGAGAAGAGGCGCCGGGTCCGGGTCTGGCTGTCGGTGCTCAGGTACGGGTGCGAGTGCGTGTGTGACGCGCTCGGCGTCGGGGACTTGCCGTCATTGCTGTCGTCGGCGTCGACGTCGATGGTATTGACGCCATCTTGGGCTTTGGTCTCCTTGGACCGCGATCGCAGTTCGACGTCGTCTGACTGCATTGCGAC
This sequence comes from Apiospora marii, assembly GCF_038362585.1. Classification (NCBI taxonomy): domain Eukaryota; kingdom Fungi; phylum Ascomycota; class Sordariomycetes; order Amphisphaeriales; family Apiosporaceae; genus Apiospora; species Apiospora marii. Next base: position 4,119,461 of record NW_027117381.1, read on the forward strand.
GGATTGCGATATAATTTACAGGTCTTGGAGAGAGACAGCACCAGCACAGAACATTCAACTTGAAGGAAAGAGGGGATGCTGTGCTGCAGAAAAGCGAGAGTGAAATGATCACGTGGGCAACGTAACACTGCCTTTCATTTTGGGAAGGACGCATTTGAGCAGCTTCTTATTACTTGTACATGCAGTTGGCAGCTACGGCCCGATAGTCTGGCCTTGTGAGTGGCCTCGGTCGGACGTTTTGTCTCATTTGGAATTGGGGAAGTTGGGTGTTGGTGGTCCCGAGGCACACGGCCAACCAACCCATCGGGAAGGGAGGCCTTTGGGGCGTCGCAGCGCATGATTTCCCGGATGCAGGCTAGAAGCGCAGCCGGTGTGCAGGATCGAAGTGAGAAAGGATCGATGCCACGTTGGATTCGCCGACGAGTTTGATCAACCTTGCACCTCGCTTGCGCTGAATAATTACCCTTCGCCACTAACCAATGGGACCCATCGCTTAACCTCCATACACATTGCATCGAACTGTGAGCGTCGGTCTTTCGCATGCCAGAATCCCAGGCAACAAGCCCAAATATATCTTTCTGTCAGAATATGAGATATTGAGTCGAAAGAAAATAGTCAAAAATAGTCGGAACATGTCAGCGTCCCGGGACGCGCCGCTGTCACAAGGAAGAATTGCAATGGCGCAAGGCGCAACGGGCGCTACGTGGTGGGTGGCATTCCTGATGGATAACCCTCAAATAAACAAGGGGGGCATCCCCCTGCCGCCGGAATTCGGAAACGATCGCCTAGTGCTGACAGGCACTCGCTGGCCTATAGGAGCAATTTCCTCTGCATATCCACAACCTCGGCAGGGGCCGGCAGCCGGTCTGACCCCCCTTCTCCTCTTGCTCCACCACTCAGAACCCCGTGCTTTCAACGTCGGCATGTTGGTCTTGTTTGCTGCTGCCGAGGCGGCAACTGTTCAGATGGATCTCGCATGAAGCAAACACAATCAACGATTGCACCAGGAGAAAGTACGAGGCTGCGAACGTACTTTCGCTTTTGGAAGGTGATTGCTACTTGGCAGTGATATAAGATGTAACGAGCCCAGACCGAAGAGTTTTCACTCGAGCAGGCTGCGAGACTCTGTGTTACTAAAATATGTGACCCTGTTCTCGTCGCATTAATGTCAGCAGCATCCCTGCATTATGCAGAGAAGAGCAAAGAACCGTACCACGACGGTTGGCTGCTCGTTGACCGTCACCGCATAAAAAGTGAGTAACGACAAAAAGGCGTGAGCGCAGTCGGCGGGATTTGTCGTGTATGCAAGTGTGTAGATCTGTTGGCGAAAGACGATCTTTCTAGACGTTTGTCGCATGCTAAATTCCCCGAACTGCACTGCACACCCCCATTGCGTTTCCCATGTGTCTCTGAATACACCACCAGGCTTTTTGGTCCGTGATCATGGAGCAGCAGCCCACCCTTCACGAGCCCTGGTACTCGGTCGACAACGAGAATCAGTCGGCGAAAGTGGTCGTGCCGACTTTGATCTTCTTTATATATGCCATGATGGCCGTCATTGCGAAGAACACGCTGCGCTCCAATTGGACAACGGTCAAAGCCCACGACATCTCATTGATCGCCGCGGCAGCTCTACTGCTCGCGCAGACGGCGTGTGTCGTCCTGTCGTGCAATAAAGGACTGGGTATTCATGTCCACGAACTTGACGAAGAGCAACTCCATCGGTTCGACAAGGTATGTGTAGATTTGGGCCTTCTATCATGTGTTTAGAGACTGTAATAGCTAACACCACCCGTTCTCTACAGTTGACATTCGCGGCCGACTTGCTATCCCTCTTCGTCCTCGCCTGTGCAAAGATCTCGGTGTGTCTCCTGATCAGCGTCATCACGAATCAGGGGTACCCATGGCACCACAAACGCCCCGTCCACGGCATCAACCAAAACCACCTCTTCAACGCCAATCGCCTGCTCTTCCTCCTCATCATCTTCTGCACGCTCGCGGGTGTCGTGGGGCTGGGGGTGCAAAACGCTATGATACATACTGGTGTAAAACAGCCCCTGACGCTAGGGTCGGCCAGCTGGGGAGGCGCCATGTATCTGTTCAACGGCGTCGCCAACATCGTTACGGATCTCTTCCTATGCCTCTTGCCCATCGCCATGATGTGGAAGGTCCAGACGTGCATGACCAAGAAGATGCAAGTCGTCCTGCTTTTTGGCGTCCGTATAGTGTTAGTACAATCCTTCTTACGATGTACACCTGGCTTTTCCAGCTGACCTTCGTATCACAGTGTACCAGCTGTCGCGCTCCCCAGCATCATCCTGAGGCCGCAGAGCCTGCAAGGAGACGACGTCACCTGGCTGGCCGTCGATCCGACAGTATGGTACCAAGTATCTCTGAACCTCTCGGTTCTGACCGCCTGCGTGCCAAGCCTAAAGAGCTTCATCGACAGCCTGACGGGCTACACGTCCGGGCTGCGCATCATGGTCCCGTACGAGTACCCCGTCACGTCCAGCGGCAAGAGCGCGGGCAGCAAGATCCGCGATACGATCGCCGGCGCGGTATACCGAGGCCCGCATCCAGTAGGGCACACGACCTCGATTACCGCCAGCCAGGCCCCTAGAAGGGGAAGTCAAGCACGGGAGCAGATTCGGGACTCTAGCGAGAGTACTACGGATCTCACGGGAGGCAGGATTCATAGGAATGATCAGGTGCTCGTCACTTACGAGACGAGGCAGACTAGACAGAGTCGGTCAGGGGCGGATGACGAGTTGTAGACACATCATTCAGTATTTATATAGTACTTCGGGATAGATACATTCGATCACCCATTACAGTCACTAGAATAGACGTTTACGACGACATCGCGAAACAGCAGTACATAAATGAAGAGAAGGACTTCAAATACTTTATATATCACGCTTTCAGCCCCACCATTTCGATCGAACCTCGTTAGGGTTAGAGGGTTAGATCTAATTGCGCTGAAAGCCGAAGATGACAGACGTTGCCACCACTCGAGTAACCCTTCGAAACCAATTGCCATGAAAGGAACTAACCAATCAGATACATTCGGCAAATGTCGGGCTCCTGTCGGATAATAAGGTTATGCGAGATGATTACGCGGGGTAGAGAGCGGCTTAGGTTATCCGACGGTTCTCACTTTGCCGTTATTCAACATATCGGCGTCAACGACATCAGGATCCCCGGGATAAGATTGTTCTCAACTGCGTGGCGGATAAAATGTCAAACTCACGGTCGGACACGGATCCTGGCACTGAAGCCAGGGCAGAATGCAACACGCCATGTAAGGTATGCGAGACACTGCTCGAAGCAGCAGAGGTAGTCAGAGCCTACCATGAAACTGGGAAATCGTCGAATACCAAGGAGAAAGTCGATATCTGGGATATGCCTGATGAGGAATGGACCATCACAGCTTCGGAACTACCCAGTCGCTGCCATAACCACGAAACCTTTCTATCCCCTTACCTATCGCTCCCAGAATACAAGACGCTCACAAGTATAGAAATCACGTTCACCTGGGGCAACCTGCGCCTCCATGCATTCTTCCCTTGCCAAGGTGACATCACGTCTTGGCGCTACGCATGGGTGGAGCTCCTGCTTCTCCTCGAGAAAACTTCCGGGCCAGGCTTCGTGTTAGCCAGACGCTTCGATGACGGTTTTATTGATATCGGTTTACTGAACCAATGGAAGAGAAGCTGCGATGAAGACCATGGCAACAAATGCTCGGACAGGCTAGCGACCCTCGCTCATCCGCTGTCGTATCTCATCGACACACAGCAGATGTGCCTTGTTCCGGCTGCGCCAGATATGGTCTACGTTGCACTCAGCTATGTTTGGGGCCAAGTTCGGATGTTGAAGGCCACTCGAGAGAATCTGGAACGTCTGCAACAGCCAAATGCTTTGCAAACTCTGGAAGGGCAGCTGCCAAGAACGATTCGAGATTCCATAGCACTCGTGCCCTTGCTGGAAGAGCGATATCTGTGGGTGGACTCCCTGTGCATCCCACAAGACGACGAGAAGGTGGCGCAACTGAATATTAGCCAGATGGCAGCCATATTCGAGAATGCTTCTCTCACTATCGTGGCTTGCGACGGAAACGATGCCGAATTCGGCCTGCGAGGCCTGCGTCACTCATCGCAGCCAAGATCTCTGCCGGGGCTCCTACCACTGGCGCCGGGTATAACCCTCACAACCAGAAGTGAAGACATCCTCGGTGGCACCCCTTGGTCTCGACGTGGATGGACCCTCCAAGAGCAAATCTTCTCCCGCCGAAGTATCATCTTCTATGAGAACACGATACAATGGATATGTCGATCATCCAGGCATTATGAAGACGTCGATTCGCCGCTCGACTCGCCGCCTGATCTGCCAGCTGGGGCGGTCGGTGACGTAGAGAGCCATTTCGAACAGCTCAATCCTCTCGACTTGTCCCTGAACGTCCCGGACCTCAGCATCCTCTGCATGCTCATCGCCAACTATTCGGGGCGGGACCTGACGTACCAAGAGGATGTAATGTCGGCCTTCGTGAGTACCTTTGGTGCCATGCAAAGGGCTTTTCCTCGAGGCTTTATTCAAGGCCTCCCTGTTTCTTTCTTCGACGCATCACTTATATGGCGCTCCGAGGCAATGGTTCGCCGCGAAAGCTCACGAGACGGCGCGAAAATCCCCCCTAGCTGGACATGGGCGGGCTGGAAGGGGAAGATTTTGATCACCGCTTGGACATCTGCTACCTATTTGAAAAATGCCCCGTCTTTAGTTTCGGGTTCGTACTGGGAGGCTTTCCAAGTGATTCCGATGTTGGTTTGGCACACAAAGGATTCCCGGGACTCGGAAGACAAACCCATCCCTTTCCAAAACGAATGGCACGACTATAAATGCAAGTTCATGGGCAAGGCGCACGACCTCCCGGAAGGCTGGATTTCGTTTCCCATTGATCGCCTGCCAGGTTACCACCGAGGGGAAGCGGGCAACGACGCCCCCGGACCTCAGTTCCAGGAGGACCCCGAGTGCCAGACGACCAGCGAAGAGCCGCGAACTCCCTACTACTACTACGAACACGAGTCGAGACCCGGGCGGTGGTTCTGGCATCCTGTCCCGATCGGCACCAGCCAGGACGACGAGGGGCACAGGCAGGTCGCGCAGAGCCGGTATCTCTGTGCGAACACGCAACATACACGACTCTGGGCCGCCAAGCCTCACCGAGATGACCAAGTCGAGGGTGTACCCTTCTACGGCGACGACTTCGTCGTGCTGAGAATGTTTGGCCTCGACCTCTGGGTAAAGGTGGTGCTCCGAGACCAAGCGGGAGCTATTGTGGGGGAATTGTGTCCCGACTCAGTGGTGGAGCTGAAACGCATCATAGGTGCCTGCCCGTCGGCCATTCCGGTCGACGTGGTGGCGATCTCGCGCGGCTTGCATTTCAGGGCGCCGCAGCCTGTGGAAAAGGAGACCTGGAGCTTTTACAATGTTCTTTGGGTGGAATGGGAAGATGGAATCGCCTATCGAAAGGGCATTGGTAGAGTGAAGAGAAGTGCCTGGGAAAGGGTAGAGAAGGAAGATATTTCGTTGGTGATGGGGTAAAAAGGAAGCTCGGGGCTTAATAACGGCCCGTCAATACAACGAATATGGGTATTCCTGAGACTTGTGTATGCCAACTGAATGTTCACTACCCCTTTTGCCCCTTAGAAGATCCCTCAGGACTGGACAAATCGTAGGTGGGACCTAATCAGGAGCTTCTTCCACTTTCGATCCATCGCCACGATCTAGAATGCCATGCTCGGTGATGAGGATTATCTCCCTGATATTGGATCCTTACTCAGTATCTACAAGAAGAGCAATCACACTCTATATTTTCAAAACCATAGCGATATCTACACAAAACTTGGACCGTACCCGGTCCCCTCGCCTCGCTTGGCATCTAGTTGCATGACGTAGCCGTATGGGGTCCCCGTCAGGAAGCTCCCCTCCTGCGAGGGCAGTGGTGTGTCCTTCAAGACCTTCTGGATGCGCCGCGCGCTGGCCAGAAACCGGTCCTGGACCTCGTCGTAGTAGCGGGCGTCGACGAGCCGGCCGTCGCGCTTCTTGAACGTGCCGCCGATGAGCACGTGCGTGATGTCCCCCACGCTCGCGTGCAGTATGACGGCCGCGACGGGGTCGGTCCACCCCAGCATGCCCGGCGACCGGCCCTCCCAGACCACCAAGTCCGCCTGGGCCCCCGGGGCAATGACGCCCAGGTCCTTGCGGCCCACGGCCAAGCCGCCATTCCGGGTCGCCAGGAGGAAGGCCTGGTTGACCGAGAATGGGTTCTGCGCGGGGACTTGGAACCGGTCGATGGTGTTCTGGTAGACGCGGTAGCGGGTGGACTGGAGCCAAAGCCGTGCCTGCGTCAGGATGTCCGTGGAGAAGGTCATGTGCGTGTCGACCCCGAGCGAGGCTTGGTCCATGATCAGGTGGCTCGTCGGGTGCAGGTGGCCATAATGCATTTCGCTCTCCGCGGTGATGGAAATGTGTTGGTTGGTGCTCCGCAGCAGCCCCGCGCCCCGGACGTCCAGAAACGCGGCGTGGGCTATCACGACTGGGGTACTCGAGTTCAGGACACCAACTCGATGGAGGTCCTCGGGCGAGTTTCCCACTGAGAGAGTTGGTCGGTCAGCTGCCACAGGATCATGATGTTTTGGGGACATGCAGCACTTACACAGCCAAGGGCCCTCAACGTGGTGAGTGGTCAACAGCGATTTGCTCTCCCTGTGGTCGGAGTCAGCCATTTGTGGTCCTAAGGACTTGCTAGAAGTACATCAAACAGACCTGATCAGGTCTGCCACAGCGAGGGTATCGGCTCCGGTAGGATTGGTGGTGAAGTCGTCGTAGGCTATGGCCAATTGAGTGAGATTGCTGGTCATGGAAGCCGCTAGCTCCTTCCATTGCGCAATCTGTTCCGGAATCCCAAACTCGGCGGACGAGTTCTGAAAAGTGTACGCCCAGTACATGCGTGCCCCGCTGTCGACCGAGGCACGAAGTCCTGCGGCCGAAGTATCTGGTGTCCAGGTGTGGTGCGCATGGTCGACGATTGTAGTCACGCCTGCTGCCATGGCCTCATAGATGCCTGCGAGCTGGCTAATGTAAAGGTCGTCAGGAGTGAAAAGGGGGGGCAGCGACGAGTGCGCTGTATCGTGAGCCGTAGTCAGCCAGTGTCGTGTTGGAGCCCATCGTTTTGAAGACGGTCTGCCAGCCATGGCGATGGGTGTCGATGAATCCGGGGGTAATGATCTTGTCGGTGCAGTCTATGAACTCTACTCCAGCCGGAACGTCGAATGGCGAAGCTATATCCGAGACGGAGACAATCCGGTCTCCGTCAATCAGGACGGAGCCATTGCGTATCACTTTCAGCTCTTCGGTTTCCTGGTCAAATGCAATGATAGTGCCGCCACTCAGAAGCTTCGCACATGCAGCAATGGCGACATGATAAAGTACCAGGACGATTTGCGACAGAGAGCCGGAACGCTGCATGTTACGGGCGGGCAATCAAAACCACACAACACAGTAGTACACAATACGGGGATGCTGTTAGGAGGGCACAAACAGCCCACCAAATTTATGAGAGAAGAGGATGATGAGTAAAGAACAACCTCTTGCAACATGTGTCTATAATTTCAATTTAAATAACTCCTGCATCACTAGAAACCAGCATTACAAAGGGAGGGAGCTTTCACGGCCTCCCCGCACGTGGCAATCAATTCCATTCAGCGCCTACGCAGGGGCCCTGTGCCATGCCATGTGCCCATGTAACCTTGGCTTACAGGTGCATGTGGAGGGGGCTGGCAGCTAGATCTGTTGGTTTTCACCACCATCTTTTCAGTCCTCCCTTCCCGACGCTGCCGGCGCATCAAGCCAACTCACAAATGATACTTCATCATCCCTGCATAGTTCCCGACCCAACACCACCATTTTCTTGAGCGAAGATGGCAAGAGTCGCAACCGTCATTTGTCGCAATCGCACCTCCTTGCTTCTCTTCAGCTGAGTGTAGCCGAGGCCAGGGACGGCCCCGGGAATACCGAGCTGATTGCCTCCTTACGGGAAGGCTTGATTAGTTCATTTCCACTCTCGGTTCCAGCTTACATTCAATGTTAGCCCAAACACGCAGGCCGACACAGAACACTTGCAACAAGCACTTGAGGATATCCATCCTCCATCCGTCAACGCCTTCGAAACCGTCAACATCATACCAATAATGACGCTTACATTAGATCGGTACGGAGGTCCCTTTCAAAAGTGAATGCCCCCCCCCTTGTCATGCCAAGATTTCTCGCAGCTGGAGACCAGCTGGATCTTTCAGTTCGGTATTAAACGGGGTATAAGAAACCGGGATAAGAATCATTTATCCAATCAGGTTCGTTAAAAAGAGAAGTAATCAGTCTAAAATGCCCTCGTCACCGTAGTAACTTGACCCCTGTCGCTGAGTACGTTTTGCCAGCTGTGAAGATCGTCTTGGCGGCAGGGGGGGCTGTCATTCACTTTTGAAAGGGACCTCCGTAGAAATCATGTATATCAATCGTAAATTACTTTGCGAAATCGAATGTTGCCAGGTGATTTGGCGCGTTCATTTGTCATTGTATTCGTCCATGAAGTCATCAACATACTTGCAGCATGGCGTTATTACCCAGAACGCATATCACGACATACACCCGCCTTCTCTCAACCCATTCAAATTGGTGTTTGGTAGTCTAATCTGCCATCATTTGCGAACCTGCCACATGGGCCCCCTCACACCATGCCTGCCACAGCAGACCGCCGGTTATGGAACCACCAGCAAGCCAGAACCCGTACCTGAACCACGACCAGCAGCTCTGCGGGCTCTTCAGGTCGACCCTAGCAATCATGGACCCCAAAGCCGCAGCACAGCCACCCACCGCGACGACAAAATACCCAGCACCCGAACGCAGTAGATATCCGTGTGCGGACAGAAGGCCGATCTGAGCACCAAGGCAGACCCATAGGAAATACTTCGTGTTCTCCTGAAACAGCACTGCGGTGCTCTTCAACCCGACCCGTTGGTCGTCCACGATGTCCTGGAACGCGTAGATGGTGTCGTAGACGACGGTCCACAGGACGGACGAGGCAAAGAGGCATGCTGTAGGGACGAAGGTACTATCGCCTTTCCAGGGCGCAGAAGCGCCGTCGGCGGCCGAGGTACCCACGATGACACCCCAGCCGAGGCTGACCCCCAACACAAGCTGGGCGGCGTGGGTGTGCCGTTTCGACCAGGGGTAGTAGAAGTTGAAGATGATGCTCGGGACAGCCGCCTTCGCGGCGGCGTCGGGCAGATAAAGCAGCAAAACCGCGGCGGCGGCCAGAGCCTGGGAAAGGGTGAACAACAAGGCAGCCCGGGGCGTGACGGCACCCCTCACGATGGGACGATGCTTGGTGCGTGCCACAAGTTTGTCAATCGGCGCGTCGATCAAGTCGTTCCAGCCGTGGATGGCGTTCGATAGGAAGAGGCTGCCGGTCGCCATCAAGCCAAAGGCACGAATGACCTTGCCCAAAGGCTGCGGTTCTAAGATGCACGCGTTCAGAAGCCCGAACAGATGGGGGAACAATACGAGGCACAGCCCGGCCGGAGGGCTCAGCCTGGCTAGCTGAACGAAAGGAATCCAGGAGGCTGGCAGATGGCTGATCCATCTGCCGGTATGGTAGCCTCCGTATTGCTGGGCAAGATTTTCGCCCTGGCGAGGCTCTGATCGTGATCTTGGCATTTTGGGTCCCGGAGCCTGATCAAAGTCTATGCTTTCCAGCTCTATTCGATGCTTAGGGTTCTTGGTACTATTTAGAAAAGTTCGGGTAATAACATGCCTGCACCAGCAGACATCCAAGAGCAGTTATAACATGACTTTGGAAACCTTTAGACACAAGCCATCGTGCCCGATGCAAACTTCGAAACTCAGTACACCCATTCACCTACTTGACCGCTGTTCTTGGCACGAGGGCCAGGTGACGAGTTCTAAAGTGATCAGCTGCGGTGTGGTAAGACAACTGTATCATGAAATTCCATATTCATGCTGGCAGTCAGGCTGCCACTGCAAACTCATTCCTTGCCACTTTTGACGACTTCGACCATGACTGCATATATTGAAGCGCATGCCGCCATGCCTCCTTTTCCCTGACTGGCTGGCAATGAGGGGCACCCCGCAACTTCTCCACGATTCGTAATCGAGCCTTGGATCAATCGTTACACACTCATCAAATTCAAGTCGCACAGTTGGGGCGTCGCGTAAGATTCACTCATTGTTGATGTCGGCTGCAGCCTTGGCTCGCCTATCCCTGTAGCCTGGAAGTATCGGGGCGGGACGAGTCTCAATGCCGCCGCGATCATAACTGAGGTCTGCGTGGCCAACCCCCCCTCCCAAGCGCGATTGGCTTTCGGATGGGCGGGTAGCAATTGAGACCTTGCCCAGCTTCCGAGAGCCTACCTACTCGACACCATCAGCATCTCAGAATACAACACATCGGATACTTCTTGGTACTTTAGACCAACTCAGGCGCAGGCCAAGAAACAGCCCTACATCCTAGCCGCAGAGTCGTATTTGCCTATGTACAATGGAGTACTATGGAGTACGAGGGTACGTATATAGGCAGGGGTCCCAGAGGCTCGGCGGCCCCCAAATACCAGTGAACCGCCAGGACATCAGAAATACAGCAATAACAGCAAACCCTGCGACTATATGAAACAGCTAGCGAATCGCCTTGGGACACTTCCAGACAAAGTGATCCTCGGAAATGGACCAGAACCAGGACTCGGAGTTGGTGATAAGCGCGTAAGTATTTTGACCATTGTATCCCATACGGACGGACCTAGGGCCGCTCCGGCACGACGAGTAACGGTCGGTGCTCAGCGAACCAAGACAAGTATTCGCATAGAGGACCAAGCTTATTCAGCGGACCCAAAACGGGTCAAGATGCAGCTTCGACGGCGCCATCGTAGTTCACCGAGTACGCGACGCCACCCGGGCTTTCTACTACGACATAACCTTCGATTTGTCGCACCCGCGCCTGATCCAGCTCGCGTCGGCCGACAAGCCGCCGATGCACTTCCATCCCTACCAAGAGGAGTACATCCAGGTCCTCTCGGGGACGCTGGGCGTCGAAGTCGAGAAGGCCGCGTACAGACTCCGACCAGAGGACGGGGAGTTGTGCGTGGCGCCCTGGGCGAACCACCGCCTCTATCCGCTGACATTAGTTGCGCAAGGCGCGCCGGATGGTGGCCGACAAGATGAAATTGAATCGTCCGCTGATGAGACCGCGCCGCCTCCGCAGCCGGCTTTGAGAACGACCAGGTTCTTGCTCTCGGCCCAGAAATCAGCCGTGGCTTTCCGACTCGACGATAACTTCTTCCAGAACTGGTACGGGTACCAGGACGAGGTAGTGATGAGCGGAAGGAAGTTGGACATGATTCAGGTCATGAACGTAAGTCTGAAGCTACTCATGCTCTGGACGAAGAAACACACAGCGGAATACCTGACACTATACATGATGTTGTACCTAGATGTTCGATGCCGGTGGCTCGTACCTGACGCTGCCTAGCTGGATCCCGTTCAGCAAACGACTGGCTCAGATTGTAGGGATCGTGGTTGGGAGGTGGATTGGTGGGCTCTTGGGCTACCAGCCATTCCATCGCAAGTGGACTACGGACTGGACGCTGGCATCCGAGAAGCTGGAGACGTCTTGGATCCTTCGGAGGTTCTCAGATCGAGCAAAGTTCGCTTAATATACATCTCCTAGCGTTTGACTACTTTTCAGCATGAGCTATATCGCCATGGTCTCAGGCATGTGAGGTCACATAGTTTGACAAAGGTAGTAATATGATCTCCACCGGTCTTGTTCCCAATTCAATTATTAGATTGATAGTAAGAAAACAGGAGGAAGATGGCTAGATGTTCATTCTTGGGAAAACAAATCGAGAAATCTCTTCAGCTCATAGTGTAAACCGAAAGGTTGCTCCAATTCCCTCTAAACCCTCAGACTGTACAGCTCAGATCTTGTTGGCGTAGAGCTGCAGCTTCGTCCTATCCTGGGTTATCTTGGCCCATGTCAAGGTCTTGGCCCAGAGGCCTGACTGTTTCTCCTTGTCCTGGCTATCGGGCGAGCTCTGGTCCTTCTGCAAGAGGGTATAGTACCCTCTCTGGCCAGCATACTTCGGGTTGAGAGCGAGCTCGACGACGTCGTGTCCTGCCGGGGCGGCGGTTCGTAGTGTTGGACCCATGATTAGTCGGAGGATCGGTAGCAGAGGCTTGTACACGAATGTCTGCATGAGCACCAGGCTCCGTGGGGTGTTGGTATGGAGAGCCCGCGAGTCGACCAGGTTGCCTGGATTGATAGCAAGGGCAGTGAGTGCCTTTAAGTTAGGATCCTGGGACATGTATGCGTTAGCAGCAGCATTCCAATGATTGATTCAGGGCCATATTTACCTTCTCGAGATGTCCGTTCAGGGCGTGCATCCATGTAGTGATGGCAAGTTTGGTCGTGGCGTATCTCTGGTATCCCCGCCCCTGCTTGTCTGGGTCTGGTTCCATGGAAGGCTTGGCCAACAGCTCCATGTCGTCCGGGATTAAGGGGGGGTATTTCTCCATCGCGTTCTTCCCAGGCCAATGGGAATCGCTAGAGAGCAATACGACACGACCAGCCGAGTTTTCACGGAAGCTGCCGAGAAGACGGAGGACAAGGGCCGCATGAGCGATATGTCCGACCTGGAACACCTTATCGTATCCGTCGGCGGTGAGCTCGGGGCCGACCGTGAGGTTCCAGTAGTATGCATTGCAGACGATGGACGCAATCGGTGGGTATTGCCCGTTTTGGATTCCGGAAACCACTGTATCGGCAAACGCGTGAGTGGCCGCGAGATTGGCCAGATCGAGGGCGAGAACAAAGGCCTTTGCTTTCGGATGGAGGGAGATGATATGGCGAAGCCTCTTGGTGTTGGGATCCGAACCTGAAGCATCTCTCACAGTGAATATCACAGTGTAGCCTGGATATGTGCCAAGGAGATAGTCGGCAGCTGGGAGTCCCAAGGAACTGTTAGCGCCCGTGAAGATGAGCAGACCATCCTCCATCTTGACGTGGCTATGAGCAGAAATTAAGCGATAGAAAGACGACGCGCCAAAACTCATTGACATCAAAGATGAGTCAACGAATATGTGCGCAGCTTCACACTTTGCTTGCCAGAAAGAAGTATATGACACTTGAGAAGAAGATGTGGGAATCGAGTTGGAGAGGTTCTTGGGAATTGCATTGCCGTAAGGGATGAACAAAGAAGCCCTTGGGTATCACAGTGCATGTTTGGCGAATCAAACAAACACTTCCAGACCGGGCGCAGGGCATCAATTTCCGCCAGCTTCTGCAAAAAAGGTGTGGTGATACAGACGACTGACCAGGCACTGACCATCTGCCGCCAAGTTTAGTCTCATTATTGATTCCTGCCTTGCTTCCCATGTATCCAGTATGTACCATGCACTGCCCGCGGCTAAAGTTCCAATTTCCAATGCATAACAGCGTTACACAATTAATAAGTGAACCGACGGAAAGGAGCTCTGCCGGCCACACAAAAGAAGAATCACCCCTCCATCTGGATTGATAAAGATTCCCCATCGTCCAATGACATTGGAGACAAGGGTGGCTCGGATAAGCAATCGCAAGCCTCACCCGAACTCACCCTGTATGCTCACCATTTCCTAGCAATTGCATAGAATGAGACCTTGCTAGTCGGAGTATTGGCTACTTAGGGTACCATCTACCATTCATCTTAGAATTCGAGGCTGGCTTCCTCATCTGACGCAGGCAAAGAATTCAGTTCGTCTGTTGAGCTCCAAGACAGTACGAGGCTCTTGATAGAAAAATGTAATGTATCATAAAATATAAAATGGGAATTTGCCTTTCCCGCTGCGAGCGACCTGTTGTTGTCAATACAAAACATGCCCGAAAGCTTTTGTCATTGCTTCGAAGACGTTACATTCATTGGCATTGGGGAACATGAAATCACTACCATTAGGTCCGATGTCTCTCTCCATTTTCCTGGTTCTCGTTCATGGCGCCTTGATCGCATTCGCGCTTGACATATGTGTCGAGCTTGATAGAGCATTGAATCAAGATCTTTTCTTGCCAAACGAGATCGGGTATTCTGAACTCAGCACTGAAAACTGGTAGGCCCTGTTTCTCCGTTTCTTGTCGGGAACATACTTGGTCATGTACGCAATGTTCCCCAAAGACTCACGCATAATCTCAGGTCTCAAACGGCATGGGCATCGCCCGCATGTATCTTTCGTCCCGTCAACGCAGCTCAGCTACAATCTGTGATAGGCCGCCTTGTACAGTCCCACACCAAGTTTGCAATTCGTTCCGGGGGCCACTCACCGTCACCGCGTGCTGCCAACATTGACAACGGTGTATTGATCGACTTAGCCGGACTCGACCACGTCAACTACGATGCTGCCAATCAGATCGTCACGGTAGGTGCCGGTCTGACGTGGGGCCAGGTCTACTCTCACCTCGACCCTTTTAACGTCACCGTGGTAGGCGGGAGAGTCGACAGCGTCGGCGTCGGTGGGCTCACCCTGGGAGGTAATTGTTACAGCAGCACCTTCCTGATATTTCCCCTGTTATGGCAACCGAACCAGACAGATAGCTGACTGTGAAGCCCACAGGCGGTCTATCCTATCTTTCAGATCTGTATGGATTGGTTTGTGATAACGTCGTGAACTTCCAAGTATGTATCATGTATCACCATTTGCCCGTTCGATACTTACCCGGATCCAGGTTGTGCTTGCTGATGGGTCTCTCGTCGACGCAAATGCCACGCATAATGGAGATTTGTTTTGGGCTTTGAAAGGCGGTACTAATAACTTCGGTGGGTGCTTATACTTGTTTTCACGCTGGATAATACTCCATAAAACTGATACTGGTTGATCAGGAGTCGTAACGTCTTTCACAATGTCCACGTATCCAATCTCCACCGTATGGGCTGGGATCAAGGCATACACGCTAGACGACTTGCCGGCTCTGTTTGATGCTATGCTTGAGTACCAGTCTCAACCCGTCAAGGACCCCTACGCAAATCTTATGATGCAGGGGTTCATGAGCAATGCCACGGTGGGAGTGGTGTTGAACCTCGTTTACCTGAAGCCTGAGGAGTCGCCGGCAGCATTTGCCCCTTTCTATCATATAAACACCACATCGGACTCGACCAAACTCACAAGGCTCAGCGAATTTATATCGGGACAGGGACCCCAAGGATTTCCACCGTGGGTAGAATTCATACCCATATAGTGAAAGTAGAGCTAATTAGGGCAACATAGGAGAGTGGACTGGCGGACAACAGCTTTCAAGCCAACCAAGGGCCACTACGAAGCGTTGACCGGCTTGCTGACCAATTCAAAAGCCCTCGAACAGATAAAGTCCGTGACTGCGGGAACGGCGGCGTTTGGGTTGCAACCGATCTCGACCAGAGTGATCCGCGAGGGTCGCTCTCGTGGCGGGAATACGCTGGGGCTCAGCCCGGTGAACCAGACATGGTTCGTGATAGACTCGGGCTGCTGGTTTCCCGACGACGATGCGGTCGTACACGATGCAACCCGCAGCATGATTCAATCGATCGAACTTAAATCGAAAGAGGAGGCTGCGTACCTCCCTTACCTGTTCATGAGCGATTCCAGCTGGGACCAGGAGGTTATCCTCCACTATGGACCTAGTAGCAACGCCAGACTGCGTAAGGTTCAAGCACAGTACGATCCAGATCATGTATTTCAGCATTTAGTTCCGGGGGGATTCAAACTGCCATGGAATTGATTTCATTCGTAGTTTGGGATATATTATTGGAACTAATCAAAAAGTTACCCTCTACGAATGCTGCGAATGTCACGTTGTTCTTCTATTTCAGTAGCTTCTGCGCCCGGGAAGCAGGTAGCGTCAATTTACTCAGATTGGAGACTGCCAGCCAGATGCCAGACTGAAAAGTACCAAGTACTCGCTACATCGGTGTGCAGAGACTGGTGTCCGAATGCGATGTCCGTCATCAATTCCAGCTTTTGCTGACAGGGTGGGTGGGCATGCACAGTTCTCATTCCCGTCTGACATGCATATCCTACAACCGATATTATCTCGATTATATTGGCTGTGTCGGCAGCAGGAAGGGCTGCAGTTGGTGGTTTCACGTACCCCAACTTTACCAGCCTATTGGTGCCCACGCCCCCGTTAGCTGGACCGCATGCATTGCTTGATGCATTCTGGTTGTCTCTGGTGATATTTTGGAGCCTAAGGCGGTGGCAGTGTTTCTCATTCAATTACGACCTGCATGATTCGCGGTGGCAGTCCAATTTGTGTGAGCTGTCGATATCCAACGAGCTTCGAAGTCTAAGAAAAGCAGCAGATAACCATGCCCTGCTGTTGTTATATCTTATTCCTTACTCCTGGATATATCAGACTTCTCCCAACCTTTGCTACAATATTCCTGTAGCTAGTCGGGATAGTACATCAGCTCTGCTCTCATGGATATGGCTGTTCGGCAAAATTCGGCGCAGCTGTCGCTGATTCCACCACCCAACGGTGTTGTCTCCAATTTTGATAATCCCCCGTCACTTCACAAATGGGTTCTAGGCGTGGGCATCACTTGCATGGCCCTCATGACGATTTCTGTCGGTATCAGAACATATACTAAAGCCTTTATTGTCAAGAAGATGACTCATGAGGATTGTAAGCATCATATACATCATCGTATTCATCCTAACGCGTCGAGGTCTTACTAACATCCAGACAAGATGTAGCCCTCTTTGCATTGGTAATGACTTCCGCTCCTGCCAATTCCTTTCAAGACGAATGGGCCGTTGACGTCTCTTACCAGATCGGGTTCCTAGTCTGGGACGCCCTATATATCTATCTATCCTCCATTGGCATAACTCGTGATGCGTGGAACATTCGGGCGGTCGATTTCCCGTACATGCTATATGTTTGTGGCCCTTCACCATGATCTTGCAGTTGACAATACTGACACAATATGTTGAAGATGACCAATGTCTTCCAGGTCATCTATCCCCCCTCCATGGGCGCGGCGAAATACTTCATCATTATTCAACTCAAGAACATATTCTGTCCACCGCGCTCATCCAAGGGCAAAGTATGGTGGGCGTTGGTTGTTCTCATCTTCATCACCATAGGCTACTACGTTGCCTGCTTCTTCACGTTCCTATTCCAGTGCATCCCTCGCGAGAAGATCTGGCACCCTGATGTCGAGGGTAGATGCATTGACAACAAGGGCGGCGTGCTCTCTGCTGGCATTATCAACCTCCTTCTCGATCTTGGCATTCTCACCGTTCCCTGCTGGGCCATCTGGCACTTGCAGATGTCCTTCAAACGCAGATTGGGGGCCTTGGCCATCTTTTCCGTGGGCGTGTTGTAAGTCCGAACCCCGACCAGTATCGCTCGGTCCCGCTGCCGGGGACTAATACTACACGTCCTCAGTACCTGCGCGATTGCCGCCGCTGGTCTGGCTTACCGAGTCCCGGCACTCAAGGATGCGAACGCGACCAAGGCTAGCGCAAAGATTGGCATCTGGTCGTAGGTAGCCCCTTACGTTGCCGTCCAAGGGCATCATACAACAAGAGTTCCCCACGTGCTGACCTTTCGATGGTGTAGGATCGCCGAGCTGGCTGGCACCATCATTGTCGGGTGCATGCCGATGTTCCCACGGTTCTACGAACACGTGACTAAGAATCATAAGAGTTTCTCGATCATGTCGTACCTCAGATCGCTCGTTTCCTCGCGAGGTTGGAGCAGCAGCCGTGGTACTGGTGGACAATCTTCCAAAGGTGGGTCGATACTCCCTGGTGGCTCTAGCCAGAGAATAGTCGTCACATCCGAATATGGATGGGCCGACGGCCGGCATGACCCGAGCTATATTGAGCTACATGGCACCGAGGACAGACGTGGAATCTAGGTGATGCGCAACAACGCTGTATGCAGAGAATGGTCTGTGTCTAATCTCTTTCGAAGACTTTGATTGACATATCGTTGTATTGTGCTATCCGTGACTCCTAGCATACATAATATGACATTGAAGATGAATGAAGGCATTGGTATCACTCTTGGTTACAGAGACCAACCAAGGCTCTCTCGTGATTGTAGATCATTTCGATGTCACTATACAGGAAACGGGAATAGTGTACACCCACTCTGTAGGTATTAACTGCTTATACAAAGGACAATCACTTCGACAACCGACGTAATCGCCCCCCTACATCTAGAATTCCTATGAAATGGTTCATGTACACACATAGCAATCGTGCTTGTGGTATGCATTACTGTCTCACACGTCTATTGGATATGCACGGATCCTCAAAACACCTACTTGACCTCATATTTGACAAGGCCTTCGTGATTGATTGCCCCTCTCTTTGCCGACAAAGCCAAAAGAGGAAGGTCACTAATGTGTTATTATCAACAGAGCCTTGTGCGCACCCTCCCGTATTTGGCCTGGTGTCAAATTAATCAATATCATAACGAGTCGCATGATGTATCCATGCAGATTGGGTCATGTGTGCTTATAAGTGCGTCAATAAAACGCTGTGTAACACTCCCACTCCTACGGTACGGCTAAAGACCATTATCCTTGTGAGAATGGCACCATCTCCAATTGGCGTTGCATGATGTATTATGCAATACGCCCGGAGTGACTCACATAGCAGCTTGCCAGCTCTGCTCTGCAGATTCCAATGCAGGCAACCATGGCGAGGTTTACGTATGTGCGTCTCTACCTTTTCAATCAGGGTATAGATTCGAGCCAAGAGAGACAACATCCTGTTCTGCCTGTTAAGCGTCATGTTATCACAAGCACACACATAAACACTGCCACATAAGGAGACTGGAAAGTATAGACTCGCAAGCTACTTGTCAACTTGGTAACCTGGTCTGAAAGGTTAAGGTTTATGAGACTTTTTCTGCTTTGAGCCCCTGTGTCCACATCAGAATCGGACCAGTGCAACATGTGGGCTCTCGGCGTGCCCCTCCTAGTGTTGTTTCTGCTCACAGTGGCTATATGGCGTCGCTACTTCTCGCCGCTATCTCATATTCCTGGTCCCTTCTGGGCATCCATTACGCGTCTATGGCATGCTTATCACATCTTTGAAGGCGATCACAACACCCACATCATCAAGCTCCATGAGAAACATGGTCATTTCGTAAGGATCGCGCCAAACGAGGTGAGCGTGAGCCATCCGAATGGGCCAAAGGTTCTTTTGAAGACGTACCTGAGGAAGGTGAGTAACCGTAAAAAAAACCTAGATAGGCGGAATTAGCACCACGCATTGACTGTGTACTGACGAGAATGCTTGGCCAAAGGGGGATTGGTATCAAGCTTTTACCATTCCCGATTACCGCTACGTGACTCCGCAGTCCACTTTGGACCCGAAGGAGAAAACGGAGAGGTCGAGATTGTTCGCCCCTGGATTTACTCTGTCGCATCTTCTACGATCGGAGCCTCAATATGATGCCAATATAGCCCTTCTGTTCGAATGGATGGACAGGCACGCCGAGGCGCATGAGCCAATGCATCTAGACAAGTTCTTCACGTACACCACGTTTGACAACGCAGGCGAAGCTATTTTCTCAAAGTCCCTCGGTTTCATCCAAGCAGGCCACGATGTCAGCGGCTCCATTGCCAACTCTCGTAGCTTGACCCGGTACATGGGAATCGCCGGATACTATGTATGGCTCTTGCGGCTGGTGGTTGCCAACCCGCTGATAACCACTTTGGGGCTGTTGCCCATGGGGCACCTGTTCCGCACGTCGATGGAGGCTTTGCACGAGAGAAAGGCGAATCCAGATTCCCGCTTCGACATGGTCGCCCACTGGCTAAGGACCCACCAGGAGTATCCTGACCTCTTGAGCTATCGTGATGTCGAGGCCATGACAGCCACCACCATAGCTGCCGGCTCGGATACTCTGTCGTGTACGCCTGCCTTAGCCGCTGTTGTCGTGTTGGGCTGTTACTTGCTAACGAGTACGTCCTAGGCGCACTGCAAGCATTTGTGTACTTCATGATTCGCCACCAGGACGCATGGCACCGCGCCAAGGGCGAAGTCGAGGCCTCGGTGGCCGATGGACGCTGTCGCGGACGTGTCGTTGCTTACGATGATGCTAGGAAACTGCCGTTTGTCAAAGCCTGTATCTACGAATCCCTCCGCATGTTTGGGCCGGGACCATTTCAACTTCCCAGAATAGCACCAAAAGGGGGCATCACCATCGGTAGCCGTCACTTTCCTGCAGGAACCGTTCTGTCCATCAACCCACAGTCAGTTGTCTTGTCGTCTTATGCACCCGAGGAGTCGGTTTCTGTGCTAATCCTTAGTATGCAGGGTCATGCAGCAGAGCAAAGACTGCTGGGGCCCTGACGCGAAGGTGTTCAGGCCTGAGAGATGGCTTCCCGATGGAATCAACACCATGTACGATTATTGGCTAGTAGTATGCGTCATGTACCCCGACACCCCTCAGGATTAGTTACGCTAATGCGGAAGTAGTTTGGCCTGGGCTACAATCGTTGTCCCGGGGAACACTTGGCTAACATCCAGTTGTTCAAAATCGCTGCAACAATAGTGCGGGATTACTCGATACGTCAGGTGAATCCAGAGAAGGAATGGGAATGGAAAGCATACTTTACGGTTGTCCCTCACTCCTGGCCGGTATATATCTCCAAGGCCAGACTGGACAAAGGTGTTGTGTGAGCAGAACGACTGGTCGATGAGACGAGAATGTGAGCTGGGATGGGGTCGTACTGACAATCTATGATTACTACATACTATTTAACGAAACTCAACCGAAACTAGCCAAGTAAGAATCGGTCTTCATCGTGGTTGACTTTAGCGTATATTATCTCCAAGACAACACATTTCCTACATCGCCGGCAATTTGAATCCCCCAGGCACCAGCTTCTGGAAGACCCCCTGAGGGTCATACTCGGCCGCCACCCGCCGCAGAAACTCGACATTCTTAGCACCGTAGCCACTGATGGGATCCTGGAACCCGCCGGCAAAGTTGAGATACAGGAACTCGTCGTCGGTCCCCCGGGCCACTGTGGCCGCCTTAGCCTGGTTGAACCATGTCACGCTGGCGTTGGTCATGCGGTCGTCGTACTGGGCGTCGAGCCACCGGGGAGAGAAGAAGACCACTGACACGGATTAGCCAGTGATATCAAAGTTTCACAATCTAGATGTAGTGGCGTTCGGAGGGTCATGCTCGCTCATGTACGTACCCATACGATCAATGCGCTTTCTGTCCAGACCCAGGACGTCGCCGCCCCTTTTCAGGCTGTTGGCAGTAACAATATCCGGCAAAGGCACATAGTTCCACAGACAGTCCAGGTCGGGTACGTCGGCAATCTGGTTGCAGATGTCGTGGGTGATCTTGTGCACCGCCTCGATGGTGTTTTGGTCGTTCTTGAACGTGATGGTCGCTATTGCGTCCCTGTTGGTGACACGACTAATCAGTACAAGCAGCTACTTGGTTTTGCCAAGGAACCAGGTGTGGTAGGGGCCTTAGTAAACCTACCTGAACCCATCTGCTTGGGCGTCCTGCGCGATGCTGGACATCACGTTCATAGGCGCCGGCGCAGCAATGGCCAGCGTTTGCGATGGAACCCTGAGCAGCTCGCCAAAGATGGCGGGAGGGAGGAAGGGGATCACGGAGACCGGGCCCACGCGGTGCCCATACAATGTCTCGGCCTCATCCTTTCCATCGCTGCCGAGCTTGAACATGGTTTGCAGTCCCGCGCTCTGGTCTTTGTTGTTGGCTTTGGTGTACTTGGTCAGAGCCTTCAATAGCGAGCTGGTCGACTGGTCGGTGAGGAGATTGATCACCTGTCCAGCATAGACAAGGTTGCTCAGCTGCGCGTTGTTGACGGTGATGTGGGTCAGCACCCCGAAGTTGGAGCCGCCGCCCTTGAGGGCGAGAAAAAGGTCCGGGTTCGAGGCCTGGTTGGCGTGCACGATGGATCCGTTGGCCAGGACTATCTCGTAGTCGATGATGTTATTCGCCGTCCAGCCCTTCTCGGCCAGAAAGATAGACATGCCGCCCCCGAGCGCGACGCCCCCGACCCCCGTGCCGCCGCACAGGCCGCCCGGCACCACGACGTCCGGGGTCTTGTCATAGACCCGCTGCCACTCAGCACCGGCCCCCAGCCGCGACGTGCGCAGGTCCGGGGACACCTCCACGGTGTTGATGCGGCTCAGGTCCAGCGTCACGCCGTCGTCGATGTTGTTGAAGCCCGCGACGGCCATGTGCCCGCCCGACTTAACGGCGAAGAGGCACTGGTTCTGCGTCAGGACCTGCATGGCCGTCGCGACGTCCTCGGTGCAGGTGGGTAGCACCACGCAGTTGGGCTGCAGCGACGAGGCCGTGCCCGACCAGCGATGCGAGTTCGCGTCGAAGTAGGTGGTGCTGTTGGGGAGGAAGACGTTCCCCGGCAATGCGCTGGACAAGGCATCGCACTTCGGGCATGTTCCCCGCGTTAGCCATCAAGGTGTCGTCGGTTTTGAATTGGTCGAACAGTGTTTCGATTCAAGACTTACACAAGATGCCAGGTCCATAGCTTTCTGAATTAGGGTTTATCACAATCGTTGAGTCACTGAAAGATCTCGCGGACCGGGATCATATAATGTGTGATAATAGGTAGGATGCGATATTAACTCTTCTTCTTGCAACCATCGGATGTGACCGGATGGAAATCACGCGAGGCCCGGAGAGGACAGCGCTAGGACAGCGCCGCGGGCTGACGGTGCATTGCTTAGCTTTGATGTGGTTGGGAACCATGATGGATGGCCAAGACGGCTCAAATACGAAGACCTTTGGGTAATTGTCTAGCTGGATATCGGCCATATTACCGTCAGGATAGCCTTTACGATTCTTCATACATAGTTTGTCTCGTGCTGAGCTACTGCGACCCACCAGACTATGTATTTAGGATAGAAATTTGGATAAGGGATAACTATGGTAGGTTTGGAATAATATTTGGAATAATAAATGTTGTATTCATAGTAACTTCTCTCTCTGCATCAAGAGCGAGTTTACGCTCGCCAACGTTCCATACTCGTTCACTTTCCTTTGTGTTTAATTGCTTTCATTGTCTCTATTTACACTTCTACCTGTAGTAATGGACGTTTTTCCTCTCGGCCTTCCCAATGTGAAGCCTCTTGTTCTCGATCATATGATCTCAATCGAAGAAATCTCCATGTCCTCCGCAAAGTCCGCCCTGAACGGACTGGACCCGCCCGACACCCGGATCCCGATCCGTTCCACCCCTTCCGTGGAAAGCACAGCGAAGAATCCGCACCGAGAGTACACCGACTCCCGTTCCGGGTGAGGCTTGAGTATGAGGCCCGTGACCCAATGTTTGCGCTGCGCGTCGTCGCCCACGAGCTCCAAGCACCGCAACGGCAGGCACGGCCTGTTGACCACCCCCCTCAGAGTCGGCGGCTTATTCCCCGGCGCGCATCGCCTAGGAAAATCTCGCCCCGGATGTCCTCCTCGACCACGATGGGCTGCGGCCTGCCCCGTTCCCGCACGCTGTTGACGCGGATGACGGACTGCAGCGGTAGTATGTGCCCTTGGAGCTTGATCGCCAGTCTCGGGGCTGGACGGGCTTGCTGCTGGGGTCGTTCGTCGATACCGGTGGTGGTGGCCTCGCCGACTTCCACGTCGAACACGAGCGGAAACCAAGCGGCGCCCTGCTGTTGTTCCATGCCCGCCGCGGGAAGGGTGGCCGGATACCGCGGGCTGCGGAGGATCTGGGCCCAGATGGGGGGCCAGGGCAAGCCCGACGGGCTGGCGATGACTTGGGGGAGGAACTCGTAGCCGACTCTCCCATCGATACTGGCCCACGACCAGGTGGGGGCCCGGTACTCTTCGGGCCGCGAATTTGGCGCCAGGGTCCGTTTGGTGTGCCATTCGAGCATGAGAAGAAGGTGTTGTTCGAAGATGCCCGCCGTGTATGCATCGTTGGACGAGCGGGTATCACTACCTTGGTCTTCGTGATGATGATAGAGCTTCCGTACCAGCTCCGCCACGCCGGAAAACGCGACGAGCTTATCGCTGCGCTTGGTGAGGTGGGTCCGCGTGTAAGCCTGGACTAGATCACACCAGACGTGCAGGGCAGCCTCCGACAGCGTCTGGGCCGAAGCGTCCGAGTCGGCGGAGGAGGAGAGTTGCGTCCCGTCCAGCTGGATGCGTTTGACGTCCGTGTGCCCCCCGCTCTTGACGTAGTCCGGGAGGCCTCGGGGATAGGCCTCGCATGCGTCCATGGTCGTGCATTCCCACAGCAGTTGGTTGGCGCCGAAATGCAGGACGCGCGGGGCGAGGTATCGTTCCTGGAAAACCCAGCCTCTCGACAGGAGCACGGTGTTGGTGACTTCGGACCACCAGAAATACGAGTCTACCACGCACCACTGGTCGGCTTGCTCGGCCGCTTCGTCAGACGTGCTGCTTGTTGTGTCTTTGTCCCCCTGCTGCGGCCTTTTGCCATTGCTATGCCAGTTATGCTTTATGATGGGCGGCAATGGCACAGTGCTGTCCTCGTAAGTTTTGAGAAAGCTGTACGTGTTATTCGGAACGCCGGTGGCCGAGATGTTGACGACCGCGTTTGTGTAGATATTGCACATTTCCGTCCCCTGGTCTTTCCAGTCCTCCTCTTGGTCCGAGTCCTGGATGATGCACAAGCAGTCGATCCAGATATATCGGAGTCCCAGCTCCAGGGCCACGGTAATTGCCTGTCAAGTCTCATGGTTAATTAGTATCTACTCTTCTTGGAGTCAACAGGATGTCTGAAGAGAGAATAATGAAAAGTCCTCGAATCAGCGGGTGTTCCATCCCTCTCGAGACACTAGGATAACCTGGAATAAACACTGAAAGTCGCTTACGTCTCGAAAGGTCGCTGGTAAGTCCGAGATGGGTTGTGCCATGGTGAAGGTCTCCAGATGATCCACCAAAAGCTTCACGGTAGCGCCGCTACTCCAGCGGTGACTCAGTGTGGCATAGTCCCGTGCTGTTTCGTCACATTGGCCTCTCGTTACGAGCCGCCAATGCTGAGCATCTCCTTCGCCAATCGCGACAAGCCGCTTAGGGATATAGCGACCTGTCTTAGTCCTCCACGCCTGTAGTGACCGGCAGGTGCTATGTTGTTCCTGGCATTCCGTTATCCATCTCTTGGCCGTGTCCAGGTGGAGTCGGCTAGGAATTGTCTGCTCGTCGTCAACGGTGGCGAGAGCACCTTGTACAGCTATTTCTCTGGGTCAGCTGACTGAATTGGCCAGGCTATTTCATGGCAAATGCATACTATCCAGTCTCCGTATGGAGAATTCTCTTTCATGCACCTTTTTATAATCTTCCTGCCAGTGAAGGACCACGGTGAACTGGTCGAGGAGGAAAAGATCCACAACGGCATACGTTGTGTGAGCAGACGCGTCCAGGTCTAACACGGTTTCGCCGTACGTCCTGATCTCCGATGCTAGAGCCTTGCACATGTAGCATCCGGCGGCCACTGCTCGCTTGAAGGAGTCATGAGTGGAGTGGTGCGCATTCCATCTAGGGTCCAAGGGACGGTCAAAGATATCTTTGCATTGACTGCAAATCGAAGCCATAGCTGAGTAATAGAATCGGATATACTGGGAATCAAACCCGTTCTATGGAAGCTGACATGAGCATTGAGATCCGGAGCCCATATTTACCCCGCACCATTGGCCCCAAGTCGTTTTGAGGCCGGAAAGGGACCACTAACTAATCGGCTGGCGGCTGCTTACTGGCCCCGTATCGCTTACTACGCTGGCGAAGACTGACCATTCTACTTACTAAACCAGCTTTGCGAGAATCTTCTCACAGAACGCCGTCAACGACGTAGCGCTCATAATATCCAATGTTGTTACCAAAGCACCTAGCTCCGTCCGGATCCAATTGCGCACCTCGACGGCGGCCAGGGAGTCGGTCCCGTAGACGCTGATGGGCCGACCGGGATCCATGGGCTCCGAAAGCCGTAGCACACGCATGAAGCAGCCGTTGACAACTTCGACCATGGCCTGGAGCTTGGCCGCGTGCTCTGCCGACTGGGTGCGGAGCAAGAGGAGGAGCGCCTGCACGTCCGCGTTGGCTTTGCTGCCTGTATTGGCGGCGACATTGTTTGAGCCGTCGTGATGGCCGGCGAAGAGGGGCGAGAACCGGGCGTCCTTCTTAAGGATCGAGTCTTCGGGCTGCGGCAGGACTAGACCTGTGACTATGGGGGAGTGTTCCAGGTCCCCGCCGGGCAGGGTTCCACTTTGATGTGGATCCTGCGACAGTCCCTTCTGCTTCCGCTTTTGCTGTAATAGAGCAGAGCGCAAGACCTTGCCCAGCTGTCCCTGGCCGAGCCCTCGATACATGCGCGAGTCGAGCGACCCCTGCAGCTTGGCGCTCTCGGCGATGACGCCGGTGTCCTCGCTGATGCCCAGGGCGACGGAGCAGGCCGGCTGTCCGCGGGCCTGGCGCCAGGCGGCGAAGGCGTCCAGGAAGACGTTGGCGGCGGCGTAGTTGGCCTGCCCCACGTTGCCCATGAGGCCGGACAGCGACGAGAGGAGCGTGAAGGAGTCGAGAGGCAGACCGAGCGACGCGGCCGCGTGGTGCAGGTTCCAGGTGCCGCGGATCTTGCACTGGATGGCGTCGTGGTACTCGGCGAGGGTCATGGACTCGAAGGGTCGATCCTACATTATGTCAATCGAAATGTGTTTTTGAAATCGGATCTTGGAAGTGTAATGAAATGAAAAAGGCTTACCCGCAGCACCATAGCACCTTGGATGATGCCCACAATGGGCGTTGTCGTCTGCTGCATTGTCATGCGCACTTGCTCTGCATCTGTCACATCCGCCGTGAGGAGGTCTACATGGGACCCCAGAGCATGGAGCTGCTTGAGTACATGTCTCGACTTGTCGTCTGTGTATCCGCTGCGCGACATGATGGCCAGATGCCTGGCCCCTTTTTGGGCTAGGTAAATGGCCAGAGTTCCGCATATTCCGCGTAGCCCGCCAACGATCAGGTAGCAGCCCTCTGGTCGAAGGCCGAGGCTCTCTGGGGCCTTTTTAATCTAGAGGTGCGAGGGTTTCAAGAGTTAGCAATTCCATATGCTGCATATTTTCAAAACAGGATTGGTTGATCAAGGGGCTGTGTACCTGGACCTCGCTGCTTGACTCCGCGGCGTCTTGGGCAACCACCACCTTCCCGATGTGCGTTCCCTTTCGAAGGAACCTGAGAGCGGCAGGTATATCATTCCACGAGAACCGATGGATTGGAATAATCGATTTGATAGCGCCGCTATCAATGAGCTCGAATAATCGGGCTAATAGTCGGGAAATCAAGTCGTCTGACACCGTCCTGGGGGACAGGTCGACCACCCGGAAAGAGCAGTTGCGTTGGAAAAGGGTCATGAAAAGCTTGCTTTGCTCCAGTACGGCTCGTCCGTCGAGAGCGACCAAAATGGCCCCTTCGGCCAGTTTCGGAAAAGACTCCTCGAGCAGGTCCCCAGCCAAGGGGGTCAGGACAACATCAACCCCCTTCCCATGCGTAGCGTCAAGGGTCCGCTCGCCCATATCGGCACTGCTGGAATCGAAGACATGGTCGTCGCCAAGGCCCGAGGTGGTCTTGATAAACTCCCTCTCCTCGGGGGTGCTGACCGTGACGAACACCTCGGAGCCGACGTGCTGGGCAAGCTGAAGGGCAGCGATGCCGACGCCGCCGGCCGCCCGGTGGATCAGCACGGTCTTGCCAGTTGATAGACTGCCGAGGTCAAGCAGGGCGTGGATGGCAACCAGGTAGTCCGTCGGTAGCGTGGCGGCCTCCTCAAACGTGATGCTGTCGGGAATGCGGTGTACGCGTGCGGGGGTGGTCTGGACCCGGTTCGCACAGCATCCCTTGCCGTAAAGTACGACCCGGTCTCCCACTGAGAAGCCCGAGACTCGAGCAGACATCTTGCTGATCACGCCGGCGGCTTCAGAGCCCAGCGCTGTCTCGTCGCCTGGTAGGGTGCCCACTACAAATTAAAAAGGTTAGTGAGTCTCTCACATAGTTTCAATAATGCAGAATCAGGAGTTCAGGTCTTACTAGCAACGTCAACATTTTTAGGGCTCAACCCCGCTGCGTACACCTCAACCTCGAGCATGCCATCGGGCAACGGCGCAGGCTCGGCGTCCACCTCGTAGAGTTGGACCGAGTCCATGTCTCCAAGCCGCTCGCAGCGCAATTGTACAAGGGTCCGACAGGCATGCAAATCTCTTGTCTCAGTCTTCCTGACGCCCGCCTCAACGCTCTGCTGCGCCGTCAACTCTGAGTCGGGATAGACGCGGCTCATCCGGATGACGCCGCCGCGCTCTACGAAGTCGTAGTCCGTGGCCGTCGCCGTCGCCGAGGCTCGCCCGCCCGATGCGGTGGGAGTGGTAGCCGACGCCAGGTCGCGCACCCTCTCCAGGCAGGCGGAGATGGCGTCGACGGTGGCAGCGTCCCGGGCCCCGCCCTCGACGTCCAGGGTGAAGAGGGGGATTTGCTCCTCGGCGCGGATCGTGCTGAAAAGGCCCACGACCGCCGCTCTGGTGGGGTCGGTACTGCGGCTGGTTACCCAGAGGATGGGGCATTGGACCTGGGCGAGGTGTTTGAGGAGTTCCCATTGCCGGTCGTCCATTCTGTCTACGACGGAGGAGAAAAGCTCGTCCAGCACCACGACAATGGTGTCTTTGGAAATGGAATTCAGGAGGAGCGGGTTGTGAGATCTCTGGAGGGACCAGTCCTTGGATTGGAGGGCACCGAGCAGCCTATTCACCTGCTCCAGATCGGAAGATTGCGCGGCATGGCCTGCGAAACTGACTTGCACGACCGATGCTGTTGGCGATCCGTGGCCGACGTCAATCCGCTTGTTGACCTCGCAGATGCAGGCGTCGCCAGTCAGCGCTACCGTCTTCCCAAGCCGGCTCAACATGCTTTCAGGGAGCCCGCAGGCCACGATAAAACCTCGGTCGCTCATTGCGTATCCCACCTGTTGAATGGCCGCATCTATCCCTACCACGTCTCGTTCCTTGGCACTGAGAATCGCGAGATCGATGCTGTTCGGGGCAGGAAAGGACGCCGGCTTGGCCAGGTCCAAGAGGAGATGGAAGTTGGGGCTGGGCACATACGAGCCCAAGGTCTCCTGGGCGTTGACCATCGTCTTGGCGTCCCGGACGGCAAAGTGGTACTCGGCGCACCCAGAACGGACGTGTCTCCCGTTGACTGCTAGATTTGGATCCGGGCCCTGCGCCGTCCAGAGATTGGCGCCATCCCCATGTGACAGATTCATCTCCAGAATCCGCAACGCAGGCGTCTTGTGCGCCACTAAGTCGATCACCTGATGCGCCGTATGAGTCCCAAGCCAGCGCCTTGCGAGGGACGCCTCGGCCTGCATGAGCATGTCGATGTCGGCACGCCAGGCCACACGCATAAGCTCATGCGGCCTCCTCTCCGCCCCGCCCGTGTCCATCTCCGTCGATGCCAGGCCTTTCATCTGGAACAGCAAGGAGCCGTCGTGGGGGTCGTACAAATCCACGCTGGTGGTGTAGTTGCGCGCACTACCGGTATTGCCCGCCCCGATGAAGTGGGCGGAAGCAACGGCGACGCCTTGCACGGGCGGATGCGATGCTCGTGCACCACCGGACTCTATGACGAGGCTTTCAATTGTCTTGGGCACCAGGGCCGGGTCCTCCGACTTGGGCAAGTGGCCATTCCACAAGCAGGGGGTTGCTGCCTGGAAACAGCCGTCCATGACCGCTGGATGCATTGGGTACGGGGACTGGCCCTTGGGGTGGGATGGCGGGGGCTCAAGGTTGACGGTAGACCGACTCTTTCGTTGGCCCATTGTAGACTCGATCATCAAGTGCTTTTGAAATGCCGGGCCGTAATCGTATCCCATCTCGGCCAAGACCTTATACCAGATACGAGATCTTGTGGCCAGCTCCAGCGGAGCCACCTTTCGAGATATGTTTTGATAGTGTGTCTCGACGCAGACCTGCCCCGTGCTGTGTACGTTGTCGACATCCACCCCTTCTTGGACGGAGCATATCTCGTAGTTGTACCAAGCTCGGCCCGAGGCCCCGTCGAGGGGTGTAAGCGCCAGTGTGACTCGAGCATCCTTATCTTCCGTGAGTACCAGGGCACGAAGCAACCGTACATCACGCAGGCGAAATCGGTATCGTACAGGGGGTCGTTTTTTCCACTGGGTAATCATGGCCGTCTGGTACATGGCTTCTACGGCCATGGCCACGTACCCCGAAGCCTGAGACAGTGAGTATTAGCAAGTTTCCTTCGGAACGTGGATGCCCATATAATCAGTAGCTAACCGGAAAGACGACATCGCCACCAAGCTTGTGGTCTCGAAGCCAAGGCAGATTCGCCAATTTGAGCACACTCTTGAACACCGGGGCCCGCCATCCCGTGACGCTGATCTTGGACCCCAGCAGATCGTGATGGATGAACTCCTTGAACCGCCAGTCCCTGCTGGCGCGCGTCTCGTGCCAGTAGCGCGTTGAGTGGTTCCACGCGTAATTGGGCAAGTCAATGACGACCCGGGCGCTCCGTGCATCCACGCGATTGACGCGGGCCATGTCGACGCGCTGGTCGCCGGCCAAGAACAGCCGGCCCGCCGCCTCGAACAGCGAGAGGGTGGGATCGGCGCCGCGCTTCAGCGTTGCGACGTACTGCCCCTCTTTACCGAGGCTCTGTTGGATCTGGGCGATGGGGCCGGACAGGGCATTGCTGGGGCCCAGCTCGATGAGGAAGTCGGCACCGCTGTGAGCGAGCAGCTCGGAAGTGGCCCGAGTAAAGTTGACGGGCGACACCATGTTGCGTTTCCAGTAGCCCACGTTTACTTCGTCGGGCGAAATTGCATTGCCCGTTACGGAGCTATACATCCGGACCCTATTTGACTTGGGGCACTGGCTACTCTTCTTGGTTCTGCTGGCGTCGCCCAACAGCATGTCTTCATATACGTCGCCGATCTCGGTCATGTAATCAGAGTGGTAGGCCATGTCGACCTGCAGCAGCCTAGCAAAATGACCGTCTTCTCTCAGGCGGCCACGTAGCCTCTCCAACGCAGCAACCGTTCCGGACATGGTCAAGCTGTTGGAACTGTTGAAGCAGGCAATCTGAACTCCGGCCTCCTGTGGCCCGAGGTAGTCGTCGATGGCCTCGGCCCCGACCCCTACGGCGAGCATGCCCAGAGGCTCAGGGGGTGTGGGCGCTTTCTTGGATGCCTGGCCCCGATAGTACGCCGTCTTGATCGCGTCGGCCGGGGTGATGAGACCAGCGGCTACAGCGGCGGCGATTTCCCCCGAGGAGTGGCCGACGACGGCCTCAGGGTGGATGCCCCATTCCTCCAGGACTTTCAGGAGGGCAAGTTGCAGAGCCGTTACCAAAGGCTGGGAGAACTCGGGCCGACGCAACGTCTCGGCGCTTCGAGCCGCTGTCAGCTCCTCCAGCAGCGTCCACGGGGGCCCGTCGGGCAGGCTCTGCAGGACGCCGTCCAGGTCGTTTATGATGGCTTTGGCCGACGGGAAGAACTTGATCAGCTCGGCGCCCATGCAGGGCCACTGCGCCCCCTGTCCGGTGAACACAAAGGCAATGCGAGGGGGCGACGAGACCGGTTTGCCTTGGACGAGGGTGTTGGGATTGATCGTCTCGCTGCTGGAACGGACAAGGGCAAAGGCTCGGTTGTAGTGCCTGCTCCGCCGCTCCGAGAGCGTGTAAGCGAGGTCGCCGACGTCGATGGACACGGCAGGGTTCTGAAGATGGGCGTTCAGGGACTTCACGTAGCCAGTGAGCGACTTCGGGTCGTTGGCCGAGAAGACCAGGACTATCGGCGGCAGGTCGGCGGAGGGGTCTCTACTGGGGTCATCCTCGTCCTCATCGTCGGCAAGGAAATCCCAGACTAGTTTCTTGTAAGA
The DNA here is from genome assembly GCF_038362585.1 of Apiospora marii. NCBI lineage: Eukaryota > Fungi > Ascomycota > Sordariomycetes > Amphisphaeriales > Apiosporaceae > Apiospora > Apiospora marii. The sequence continues at coordinate 4,151,483 of NW_027117381.1, forward strand.
CGACACCTGCCGCGAGAGGGATTGGGCATCATTCTCCAGCACGGCATGAGCATTTGGCGCCGCCGAAGCCAAACGAGTTCACGCTCGCCCGCCGGACGGCGGCCGCCGCGCCCGTGCTGCTGGGCCAGGGCAAGGGAATCCGGCTAGCCTTGACGCGCAGGTTCTCCCAGTCGATGTTCGGGTTCGGCACCAGGAAGCTCGGGCTCCCGGGTATGACGCCCTTCTCCATGGCCAAGGTGGTCTTCAGCAGCCCCGAGAGCCCGGCGGCCGGTTCCGAATGGCCGATGTTGCTCTTGATGGAGCCGATGACGAGTTCTTGGCCGGGGTTCCGCCCCGCGCTGAAGACGGACCCCGCGCCGTTGACCTCGATCGGGTCCCCGGCGAGGGTGCCCGTGCCGTGGCACTCGAGGTACTGGGTTTTGGTGAAATCGTCCAGCCCGGCGTTCTTGTAGGCCTGCCGAGTCACGGCCGCCTGCGCCTCCTGGCTCGGGTTGGCGATGCCGCCCGTGCGTCCCGAAGCGTTGACGGCGGTGCCGCGGATGATGGAGCGGATCGGGTCGTGGTCGCGGACGGCGTCGTCGAGCCGCTTGATCAGGACGCAGTTGACCCCTTCGGCCTTGACGTAGCCGTCGGCCGAGGCGTCGAAGCTCTTGCATCGCCCCGAGCCCGACTGGGTCACGTGCATCATGCCCACCTCCTCGTTGTGCTCCGGGGTCAGCCAGAGGTTGACGCCGCCGACAAGCATGGCGTCGGCCTGGAAGGTGTCGAGGTAGCGGCAGGCCACGTCGAGCGAGACGAGGCCGGCTGAACATGCCGTGTCGATCGTCATGCTCGGACCGTGCACGTTCAGGAAGTGGCTGACGCGGTTGCTCAGGAGGGCCGTCTCCACGCCAATGGTGACCGACTCGGGTGCATCCTCGGGGTCGCGATGCTGCATGGCGGCATAATCATTGGGTGAAAAAGTCAGCTACTGTTGTTCATCGTGGTGATAGTCGGAGGTAGTGAACCATACCAATAAAGTTGGTCCCGACGATCACGCCGGTGCTGGTACCGCTCAGCGTCTCGATGGGTACTCCGGCGTTCTCCAAGCACTCGTACGCCACCTCGAGCATCTGACGCTGCTGAGGGTCCATGGCGATACACTCGACGCGGCTGAGGTTGAAGAACTGCCCGTCGAAGAGGGCCGGGTCCACGTCCTCAACGAACATGCCGCCGGGCGACTTCATGGTCCTCGGACGTCCGGGGTTCGCCTTGTCATAGTGGCCAGCAAGACTGAAGCGTGAAGGGGGCGGCTCGTTTTTCGCGATGCCGCCGCGCTCCAGGAGATCCCAAAGCGCGGTGGGCGAGCTGCTGTGGCCTGGAAGTCGACAGGCCATACCGACGACCGCGACCGGCGTCTGGACTGGTCGAGGGGAAGCCGGCCCGCGGGATTCAGCGCTGGGACACTTGCTGGTAGCATTAGAGGTTGTGGGACTACCCCCACTGTCTGTCGATGCACTGGAGTCAGACATGATACTTTCTCTCATTATTTGCTTTGATGAAATACGATGTGCAAGCATGAACTCCTGGATGAAGTTGCAGTTTTCCATAACAATACTATGTTTGATCGAACCTAATGCCCACTCGGACAGATATAGACGAACCGCCCACTAAACTACCAACACCACATTGCTGCCTAGAAACATCCCCTAAGATTACAAACAAATCCGCGGCAAAACTACCATCTCGTATCCAACCTCGTCTGGGCATTCATGTTTAGGAACTCTCGATTGGATCATATTTCGAACCAAACAACATCCCTGTACCAACTCCAGAACTTTGCATCGGGATGTTGCGTGGCTTAATGGACTGCATTCTTACACACGTTGCTTGTGGTGCCCTCCACCGGAATGATTGCGACGAATCGGACATTCATATAATTCTGGTTGGGGGCTGTTGGTTCATTCTTTCTAAGCGCCAAGTTGTATCCTAGCTATATATGTGCCACACCCTTGGGTCACCTGGTCCCCGAACTTGCTCCGCGCATATTTCTGTTACTCCGGAGCCAAGTACTTGCTTACTTACTTACTTACTCAGTGAAATTCCCATCGACCCTCTCCCGAAGACGCAGTCAGTCCAATTCACTTCCTTATTATGGCGAACAAAGAAGACGTCGAGTTCAAGACTATGGACGGGCTCACCCTGCGCGGGTGGCTTTTTCCCGCGGCCCAGAGGGGACCCGCCATCATCATGACGCCCGGCTTCAACATGATCAAAGACATGGTCATCCTCGAGGCCGGGCAGTACCTCCACGCCGAGGGGTTCACCGTCCTGGGCTACGACCCGCGCTGCGTCGGCGAGAGCGACGGCCTGCCGCGCAACGACATCCAGCCCCTCAAGAACGTCGAGGACTACCACGACGCCCTGACCTACCTCAAGGTCGAGAGGCGGGACATCGTGGACCCGGCCCGCATCGCCTACTGGGGCTACTCCTTCAGCGCCACCGTCGCCCTCTGCGCCGCGGCCCTGGACAAGCGGGCCCGGGCCGTCGTCGCGGTCTCGTCGCTGACCACGTGGGAGTTCAGCAAGTGGCGCCAGGTCCTGGCCAAGGCCATGAAGGACCGCGAGTCCCAGCTCGCGGGGAACTGGGGGGTTTACCTGCCCATGCTCACCGACGCGGGCGAGCAGCCCGCCGGGTTCGGACCCGACGCCGGCTACAACAAGGAGAACGTGCTGGACATCATCAGCCGCCACGCCTCCATTGCGCCCAGCTTGGTGACGCGGACGACGCTGCAGACCTACTATAACATGGCCGCCTTCCGTCCGCTGGCGCTCATGCAGTTCGTGAACCCCACCCCCGTCCTGATCATGACGGGCGAGCTGGACGAGATCTCGCCACCCGAGATGCAGAGGTCGTTGATCTACGACGTATTTCAGGGGCCCAAGGAGTTCATCGCCATACCGGATCGGGCGCATATGGATGTGATTACCGGGGATGGATCTATCGAGGTTTTCCACGCTCAGGCGGCATTTCTCCGACGGGCTATGGGAATACCGGAATTCGCTATTGCTTAGTATATGCGCAGATTGAGAGGTGTATGTTCTTCTTTGTATAGCTAATAAACATATCAAAGACTTTGATGATATCTAGACAGAACAAGCATGTTAAACGACACTCGACTCGGCTATTTTCTCCATACTAGTAGCTAGATGTTAGCAGTGCCCTCAGCGACAATAGCTAGATGAATGTTGCATCGAGGCAATGTTAGTGCAAGGGTTTGATAGGGGTGTATCTCGAGAGGCCCTACACAGGGCCCCTCCGGCAGACGAGAGCAATAAGGCCAACGGTCCCGTACATAACCAACATAACAAGATTTCAGGAAATGCCCGAAATCCAGATCATATGATCAGTTGGAGATGGGAATCGGGATGTGGAAAGGGGCCAAGTAGTTTCCGTTGGCGACCACGCCATGCTCGTCGATGATTGGTCTGTTGTATCGGGCTACTTATCTATCGGTTTTCTGAGCGATCCAACATCCTGGTCTGCATTACCAGCGGGACGGAACTGGCTTGGCATACCGACCGATTCTGGCCAGGTCGAATGCACACTACTGGAATGTAATTGGGGGTTGGCACCAACCATGCGTCAGCACTCTAGTCCATTCGGACATCGGCATAATGGTGATTGGTTGCAGGCATACTGTTATTTCAATCACTCGAAGTATTGTCAGAGTACTTCCGCGTACTGTTACCTCTTAGGCCCTCGAAGGGTCTGTTGTTTTGCACGTGTGGTGGGTCAACAGTTCGAGGTGCCAATACCAATACTCTTTGACTCTAGGTGTGGTGCTAGCGCTTTTGGCGGCAGTGCGACACGACCCAGCCCGCAGCTAAGAGTGAAAGTCTCCCGATCCTTGCATAGAATGATCAAGCTAGGATGGTATTAAAACAGGTCGTATGCGATGGTGGATCTTTACCAAACTTCCAAAATGTGGTAATCGGCCAACCAAGATTGTTGACCGGCAAAAAGAAGCAAATTCACAGCCAGGTCGAATCCCAAGACGCTTAGGAGGGCATTGAAGGGCAGGAAATTTAACATTTATCGACCATGAAAGACCGGTCGCCGATGAGCTGTCCAATGTGGCGTTCAGTCCCTCTTCTTTCCTCTCTCGGATTTAGTATTACGCCGCAAGCCGTGCCAGGTCACGTTACACGGCAGTGTACCCCAAGGCAGATTTTGGTTCATTGCCCCGAACCTCATCTTGGTTACCTCTCACCCCACGAAAAATGTCAGGGTCGCCATCAACCTTGGAAAGGAGGTGTGCCAACTGCATTGATATCAATCTGGATGATTCAATGTTGGACGGTCATTTAGCTCTAACGCCCAATGGCCGCAAATATGTCGAATTCGACTTTGACAAAGCTGAAATACTTCAATTCTCCTGGGACGACACCGCCCGTACACTTCATTTGAAACCCCACATAGAAGACTCTTTTCCAGGTCTGCCTGTTCTTTCGACTTCGATCGACAAAGCTTGCGACTTCTGTGCCTTTCTCAAAGATATCCTAACTTGTCGTGAGGTATCCGCTCTCTTCGAGGACTTAGTTCCTGGCTTTACAGACATAGGCGAACTCCCATTCAGTCTATATTTCAGCTTTAGATGGGAGCAAAACCTAGCATCTCATCATAGGCAAGAAGCGTTCAGGAATTTCAACCTAAAATACCTGAACATCGCTGTATTTTTCGACGAGACAAAAATGCCACTTCTCAATCGATATAAGGATGAGCCATGCGATATCGCATGCCGTATTCGACCCTTACAAGGAAAAGGTTTACTAAAGCTTACCTCCTTCGTTTCTCAAGGCTTACAAATCTCTAGATGGTCCAAGTGACGATGTTGCAACATGGCTACAACTAGAAGCGCCAGATATTCCAGAGCCACTTTCTGCCGAGTCAATTGCGTGGGTTAAGCAAGAGCTTAACTCGTGCTTTCACGGTATTTTGGGCCACGATGATACGTGCATTGACCCTGAAGATTCCGTCTATCTACCAACAAGGTTAATCGATGTACGGAATGAACAGTTGCAGATAGTCAGCGGCGAGTTTATCTCACGAGAAAATGACGCTGGCCCATGCTTCCCGAAGTATGCCGCTTTAAGTTAATGTTGGGGCAACACAATGGGCGACGAAGCCAACTACCAAACCACTAGTCGAAACCATGTGGATCGACAAGCCAGATTGGATCCTAACTGCCTCCCATCTGTGATCCAGGATGCCGTGTCAATGACTCGAGCCTTATCGCTACCGTATCTGTGGGTTGATGCACTATGCATCCTGCAGGACCAGATTGGCGACAGGGAAACGGAATCAGCCCAGCTGCATGACATACTCTTGTGCCTACGTCACTATAGCCTGCCTTACCTCTTCTCGTCATCTGGGATTTCTCAAGCCGAGGAACCCTCAGACAAAAATGCCATTTCGGTCAAGGGTCGATCCATCAATTGTGGGTCAGTACAAAATCGAGTTTGCCAACTGCTTCAGAGAAGGACTATCTAGAGAAAGCTACCGTCGTGATATTCCCCCAAGCAGATGGTTTTCTCGAGGATGGACGTATCAGGAGGAATGGTTGTCTTCGAGAACACTCTATGTGGGACTTGGCTCCATGGGATTCACCTGCGCTTCAATAGGACACTGTGTCTACGGTCAACGACGAGAGAAGAGTGTGATGTCTTTACGAAAAGCACTTTCCAAATATGGTCATTATATGGGAGGCATGTGGGCTGAATCGGTCTATATATATTGCGATCGATATCTGACTGCCGCCGATGACAGGCTTCCAGCGATGTCTGGTATCGCAGGTGCCTTCTCCAACTCCATGGGAGATGGCTACTTAGCCGGCATATGGAAATCTGACATTCTTCGAGGCGTGCTCTGGTCATATATTCCAAATGGAGAACCGCAAATCCGGAGCCTCGGGAAGCTCTTGGAATCAATCAGCAACCCGGAGACATATATAGCGCCGTCTTGGAGTTGGGCTGGTCATCGCTATATTCAATTTGAGCTCATGTATACTGACGACAGATTGATTTCTCACTGCCAGGCTACTGGCTCAACAACAGTCCATGGGAACAACAAATTTGGCCGAGTCACGGAGGGATATCTGCTCCTAACCGGTCGCACTTGGGACATTGGTCCTCGCACTAGCATCATCAAAGTGGAAAAGGAGAAGATGCTCACTTTGGGTGAAAATATGCGAGTCATACACCAGCTCGATTGGACAACAGATGGGCAATTGCTTCGTGGAAACTTCAAGCTTATTCTGCTTGCGAGTTATTATGATGCGGCCTCGGCTGAAGGGGAAAGCCGACGCGTTGTGCAATCGTTCGGGCTAATTCTCCATAAGTGGAAGTCTACGAAATCGTTTGTACGTGTTGGCACTTTCAAGTCCGAAATACGCGATGTTAGCATCGATGTCTTCTTCCGTCAGTTGGATATTGAGACAGTCAGGGTTATTTGAGGAGGAGGAGAGCATCCTCAATGGCCGCTTGCCGGAACTCAGTTCACACTCCGAGGTTACACAATTTAGGGATCATAGCAAATACCATCCATTCACCTCGCTGCTAGCAAGCCAAACCACTGGCGGATATGTCGGTACTGACTGTCACTATTATAGATGAACGCCAAAGTGAAGTTGCGTAAAGGGTAAAGTGTCATCTTTCGCGCTTTCGCTCATGGCACTCTATACTATTATCCCAATATCAACTCATTGGCAAAAGCACTACCTCCACCAGATCACGTCGTGCTTGACGCATCAAGGTTTGCCGTTCGATACGCTGGCACGGTTGACCAGATTGGACACGAGAGCTTGTCAAGGCCCATCATCCTTTTTGGTTGTTGGCATAGGAAAGACACAGTATGTGACACACATCCACCCGTTTCCTTATTGACGGACACGCCGTGAGCACCTGGTTAAGAAACTCGGCATTTCAGATAAGGATATGATAACGTCCTTTTCACATCCTTGCAGACCAGATCGAGCACGGATGATGCAACGATGATGGTAAGTAATTCTTATACAAGCACCTGAGATAAGAGTGCAAGCGGGGATTGGGCTGGATTATCTATAAGCCGGCATGAGTAATCCCACTCCGATCCACGTCCATATCTCAAGCTGCTTTGGTTCAAGTCCTACCCAATCATTCGCCCGATTGGTGGCCGGGTGTTTGCAGCTACATGCATTGGCTGGGTAGGTGCACATTGCTTCCACGCAATTGCCATACTGGGGGCCGTCAAAAGCGCGGAGCCGGCTTCGGTACCGCTGCACCGGGCAAGGGGGCAGGTCTAATTCGGCTACTCAATGCCGATCTTCGAGCTTGGCATCGATGCCGCCACGTGGGGAGACGCCAGCAAAGTGACGGCATTTCCTAATTGGTGGTCCGCCCGCTAGAATAACAGGAATACGGAAAGGCTCAGCGCAGCAGGGCTTTTCTGCAGCGATAAGGGAAGCCGGCTGTTTGGCGAGCCGTGCTTGCCGACATGGGTTTGCTTTGGGGGGCTGGCTCATTTCCCTTGCCAGCCAGACAGGCTAGTCAGGTCCCTGAGTCATGACCCCGGACGTGATTGGTGAGGGGGTTTGATGAGCTGACTCTCTAATGAATGAACAAGCTCAAAGGCGGCAGACACAAGTGGGGAGGAAAGCCCGGGGGCTATCGGCAGGTCAGAGGTGACATCAAATAGATACCGAATAATTGCCAATGCTCGAAGCACTCGAATGAATAATTAGTGATATTAGTTACCCGATTTCTACTCTTATACCATTATTGCATTTATTACCAGATGTCGGGGAAAGTCTGGCTGTTTGGTTAGTCCCGTGTCCTGTTGATGTCACTTCTGGTGTCTGGGTGCCCTCAGGCTGGGATGAACCACAGTTTGTATTTTTATGCGGGTCTATGAGCATACCGCCTGGCACTGCCCCCATATTCTCGTAAGGCATAGGGCCAGTGCCAAGCGCGTTGTCGCCAGTTCAGGGTTCCACTGGGTCGGGTTGCACCGAACTATCGAATCAGGCAGCCGACGGGAATGGGGCTGGCCCGGAAACGGGTTAGTCGGGAGCAGCCTGCTGCTGCTGAAGGTCCTTATTTCTGCAAGAAGGATGAATGATATGTAATCATCGTACATGCATTTGGCCTATTTTTAGATGACCGTTGCACTCGCTTCCTGTAACCGAACTTGGATACTAAAACTTCTCTTTATCTACCTATCGTGAACCCCTGTTTCTTAAACTCGAGTTTTCAGCTCTTTGGAACGGCGCATCCTCAGCCGGCCCCTGGCTCAGCCAATGCATTATGATAAGGCTGCCTGCTGGCCAAGCCGTGGTATCACGCATTTGAAACACACAATGGTGTGGCAGCCCTTGTGCTTGCAGACTGGCTTGGATTTGGCTCATTAGAAATCACGGTTGGCTTAATAAGAAGCTGCAGGTAATATTGCGCCAAATGGCGGTCCCACTCCCACCCCAGCTTTCCATATGGCCCATGCCATAGTTTTCGCGCAGGGGTAGTCGGAAAAGCACCCAAGATGGGTCTAGGCGGGCGGATCACGGAGAGGCACAGCAGTCAACCTCCCCGATATTCCTGCGGCCGGTGCTTTTCATATTTACCTTCCCTTTCCCCTCTCGCTCTCTCCCTAGTGTCGCTCTAGAGTGAACGGACTGCCGTGGTGTCCCAAGTCTCGTTTTAGTGAAACTTATCAATCGACCGCACAACTTTGCCCACGCGCTCATTCACTTGCCAAGCATGGTTTCGCTAGTACTGCTAGGCCCGCTTCTCGCCGCGGCGGGTATCACCGCCGTCGCCGCCCAAACCACGGCGCCGCCGGCTACAGAACCAACCACGGCCGCGCCCTCGACAACGCGGGCGCCGGGCGTGTCGGTCGTCACCATCACGGTGCAGGCGCTGACGACCACCTTCACGCCGCCGGGGACGTGCACGGAGAACCGCCTGACCATGCTGGCGCCCTCGGCCGGCTACTACGTCTGGCTGAACGAGCCGGTGCCGGTGCCGGGCGCCGCGGTGGGCGACTGCTACCCGACCGAGTTCATGCAGGGCTACGTCAGCGAGGTCGGTGCCTCGAGCTCCATCGCGCCCATGTTCAAGCCGCTCGTGTGTCCCGTCGGCTGGCACACGGCGCAGACGTGGGCCAATGGCTACATCGCCTGCTGCAACGAGTAAGTCATAATTACCCAACACTCCCTGAAATATGGAACCAAGAAAGAAGGCTGACCACGGATGACGCGCGACAGAGGCTACGAGCTTACGCCTCCTACGGTGACGGTGGACAAGGAGAGGCCGGCGTACGGCGGGACGTGTTACAGCACCATGACTGTCGGCCAGACGGTGCCCGTCAGCAAGTTTGGTAATGACAGCTTCACTGCCATGGGCAACTTCGTTGCCACCAAAGCCGAGGATCACGTGTTTGGGCACGTGATGGATGGGTACAAAGTCGGTGCCGTGCCGGGCGAAAACGTATGTAGTCCTCTCTCATTGCTCTTCCTCTCCCTCTCTCTCTCTCTCTCTCTTGGTGGTCTATCACCGCCATCGTCGGGTCCCTTAACTGACATTGCTCCTTTAGGACCAGAAGACCGGGCTCAACGGAGGCGCCATCGCCGGCATCGTGATCGGCGTGGTGCTAGGACTCTGCGCCATCGGCTTGGCGGCCTTCTTCCTCTTCCGTCGACGTCGACAGCAGCAAGCGAACAAAACCACTCCTAACGATAACGGGGCCCCCGCCGAGCTGACCCCGGGCACCGCGACCTCGGAGCAGGCGTACTGGCCCAAGGAGGCGGCCGCCAGCCCCTCGGTGTCCGAGGCGCCGCCCAACGCCCGGCCGACCGAGCTCCACTCGCCCGCGTACGCCCACGAGCTGGACAACACGCACTACCAGGAGCTGCCGGGCAACTGGCAGGGGCACGAGATGGCGGGCAACAGGCAGTACTAGGTGTGCATGGCGTGATGAAGAGATACCCAAGGCGGCGAAGGATGTAATTGGATATATGCTCGTCATAAAACGTCGGCGTTTGCTGTATTTAACGACGTGATGCTTTTGGCACGGGCAGTTGAGGCGCGCAATTGATTGGGTTTAAAGGAATTGTACATCTTTCCATTGGTATGCAGGTTGACCAGTCTTCCTAATCAGGAAGCCCACCCATCCCTGAATCCCGTCCGAAGTCCTGAAACAGAGCATGTCATTGGTCCCCAAGAATACACCAGCGCAAACCCTAAAACCCAATCTAGAGCGTCAACCGGAACTTCAATACGTCGCGCTTCACCACGTCCTCCCGCTTGCCCTCCAACTCCTCCATGTCCCAGTTGGCCTCCAGGTACCGCCCCGACAGCCATCCCCGCCGCTCCCGGGCGAGCCAGGCGAACGTGTCGCCCGGCAGCGCGGGCGCGTCGGAGAGCAGCTCGTGGTACGACTCGGGCAGGTTGCACGCGAGCTCGGTGCGCAGGCAGCCCGGGTGCGCGGCCACGGCGACGAGTCCCTTGTCTTGGTACTCGAGGGCCATGAACTCGGTGAGCCGGCACAGCGTGAATTTCGTGGTTTGGTACGCCGACATGCCGGGCACGACGTAGTGCGCGCCCGCGGACCCGACGTTGATGACGGTCCGGGCCGTGCTGGATTTCAGGACCAGCGGCAGGAAGTGCCGCGACACCCGGTACAGGCCCTTGATGTTGACCTCGGCGCACTGCAGCCACTCGGCCGCGTCGCCCTCGCCCATCAGGTCGCCGGCGCTGAGGTAGCCCGCGTTGTTGACCAGGGTGTCCACGACGCCGCCGAAGTGGGCGGCGACCTCCCTCGCGGCGGCCTCGACGCTGGCGTTGTCCGTCACGTCGACGGCGAGGGGCAGGACGTCGGTCACGGTGCCTCGGACCTCTTGGGCCTCCTTTTGGAGCTCGGCGGCGAGGTTCTGGGGCGGGGACCGCGCCGTGACAACGAGGCGGCGGCACCCCGCCCGGACGAAGCTGAAGGCGGTGGCGCGGCCGATGCCCCGGGAGGCGCCCGTGATGACGACGGTCTGGTCCGAGAGGTCGGCCTTGGCGGGATCGATGAAGGGGTAGGTGTCCGAGTGGCGCTTCTGGCAGAAGTCGGCCACGGCCGACACGTTGGTCGAGGCTTGTTCCAAGGGGGCGGGCATGCTGGGTGATGGAATTTCGATATGTACGTTTCCGTCTGTCAGTTGGGGTAGGGGAGGAGGAGGACACTGGCCGGCTTATATATAGGCCAGCTGCGAGAGGCCAAAACGCGGTCGGTCAACGGCAAACCCACTCCCCAACGCAACGCCGTGTGTCATAGTGGGATGATATTCTGGAGCCGGACCCCTCTTTGCAGGTCCGATTCGAAAAGCTTAGCATCGTCAGTACATCGTCGTGCGGTACTGGTGCGGCATATGGCTACATACGTGGCCAGCCCATAATACCGCTCTGGGCACCGGCTTGGATTTCCTAAAGAGGTACCGTCCTCGCTATCCAAGCCTTGTATGTGGGACGGCATCGCAGACTAGTCGTGGCGATAAGGCCATATCATGACGCTAAAGTCCGATAGGTCGGCATCTTAGCTGCACTAAAACGTTGGGCAGACAGACAACGCCGCTAAGCTGGCGAGGTGTTTTAGCGCCCGCAGCTGATGACGGGGGTCAAGGGGGATGGCATTAACGGAGCGAGCGGCATTAACGGTCGGGTTTAATGGACGGCATCAACGGTCGAGGCAGGTTTCGTATAACGACTTGAAGACTCAATAGTCTTAGAGCTTGCTACCTCGTCACGGAGGCCCCCTTTTGCTAGATAATGATCGCAAAACAGAAAACCGATACGCTAGGAGCTCAAGAAAAAGCTAGGAACAATACAAATCTCTTGTTATTTACCTGGCCCTGGAATACATCCTAATATGACTTCTCTGCCAACTTCTCTTCACCATCTCGAGATTGCATGGCGTTGGCATTGAGCAGATGATTCGCCGTATTCATTTCCGCAGCCGAGGGTATGTTGACAATCATCAAGTACAGGATACCCTAAAAGTCAAATCAGTAAACAGTATAATAACTGTCTCTCAACAAAAGAGGAACTCACCGGCTTGACCTTGCGTTTCCTAGGTTCCCGATCCGGGTGTCTGCGCTGCCTCTTCTCCGCCTTGCGTTCCCGTTTGTCCGCCCTGCGCTCCTGCTTGGCCTCCCTCTTCTCCTGTTTCCGGAGGTCTCTCGGGCTCATCTCTACCTTCGGATCCAGAAGAGGGCCGATGGCGCTGGTTGGGTTCTTCCTTTGCTGAACACGCGACGGAAGATGTCACCATAAGCAAGCTTTCCACACGGAATGAGGGGGAAAGAGTAGGTCCAATGCTTGTCATGGGGAGGTATGTGTGAAGTAGATGAATAAAAGAAATGATATGAAGACAAGGGGGTCAGTCACTTACAAACTTCCGTTGAGATCTCAAGTCCGCCCAAGATTGTAAAGAATCAGTCACCTTAGCAAGCTTGCCCGTGAAGCCGCTTCCACCTCCGCTGGGTCCCGCTTTGACACTATTCTCCTCACTCTTCTCGTTGTCGCTGCTGCTGCTGCTGCTGCTGCCGTCGTCGTAAGCAGGCGGCGGATCGTTGTGGGGATCGAGGAATACCAGCTCGGCCGAGGCGGGGAACTCGGCCGCGCCCGCGATACCGTCGTTGCTGCGAAACCTGCCCTGGGAGTGACTGGTACCCGGTGTTGGTGTTGGCGATGGCACTGGCGATGGGCCGGCGGCAGTGATGTTCTGGTCGGCCCCGAGGTCGAACTGCACGACGTCACTCCGCGAACGGATGTCGTACGCCATGATGAGACAATAGAGACCGCGAGGACGGAACAGCTCGTCATTCATCTTCTCCAGGTAGCTATTCTGACTATAGTGGAACGAGGTGTCTCAGTGTGGATGCTGCAAAGGTATCTTGTACGAAGGAGGCCAGTCGATAATGCAGCGAGAACCGGGAAGCATACGTACCTAGACCTGGCTTTCACCTCGGTGACGACACGAGCCACGACCTGCACGCCTAGCCCGATGGGGCCGGCTATGGGGGTGACGGCCTGCGGGATCCAACCGGCCGCCGCACCGGCGAGGTTGAAGGCGCCCAAGATGGGGTGCGCCGAGACGACTTCGTTGAGCCCGTCAATGAAGGCCAAGAAGGTGGCCTGGTCGATGCCGCAGTGGTAGAGCTCGGGCGCATACGCTCGGATGAAGCCGCGTTCGCGTTTGTTGGGGCGCCGCTGGGGGATGATGACGACGTGGGAGAGCTTGCCTGGCGATGCACTTCCCAGGATCGAGTCCAGATTGGACGAAGCGGCTTGGTCCGCCGAAGAGGCCAAGTTCTTGGGCTTGTATGAGTCCATACTGAGGATGGTGGCTTCTGTCGATCTATGGTAGAATATCCCAAGTCCAGAATGACGAGTTCCTACGACGGGCTTCTTTATGTGTATTTATAAGGCATTGGTATCCTGTTGATGTCACTTGGCAGTGGACGCCGCACGGCTGCATATTATCTCACACCCACTTCCTACCAATACCCACAGAACCAATCAAAGAGGGCTGATACAGACCTGTTGGTCATAAGCGGCGCAGGGCCTACGTAGCTCGGGACATCATGCCCAATCCGAAAGATGAGTAAGCCAGGAGTGCATGCACGAACGTACCACTTTTACCAGACTTGGCAAAGCTTCGCCTAAACGAAGGGTCATGATGGAGCCTGTCGAATACCACCGCCTCCAAGCAGCCGGTTTTGCATCGTCTGATTGAATGCTGTTGTTCCACGGGCCGTATGCAACATGTCGCTCATCCGCCAACAACAGGTAAGCAGTAGTCCTCCCGGGAATAAAAGAACGGTATGACATACAATTGCTACAAGGTTCCTCTGCTTATTTCCCCGGCTCACCCCGAGTCCGCTCCAATGAGCAGAATCATAGGTCGGTATCCCCGCCGCTTCAGTTTCGCTTATTTCATGGTCTGAGATGCAGTGGCCTGTCTGCCCTGTGTTAGGTTAGGCATATTCGCCTCTTGACTTTGGGTGTCGCATCAGATATCGATTGCCGCCCCTTCAGCATCCGGTGTAAGAGCAACACCTAGAACACCTCTTCTTGCTGTGTTTACTGGGGACTGTGAGACTCGACTAGGCTTCTAGATGATCTATTCAGATCCTGATATCCCCAAACAAGAGAAAGCGTAATAGGGGGCATTGCCGACGTTGGTTCTGATTTGTGATCTGAAGCGAACTCCTAAGGGCATGCATGAGAGTAAAACCTCATTTCATGGAAACAGGGATGCAACGATTCATGTCATATAGTTCTTCTTGTTGATTTTTCAATCACGATCTAGTATGCTGGCATCGTTGCATGTCGACGCCGTTGATGCAGATGCATTTGGGGTTGATGGTGAGTCCTAGTAGTACAGAGCAATCAACCCCACTTGGCCAGAACCCGTCCAATGCTTTTTTTAGTTTGGCACAACTTTTTGTCGTACGCAACCCCAGTATAGCATTGCAACATATACTTCTTTAACGGAATTCTCTTCAACAACAACAAGAACCTGCCTGGTTAGCTCAATCGGTAGAGCGTGAGACTCTTAATCTCAAGGCTGCGGGTTCGACCCCCGCATCGGGCTCAATTCCCGATGCATCCTGGTCACCAGGATACGTCTTCTTTTTGACTTTTTCTCATTTTTTTTTTCTCTTTTTGCCGATCGGTTTTTGGTCTCCTTGATACTCTTTTTACCGTTACATGCCAGAAATGAAGCCCATGAAACTTGAAAACTACCTTTTTGGAGGTTGGGTCCAGGTAACTAACATGGGACCGCTTAATTTTTAAAAGAAAGGGGAAGGCAAGTGACGAACTAACCCCTGAAAGAATTCCTTTACATACCCCGTGGACGAAATGGTCCTTATCATTGTCAAAGAAGGCGCATCACTTCAAAAACCAAACACTCATATGCCTCCACGACTCGATCAAGATCTTTTATCTACCTAATGCTACGCGCACTCATCCCCCCAAGTCAGGGCCGCCGACCACCACCACCCCCGACCCTGGATGTCGAGTTCAATCCGTCGGGGTCCTGCCATCTCCACAGTCGCGCACAGCAGACATTCTTGTCGAAGCAGCGAGTGCTAGGGACGAAACACTGGCGACGAAATACCGGGGATCAAGTAAGCAAAACGCCAAGGTATCGTGAACAGAGGTAAGTAAAGCCGTTCTGTCTTACGTCGTAGCGGGGAGCAAGGTCGCTGCGACCCCGGTTGGTAGCGGGCATAGCGAGGGCGGCCGAGGCGCATGCTGCGGCAAGCAGAGGGAGGAGGGTGTGGCATAAATACATGGTGGGATGAAACAAAATTGAGATGGCTCGTAAAGATGCACCTAGCTTCGATACGAAGATTGGTGTGGCGATGGTCGAGCCTGGTTGTGTTGTTGGGGTGGGAGACCATCAGGACTTTTATGCGCTTCATTCTCCAGGCACAGACTTCCCCAAACCCATACTCCAGCCCCTCTATCGACTGTACCACCGATCTTGCAAACAATTCTTCATGTAAGCCATAAACTAATTGACACACCGAGCCGTGATACCCTCGTACCAGGAAAACGAACGGGAGGCGGCCGGCGCCTGGACCTCTGTGCGATGTGCAACAGCGCATTCGCACTGGCCACCGCAGATAGCAGAGTAAAAACGTTGTCAATAGCTTCGTTACTACTTTTACATGATATGGGATCGTACAGCCGTTGCATCCAATCGGCCTCGCACACAACCTCCTGTTTTACAATTTCAGGATACCTCAACCTCGCTTAGTCAATATCCTTCAACACATCCCCAATCCGCCGACTCCGCAACTTCTTCCCCCCTTGGTCCGGCGCACCCCCTGCACCGCCCCCTTGCCGCCCAGCAAGCTCGTCGCCCCGCCCTCGCTCGCCTTGTAGATGCCCCCGGAGTCGGCATCCAGGTTGATGACCCGGCCCTTGCCCTTCATCGTGTCCGCCTCCCGGGCTCGGCGGTCGCGCACGCCCCCGTCGCCCGAGGCCACGCCGCCCTTGCCGAGCCGCACCGGCCGCACGCTGCGCGTCTTGGCCCCCAGCGCCCAGAGGTCACCCCACCGTGTCTTGCGCGCGTCGTGGTACGCCTGCTTGCTGTAGCTCTTGGGCACCGTCCAGCGCTCGATGTTGCCCGACGGGGTGCAGAGGTCCAGCGTCACGTGGCCGTGGCGCTTGAGCGGCGGCATGATGTTCCTCGGCAGAGAGAACGGGTTGGGCGCCTCGTCGGTGTTTTCGTAGCCGGCAAAGGCGGCGTCCGTCGGGTCTGCGCCTGGCGCCGGGGGCTGCGCCGGAGTGGGCGATGTCGCCGTCATGCCACGCTGAATGGCCACGAAGGAGAAATCCACATCCTCGTGGTTGCGGTGGTTGGCACCGAGAACTCTTTGCAGGAAAGGCGGGCGGATGAAACGCTGGCTGAACCGGCAGAAGTCCTTGCGGCCGTGGGCGGTACCAGACTCCATGTACATGGGACACTTCTTGTGGGTGGTGCAAGGCGCAATGATCATACCGGGTTCGCGAACACGTCGCTCCTCAATCGGAATATGCGATTCGGGTCGCGGCTCCGAAGTCGGGGCCTCGATGAAGTCGTCCAGTAAACGCTGACGGACATCAGCTACCGCCTCGAAGCCACGGGGATGGCCTTTCTCGACGATGATGAGAATACCGCCCTCAGGCGATAGCATCTCCCACAGGTTGTCGATAAACGCCCTGCGCCTGTGGCCGTCCTTGGTAGGCATGAGCTGATGCGAGGCAATGATGACGTCGTAGCACTTTCGCGGCTGGGCTATCTGGGAGTCGCTCATCTCCTCGGCGTTGGGCCCGGAATGCAAATAATCGGGCAAGCGAGGAAGGAAGGTGGTGTTGTGCAGGAACCGAGAGATGCGATGGCGCAAATGATCCGATCCCACAACCACCGTCTTCTTGCTGGGCGGCCCCATGGCTGCTTTCCCTTCGGTTCCGTGCAGCAACTCCCACTCAGTGCGAAGAACCCGTTCCCACGCGACCAAGCCAGCGCCGGCAGCACCGACATCGAGAACGCGCGGGCCTTCTCCATTGCCTCGACTCATGAGGGTATGCATCCACTCGCGGCCCATGCGCTTTCGCAGGTCCACGAGAATGCTCATCACCGAGGCATACATGCCAGGTAAGTTGACGGCCATGAAGGTGTCTGCGTCAATCTCGCTCATACGGTGGTGCCCGGCTTCGACAGGGATGGGCTTCTGGCCCTTGCTTCTACCGGACTGGGGCGTCGCAACAGAGTCTGGCAGACCGGAGCCGCCGTAGGCCCTTTCGGCAGCCTCTTGGACGTGCTTTAGATCGGTACGTGCTAGTAAGGCTGCGATAGGTTTGACCAGGCCGTTCTTGGGTATATGCACGGTGCTCGGGTTACCCCTCCACTGGTTCATCTTCGTATAGGGATGAATGCGAGCATTCGGGTCGAAGTCTGGGTCGAACTCGGCATCCGCCACACCATCATCCTCTTCTTCCGGGTAGTCTTCCTCCTCCTCGGGGAACTCTTCCTCTTCCAAAGGTTCCTCTTGCTCTTCGAGGGGGTCCTCCTCGGCCGGTTGCAAGCTAGCTCTTTCAAAGTCTTTTTGGAGCTTCATGAGCGCATCGAACTCGCGCTTGTTCTTGGCGACCACCTTGATGTAATCGATTCCAAGGCCCGAAGGGATGTCAGCTTCTTCGGCGCCCGTCTCCGTCGACACTTGTCCCTCGCCAGCGGAAGCTTCTTCCTCGACACGTGGTGGGGCGTCGTATTCGATCGACTCGAGCTCCCCATCCTCGTTTTCCCTGAGCAGGGTATGCTTCGTTGGTTCGTAGATGTAATCGCCGTGCGCCTCACTCAGCAGCGTCTTGTGAATGGGCATTCCCACGTCTTCGGGTAGAGTTTCTCGCAAGGGCGGGCCGTAGTAGCGTTTGTAAAGCTTCAGCTCTGCTTCGTTCAGATAGTCTTTCGGTAGAGTGTCGCCAAATTGTGCTTTGGCCTGGCGCACTACAAGCTCGATGTCGTCAGGTATCTCAGCCGTCGACTCGGGCACATCGGGCACATCGGGCGATGTCGACTTGTCTGGCTCTTCGTGTGCATCTTGGGCTAAGCTGCGCGTCAAGGAGAAGTTTCGAGCGTAGGTGGTGGCGCCAATTGGGAAACGAGGCCTCGAGAGCCTCAATGCAGCGGGCTGCTGGGGCCGGATAGACGTAGTGGCGAAGCCATGCTCAAACAGATTCAGCAGCTGCGCTCTGCAACGAGGGCAGGCTTTCTGTGCATTCCTGGCTGCCAGCATCTTGAAAACAATGAAGTTTCAAAAGAGCTGAGATTGGGTTGTACAGAAGACAGACAGTGATGCGAAGCAGAAAGAGGTTCTGCAACAAGACAGAGAATTAGTTCTGCATGTTGGGATGCTGGCTGCGGGACCTGGGAGCTTTGTTAAGCTGCAAACCCCATCTTGCCATTGGCTCTTTTTTTGACGTGGGGTCCGTGCTAGAGGGGAGATCGTCGACTTCCAGAACCCGGTGGTGGGGGCGGGCAGTTGAGGGCCCCAATTGACGCTCCGCATGCCAACAAACGGCACGGGATCATGTAACAGTACACTTTATGTTGTGGCTCTGATGTGGTTCTGATGCAACTGTGTATCTCCGGCTTCATTGGAAAGCAAGTAGAATGCACTCAAACGCAAAACCCCATGTCAACGAATGCAAGCGAATGATACAGTGCAGAGTACTGAGAGCTTATATGCACTGCTAAACCGTGAACACTCACGAGGTATGGAATCGAATACAACCGCCGAAACAACCGAACTCCTCTCCCACGAATCATGTAAATCCCAACAAAGGTCGCTTAGCTGCCGCCCAGGTCGGCGAGCGTCCTCACGCCGCCAGTCGGACGCCCTGGCTCGCCTTGGGCCCCTGTGCTCTTTACTCCAGATCCCCTACCAAATACAGCGTTGCTCGGTTTGTGCACATTGAAATCGGAATTCTCGGCGGCCTTGTACGGATCGAACTAGGAAGATAGCGAGCAGTGTTAGCGAATGGCTGCAGGAAAGAGGCCGGTAGTATCTCAAAGGCAGCTTGCTTACCGAGAAGAGAGAAACCAGGTAGAGGCCGAAGAAGGTCAAGATGGCGTTGAAGAAGCCGAAAGAGCTGACGCTCCAAGGCCGCGAGAACTTGCGCCCGCCGCGCGCAGAGCCCGCGCCAGGCCCGCCGAGCGTGCGGCCGGGCGTCTTGAAGACGGCGCCCTGGGCGCCGCCGGGGCCGGCCAGCTTGACGGCCTTCTCAACGGCGGCGGTCAGGCCCGGGGGGTTGGCGCCCTGGACAGTCTCGATGACGGAGCCGCTCTTGAAGACGAGGAAGGTGGGCATGGCGCGCACGCCGTGGGCGCTCGCGATGGGCTGCTGGTTGTCGACGTTGACCTTGACGAAGGTGATCTTGCCCGGCTTGGAGAACTTGGTCGACAGCGACTCGAACGTGGGCGCGACCATCTTACAGGGCCCGCACCAGTCGGCGTAGACTAAGCCAAAACAACGTCATATGTTAGCGAGGTTTCTCTCCGGTTTGTTGGACGCCCAGTGGCGGGAAGCGCATTCGTTGCTGGGGGCTACGTACAGTCGGCGACCACGATGGTCGAGGAGCCCAGGATGCGTTGCCACTCCGCCTGGGAGGAAATGTTGACGGTCGCAGACATGTTGTTTTATCGCGGATAGACGATTCGATAGCGACGGTATTAGGATTCGGATTCGAAGGAGCGTCGTTGTCTCGTGGAAGATGAGGCTTTGTTGTTGGTTGCGATGGTGCCTAGAGCGGGTGGATAGCTGATGATAAAGCTGGTCCCGCAGTGCCGCCTCCAGATAAAGCTGAGGTGTCCACTAAACATTCTGCCCCACCCAGGTGGCGTGTCCCCCGTATTTGAATATTGCCAAGTCAAGTGTCACCCATCACCTGTCAGCCTGTAATATGTATGCAGCGGATTATTTACGGAGTACTTGGTTATCAATCCATAATCTCAACTAAGACCAAAGACATGCAGATTGAGACTCAAGGGATATTATCTAATCCTTTACTTAAGCAACTTTTCCAGCTCGCCCAATACCGATTGCAAGGTGGTATCTACCGAGTCCTTGTTCAAGTCGACATTCTCGTTGCAGCCAGGGCTGTACTCAACATTCTCCACACCCGGCTCAGCCGTAGGGACAACCAACAGGTCAGAAGCAATCCCTCCACCACCCAAGCTTTCCGCTCCTCCACGTCTGGGAAAGGCTGGTGGTTCTGCGAGCACAGGTGCATCTCCTGCTTCTCGAACGCCGCAGTGTGCCTGTCCATCCAGTCCTCGTAGGCCTTGTTCCACGCTTCGCCGTACCGCTCTGCCAGGTCGTCTTCATCCACCATGTATTCGTCCTTCGGGTTCCCGGGCCAGTCCACGTCATACCAGACAAATCCTGTTTGGTACTCGGGGAACACGCGGTACTTGTAGCCCGACTGTTTGTGTTGTGGGTCTGGTTTGGCTCCGGGCTCGGGCAACTGGCTACTTGGGCCGGCCGGGCCGGGCTTTGTGGTTATGCTATTGTGAACGCTAAGTGACTTGTCTGAGTTGACGACAACAATAAGGCCATAATTCGTCTCGATAGTGACTTTGCAGATGTCCCTCATGGAAGTGGTAAGTTGAAGGAGAACTTGGGCCGACTTAGGGTCAGACATGATGGGAGCAGGTACGCAGTGAATGAGTTTGAGTAATATATCGATGAGGGATGGCTTTCCAGACAGGCAACACGAACTTATTCACAAGTTAAATACTTTGGATTGGCGAATTGGTTGCCTCAACACCAAAGCCTGTCATAAAGATTGTGTTGGTGAAGTTCGAGGCTCAGAGTACACCTGCAGCGACTGCGCCTCGCACCCACTCTTCCGGGCGTCTAATTAACCGCTCTTGGCCATGTATGTTGTGACTGACCGAATAGCTCACCTTGAGCGTTGTCTTGAATGTTACGCTAAGCGTTACACTCCTAAGCGTTACGCTCGAACCCGACAGAGTGGTTATGCCAATCATAAGGCATCGCCACAACCAACTGCTCAACTGAGTGACTGGGCTACGAGGGCATTGTATTCTTATCAGCGCTTGTAGTATCCCGGCTGGTCTCTTCAATGGACGAAAATTCTGGGAACAACCGACCACTCTGGCTGCATATGAAACAGTATTATTGTTCGGGGCGTTAGTTTGGGGGAAGTCTCTCGTGGTGGTGTGCTGTTGGTGCTTGGGGATTGAAGGCAGCATTGGATATGCACGCTGCTTTGCGTTGTCTATATATTACTCGCCTGTAATAAGCAGTGTTGGCATTTGTATTGATCTTTGATATGAGCATCCCCACGATCAGTTCTTTCTCTAGTGTTATTATTTGTATGCAGGACATACGAGCAAGTCTCCTATATGTGAGTTCCGGTTTCATTCTTTCCTCCTATCCCCTATGCTTTCGGTATCTCGGAGGGGATGCGGGTTCATCAATCAAAGAAGAAGCTGCATCCCGTTCCGCCTAAAATAAACTGCTAATTCAAGAAGAGCAGATACCAACTCCGAAATCTGGTAGCAAACAACGGTTGTTGTTCTGACGCTTATCAGTGTCCCACCTACCTTTCAACGACTTCATCACCATCCGCCAGGAGCGAGCAGCAACTTGAGCAACAAAGCAAGCCTGCCAGCCCAACCATTCTTTCGACGAGTACCATAACGAGACTGCAATTATGTCTAACACGTGTGCCACATTCACTCATTACTGTGCCTTCCACCCAAATTCTAACACTGCCCCTTTCAGTAAGCGCGACCAGTATATCAACACCATCGCGGCCAACGGCCACAAGATAAACAGAGACGAGGTCGTACACGTCTGGCCTGTTCACCCCCACGGAACCAGCGAGCTCCCCTCCCAACCCAACAAGACACGACCGCGCCATATGTGTGTGGAGAAAGGCAACGAAAAGTCCGGGTTCTCACATGTCACTCAGAAACACGGTGCAGAGTATGCCGGCAACGGGGTCCCTCCATCTAAGCAAGGGGAAAGGCTTCCCCAGTTCATGGAGGCTTCTAAGACCGTTGGAAGGTTTATCGGCTGGGCGAGCAAGTCGGCGGCCAAGAAGCAAGATCGGCCCGTCATGTCTACCTACTTCAAAGACGAGAAGCGAGTTGTCCAGAACGGCATCACGGTCGCTGATAACGGATACGTGGTGGGTATGGGTCCCGTAGGGGAGAAGAAGATCAAGAGGAAGCCCGGGGATCCACGGGAGGTGAGCGAAAAGACCATGGAGAATCTTTACTGCTACCCCCCTAATATTCCTGAGAGGCGCGGCACGCATGCAGCCCAGGCTTCTCAGCCATACCAGGGTCAGCCAGCTCATAAATATCCTACCGCAAAGTGGTGAACTGACTAGAATGTATGCGTTGATGGTTTCATCTGGAGGCATGAGATTGATCTTAGAGTTTCAAACTATTCGTTCCTTTCCACTCAATATTAGTGCCGATGCATATACTACGCGACAGTATTCAGAAACGTTGTAGCTAATGATATACTGTAACATCGTGTGGTTGGTGTATACGCCATCGACGACAACAGTATGGCAGTGTTGCGCATATTTACCAAGCATACATATAAGCATACATCAGGCTGCCGACGGCGCCATGTCAGGAAAAGTACCTTGCATGCCAAGAGCTTATGAAGCCATAGTAGTCCACCTTCGGTCTCCTTTGCAATATCATTGCACCGTGTTTTCGGGCGAACAAAGTCGTGTGTAAGGGATGGCGCCGTTGCGTCTGTCAGCGGTGTGGACTCCTGCATAAGCCAAAAGCCGATTTCCTGAATACGTACAGTAAGGGAGCTCTTGATTGCTTGGCTTCCCTTGACTAGCTCCGGAGTGTTAATCCTCGATCCTAGCGCAACTGAGGTTAGCCAATCAGCCCGCATCGGAGGACCAGCCCGGCCCAGCTGGTTTGGACCAGAACGGAACAAGCCAGCGGCTCGCGAGGACAGAGAGAGAAAGAAAGCCAGTTGCTTATTCTAATATGGCTGCGCAGAGACCCCTATCGCAACCAGGTCACCTGGAGGCCGGGAAAGTCAATGTGCGTAATCGTCATAAAAAACTATTTTGCTGCGGCCCGAAACCTGCTCTGCGGGAGAAAGCTACGGGGCTCAGAAGGCTGGGCGGAAGTCTCACCTATGCGAATCTTGTCACGGCGGAGCGAACCCTCCTAGCGGTGCTGAGATGTGGTTGGGTAAGGAGCTGTAATTAGAGACAGGCAAACAAAGCAATCAAGGTTGTCAGGTTGTGTCAAAGGCGATTGTCCAGGAGTCACTCTGCGCTCGAGCTTTCCTTTCCCCATTGGAGATCCCCGTTGCCCAATAGCTTCCCCAGATGAGCTTGTTTCAGTGCATCGGTCGATCCATTCTTTTTAAGATGCTGACGGAAGGTTCTTGGGCAGGGTAGATGCAGCCAGCTATCCACACATACGCACGCCAAGAGGAGCCGCATCGATGGCTCGGTACGTAGTGCATATCTACGTCAGAATGTACGGCACCGGGCACGCAACGCTACATCTTCTCTGGAACTACGCTGTTGGCACACGCGACACAAAACCAACTTCCAACTTCCACCGGTGTTGTGACGCTGTGACGAGTACACTGCTCAACATGACGATTTCAGCCCAATGGGCAAAAAAAGAAACTCTATTTGTACTTATATGAGTTTGACAATAGCCAATTCTACGTAGAAAAGGGGGATATCATGAACCCATCTCATTCGCAACAGTGTTCCATACATACTAAACTTTTGAGCTACCAATAAACGCTCCCAGCGTTTGCCCCAGCCAGTCAGCATGTCGTACCTCGAGAAGTTCCGAGCCTCCAAGGCCAATCTGATACTCCAGAAGCTTGCACGTGTCCTGCAGTTCATCTCGGCCATCGTCTCCCTCGGCCTGTTCTCGCAACGTCTCAAGGCCATCCTCACGCGCAGCCACGACTACAGCAAGTCCGATGGCGCCGTCGAGGGCATCCTGGCCGCCGCCTCGCTCTACAGTCTGCTCGCCACCCTCATGCAGTTCGCCCTGCGGCACGGCGCCCCGAAGATCCTGCGCTGGTTCCTGATCCTCATGGACTTCCTCTTCATCGGCGCCTTCATCGGCGTCGCCGTCCTCACCCGCCCCAACGGCGGCCCCTTCGGGCCAGCACAAGGGAGCCTGCGCCCCGCAGCGCGGCATCAACGGACTCGTGCCGCAAAGCATTCGAAACCAATTCCACTGCCGCCTGCCCCTGGGCACTTTCATCCTGGCCATCATCAGCACGTAAGTTGACCCGTTGACCCCGCACCCTTGCTCCTACCTGGGTTAGGATGACGACATAGCCCCGTTTCAATATTCCCGATATTAACATATATATCATAACAGAATTCTCCATGCTTTTACCGCCATCTTCCACGAGATCCGGGAGAAGGTCGCGGCCCACAGAGACAACGAGAACCTGCACAACGAGGGTCCTGGTGCTCATGGCTACATGACCAAAGAGGAGAAGAAGAACATGACCAAGGCCGAGAAGAAGCAGGCCAAGCGCGATGGTCTTGCCCACTAAGTTACTGGGAGCTGTTGATACCCCGGAACTGCGTTCCATATACGATGCAATGTGAAGAAGATGATTTAAGACTGGCGATTAGTACTTAATGTACGGTTATAATGAGATGTAATAGATTAATGTCACAACCACGAAACACAGCATCCGACATCGATTTCGGTGATTTTCCACTTGAATGATTTGCTGATCACATACAAAATCAGAATGAGTTGAAAGATCGCAGCAGATGCGCTTCACCCCTGACAAACTACTGTATGCTCCATGTCACTGGATTTATAAACGTCTACTATGGAAAAGTGAACGGAGATATCCTGCCCCTAACCTACATACGTGGCGTAAAAGAGCATCATCTACAGCTCTTACTATCCGCCCGCGGTCCACCCATCCCCTGAACTCCGAAGCTCCACTAATCACCATCCGCGAGGGCGCATCCCGACCTCACTCCCATCATCTCACCCTCGGCGCGAGAAGGAGAAGAGTCACGCCGTCTTCAGATGAAACCTAATGTGCCGGAGCAGGCGCCGCTTGTCGTGGAGGGGCTCAGGGAAGATGCCAGGCTTTGGGCGGGCAGGAGGCGGAAGACACCACCGCCCATTCGATCGTGCCGGATGATGCGGAAGACACCACCGCCCATTCGATCGTGCCGGATGATGCGGAACCCGAAGAAGGGACGAGTATAGTATAAGAGAATACGGGATTTTTCATGACTCTAATAGTAGAATTGGCGCCGCAAGATATTTGAGCCCGAAGCATCAGGCACGCGAAACGGGATGAATAGTTTGTAAGTTTATTCGCTAAATAGATAGCCCCTGGTTCCATGTATGCAATATCAACGCTCCTTGGTCTGACACCAACAGCCCTCATTTCGACATCCCATCCAAAGCACCCGCCCCAAACGCCACAACACTGACCGCCACGCCCCCGATCGCCGCCACCATCCCGCCCGCCGTCGTCCACAGCACCTTGTGCCCCGCAATGATACCGCTCACGCCGCCCTGCATGACCTTGACGATGAAGTCCTGCTGGTTGGAGACGCCGAACACGTACGTCTTCTCCTCGGGCACGTACGCCACGGCCAGGCACGAGTCGTCCAAGTACCCCAGCGTCGGGGTCGCGGCCGTGTAGGTGTTGGGCTTCCCCCCCTCGATCTCCCACGCGAAGGTGGTCTGGTCCGGCCGCGAGAAGAAGCCCCACGCCGACGTCCCCACCGTCAGCGTCCCCTTGACGTCGCGCAGCTCGCGGGCGTCCGGGTGCGCGTCTGGCCGGCCGCGGAGCGTGAACTTGAGGAGGAAGGAGCCGCCCTGCCCGCCGCCCAGGCCCGTGGCGCCGCCGGTGCGCAGGCACAGCTCGGCGATCTTGGCGCCGCGCTTGTTGCTGGGCTGGCCGGCGGCGATGTCGGACGCGGAGAATTGGTGGGGGAAGGACGGGACCTCGTTGGGCTGGCTGATGTGGGTCCAGAAGCCCGCGGGCTCGTTCTTGACGATCTCGTCGATGGTGAGGGTCATCCCCTCCGGCAGGGCGGAGAGGTAGAGGGGGATGGTCATTTGTCCGATACCCATGGTGAATACTGATGGTGGTGCAAATTATCGATGGGTGAGATGTTGTGTAGATTTGTGAGTAGCTTGAATGGCCACTTGAGATTAACAACGCCAGAAAACGTCGCTTATATATGAATATGAAGAGGACTCTTGATATGTTCTAATACTCAACAGGTAGGCATGCTCCTAAATCAGCTGGACGGGCCCCTGTCTTGGCACGGAAGACAGACCGAGGTCTAGCCCGCGGCTCCCTTGATGGGCCCAGGTCCGCTACTGAGACATTGAGAGGCTTCTAGACGACTTCTATTGACTCGGTCCAGACCAGGCCACGACGATCAGATAGCAGATGAGGCGGGGCACGGGACTCGAATGCCGGACCTTGCTTAGCCGGGATCGGGTAGTCCGTCCCACTTGGTATTCCCGCTATCACCTTTGTGGCGTGCGGCTCACCATCAGGCGACGATAAAACGCCACCAGCTGAAAGATAGCCCAGGCTGATAAGCTTTGTCCGGGCGTTCTACTATCGTTTGGGCTGAACGGATATTCATATCCAGCGGGTTGTAAGTGACAAATCCCCTAATTCTATCGCAAAGGGTTCAAGGGATGTGGTATCTGCACGAGCGCCTACCTGTTCCCGCCCCGATGCCTTATCAACACACAAGCTGATGCCAAGAGCATTGCTTGGCCCAAAGTGAGCTTAGGGGTCATCAATATTCTTGGAGTCTTCGAATTCTCACACCACTTCTTGGTTGTCTGCTGCGAACTTGTTATGGAAGATGTTGGAAGATAGGTATGCTTAGATATCGATACAGCAATTGAGGAGCATGTTGAGCAGGCGAGTGTTCACGACACCCGACTACTGGCATGCTGTTTTGTTTGCACGGACAAGTTGTTGTTGGCTCGTACTGCTTTATCCATTCCCAAACTGCCCAACCCAACCCAACATCACATGCCAGAGAACCGCTTGTCCTATCTTCTGTCCCGGGATAGAAGAGTGGTTCCATATCACTCCCACTTTCCAAAATCACAGAGTGTGCCCCCATAATCCCATATGACCTTTTTCGGAACCATGGGCGACGCTCTCCAAGGCCACGGGCTATTCACGGCCAGCGATCGGTTGGCCGAGTTGGCAAGTGATTCGGCCCAGCTTGCCCGCGCAAGGAGCAGGTTCAGTGACTCCCCGCCATCTTACAGATCTCAGCCGTCCGGCACCACAACAAGATCACAAAGTTTTAACCCACCAACCGAGGAACAGTATAACTACGACAGACAAGTCTGTGAGTTGACGTTGGAGTATAGAGCGTCTCGCCCTCGCGAACAATGGAGCGATGAAACATTTGAGGAGGGGCACCGGATGGTTCAAGAAAGAGTAGAGGAGGGGACTTTCGTATATGTTCGGGATTGTACAAATCTGCCACCCGTGGAGTTCCTGAGATGGGCGAGAGAGGCCGTCAAGAAACGCTGGGTTGAACAGGGTATCTGGAATGACAACTGGGAACCCGAGATGCCAACTGGGCTATGGAAGCATGAAGAGCCCCTTCGCCTGGAGCCTGACTCTGATTCGATAAGCGACCCAGAAACGCAAGCCAGGTCCCTTTTTTCTGGACCAGCAAGACCTAAAGCCCCGAAGAATGAAGAGGAACTGCAGCGGCTTGCCGATAGGCAAATCGTGCGCGAACGTGAACGCGAAGCATCACGCCCAATCCATCGATTCGTCTATCAAGTATCAGCGGAGCGTGATCAAATACGAAGCAAGGCAGAGGTTGCAGAGCCGGACGCCTTAGATCCGGCCGACATCAACACACAAGCATACAACATTGCGAAGGACAACTGGGTCAAGAGAGGGATGTGGTACCACGGATGGGGCATGCTACCAGGGATGAATTGGAAGCACGAAAAAGACTTTAGCGAACTACGGCTCGAGGAGTTAGGTCCCAGACCGGACTCGGATCCCGCGCAGGACGACAGTGAGAGGAGAGAAATGAAGTTGTCTCCTGGGCGACTGTTTAGGGCATTCTCAACAATGGAACCTCCAGCGCCGGACCTCCCAGATGAGCTACAAGGGCCGTCGCCAATTCTTGAACGGTCCAAGCCCCAGGATAGCGATGTTGATCAACGACGTCAAGGGCCAGACCAGTCAAGTCGTCGTACAGGGTCAGAGTCTACGGAACACGAACCCGCCTCTGCAGCGGCAGAGTCTCCACGACGGGGCAACAAAGCACAGCCACGGCGGGGAGGAAGGGGCCGGCGCGCTGCAGGCACGGATCGTGGGCCGGTCAATCCGGCAGCGAAGGTAAACAAGCTGCAGCCCAAGAAGGCGAAGGCGAAGCCCAAGCGTCGAGGTAAGAACGCTCCTTCCGTTGAGCCGTTGGAACCTCAACCGCCCCAAACAACGCTGGATATCCCCGAACAGCCTATGACGTACACGCCCGAAACGCCACGGAGAAGCCGGCGCATACAGACCAGGAGTGCCACGAAGAGAAGCAATTGAAGAACCTCCAAGATAATTCGTGGATAATAATCAAAAGGAACGATAATGATAATTTAGCGCCGAAATAAAAATACATTACCTGGTTGATCAGATTTTGAATGGCTTTAGTGGTGACCTCGAAATTTTAGCTCGCTGCAGACGTGTACCCGCCTGCATTCCAGCTACGGTACGGCTCCACTAAAATTTCTAGCTGATGGAGCTCTTGTCGATTGCAAAAGCTTGCGATTTGCCTTTCCAACCCAGCCAACCCCGGGATACATACCTGCTCAACTGAAATCGATAACGAGCATTTGGGCTAGTCGAGATATTGCATTCTTATCCGAGCCTCACTTACGCCGGATACCCTGTTGTGCAGTTCTGATCATATAAGCTCCTGTACCTCGTGAGGACAGACTCCTCCAGCCCACCAGCCATGGCCTACAACTACGGCGGTCAGACCAAGGTGAGTTATGAGCTGTTGCTTCCCAAAAACCTACCTAAGCACCCAAAACTGACAAAATTTCCAGAAGCGGAAGGTGTCAGAATACGGAGACTATGTCGACACATCCAAGCCCAGCGCCTTCTTCCAGCCGACAGAAGGCCGGAGTTGGACCGTCTCTATAGCTGTGCCCGGTAGCATCATTGCTCTGTGAGTTTCCATTCTCACCGCCTCTCATCTCGCCTACGATCATGACCTCTGGTCTGGCTGGGTGAAGGCGGATTTTCACGATGAGAGACCCAGGCTGACCATTCCCTCCAGGTGCAAGCGTGACGACCAGCGCACCACCGTCATCAACCACCTGGCCCGCGCCCTGGCCGTCTTCGCCGTGGACGAGGTCGTCGTCTTCGACGACTCGGACCCGCACCAGCGGCCGCGCAACGTGGACCCCAACGGCTACATGGGCGACATGGACCCGTGCGGCTACGTCGAGCACCTTCTCAACTACCTCGAGGTGCCGCCCTTTATGCGGCGGGCCCTGATGCCCATCCACCCCAACCTGCGCGGGGCGGGCCTGCTGCCCTCGCTCGACATGCCGTCGCACCCGCACCCGTCCGAGTGGCTCCCCTACCGCGAGGGCGTGACGACGGCGCAGACGGCGTCGGCGCAGGGGGGCACCATGGTCGACGTGGGCGGCAAGGGCTACGTGGCGGTCGAGGACGACATCCCGCCCAACACGCGCATCACGGTGCAGCTGGACGAGCAGGACGAGTTCCGCGGGGCGCCCGTCCACCCGGACGCGCCCCGCACCGAGGGCGGCTACTACTGGGGCTACTCGGTGCGCAAGTGCGGCTCGCTGGCCGCCGTGTTCGAGCAGTGCGGCTTCGAGGGCGGCTACGACCTGAGCATCGGCACGTCGGAGCGCGGCACGCCCATCCCCAACGCCTTCCCCGACAAGAAGATCAAGGACGTCTCCGGCTTCCAGCACTTGTTGATTGTGTTTGGCGGCCCCCGCGGCATCGAGCACGCCGCCGAGAACGACCCGGCCCTGCAGGAGATGGGCGTCATCCGCGGCAAGACCAAGGAGCTTTTTGATCACTGGATCAACATCCTGCCCGGGCAGGGCAGCCGCACCATCCGGACGGACGAGGCTATCTTCATAGGGCTGACGGGCTTGAGGAGATTATGGGAAAACCGATGAACTTGAGTTCCTGGGCATATGTACGTGTAGAATAAAAAATGGCGGAGAGTTGAGTCAAGTAGTAGCTGGCCACGATTTATGAGCGTCCTACTGAAATCACAGAATGATACCAGTCTTGACCCCGTTCCGTTTACAGCCCCCCGGTCCCTGGCATGAAAGCCAAACGCATGTCACTTGGGAATGTTGGCCTCAGTTGACATATGCAAAGCAGTGATTCTAAACTCTTGATTAAGCGTAGAACTCGTATGCCGAGAACACCATACGTCTGTCTTAACAATAAAACGTCTTTCATTATTCGTACCTTCGAACTTTTTCCTTTCCAGTCGTTACATCATGCTACCCCGTTCACCCCCGTCGCGTGTGCCCCCGCCGCTGGAACCAGCACGTAATCCCGCACCACGCCCTTCCAGTCGCTCGTCCTCACGTCGCGGATCTTGACCACAATGACGCGCACCTCCTCGCCCGCCAGGAACACGCTACCCCCATCCTCGCGGCTCCGGTTAGGTTCCGCCTCCCGGTTGAAGACGGGTGCGCCGCCCGCCGCCTCCGAGTCGAAGGTGTTGTTCTCGAGGTGCTGCTCGCGGTAGTACCGCTCCTCGTCGGAGCCCGTCGGGATCAGGGTCGCGGTGCCGTTCATGGTCGCGCTCGTGCTCGAGATGGCGCTCGCGTTCATGTCCTGCAGGAGCGAGGCCAGGCTCGATCGGTGCTCGGGTCCCGGGGAGCCGCCCGAGGGGCGGCGGCCTTGGGTGGGTGGGCGGTGGGATACCCCTGTGGGAAGAGAGAGGGTGTGTGTCAGTAGACCGGATTATCACGATGGCTTGGAGGATGCGTGCGCAAGAATGGGCGGGCGGTCTTACAGTCGTGGACCAGTAGCGACACATTAGGATTCTCGACGAGGTTGTTCGCCTTCTTGGAGGAGGGGTTCGAGGTCATGATGATGGTGGGCTCGGACGAGTACGGCGAGGAGGGCAGGTAGGTGTAGTTCATGAGCGAGACGTGGGGCTGGTTGTTGGTGCATGTTCCCAGATGAAGCTGTACGCGCAAGGTGTGGTTAGCGACGCCGACAAGTATAGAGAGACGCGACAAAGCTGTGTCGCGGTCGCGCTGGGTACTCACGAATCGGGCATTGTCGAGGCATTGGACGACCTCGGGCGGCAGGGACGTGACCGTCTGCTTATGGGTGTCGCCCGCCGAATCCTCGTAGCTAAGCGAGGCGGAGTGTTCCATGGCGGTTATGGGTGATAGTGAAGATCAGTGATGAGTGAGAATACGGCAGCAAGAAAACAGTGCAAGTTGATATTGATGCGATAGTCCCAGGCCTGGATGTGATGTTGTTGTTGCGACTGATGAGGTCGTCATATAGACGGAAAGCTACGGGCGAGCTTCCCAAGTTGACTGGGCATCCAAAGAGCTAAAAATGGAGGGGTTCCTCTTTCCCACCCCCACCTAATTCCAAGGCGATAAGGGGCCCATAACGCTTATCGTTCAGTGCATCCAGCTGTGGATATCATCTTGGTCTTTCCATTTGTCTCCTTCCCTGCTCTACAGGTTTGTAAACCCTGTATTGCTTGATTGCTCCTTCTTTCTGGGCCAAAGCGCACATGACTCTAAGAATGAGGGTTCCCTTTCTCATCTTTGTGGTTTAAGAGTCTACCTATGTGTCTGGATCCTATCTCGGGTCGTGTGATTGAAAGATACATGTATATACCTACTTAAGTATCCTGCACAGGGGACGACCAGGTAGAATTCTATCGCCTACACCGATATATGATGTGGCTTCATCTGTTTGACTCTTTGCGAGTCGGTACAATTAACATGTCGAAATATGACAGGTAGCAGTTTGAGCCTGTATAGTATGATGCATCAAGGATAATTCCGGGGAGGTCATTCGAAATTATGAGACGTAAACGTACCTAGGTATAAAGTCGCGAATGTCAACCCTGAACGGAATACAATACATTCATAACATAGGGAGTGGGGGCTGACGGCGGCTCGGCTCTAGCGACATGGGGAGTCTGGGGAACCGCTAAAACCGTGTTGTGACGTTGTGGGGAAGATGAGCCGTGAAGCTGGATAGGACCCAAGCTTCCGACAGGGCATTGTCTGCTTAGCATATGATGAAGTATCATTCCGAGCTCCCATTGACCAATGATAATCCCGATTGAGGGTTCTGCATTCCAGAGAAAAATGGTCAAGATTATGCCGTCGAGGGAGGCAAGGGGGTGTATGAAGATGAGGCGCGCGGAACGGAGGGTTTGCCTGGTTCAGCTAGAGATCTCCAGCCTCCAAAGGGCCAGGGCCAACGGCCAACCACAGCTGGAGGGGTTCGGCATTCAGCGGCTCCCGCATACCGTCGGCTCCAGCCTAATGACAACAGAAGCAGTTGACTGGCCATCGTGACCATTCCGACAACTTCTTGCACGTTGCGGACTATGTAATTCGACCTGACTCGCTTCCATAAACTACAATTGAGATCCCTTTTCCATCAATCCAGATCAGGTCGTAAATATCATACCCCTCAATCTGTAAAGGCAGCCACAATGCGTTCCATTAGACCTCGGAACCTGCGCCGCCAACACGTGCGTCTCCTCTCCCAGGGCATTGCGGCCGCCTCTTCCACCGCCTCCACAGTCACACCCATCACATCGCTGCTCATCGCCAACCGCGGTGAGATCGCCCTGCGCATTAACCGGACGGCGGAGAGATTGGGAATCCAGACCACCACGCTCTACACCGAACCGGACGCCTCCTCCCAGCATGCCGCGTGCTCGCCCCACTCCATCGGCCTGGGCGCCGCCAACGGCTATCTAGACGGCGAGCGTATCGTAGCCCTGGCGAAGCAGCGCGGGATCCAGGCCCTGCACCCGGGGTACGGCTTCCTGTCGGAGAACGCGGCGTTCGCGACCCGCTGCGAGGAGGAGGGCATCGTCTTCGTGGGCCCGCCGCCCCAGGCCATGGAGGAGATGGGCAACAAGGCCCGCAGCAAGGAGATCATGACCAAGGCGGGTGTTCCATGCGTGCCCGGGTACCACGGCTCGGACCAGGGCGAGGCCGAGCTGCTGGCACACGCCAAGGACATCAAGTTCCCCGTCCTGCTCAAGAGCGTCAAGGGCGGCGGCGGCAAGGGCATGCGCATCGTCCTGCGCGAGGGCGAGTTCCTGCAGCAGCTCAAGAGCGCCCGGGCCGAGGCCCGCGCCTCCTTTGGCGAGGGCGGCGAGGTCATGCTGGTCGAGAAGTACATTGTGCGGCCCCGGCACGTCGAGGTGCAGGTCTTCGCCGACAAGCACGGCGGCTGCGTGGCGCTCGGCGAGCGCGACTGCAGCGTGCAGCGCCGGCACCAGAAGATCCTGGAGGAGTCCCCCGCGCCGCAGCTCGACGACGTGACGCGGCTCGACCTCTGGGACAAGGCGCGGACGGCGGCGCTAGCGGTGGGCTACGTGGGCGCGGGGACGGTCGAGTTTATTCTTGACAAGGACTCGGGCGAGTTTTACTTTATGGAGATGAACACTCGGCTGCAGGTCGAACACCCGGTCAGCGAGATGGTGACGGGCACGGATCTGGTGGAGTGGCAGTTCCGCGTCGCGGCCGGGGAGAAATTGCCCCTCACGCAGAAGGAGATCATGGACCGCATCACGCACCATGGCGCCGCCATTGAGGCCCGTATCTACGCCGAGAGCCCGGAGAAGGGGTTCATGCCCGACTCGGGCAAGCTGGTGCACCTGTCGACGCCCAAGACTAGCGCGGATGTCCGTATCGACGCCGGGTTCGTGCAGGGTGACACCGTGACCGAGGCTTACGACGGCATGATCGCCAAGCTCATTGTTCGAGGCGATGACCGCGAGACCGCTATCCGAAGACTGTACACGGCTTTACAGGAGTACGAGGTCGTTGGGTTAAGCACCAACATCGAGTTCCTGAAGCGCCTCTGCCGCTCGCAGGCCTTCATCGAGGGCGACGTCGAGACCGGGTTCATCGACAAGTGGAAGTCGGAGCTCTTCGACCCCCTGACCATCGAGCCGGAAGTCTACGTCCAGGCCGCGCTGGGCTTGTTTAACTCTACGACAGCAAAGACGGTATCTTTGGTGGAGGGCGGCGGCCCCCACGGGACGACGCTTGGTTTCGGGCAGGACCTCTCGGAGCGCAAATTCACTTTTCGGGCGCCCGACACCGAGCCCGAGTTCGAGGGCGGCGGATTGGTCACCAAGGTCACGATCACGCAGCGGGGCCACCAGTTGTTCGACGCCCGCGTCTGGCGCAAGAATCACGAGGATGAGGTGTACGAGGGTCTTGTTTCATCTACTACCGTTACACCACGAGGCAATAACAGCGCCCTGCAGGGTACCACGAGTCTTGAGACGTTCTTCCCCGAGACCCGGATCGCGTCCACGGTAGTCCAGGATGCGCTGAACGACGACAAGATTTCCGTGTTCCAGCGCGGCGTCAAGACGGAGCTGGCGCTGCTGCCGCCCACTTGGTACGAGAAGGCCCTCGGGCTCAAGGAGGCGAAGGCGTCGGTGGCGGCGCCGATGCCTTGTAAGGTGCTCAAGAATGAGGTTCAGGAGGGTGATAGGGTGACGAAGGGGACGCCCCTTGTAGTGTGAGACCCATTCCAGTGGTACCCGACTATAAAAACGAGTGACACAGTTGGCTAATCCTAGACTATAGTATCGAGTCTATGAAGATGGAAACGGTCATCCGCTCGCCGCAAGACGGCGTCATCAAGAAGCTCGCTCACAAGGAAGGCGTAAGTCGTAGTTTTGATCCTGGTTTCGTACGAGAAATATAATGCTAACCATTTACACAGGACAAGTGCAAAGCCGGTACGATTTTGGTGGTGTTTGAGGATGAAGGAGTACCAGCCGAGTAGAAGCCAAGAGAGTGTACGATACCCACCAGAGAAACGAATCACTAGATCAGAGAGCCTCTTCCACAACAATCAACTAGATTCGCCATAGTCATCATGTGATTTTACTTTGTTTGATTTGTGGCATCTGGTGTACAATATGGACCAACATTGGTCCATCTCTTCGCGTAGTCTCCTGAGGCCCTTAAGTAACTGTGCCCGTCTGTCGAATTCGGAGTTCCCTCCTATTCCAGAGCTTCGTCTCAGCACTGCCTGATCGCTGCCGTGGAACTGGGTGCGCACCCTAGCCCAGCTCCTATAAGTCGTGCGCGAGATGGAGTAGAGTTGCCACCAGAAGTCTGCCTCTTCATCCATTGTCAAAAAAAAACCCCGGGCCCCATATGAGCAGGACCGTCTGCAAAACTAGAACGCCTCCAATGCTGTTTACAATTGGTATTTTATTTATACATCGTTCATCCGTACCCTCCACCCGTCAGCTTCACGCCGAAGAAGTGGCCTCGGGCTTCTTGATATCGGCGGGTAATTGCGGCGCTGTCCGGGGCTGCTGGTTGCGGTACTTGGGCTCCATGATGCCGACCTAGTTGCAGTGTTAGATAATTCGCCCTATTCAGGAAACTCGCAGGTGAATTGGTTTGCTCACCATCGACAATAACCGCCACATGGTGTCGGTCGGTTGCGCGCCCACTCCGATCCAGTACTTGGCCCTCAGCGTGTCGAGCTTGATGTCCTTGTGCAGGCGGCCGGAGTCGTCGTAGGGGTCGGCTTTGGGGATGGGGTCGTAGGTGCCGATGACTTCGAGGGGCTTGCTGTTGCGTGCGGTTCTGTTTGGGTTGTCGAAATGCGAATTAGTTGCTGTGTCGCAAAGCAGGTTGTGGTTTTCTGGCTTACCTGGCATGGGCAACGACAATGTTGTAGAAGGGCGCATTGCGGCGCCCGAAGCGCGCCAAACGGATCTTGATGGTCATGGTGGCTGGCGTTTGGGGAATTGGCCGGTTTGGGTGGTGAAGGGCCCGCGATCTCGAAGTCCTA
The DNA here is from genome assembly GCF_038362585.1 of Apiospora marii. NCBI lineage: Eukaryota > Fungi > Ascomycota > Sordariomycetes > Amphisphaeriales > Apiosporaceae > Apiospora > Apiospora marii. The sequence continues at coordinate 4,187,686 of NW_027117381.1, forward strand.
TGTCGAAATGGGTTGCACGTAGTGTTGCGTAGCTAGGCCATGGTTCCAGTATCCGCCTGGAAATTTCAACGGAGCGGCGGCACTGGATTGATCCGGGCGGCGGGCAACAGCTGGAGGTGTTTACGGGGGCGGACCCGACCCAACGGCTAGAGCTTACAGGGGGTTTGCTTGCTGGTCCACCAGTTGCAGATCAAGCTCGAGCGAGTATTCAGTGAGCGAGCAGCAGCCAGCTGATCATCTTTCTGCCAGAGCTCTTTGATTCAAATTGAACTGCTGTCATTGGCCGACGGGACACAGACGAAGCCCCTCTTGGTAACCGTCAAGCATGACATCTTCCTCAATTGCAACACTTGTAAGGAATGGGCGCTGTTAGATATCTATCAACTTTCCCTTCTTAGTCGCACATAGTTATGAATTTTAATTGCATTAACTACTATGAAAAACCACCTAGACAAAGCATTACCATTTTGCGGACATGGAGATGTGAAGTCAAGCGCATGATTGGGGCGACCGACCGCCTTCCGAAAACTGCCCTAGTTGTTCTACAGGGTCTAGTCCCACGCTAAATATTTCGCGGGCAGTGGGCTGTTGAATTGAATTCATGGCCGCCGAATGGCAGTAAATTTTGGCCGATAACGCACTCAGACATCTTCGGTTTTTGAACTGCAGCTGTTTTCCACCGTCGCAATGGCGTCCAGATCTGTGAGTATACCAGTATTGTCTCTTATAGATACTACCCCTTTACCTCTTGCTTAGGTATCGTCTGACCCTTTCCAGCTTTTGCGCCCGTTGCCTCGCTACATCGGCCGCCTGTCGAGCCGAATAAGTCCACGCCGGCTGCCGCTGGTCACGCCCTCGTTAAACGCCCGCTCGCTGTGCACGCCCACCTTCCCTCGCTACCAAGCCTTCCATGCGCAACAAGAGGAGTCGCTGTCGCCCTTCAACTTCCTCTCCAAGCCGACGGCGCCCCAGACCCTGACCGAGAAGATCATCCAGCGCCATGCCGTGGGCCTGCCCGAGGGAAAGGTCGTCCGCAGCGGCGACTACATCAGCCTGTCGCCCGCGCGCATCATGACCCACGACAACACCGCCGCCGTCATGTCCAAGTTCATCACCATCGGAGCCTCGAAGATCCAAGACCCGACTCAAGTGGTTTTCACCCTGGATCACGACGTCCAGTAGGTGCAATTCTTCCTTACGATACACGGGCTTTTGTTTCCTGGATGAGCCAGGCTAATGTTGAGTCAAATAGGAACAAGTCGGAGACGAACCTCAAGAAATACGAGAAGATCCGGAATTTCGCTGAGTCGCAAGGCGTCATTAACTACCCGGCGGGCCGTGGTATCGGCCATCAGATCATGATTGAGGAGGGCCACGCGTGGCCGGGTACCGTCACAGTCGCCTCGGACAGTCACTCCAACATGTACGGCGGTATCGGCTGCCTGGGTACCCCTGTGGTTCGTACTGACGCTGCGAGTGTATGGGCGACGGGCAAGACCTGGTACCAGGTCCCCCCTGTCGCTCGTGTGAACTTGACTGGTATCCTTCCCCCAGGTGTCACAGGCAAGGATGTCATTGTCGCCCTCTGCGGCTTGTTCAACCAGGACGAGGTGCTGAACCACGCTATTGAGTTCACCGGCAGTGAGGAGACCATGTTCAGCCTCTCAGTCGACGACCGTCTCACCATTGCCAACATGACTACGGAGTGGGGTGCCCTGTCTGGACTCTTCCCCATCGACACGACATTGGAGAGGTGGATGCGTGCCCAGGCGACTCTCTCTTCATTCTTAGGAGACGGTGTTGCCACCAACCAATTCACCCACGAGAAGATTGACCAGCTCCTTGAGGATCGGCCGGTTGCTGATCCCGGTGCCCCCTACGCCAAGTCATTGTACTTGAACCTCAGCACACTGGCTCCGTGCGTTTCGGGCCCCAACAGCGTGAAGGTGCTGACGCCTCTTCGTGAGCTGGAGGCCCAAGACATCAAGGTCAACAAGGCGTACCTGGTCAGCTGCACCAACGGCAGAGCATCCGATATCCAGTCTGCAGCCAAGGTCTTCCGTGAGGCAGCTGAGAAGGGCGCCGCTCCTAAGGTAGCACCTGGTGTCAACTTCTACATTGCCGCGGCCTCTCTTCCTGAGCAGCATCAAGCGGAAGCGACCGGTGACTGGCAGGTTCTTCTGGACGCCGGAGCCCAGCCCCTGCCATCTGGCTGCGGGCCTTGCATCGGACTGGGCACTGGTCTGCTGGAGCCTGGCGAGGTGGGCATCTCTGCCAGCAACCGCAACTTCAAGGGACGCATGGGCTCGACCGAGGCCAAGGCCTACCTGGCAAGTCCCGAGGTTGTCGCAGCCAGCGCTCTGCAGGGTAAGATTGCCGGCCCAGGCTGGTACAACAAGCCCGAGGGCGTTGAGAAGCCCATCATCGGCGAGGGTACCGGTATTCTTGAGGCAGACAAGGCCTTCAGCATCGAAGATGCGCTGGACAAGATCATTGCTGAAGCCGAGGCCATGATCGGCAAGTCTGAGCAGGGTGAGGCCGGTGCTGCCGCCGAGGCCGCCCCTGAAGGCGAGGAAACCCTGACCGACATCCTGCCCGGCTTCCCCGAGAAGATCGAGGGCGAGATCGTCTTCTGCGACGCCGACAACATCAACACGGACGGCATTTACCCGGGCAAGTACACGTACCAGGACAACGTCAGCCCGGAGAAGATGGCCGAGGTGGTCATGGAGAACTACGACACCGAGTTCACCAGCATCGCCAAGGCGGGCGACATCGTGGTGGCGGGGCGCAACTTCGGCACGGGCAGCTCGCGCGAGCAGGCGGCGACGGCGATCCTGGCCAAGAAGATCCCGCTCGTCATCTCGGGCAGCTTCGGCAACGTCTTCAGCCGCAACAGCGTCAACAACGCGCTGATGCTGCTCGAGGTGCCCAAGCTGGTGGAGCGGCTGCGGGAGACGTTCAAGGCGGAGCAGAAGGTGCTGACGCGGCGGACGGGCTGGAAGGTGGTCTGGGACCTGCGGAGGAGCAAGGTGGTCGTCACCGAGGGCGAGGGCGGCGAGACGTGGACGCAGAAGGTCGGGGAGCTGCCGCCGAATGTGCAGGAGATTATTGCGAGGGGCGGGTTGGAGAACTGGGTGAAGCAGGAGATTTCGGCGGCGTAAGTCGGGGAAGAGAGTAGGTGGGAAGATGATATCCGGTTGTACATTAGAGAGGTGTATATATGATCAAAAAAGGCTTTGGGTTTGGACATGGCCGGAGAAAAGTTCAAATGAAATACATACCCCTAAGAACCATCGTCAAATTCACATTACAATAGCTGATTTACACCATCCTGTTCTTGAATACCAGACTACGTAGGCTGGGTTTCTTTTCTTGCTTACCCAAACCGCATTGGATCATCCCTTGTGGCGTTGTCTCAAAGTCGCTGTACCTAAATGCTGTACCCATCTTGCTGGGCTAGCCTTACAGACTGGTCTATCATACTAACAACGGTAAGAATTCACTTGTTACTGTGTTTTCCTTCTTGGTGACGAGTACTTTTCGTAAGAGCTTAGGTACAACTATATAGATAACCAGTCCGGTGCTGAATGTTGATTGAAATTGGTGCTCAAGGCTCCAGACTCGTATGGAGGCAACAAATCCAAAATTAGACTTCACATCTCAACCACTTACACTGTCTGCAGCCACGCACGTATATCCGAGACACATGTGTGATTTGGTGTGTATGACATCCTCGAAATGTAAAATCACAAGACGTTATTCCAAGCTAGGTACCGCAGGCTCTCAAGTGCTGCGGAAACTCAGCCTTCTGTGCAACAGGGTGGCTGCAGTTTGGTGGAAGCGCCCCCATGAGCTGAACTGCAGGCTTGCCGCCTATTCCCGTTCTTTTTTCTCTCCTATCAGCCACTTGAAACAGGGGTTGCTTTTTGCCTTTCCTTCGAGGTTGTCCGCAGCCTCATCGCCAATCTTGCGACTGGTCTACAGAGCATATATAGATGGCATCACGGACCTTGTTTGGTGGGAGTAGACGTTTTTGCCATAACGCCATCAAACACCAACATCTAGCGATCTTTGTTATATTTCCACCGCTCGTTGCCGTCAAACATTGGTCAATATACGATTAGAGGTTGTACACAATGAATCAGAACCGTGCCACCGACAGAATGCCTCCCGGGTCATCACCTGGACAGGAGGAGGCTGATGGCCAAATCCACCCACAAGAAGAACAAGTGTTCCCGTCTCGATTAGACCATGATGTTCGACCTCGGCCACCTTCAGATTGGGATGAAGACTCCCTCCAAGACGATGATACGAGATCCAGCGACACTCCTGGATATGCCCCGGTCCCTGGTGATTCCAGCAAGTCCAAATCCGAGCCAAAGTCGGCTGACAAGCACTCCTGGACCATGGAAATATCCTTGATGGCCCTTGGTATTGCTGCCGTGGTAACATCTACGGTGCTACTGTTTTACGCCGATGGGCGGCCTTTGACGGATTACAACTTCTTCATTTCCTTCAACACCCTCATCTCCATCCTGGCAACTATCGCTCGCACCACGCTTGCATTCGCTGTAGGCTCTTGCCTAGGGCAGTGGAAATGGAACTGGTTTGGCAAACGATCCGACACCCCACTGATATTCGAGAGCTTTGATGATGCAAGCAGAGGTCCCATGGGGAGCTTCTGGCTCATCTGCCGCCTACGAGCTCGGTAAGTGCGACCCACCCGCATCGTCTTTTTCTCTCTTCCCTTACTCCCCCCTTTCTCCCCCCCCCCTCTCTCTCTCTCTCCGTGTGCATCTTTTCTAACAATTATTCTACTTCACTAGCCACTGGGTCACCATTGGGGCGCTCGTAACACTGCTCATTTTGGGCTTCGAGCCATTCATGCAGGCGGTTATATACACCGAAGGGAAGATAATAACGACTCAACCCCAAACTGCCCCTTCAATCGGGACCAGCCATCGTCTGGATGTTGGATCGACTAAACGGATCAAGCCAGCCAGTACGACTGCATTTGGATTTAGGAACCAAAGGTATACGTACGCATCCGCCCAGTACCGCCGAGAGCCTAGTAAAGGATTGGCATCAGCCGTAACTCGTGGGTTTAATGCCAACGACCCGCGCGACGCAGTGTCGTTCATTTGCACCACCGGCAATTGCACTTGGCCCGTCTTCACGTCGATATCCGTATGCAGCGCCTGCAACGACGTCTCGGACCACCTTGTGGTCAGTGAACGAATCGGGAGAGACCTGGGCAATATCCAAGTCCTTGGGATTCATAACGATGGCCGTTACATCACCCATGCCCTGCCCGATGTGAATCTCACGAATTTGGTCGAGCCGACGTACGTCGAAGCCGTAGGGCGCCGTGCTCAGATCAAGGACTCTGTGGTAGCTGCATATATGTCTGCAAAAGCACTCGATAACCCCGGGAGGACCCTCACGTTTGCTGAACTCAACACGATGATTGTAGCGGTGGGCCGTATCAGTGCAGAGCCGGCCTACGCCAACCAGTCGAGACCCTGGAATCAAACCCGGTCTACGGCTACGGAGTGTGCTCTTTACTTTTGCGCAAACGCGTACAAATCTGAAGTCCGCAGCGGGAAACTCCATGAAGATGTCGTGGCGTCCTGGTCGAATAGAGTGCCAGATTCATACCACCCCATATGGGACCAACGTCTAACAAACACCTCCTATGAAGAGTACATTTGGAACGCCTACGAGGATTTCACAAACTACTCGCTTAATACTGGCGATGCAGACTACACCCTAGATGACCTTCAGCTGCAGATTCCCCGGGCAGAAGCGCAGAGTCGTGGACTACCTGGTAACGCTACCCTGATCTTCAACATCACCCAGAACACCCTCGGCAGTATCCTACCCTTTCTCGTATCCAACTTCTTCCAAGATCCGCTGGTCTACGGCGAGTCGGACCTCGGGCCCATTGTCTCGCAGACCCTGCACGAGAGCGACAACCTCTCTGCGACGTTCGCCGGCACGGCCACGGCCATGTCGATCTGGATCCGCGACAACTCCAACATGACGCACGCAGGCAACCAAGGAGATTGGGTGCTGCACATCCGCGTGCGTTGGCCCTACGTGACGCTCCCCGTGACGGTGGTGCTCTTGGGCTGCAGCTTCGTCTTCCTATCCATGTGGGAGACCCGAAGGCTGCGGCTGCCCCCGTGGAAATCGGATGTGCTGGCGACACTGACACACTCGCTTGATGTAGAAGCGCGGGAGCAGCTACGGGCGGCGGCATTACAGGGGCGTATGCGCGAGAGGGCCAAGGGGATGGTGTTGAGTTTCGAGGACGACGCTGGCAAAGGATTGCAACTCAGAGAGCAAGATCGACGCCCGTCCGCGTGAGTCGTGGCCTAAGATACTGCTTCCAACATGCTCATTGCCCATCATCAAATTAGATATCGCAATCTAGTGGTAAAGGTAACATCGAGGTGATCAAATGAGTAACACAAGTTCACGAGTTCTAGAACTTATGACTAGCGAAAGTAGGACACGGACAACAACATTGACTCTTGTCTGCTCTTCAAATTGTACTGGGTAATTGAGAGGATAACACAGTTATGGGAAGAGTGAAACTCGAACAGTGCAAAAAGACCTAATGCGGCAAAGCTGGGCTTAGTAGCACTTGTTCAAAACACAGTACTGCAAGTCACAAATGGCAATGACGTATGAATGCACTCTTGAAACCGTCGCGGGCTGAGGTGGATATATGGATATGCATTTCTATGACATTGCCGAACATGAAACATTGACATTCTGTCAATATACGAAGCAAATGCCCAACACCTAATTCCCCTATGTTCCTTGACCTCCCAATCAACCAGCCAAGCCATTGGATATCCAAACCCCATGCGCCAGTCCCATGCACTAAACCAGCAATAAGAACCCCCAAATCAGACAGCATATGTACAGCAACCAAGAAGATCCATTCATCCTTACTTAAGCAGCAATCGGTCCAAGGCTTCCTGACAAATCCAGCTGATCCCCAATCTCTAGTCCCACGAAGCCGTCCTCAACGACCCAGCTGCGGCCCTTTTCGCTCTGGTACAAGGCCTCGCAGGCACCGCCCACGACCAGGAGCCCTGGCGGCCGGCTACCTTCTTGCTCGATGGCCTCAACGACGCGGGCCAGGGTAGTGCGGATAACTCGTTGATCGGGGCAGCTGGCACGCTCGATGACGGCGCAAGGCGTGCTCAATGGCCACAGCGGTCGCCTGGGAGTTGTTGTTGTTGTTGTGGTAGATGGTTCATGGACTGCTGCTGCTGGTTGCTCTTCGCCCGAAGACAGCTCCTTCACAATTCCCTTCTCAGCATCGGTGTACTCGGTAAGCTCCCCAACCAAGGCAGCGATCCGGTGCAGCGCCATCAGGAAAACTACGGTTCGCGTGGCCACGTACTCCGGCGGGTTCGGCGGCTTGCCCTTCTTGCCCGTTCCAGTGCAGATGAGTACCTGATCCGAAACGTCTCGCTGCGTCGCCGGGATGCTGGAGAAGAGGGGCGCCGACAGAGCGCTCGTGATGCCCGGCAGGACCGTGACGCGATCGCCCAGACCGTGTTGTCGGAAGTAGGCAACCTCCTCGCCGCCGCGGCCATAGATGAAGGGATCGCCCTGCTTGAGACGGAGCACGGCTTTTCCTTCGCGCACGCCCGCGATGGCCATCTGCTGGAGCTCTTCTTGGGCGGCGTCGGCATTGCCGGGGAACTTGCGGGCGATGTGTACAGGCGTTCTCCGCGGTATTAAGTCGAGAACCCCCGAGGGTACCAGTTTGTCGGCTAGGATGAGGTCGGCGGTTTGTATCGCCTTGTGTGTGGCTTGTGTTAGTAGGTCAGGGTGGCCAGGACCTGAACCAGCAAGAATGACACGACCCCTGGCAATGGGGTTGGACTTGGCTGTAGGACGGCCGATGGACTCGGGCGCATTGACTCCCTCGTAAGACTTCAGTATGCCTGCCACATCTTCATCGCTAACCGCTGCAAGACGCTTGAGCGGCCAGTATTCGCAAACCTGACTGAGCCATCGCATGCGCCTGTTCTTGGCTGCGTCAAGATCCGCCTCCGACACTAGCTTGTTGAAAGTAGCAGTCTGGTCGAGAGAATCGTCCAGCTCTCCACCATCCGCCAGCGCAGAGTGCAGCAAGTGATCTTCTTCCTGTATGCGCCTTCGAGCATCGCCCAATCGTGTACATGCTGCTCCTAAATCTTGAGGGAGGGAGGCGGCGATCTCGCGACGGATTCTGGAGGCTAGTTTGCAGCCGCGGCCATTGGTCGTAACGCCGATCTGTAAGGGGCCATCGGTATGTGTGGAAAGGAGGCTGAAGGTAGATAGTTGGGGTGAGTCGACAACGTTGACGGGAATGCGATTGCGCTTGCAGAAACTCGATATTTGGGCGCCTGTGAGCGGTTCATGTTAGTCGTAGTGAACAAATACAAGGGGTTTTTTCTTGTAAGTCTTACTCTGCGGATCTCGGGGTCCTGAAGTGACAAAGATGGCATCGACGACGCCCCCCAAGTCGTCGCGCCCCAGGGTTAACGCATCGTTGTCTTCGAAAGCCTTCTTCACCCATTTCACTTCCCCCGCATCGACTCTCTTCTGTAAAGCATAGTGTAACTCGGCTGTGGCTGGCGCGATCAAGAACGGGCATGCGCCGACGCTGAAAGATTGGGCGCAACGGGAGGCGGCCAGGGGGTTCGAGCCGACGATCAGGTGGACATGCGACCGCGCATCAGTTGTCGTGAGCAAGGAGATGTGGCTCGCCATCATCAGCTTTGATGTAGGTCTTTCTATGCCTACTTATCCAGCAAGAGCCAGTGTGACAAGTAGAGGCAGAGATGTTCAAGAGTCTCAGATGGGGACAGACAGGAACGAAAGGCGGCAAGGGCTAGCTAAGATGTAGCAAAGCAGTCGCTTGCGATGAATAGAGACAACAATGCTGTTGATGCGACAGAGCAAAGAGAGGCAGAAGAGAAGTAAATCAATAACTTAGGGGTCACTCCAAGTGAAGTATGAATCTGCCAACGGCCTAATAGCCCCGGGGGAGTCTGGCAATCTCGACTTAGACATCTCCGGGATCGCACGAGTCGGTGATGGACTCTAGTCACTAGAAGGAGGGAGTTCGGCCCCACGTAGAAAATGTTGCGATGGCGCAATTGCGATTAGCAAAGCCCGAAGCCAGAAGCCAAGATGGGTTTTGATGACCAATCCCATGGCCAAATCGCGCTTTCCGACCTCAGATGGTGGGGTGAGTCTTCCGCGGGGTATTTCACCACTTGACCAGTGGCGCCACTGAAGGAGGGGGACAGGGACTTTCTACAGGCGGCTCTAGCCCTGCAGCATAGGCCCTGTGCTCGGCGGTTGGCGCCCGCGATAAGGCTGGCACTCGGGCTCCTTATCGCACCAATGGCGGCAAGGATCAAGTAAGCCCGCCTGCTTGCCGCGGAAGTACCAACGGAGATATGAGTCTGGATGAGGTCGACTAACAGACATCGTGCATGGCTCTGGCTGGCAGGAAGACAGGCGTTAACTTCACTGTAAATATCAATTCTCAATATAGTGACATTGGCTTGAGTTTCTCTATATTTGTTTCCTTGTTCATGATTCGTAGCAGCGAGTTAAGCGCGATTGTTTGATCTGTCTTCAGGCTGTCATGCAAAATGGCGTATCATCTGGGACTTGAAGCCATTCAGAGACTTCCAGAGGGTGCTACCAGGTCAACCAGGCCCGCTGGAACTGAACACAAAGGGATTTCTGGGAAAGTTCACTCGTCTGTCTTGGAACTCTTTCTCTTCAATTCTTGTCACAATTGCTATGTACATAGTTATCCATAGTAGTAGCATTCAATTCGTTCACTATTCATTTAGGGGATTGGGCACCTGGATTCAGGGGGTTGTGACCTCGTTGGCGCCCCAAGTTCTTGTGTTGTTAGCGCAGTTCTCAGTAATGGCTGGACCCATAGTGCTGTATAGAGTGCCTGCCTTTTTACAGAGCCAGCATCAATGGAAAGAAGGCACGCGGGCAGGCAGACGCTGGAACCCATTGCAATCATATCTGGATCTCCCATCTGTTGTGTCAACCTGTCTGAATGGTCGTCCCATTGTGTTCTTCGCAAGAACCCGATAGAACCCCCAGGCAGTAATTCCTGCCATACGTTTTTTTCGTCCCATTTCGCCATCAAACCATTGTTGGTTGTTGACAGACTGATAATCCTCTTCTCTGCGAGTGAATCAGCACGGTAAGTTTTCCCAAATTCCAGGAACAAACATGCTGCTTGCTCGGTCATCACTGACCAAACCCTTTCACTCTTTGCAGCATACCTGATCTGACTCTCGTCGCAAAACTTGTAGACACAAGCATCGCCATTTGAGATTCAGACTCATCCTCCGGTCGGCAAGATGTGTGTAATCGTCTACTGCCTGTGTGAGGAATGCCATCTCGGATACCCGAGCCACACCCTGTTCTGCGAGAACTTTCGCCCACCATACCAGTTCTGTCCATCGAGTACCAGGTTTAACTTCGTCATCATCGCGCCCGAACAATGCTTGCTGTTCCCAGAGCATATCCAGATGGAAACAACAGGAGTCCAGGTAGTCAATTTTCATGACAACAACGGCCAGGTTGTCAGCCAAAGACGTTGTGAGGGTTTCGTCCAGACAGGTGCCATTGCGGATTATCTCGCAAACCAACAACAACAGCAGCAACAGCCAAGAAGCCCGCAGCAATCAGCGTCTCTGCACCGGCCTACACCTCATGCTGAATCAACATTTCAGACTTGGGGCGCAACAGGCTCAGGCTATGCTGTCGCAGCACCACGCCATACCCCTACACCACCGACGGTCGAGCCCTACTTCACACCATCTTCTCCCATCCCTGAAGCTGAAGAGGAGGCAGAAGCCAGCGCAACAGCCGAGTTTGCGGACCAGCACCAACAGGTAGATGAAGCACTGATGACCTACCGAACTTCAACCCAATCCATTCCTAGTAGAGGTAGAGCGATGGAACGGATAGACACCGTCCACAGTTCCGCCTCAGATACAGCTTCTGGTTCCGTTTCCCGTCCAGGTTCTCAGCTGGCCGCCCGTAACAGGCGATCGAGTTCTGTACCGGCAGAACCGACCGAAGGAGCCCAGGGCACGAGTTCAGCAACAACCTCCAGGCTGAATCCCGCACTGCCACCGTTTTACCCTAAGAAGCAACCGGGCACTCCTAGCAGCAAGAAGAGTAGCCCAGTAAAGACCGGAAGCAGCAAGAAGAAGAATAAGAAGGGCAAGCAACCGGCAACAATGGAAACGCCGGTAAAGGAGTCCGCTACACCAATAGAAACGCCAGCAAGAGAGCCAGCCACAGAGCAGGAAGTACCAGGCTCCGCCGTCGCACCCATGACGCAGAGCACGATGCCGTCATCGCCCGCCTTGTCCGTCGCTGCCAATACCACCACGACGGTTGCTTCAAGCGATACACGGAGTCCTTCTGTCCGCCGTCCAACCGTCATCGAGGCCAGCGAGTTCCCTTCCCTGGAAGCAGCGGAACCACCGCAGATGGCAAGCACCGACAGACCCGCGGTACGATCATGGGCGTCCATCGTTGGTCCGAGGAAGCAACAGCAGAAACCCCTTCCGGCCCAGAGGAAGCAACAGAAGCCGCCGCAGCAACAGCTGAATAAGCAAGCCAGCGGCCAGTCGAATAATGGATCGCCTTCGGCCGACCAGTCGGATAACCAGGGCTCTGCTGTCATAACCAAGCCGGCTCGCAGCTACAGTGCCGCACTGTCAAGTGGAAGCAACGTACCCGCGAAGAAGCCAGTCAAAGCAGCCACGAAGGAGGACTGGCCAGCTCCCCCGCCGTCATGGGGTAAACGTCCGTCGACCGAGGGTGGTAAATGATTATTACCACTGGCCAATGATTATGCCGTTGAATAAGCCGGAAGCGTGCCGGTGATTATTCTGATTTTGCTATTGGCGGATGGAATAAACGAATCATGTTGTCCCATTTGCTCCAGTTGTGCTTCGGAATTCGTCGCAATTGTACCATTAGATAGACATCGGAATAACCAGATTAGTTTCCGATACTTAGAGCACCCCAATGGAATGATTAGAGCGCCTCAATGGAATGATCAGTGGTATAAACGCCCAGTGTCTATAACATACGAGGGTAATAACCTGATTATTACTCTTGAATCATTACTGTGCCAGCTGCCCGAGAATGCCTGGACGCTTGGTTAGTCCAGTGTGATGCCCCTAATGGCTGTGCCTACCAGTTAGACATGGATTACTTGAAGAGAGGCTGGCTGATGCA